>NC_082619.1:8341207-8993207 GCF_030936135.1 Gavia stellata | reverse complement strand
TGTATTTTATCTTAATTTTTATTACTTTATATTATTTAATTTAATTCAGTTTAATTTAATTTAATTTTAATTTGTTTTGGTTGATTTTATTTTATTTTATTTTATTTTGGTTGATTTTATTTTATTTTATTATATTTTATTTTATTTTATTTTATTTTATGTGGTTCTATAGGATTTTATTTATGAATTATTTATTTTAGGATTTTATGTTATTTTAGTATAATTTTTTATTTTACTTTGTGTATTTTATCTTAATTTTTATTACTTTATATTATTTAATTTAATTCAGTTTAATTTAATTTAATTTTATTTTATTTTGTTTTGGTTGCACGTGTGTAGCCAGAAGCAGGCTGATGCACTCTTCAGTTTAGCTTGAAAAAAACATCCCTTGCTGTCTGGCAAAGGAATGCCACAGAGCCACGGAAAGTCGCAGCAGGAATACAGGCCAAGCAGTCCCTGGTTCCTGAAGAGTGACAACTTGAACTATGAGCATCGGTACCGACCTCATACAAAAGAAAAGAAGAAGAAGACAAAGAAGAAGAAGAAGAAGAAGAAGAAGAAGAAGAAGAAGAAGAAGAAGAAGAAGAAGAAGAAGAAGAAGAAGAAGAAGAAGAAGAAGAAGAAGAAGAAGAAGAAGAAGAAGAAGGTGGTGTGTGGTACCATGGGGTATTTTCCAAAGTATGACATGTATCGATGACAAGCACACTTTCTGCCTTCCAACACTTGCTCTGCTGTGCTTCTTGGTTAGTGATGCCTGAAAAGCGCTCTCGGGCCTTCCGTGTGCTTGTCTTGCACGCCGGGAGAGCTGAAAAGTGGCAGCTCCAGATGGTGCAGCGAGCCTGGAGCCCTTGCAAGCGCTGGCTGTTTTGCACAAGCAAGAATGCCTTGGGAAATGGAGGCGAGGGAAGAGCAGAGCTCGCTCCTGCTCCAAAGTGGCCCTGGGCAAGAGCGCTCGAGAAAGCCAGGGCACGAGTGGCGCTTTGGAGGTGCAAGAGCAGCAGGCAAGAAGCGAGGCGAAAGGGCCCGCCGGAGCTCTGCCAAGGGGCTGTGCTCAGTGCTACAGAGGACAAGAAGCAAGCCCTGGGGGCCACCCTGGGGGCCTGCCCTGGGACTCTAGAAAGATTCCTCCCCCCGGATGCGGGGCACGAGGGCCACCTTCGTGGAGCAGGAGCAGCAGGCACCTAGCCAAAATGGCCCAAAGGAGCCCTGGCAGGTGGCCGTGCTCCGTGCTGCAGAGGAAGGCAAAAAACCCCCGGGAACACTCGCTAGCCCACCGTGGGGGAAAAAAAACCTTCCTCCCCCCAGCTGCAGGGCACGAGAGGCCGTCTTCGTGGTGCATGAGCAGCAGGCAGTAAGCTAGCCAAAAGGGAGCCGAGGAGCCCTGACAAGTGGCCACGCTCAGTGCTGCAGAGGAAGGCAAAAAACCCCCGGGGACTGGTGCCAATCTGCCCCGGGGGAAAATTCCTTCCTGACCCCAGTGCTGGCGATCGGCTAGTCCCTGAGCATGTGAGCAAGACCTGCCTCCTCGTCCCACAGGCTGGTCACGCCTCCCAGGAGATGCCCGAGCCCTAGTCTCCCTTAATCTGGAGCCACCTCAGGGGCTTCCCAGAGTGGCCAAAGGCCCCCGGCCTGATCGACCATGGGGGCAAAATCCTTCCCGCGCCTGGCAGGGCACCAGGGAGTGCTCCAAAGCACTGGGACCCCTGGCAACATCTCTGCATCCCATTGCTTACGGCTGCTGCCCCTGGCTCCGCAGAGGATGAGGACGGCGAGCTCCGCAGTGCTCCTCAAGAAGGCATTCCCTTGGTCTTGCCACCGCTCCTCCCCCTGGAAAGGCCTGAGAGCCTTGGGCACCTCCAGGCCTTGGTGCTTCTTCTCATCTCCTGAGAGGCTGGTGATTGTTCCCTAAAGGCTGAGGCAGGATTTTCATCCATCCTTCAAAATGGCTTTGAAGGGGGCCCCGGCGGGAGCTGGCCTTGCAGCGGAGACCCTCCAGCAGCCTCGTCCCACCTCCTCCGCTCTTCCTCCTTCAGCCCCCTCCAAGTCATTCCACCGTCTCCTCAGGGGCTTCCTCTCGGATGTCTTTGGGCTGCTCCCAGGCCACCTCTGGCTGCGGGACAGGGGACGATGCTGCCTTTTATCCTGTCCCAGGGCATTGTGACTGCTGCGTTGCCGGGTGGCGGCCCCGTGACACGGGGACGACAGGGCCCGCCATGCGCAGCCCCGCCCGCCGCCCCTCCGCCCAGCACCCTTCAGAGGAAGGCCTTTGGGGTGCTGGCCCCGAGGCAGTCCCCGTGCCCTGGAGGCCCAGGGGCCTGTCCCTGCCCTTGGTGGCCATGCACTGGGCACAGCTGCTGGGCGTCCCTCTCGGTTCACTCGCACGTCCAGACTATGGAAAGAAGGGCATTTCCACCACAGACGCTCCTTTGGATGTGGGGATGCCCGAGCTCAAAGAAGGGCTTTTGGTTCCCTCTGCATGAACTCTGCAGAGACGTAGAGAGCATGCAGCATTTCCTCACCATTCCTTAGCAATGCAGGGGCTCCTGCTCCAGCCAGGAGAGCAGCTCTCTGCAGTGCAGCTCTGGGGAATTATTGCTGGAGGTGACTTAGCAATTCAATTTCTATTTGCATTTGAAGGAAAGGTACAGCTTTGAAGAAACTTTCCGGGTGAGTATGGCGGTTCTAGAAGGGTTCCATGCCACACAAGTTCCCTAGGCAACCTTAGGTGTTGGCAACAGCAGGGGAACTCGGTGTGCTGACTCTGAGAGAACCTGTATGGAGGGTGGAGCGGAGTGGAGGCACCGCGGCCAGGCTCTGTGAGAAGACGGCAACTGGAAGGTGCCATGGAACACGGAGCTGGAGACCCACCCTGGTAACTAGGATACGTCCCTGGCCAAAGACAATGCTACTGTTCAAAGATACAAGAACCGAGTTCGTGTGTGTCCTGCTGTGGAGTCAAGTAGTTTAGAATCCGATAAATATGCCTGGGAATGGGCCCACAGTCTCCCACTTTTTCGACAAGATACTATCCTTGGGTGAACTTTGCTCCTTATCATCTCCTTCTAATACCAAAACACACCTCCACCCCAAAAGCTACCCGCCTCCAAGGTGCGACCACCCCTCACTGAGCTTGCGCTCTGAATTTTTCTTGGTCTGTACCTTTAAAAGCAAAGCCAGAAACGTTCACACCAGTTACAACAAAGATCTGTATGACTCGAGTCACTCAAGCTCCACCTGTAAAGCAAAAAAGAGTAGAGAAAGGCTTAAGAGAGGAGGGATGTTAAGGAAGATACCATCGCAGACCACCTCTGGCATCTGCGAGCAGTCGATGGGCTGAGCCTCTCTTCCCCCACATAGGGACGCCTTTGGGTAACATTTGAACACTTGGGTATACCCAGTGCTTCCCCGGGAAACTTACAGATCTCTATAGAGTTGTTTTAGAACTTAACCCGTTTGGAGCCAGGCTGTATGGCTCGTATTCTTGGGATGTGCACATGCTTTGTAGGCAGCACTTCTATCACCGGCAATCCAAAAGAACTTGTGCATCTGTTGCTTCAATAAACTGCACTATTCCTTAATCTAGCCGTGAGAGTTCTCATTGAACACCACCAAATTCCTGAAGTGTGGCCGTGCTAGTTCATGCAATGCGACTAGCCTGAAAGCGTATGGTGTTACGAGTGCATCGGTAATCGTGAGAGTTCCAGATATTGAACGCGACCGGACTTGCAACACAGAGAATTGGGCATCGCTCAGAATCTAAGCCCAGCCGCTCCCAGCCCCTCGGATACCTGAGGCTAAGCTGGAACGCAAGGGGGTTTTATTTTCTGCCCAGTTGCTTTGCCCTTTAACTTGACAAGGTCTCCGGCCCATCCAGGTGACAGGGGCAGACACGGGCACGCAGAACTCTAGGCATAACAAAGCATGACTCTTCTGTTCTGTTGTGATCTACTCTATGCTCTTCTCTTCCGTTCCCTGCGCTCACCAGCAGTCGAGTAACGATGAGACTGTTATTTGCCTGTAATGCCAGGGGCTTTTCAGCTCTAAAAAGACATTACAGATACACAAATCATAAAGGTTACAAGTGGAAATCGGATTTATTTTCATTTATTTTTCTATTATTTTTTCTTTTACCTTTTCACTTTTCTTTTCTTTTCTTTTTTCTTCTCTTTTCTTTTCTTTTCTTTTCTTTTGTTTTCTTTTCTTTTCTTTTCTTTTCTTTTCTTTTCTTTTCTTTTCTCTTTTCCTTTTTTCTTTTCATATTTCTTCTTTTGTTTTCTTTTCATATTTCTTCTTTCCTTTTCTCTTTTTTCTCTTTTTTCTCTTCTTTTCTCTCCTTTTCTCTTCTTTTCTTTTCTTTTCTCTTTTCCCTTCTTTCTTGTTCTCTTTTTTCTCTTATTTCCTTTGCATTTGTTCTTATTGTAGGATGTTTTATATGATCTTGTTTTGTACTATGTTATTTTAGTATAATTTTTTATTTTACTTTGTGTATTTTATCTTAATTTTTATTACTTTATATTATTTAATTTAATTCAGTTTAATTTAATTTAATTTTAATTTGTTTTGGTTGATTTTATTTTATTTTATTTTATTTTGGTTGATTTTATTTTATTTTATTATATTTTATTTTATTTTATGTGGTTCTATAGGATTTTATTTATGAATTATTTATTTTAGGATTTTATGTTATTTTAGTATAATTTTTTATTTTACTTTGTGTATTTTATCTTAATTTTTATTACTTTATATTATTTAATTTAATTCAGTTTAATTTAATTTAATTTTATTTTATTTTGTTTTGGTTGCACGTGTGTAGCCAGAAGCAGGCTGATGCACTCTTCAGTTTAGCTTGAAAAAAACATCCCTTGCTGTCTGGCAAAGGAATGCCACAGAGCCACGGAAAGTCGCAGCAGGAATACAGGCCAAGCAGTCCCTGGTTCCTGAAGAGTGACAACTTGAACTATGAGCATCGGTACCGACCTCATACAAAAGAAAAGAAGAAGAAGACGAAGAAGACAAAGAAGAAGAAGAAGAAGAAGAAGAAGAAGAAGAAGAAGAAGAAGAAGAAGAAGAAGAAGAAGAAGAAGAAGGTGGTGTGTGGTACCATGGGGTATTTTCCAAAGTATGACATGTATCGATGACAAGCACACTTTCTGCCTTCCAACACTTGCTCTGCTGTGCTTCTTGGTTAGTGATGCCTGAAAAGCGCTCTCGGGCCTTCCGTGTGCTTGTCTTGCACGCCGGGAGAGCTGAAAAGTGGCAGCTCCAGATGGTGCAGCGAGCCTGGAGCCCTTGCAAGCGCTGGCTGTTTTGCACAAGCAAGAATGCCTTGGGAAATGGAGGCGAGGGAAGAGCAGAGCTCGCTCCTGCTCCAAAGTGGCCCTGGGCAAGAGCGCTCGAGAAAGCCAGGGCACGAGTGGCGCTTTGGAGGTGCAAGAGCAGCAGGCAAGAAGCGAGGCGAAAGGGCCCGCCGGAGCTCTGCCAAGGGGCTGTGCTCAGTGCTACAGAGGACAAGAAGCAAGCCCTGGGGGCCACCCTGGGGGCCCGCCCTGGGACTCTAGAAAGATTCCTCCCCCCGGATGCGGGGCACGAGGGCCACCTTCGTGGAGCAGGAGCAGCAGGCACCTAGCCAAAATGGCCCAAAGGAGCCCTGGCAGGTGGCCGTGCTCCGTGCTGCAGAGGAAGGCAAAAAACCCCCCGGGAACACTCGCTAGCCCACCGTGGGGGAAAAAAAAACCTTCCTCCCCCCAGCTGCAGGGCACAAGAGGCCGTCTTCGTGGTGCATGAGCAGCAGGCAGTAAGCTAGCCAAAAGGGAGCCGAGGAGCCCTGACAAGTGGCCACGCTCAGTGCTGCAGAGGAAGGCAAAAAACCCCCGGGGACTGGTGCCAATCTGCCCCGGGGGAAAATTCCTTCCTGACCCCAGTGCTGGCGATCGGCTAGTCCCTGAGCATGTGAGCAAGACCTGCCTCCTCGTCCCACAGGCTGGTCACGCCTCCCAGGAGATGCCCGAGCCCTAGTCTCCCTTAATCTGGAGCCACCTCAGGGGCTTCCCAGAGTGGCCAAAGGCCCCCGGCCTGATCGACCATGGGGGCAAAATCCTTCCCGCGCCTGGCAGGGCACCAGGGAGTGCTCCAAAGCACTGGGACCCCTGGCAACATCTCTGCATCCCATTGCTTACGGCTGCTGCCCCTGGCTCCGCAGAGGATGAGGACGGCGAGCTCCGCAGTGCTCCTCAAGAAGGCATTCCCTTGGTCTTGCCACCGCTCCTCCCCCTGGAAAGGCCTGAGAGCCTTGGGCACCTCCAGGCCTTGGTGCTTCTTCTCATCTCCTGAGAGGCTGGTGATTGTTCCCTAAAGGCTGAGGCAGGATTTTCATCCATCCTTCAAAATGGCTTTGAAGGGGGCCCCGGCGGGAGCTGGCCTTGCAGCGGAGACCCTCCAGCAGCCTCGTCCCACCTCCTCCGCTCTTCCTCCTTCAGCCCCCTCCAAGTCATTCCACCGTCTCCTCAGGGGCTTCCTCTCGGATGTCTTTGGGCTGCTCCCAGGCCACCTCTGGCTGCGGGACAGGGGACGATGCTGCCTTTTATCCTGTCCCAGGGCATTGTGACTGCTGCGTTGCCGGGTGGCGGCCCCGTGACACGGGGACGACAGGGCCCGCCATGCGCAGCCCCGCCCGCCGCCCCTCCGCCCAGCACCCTTCAGAGGAAGGCCTTTGGGGTGCTGGCCCCGAGGCAGTCCCCGTGCCCTGGAGGCCCAGGGGCCTGTCCCTGCCCTTGGTGGCCATGCACTGGGCACAGCTGCTGGGCGTCCCTCTCGGTTCATTCGCACGTCCAGACAATGGAAAGAAGGGCATTTCCACCACAGACGCTCCTTTGGATGTGGGGATGCCCCAGCTCAAAGAAGGGCTTTTGGTTCCCTCTGCATGAACTCTGCAGAGACGTAGAGAGCATGCAGCATTTCCTCACCATTCCTTAGCAATGCAGGGGCTCCTGCTCCAGCCAGGAGAGCAGCTCTCTGCAGTGCAGCTCTGGGGAATTATTGCTGGAGGTGACTTAGCAATTCAATTTCTATTTGCATTTGAAGGAAAGGTACAGCTTTGAAGAAACTTTCCGGGTGAGTATGGCGGTTCTAGAAGGGTTCCATGCCACACAAGTTCCCTAGGCAACCTTAGGTGTTGGCAACAGCAGGGGAACTCGGTGTGCTGACTCTGAGAGAACCTGTATGGAGGGTGGAGCGGAGTGGAGGCACCGCGGCCAGGCTCTGTGAGAAGACGGCAACTGGAAGGTGCCATGGAACACGGAGCTGGAGACCCACCCTGGTAACTAGGATACGTCCCTGGCCAAAGACAATGCTACTGTTCAAAGATACAAGAACCGAGTTCGTGTGTGTCCTGCTGTGGAGTCAAGTAGTTTAGAATCCGATAAATATGCCTGGGAATGGGCCCACAGTCTCTCACTTTTTCGACAAGATACTATCCTTGGGTGAACTTTGCTCCTTATCATCTCCTTCTAATACCAAAACACACCTCCACCCCAAAAGCTACCCGCCTCCAAGGTGCGACCACCCCTCACTGAGCTTGCGCTCTGAATTTTTCTTGGTCTGTACCTTTAAAAGCAAAGCCAGAAACGTTCACACCAGTTACAACAAAGCTATGTATGACTCGAGTCACTCAAGCTCCACCTGTAAAGCAAAAAAGAGTAGAGAAAGGCTTAAGAGAGGAGGGATGTTAGAGAAGATACCATCGCAGACCACCTCTGACATCTGCGAGCAGTCGATGGGCTGAGCCTCTCTTCCCCCGCATAGGGACGCCTTTGGGTAACATTTGAACACTTGGGTATACCCAGTGCTTCCCCGGGAAACTTACAGATCTCTATAGAGTTGTTTTAGAACTTAACCCGTTTGGAGCCAGGCTGTATGGCTCGTATTCTTGGGATGTGCACATGCTTTGTAGGCAGCACTTCTATCACCGGCAATCCAAAAGAACTTGTGCATCTGTTGCTTCAATAAACTGCACTATTCCTTAATCTAGCCGTGAGAGTTCTCATTGAACACCACCAAATTCCTGAAGTGTGGCCGTGCTAGTTCATGCAACGCGACTAGCCTGAAAGCGTATGGTGTTACGAGCGCATCGGTAATCGTGAGAGTTCCAGATATTGAACGCGACCGGACCTGCAACACAGAGAATTGGGCATCGCTCAGAATCTAAGCCCAGCCGCTCCCAGCCCCTCGGATACCTGAGGCCAAGCTGGAACGCAAGGGGGTTTTATTTTCTGCCCAATTGCTTTGCCCTTTAACTTGACAAGGTCCCCGGGCCGTCCAGGTGACAGGGGCAGACACGGGCACGCAGAACTCTAGGCATAACAAAGCATGACTCTTCTGTTCTGTTGTGATCTACTCTCTTCCGTTCCCTGCGCTCACCAGCAGTCAAGTAACGATGAGACTGTTATTTGCCTGTAATGCCAGGGGCTTTTCAGCTCTAAAAAGACATTACAGATACACAAATCATAAAGGTTACAAGTGGAAATCAGATTTATTTTCATTTATTTTTCTATTCTTTTTTCTTTTTCCTTTTCACTTTTCTTTTCTTTTCCTTTTTCTTCTCTTTTCTTTTCTTTTCTTTTCTTTTCTTTTCTTTTCTTTTCTTTTCCTTTTTCTTCTCTTTTCTTTTCTTTTCTTTTCTTTTCTTTTCTTTTCTTTTCTTTTCTCTTTTCCTTTTTTCTTTTCATATTTTTTCTTTTGTTTTCTTTTCATATTTCTTGTTTCCTTTTCTCTTTTTTCTCTTTTTTCTCTTCTTTTCTCTCCTTTTCTCTTCTTTTCTTTTCTCTTTTCCCTTCTTTTTTGTTCTCTTTTTTCTCTTATTTCCTTTGCATTTGTTCTTATTGTAGGATATTTTATATTATCTTGTTTTGTACTATGTTATTTTAGTATAATTTTTTATTTTACTTTGTGTATTTTATCTTAATTTTTATTACTTTATATTATTTAATTTAATTCAGTTTAATTTAATTTAATTTTAATTTGTTTTGGTTGATTTTATTTTATTTTATTTTATTTTATTTTATTTTATTTCATTTTATTTTATTTTATGGTATGTTGTTTTATGTGGTTCTATAGGATTTTATTTATGGATTATTTATTTTAGGATTTTATGTTATTTTAGTATAATTTTTTATTTTACTTTGTGTATTTTATCTTAATTTTTATTACTTTATATTATTTAATTTAATTCAGTTTAATTTAATTTTATTTTATTTTATTTTGTTTTGGTTGATTTTATTTTATCTTATTTTATTTTATTTTATTTTATTTTATTTTATTTTATTTTATTTTATTTTATTTTATGGTATGTTGTTTTATGTGGTTCTATAGGATTTTAGGTTAATTTTCGGAATCCGTTGCAGAGCCAATGCTCACCAGCGCTAACACAATGCGCGTGTGTAGCCAGAAGCAGACTGATGCACTCTTCAGTTTAGCTTGAAAAAAACATCCCTTGCTGTCTGGCAAAGGAATGCCACAGAGCCACGGAAAGTCGCAGCAGGAATATAGGCCAAGCAGTCCCTGGTTCCTGAAGAGTGACAACTTGAACTATGAGCATCGGTACCGACCTCATACAAAAGAAAAGAAGACGAAGATGAAGACGAAGACGAAGACGAAGACGAAGACGAAGAAGAAGAAGAAGAAGAAGAAGAAGAAGAAGAAGAAGAAGAAGAAGAAGGTGGTGGTGTGTGGTACCATGGGGTATTTTCCAAAGTATGACATGTATCGATGACAAGCACACTTTCTGCCTTCCAAAACTTGCTCTGCTGTGCTTCTTGGTTAGTGATGCCTGAAAAGCGCTCTCGGGCCTTCCGTGTGCTTGTCTTGCACGCCGGGAGAGCTGAAAAGTGGCAGCTCCAGATGGTGCAGCGAGCCTGGAGCCCTTGCAAGCGCTGGCTGTTTTGCACAAGCAAGAATCCCTTGGGAAATGGAGGCGAGGGAAGAGCAGAGCTCGCTCCTGCTCCAAAGTGGCCCTGGGCAAGAGCGCTCGAGAAAGCCAGGGCACGAGTGGCGCTTTGGAGGTGCAAGAGTAGCAGGCAAGAAGCGAGGCGAAAGGGCCCGCCGGAGCTCTGCCAAGGGGCTGTGCTCAGTGCTACAGAGGACAAGAAGCAAGCCCTGGGGGCCACCCTGGGGGCCCGCCCTGGGACTCTAGAAAGATTCCTCCCCCCGGATGCGGGGCACGAGGGCCACCTTCGTGGAGCAGGAGCAGCAGGCACCTAGCCAAAATGGCCCAAAGGAGCCCTGGCAGGTGGCCGTGCTCCGTGCTGCAGAGGAAGGCAAAAAACCCCCGGGAACACTCGCTAGCCCACCGTGGGGGAAAAAAAGCCTTCCTCCCCCCAGCTGCAGGGCACGAGAGGCCGTCTTCGTGGTGCATGAGCAGCAGGCAGTAAGCTAGCCAAAAGGGAGCCGAGGAGCCCTGACAAGTGGCCACGCTCAGTGCTGCAGAGGAAGGCAAAAAACCCCCGGGGACCGGTGCCAATCTGCCCCGGGGGAAAATTCCTTCCTGACCCCAGTGCTGGCGATCGGCTAGTCCCTGAGCATGTGAGCAAGACCTGCCTCCTCGTCCCACAGGCTGGTCACGCCTCCCAGGAGATGCCCGAGCCCTAGTCTCCCTTAATCTGGAGCCACCTCAGGGGCTTCCTAGAGTGGCCAAAGGCCCCCGGCCTGATCGACCATGGGGGCAAAATCCTTCCCGCGCCTGGCAGGGCACCAGTGGGTGCTCCAAAGCACTGGGACCCCTGGCAACATCTCTGCATCCCATTGCTTACGGCTGCTGCCCCTGGCTCCGCGGAGGATGAGGACGGCGAGCTCCGCAGTGCTCCTCAAGAAGGCATTCCCTTGGTCTTGCCACCGCTCCTCCCCCTGGAAAGGCCTGAGAGCCTTGGGCACCTCCAGGCCTTGGTGCTTCTTCTCATCTCCTGAGAGGCTGGTGATTGTTCCCTAAAGGCTGAGGCAGGATTTTCATCCATCCTTCAAAATGGCTTTGAAGGGGGCCCCGGCGGGAGCTGGCCTTGCAGCGGAGACCCTCCAGCAGCCTCGTCCCACCTCCTCCGCTCTTCCTCCTTCAGCCCCCTCCAAGTCATTCCACCGTCTCCTCAGGGGCTTCCTCTCGGATGTCTTTGGGCTGCTCCCAGGCCACCTCTGGCTGCGGGACAGGGGACGATGCTGCCTTTTATCCTGTCCCAGGGCATTGTGACTGCTGCGTTGCCGGGTGGCGGCCCCGTGACACGGGGACGACAGGGCCCGCCATGCGCAGCCCCGCCCGCCGCCCCTCCGCCCAGCACCCTTCAGAGGAAGGCCTTTGGGGTGCTGACCCCGAGGCAGTCCCCGTGCCCTGGAGGCCCAGGGGCCTGTCCCTGCCCTTGGTGGCCATGCACTGGGCACAGCTGCTGGGCGTCCCTCTCGGTTCATTCGCACGTCCAGACAATGGAAAGAAGGGCATTTCCACCACAGACGCTCCTTTGGATGTGGGGATGCCCGAGCTCAAAGAAGGGCTTTTGGTTCCCTCTGCATGAACTCTGCAGAGACGTAGAGAGCATGCAGCATTTCCTCACCATTCCTTAGCAATGCAGGGGCTCCTGCTCCAGCCAGGAGAGCAGCTCTCTGCAGTGCAGCTCTGGGGAATTATTGCTGGAGGTGACTTAGCAATTCAATTTCTATTTGCATTTGAAGGAAAGGTACAGCTTTGAAGAAACTTTCCGGGTGAGTATGGCGGTTCTAGAAGGGTTCCATGCCACACAAGTTCCCTAGGCAACCTTAGGTGTTGGCAACAGCAGGGGAACTCGGTGTGCTGACTCTGAGAGAACCTGTATGGAGGGTGGAGCGGAGTGGAGGCACCGCGGCCAGGCTCTGTGAGAAGACGCAACTGGAAGGTGCCATGGAACACGGAGCTGGAGACCCACCCTGGTAACTAGGATACGTCCCTGGCCAAAGACAATGCTACTGTTCAAAGATACAAGAACCGAGTTCGTGTGTGTCCTGCTGTGGAGTCAAGTAGTTTAGAATCCGATAAATATGCCTGGGAATGGGCCCACAGTCTCTCACTTTTTTGACAAGATACTATCCTTGGGTGAACTTTGCTCCTTATCATCTCCTTCTAATACCAAAACATACCTCCACCCCAAAAGCTACCCGCCTCCAAGGTGCGACCACCCCTCACTGAGCTTGCGCTCTGAATTTTTCTTGGTCTGTACCTTTAAAAGCAAAGCCAGAAACGTTCACACCAGTTACAACAAAGCTATGTATGACTCGAGTCACTCAAGCTCCACCTGTAAAGCAAAAAAGAGTAGAGAAAGGCTTAAGAGAGGAGGGATGTTAGAGAAGATACCATCGCAGACCACCTCTGACATCTGCGAGCAGTCGATGGGCTGAGCCTCTCTTCCCCCGCATAGGGACGCCTTTGGGTAACATTTGAACACTTGGGTATACCCAGTGCTTCCCCGGGAAACTTACAGATCTCTATAGAGTTGTTTTAGAACTTAACCCGTTTGGAGCCAGGCTGTATGGCTCGTATTCTTGGGATGTGCACATGCTTTGTAGGCAGCACTTCTATCACCGGCAATCCAAAAGAACTTGTGCATCTGTTGCTTCAATAAACTGCACTATTCCTTAATCTAGCCGTGAGAGTTCTCATTGAACACCACCAAATTCCTGAAGTGTGGCCGTGCTAGTTCATGCAACGCGACTAGCCTGAAAGCGTATGGTGTTACGAGCGCATCGGTAATCGTGAGAGTTCCAGATATTGAACGCGACCGGACCTGCAACACAGAGAATTGGGCATCGCTCAGAATCTAAGCCCAGCCGCTCCCAGCCCCTCGGATACCTGAGGCCAAGCTGGAACGCAAGGGGGTTTTATTTTCTGCCCAATTGCTTTGCCCTTTAACTTGACAAGGTCCCCGGGCCGTCCAGGTGACAGGGGCAGACACGGGCACGCAGAACTCTAGGCATAACAAAGCATGACTCTTCTGTTCTGTTGTGATCTACTCTATGCTCTTCTCTTCCGTTCCCTGCGCTCACCAGCAGTCAAGTAACGATGAGACTGTTATTTGCCTGTAATGCCAGGGGCTTTTCAGCTCTAAAAAGACATTACAGATACACAAATCATAAAGGTTACAAGTGGAAATCAGATTTATTTTCATTTATTTTTCTATTCTTTTTTCTTTTTCCTTTTCACTTTTCTTTTCTTTTCCTTTTTCTTCTCTTTTCTTTTCTTTTCTTTTCCTTTTTCTTCTCTTTTCTTTTCTTTTCTTTTCTTTTCTTTTCTTTTCTCTTTTCCTTTTTTCTTTTCATATTTTTTCTTTTGTTTTCTTTTCATATTTCTTGTTTCCTTTTCTCTTTTTTCTCTTTTTTCTCTTCTTTTCTCTCCTTTTCTCTTCTTTTCTTTTCTCTTTTCCCTTCTTTTTTGTTCTCTTTTTTCTCTTATTTCCTTTGCATTTGTTCTTATTGTAGGATATTTTATATGATCTTGTTTTGTACTATGTTATTTTAGTATAATTTTTTATTTTACTTTGTGTATTTTATCTTAATTTTTATTACTTTATATTATTTAATTTAATTCAGTTTAATTTAATTTAATTTTAATTTGTTTTGGTTGATTTTATTTTATTTTATTTTATTTTGGTTGATTTTATTTTATTTTATTTTATTTTATTTTATTTTATTTTATTTCATTTTATTTTATTTTATGGTATGTTGTTTTATGTGGTTCTATAGGATTTTATTTATGGATTATTTATTTTAGGATTTTATGTTATTTTAGTATAATTTTTTATTTTACTTTGTGTATTTTATCTTAATTTTTATTACTTTATATTATTTAATTTAATTCAGTTTAATTTAATTTTATTTTATTTTATTTTGTTTTGGTTGATTTTATTTTATCTTATTTTATTTTATTTTATTTTATTTTATTTTATTTTATTTTATTTTATTTTATTTTATTTTATGGTATGTTGTTTTATGTGGTTCTATAGGATTTTAGGTTATTTTTCGGAATCCGTTGCAGAGCCGATGCTCACCAGCGCTAACACAATGTGCGTGTGTAGCCAGAAGCAGGCTGATGCACTCTTCAGTTTAGCTTGAAAAAAACATCCCTTGCTGTCTGGCAAAGGAATGCCACAGAGCCACGGAAAGTCGCAGCAGGAATATAGGCCAAGCAGTCCCTGGTTCCTGAAGAGTGACAACTTGAACTATGAGCATCGGTACCGACCTCATACAAAAGAAAAGAAGAAGAAGACGAAGACGAAGACGAAGACGAAGACGAAGACGAAGAAGAAGAAGAAGAAGAAGAAGAAGAAGAAGAAGAAGAAGAAGGTGGTGGTGTGTGGTACCATGGGGTATTTTCCAAAGTATGACATGTATCGATGACAAGCACACTTTCTGCCTTCCAAAACTTGCTCTGCTGTGCTTCTTGGTTAGTGATGCCTGAAAAGCGCTCTCGGGCCTTCCGTGTGCTTGTCTTGCACGCCGGGAGAGCTGAAAAGTGGCAGCTCCAGATGGTGCAGCGAGCCTGGAGCCCTTGCAAGCGCTGGCTGTTTTGCACAAGCAAGAATCCCTTGGGAAATGGAGGCGAGGGAAGAGCAGAGCTCGCTCCTGCTCCAAAGTGGCCCTGGGCAAGAGCGCTCGAGAAAGCCAGGGCACGAGTGGCGCTTTGGAGGTGCAAGAGTAGCAGGCAAGAAGCGAGGTGAAAGGGCCCGCCGGAGCTCTGCCAAGGGGCTGTGCTCAGTGCTACAGAGGACAAGAAGCAAGCCCTGGGGGCCACCCTGGGGGCCCGCCCTGGGACTCTAGAAAGATTCCTCCCCCCGGATGCGGGGCACGAGGGCCACCTTCGTGGAGCAGGAGCAGCAGGCACCTAGCCAAAATGGCCCAAAGGAGCCCTGGCAGGTGGCCGTGCTCCGTGCTGCAGAGGAAGGCAAAAAACCCCCGGGAACACTCGCTAGCCCACCGTGGGGGAAAAAAAGCCTTCCTCCCCCCAGCTGCAGGGCACGAGAGGCCGTCTTCGTGGTGCATGAGCAGCAGGCAGTAAGCTAGCCAAAAGGGAGCCGAGGAGCCCTGACAAGTGGCCACGCTCAGTGCTGCAGAGGAAGGCAAAAAACCCCCGGGGACCGGTGCCAATCTGCCCCGGGGGAAAATTCCTTCCTGACCCCAGTGCTGGCGATCGGCTAGTCCCTGAGCATGTGAGCAAGACCTGCCTCCTCGTCCCACAGGCTGGTCACGCCTCCCAGGAGATGCCCGAGCCCTAGTCTCCCTTAATCTGGAGCCACCTCAGGGGCTTCCTAGAGTGGCCAAAGGCCCCCGGCCTGATCGACCATGGGGGCAAAATCCTTCCCGCGCCTGGCAGGGCACCAGTGGGTGCTCCAAAGCACTGGGACCCCTGGCAACATCTCTGCATCCCATTGCTTACGGCTGCTGCCCCTGGCTCCGCGGAGGATGAGGACGGCGAGCTCCGCAGTGCTCCTCAAGAAGGCATTCCCTTGGTCTTGCCACCGCTCCTCCCCCTGGAAAGGCCTGAGAGCCTTGGGCACCTCCAGGCCTTGGTGCTTCTTCTCATCTCCTGAGAGGCTGGTGATTGTTCCCTAAAGGCTGAGGCAGGATTTTCATCCATCCTTCAAAATGGCTTTGAAGGGGGCCCCGGCGGGAGCTGGCCTTGCAGCGGAGACCCTCCAGCAGCCTCGTCCCACCTCCTCCGCTTTTCCTCCTTCAGCCCCCTCCAAGTCATTCCACTGTCTCCTCAGGGGCTTCCTCTCGGATGTCTTTGGGCTGCTCCCAGGCCACCTCTGGCTGCGGGACAGGGGACGATGCTGCCTTTTATCCTGTCCCAGGGCATTGTGACTGCTGCGTTGCCGGGTGGCGGCCCCGTGACACGGGGACGACAGGGCCCGCCATGCGCAGCCCCGCCCGCCGCCCCTCCGCCCAGCACCCTTCAGAGGAAGGCCTTTGGGGTGCTGGCCCCGAGGCAGTCCCCGTGCCCTGGAGGCCCAGGGGCCTGTCCCTGCCCTTGGTGGCCATGCACTGGGCACAGCTGCTGGGCGTCCCTCTCGGTTCATTCGCACGTCCAGACAATGGAAAGAAGGGCATTTCCACCACAGACGCTCCTTTGGATGTGGGGATGCCCGAGCTCAAAGAAGGGCTTTTGGTTCCCTCTGCATGAACTCTGCAGAGACGTAGAGAGCATGCAGCATTTCCTCACCATTCCTTAGCAATGCAGGGGCTCCTGCTCCAGCCAGGAGAGCAGCTCTCTGCAGTGCAGCTCTGGGGAATTATTGCTGGAGGTGACTTAGCAATTCAATTTCTATTTGCATTTGAAGGAAAGGTACAGCTTTGAAGAAACTTTCCGGGTGAGTATGGCGGTTCTAGAAGGGTTCCATGCCACACAAGTTCCCTAGGCAACCTTAGGTGTTGGCAACAGCAGGGGAACTCGGTGTGCTGACTCTGAGAGAACCTGTATGGAGGGTGGAGCGGAGTGGAGGCACCGCGGCCAGGCTCTGTGAGAAGACGGCAACTGGAAGGTGCCATGGAACACGGAGCTGGAGACCCACCCTGGTAACTAGGATACGTCCCTGGCCAAAGACAATGCTACTGTTCAAAGATACAAGAACCTAGTTCGTGTGTGTCCTGCTGTGGAGTCAAGTAGTTTAGAATCCGATAAATATGCCTGGGAATGGGCCCACAGTCTCCCACTTTTTCGACAAGATACTATCCTTGGGTGAACTTTGCTCCTTATCATCTCCTTCTAATACCAAAACACACCTCCACCCCAAAAGCTACCCGCCTCCAAGGTGCGACCACCCCTCACTGAGCTTGCGCTCTGAATTTTTCTTGGTCTGTACCTTTAAAAGCAAAGCCAGAAACGTTCACACCAGTTACAACAAAGCTATGTATGACTCGAGTCACTCAAGCTCCACCTGTAAAGCAAAAAAGAGTAGAGAAAGGCTTAAGAGAGGAGGGATGTTAGAGAAGATACCATCGCAGACCACCTCTGACATCTGCGAGCAGTCGATGGGCTGAGCCTCTCTTCCCCCGCATAGGGACGCCTTTGGGTAACATTTGAACACTTGGGTATACCCAGTGCTTCCCCGGGAAACTTACAGATCTCTATAGAGTTGTTTTAGAACTTAACCCGTTTGGAGCCAGGCTGTATGGCTCGTATTCTTGGGATGTGCACATGCTTTGTAGGCAGCACTTCTATCACCGGCAATCCAAAAGAACTTGTGCATCTGTTGCTTCAATAAACTGCACTATTCCTTAATCTAGCCGTGAGAGTTCTCATTGAACACCACCAAATTCCTGAAGTGTGGCCGTGCTAGTTCATGCAACGCGACTAGCCTGAAAGCGTATGGTGTTACGAGCGCATCGGTAATCGTGAGAGTTCCAGATATTGAACGCGACCGGACCTGCAACACAGAGAATTGGGCATCGCTCAGAATCTAAGCCCAGCCGCTCCCAGCCCCTCGGATACCTGAGGCCAAGCTGGAACGCAAGGGGGTTTTATTTTCTGCCCAATTGCTTTGCCCTTTAACTTGACAAGGTCCCCGGGCCATCCAGGTGACAGGGGCAGACACGGGCACGCAGAACTCTAGGCATAAGCATGACTCTTCTGTTCTGTTGTGATCTACTCTATGCTCTTCTCTTCCGTTCCCTGCGCTCACCAGCAGTCGAGTAACGATGAGACTGTTATTTGCCTGTAATGCCAGGGGCTTTTCAGCTCTAAAAAGACATTACAGATACACAAATCATAAAGGTTACAAGTGGAAATCAGATTTATTTTCATTTATTTTTCTATTCTTTTTTCTTTTTCCTTTTCACTTTTCTTTTCTTTTCCTTTTTCTTCTCTTTTCTTTTCTTTTCTTTTCTTTTCTTTTCTTTTCTTTTCTTTTCTTTTCTTTTCTCTTTTCCTTTTTTCTTTTCATATTTTTTCTTTTGTTTTCTTTTCATATTTCTTGTTTCCTTTTCTCTTTTTTCTCTTTTTTCTCTTCTTTTCTCTCCTTTTCTCTTCTTTTCTTTTCTCTTTTCCCTTCTTTTTTGTTCTCTTTTTTCTCTTATTTCCTTTGCATTTGTTCTTATTGTAGGATATTTTATATTATCTTGTTTTGTACTATGTTATTTTAGTATAATTTTTTATTTTACTTTGTGTATTTTATCTTAATTTTTATTACTTTATATTATTTAATTTAATTCAGTTTAATTTAATTTAATTTTAATTTGTTTTGGTTGATTTTATTTTATTTTATTTTATTTTGGTTGATTTTATTTTATTTTATTTTATTTTATTTTATTTTATTTTATTTCATTTTATTTTATTTTATGGTATGTTGTTTTATGTGGTTCTATAGGATTTTATTTATGGATTATTTATTTTACGATTTTATGTTATTTTAGTATAATTTTTTATTTTACTTTGTGTATTTTATCTTAATTTTTATTACTTTATATTATTTAATTTAATTCAGTTTAATTTAATTTTATTTTATTTTATTTTGTTTTGGTTGATTTTATTTTATCTTATTTTATTTTATTTTATTTTATTTTATTTTATTTTATTTTATTTTATTTTATTTTATGGTATGTTGTTTTATGTGGTTCTATAGGATTTTAGGTTATTTTTCGGAATCCGTTGCAGAGCCGATGCTCACCAGCGCTAACACAATGTGCGTGTGTAGCCAGAAGCAGACTGATGCACTCTTCAGTTTAGCTTGAAAAAAACATCCCTTGCTGTCTGGCAAAGGAATGCCACAGAGCCACGGAAAGTCGCAGCAGGAATATAGGCCAAGCAGTCCCTGGTTCCTGAAGAGTGACAACTTGAACTATGAGCATCGGTACCGACCTCATACAAAAGAAAAGAAGAAGAAGACGAAGACGAAGACGAAGATGAAGACGAAGAAGAAGAAGAAGAAGAAGAAGAAGAAGAAGAAGAAGAAGAAGAAGAAGAAGAAGAAGAAGAAGAAGGTGGTGGTGTGTGGTACCATGGGGTATTTTCCAAAGTATGACATGTATCGATGACAAGCACACTTTCTGCCTTCCAAAACTTGCTCTGCTGTGCTTCTTGGTTAGTGATGCCTGAAAAGCGCTCTCGGGCCTTCCGTGTGCTTGTCTTGCACGCCGGGAGAGCTGAAAAGTGGCAGCTCCAGATGGTGCAGCGAGCCTGGAGCCCTTGCAAGCGCTGGCTGTTTTGCACAAGCAAGAATCCCTTGGGAAATGGAGGCGAGGGAAGAGCAGAGCTCGCTCCTGCTCCAAAGTGGCCCTGGGCAAGAGCGCTCGAGAAAGCCAGGGCACGAGTGGCGCTTTGGAGGTGCAAGAGTAGCAGGCAAGAAGCGAGGCGAAAGGGCCCGCCGGAGCTCTGCCAAGGGGCTGTGCTCAGTGCTACAGAGGACAAGAAGCAAGCCCTGGGGGCCACCCTGGGGGCCCGCCCTGGGACTCTAGAAAGATTCCTCCCCCCGGATGCGGGGCACGAGGGCCACCTTCGTGGAGCAGGAGCAGCAGGCACCTAGCCAAAATGGCCCAAAGGAGCCCTGGCAGGTGGCCGTGCTCCGTGCTGCAGAGGAAGGCAAAAAACCCCCGGGAACACTCGCTAGCCCACCGTGGGGGAAAAAAAGCCTTCCTCCCCCCAGCTGCAGGGCACGAGAGGCCGTCTTCGTGGTGCATGAGCAGCAGGCAGTAAGCTAGCCAAAAGGGAGCCGAGGAGCCCTGACAAGTGGCCACGCTCAGTGCTGCAGAGGAAGGCAAAAAACCCCCGGGGACCGGTGCCAATCTGCCCCGGGGGAAAATTCCTTCCTGACCCCAGTGCTGGCGATCGGCTAGTCCCTGAGCATGTGAGCAAGACCTGCCTCCTCGTCCCACAGGCTGGTCACGCCTCCCAGGAGATGCCCGAGCCCTAGTCTCCCTTAATCTGGAGCCACCTCAGGGGCTTCCTAGAGTGGCCAAAGGCCCCCGGCCTGATCGACCATGGGGGCAAAATCCTTCCCGCGCCTGGCAGGGCACCAGTGGGTGCTCCAAAGCACTGGGACCCCTGGCAACATCTCTGCATCCCATTGCTTACGGCTGCTGCCCCTGGCTCCGCGGAGGATGAGGACGGCGAGCTCCGCAGTGCTCCTCAAGAAGGCATTCCCTTGGTCTTGCCACCGCTCCTCCCCCTGGAAAGGCCTGAGAGCCTTGGGCACCTCCAGGCCTTGGTGCTTCTTCTCATCTCCTGAGAGGCTGGTGATTGTTCCCTAAAGGCTGAGGCAGGATTTTCATCCATCCTTCAAAATGGCTTTGAAGGGGGCCCCGGCGGGAGCTGGCCTTGCAGCGGAGACCCTCCAGCAGCCTCGTCCCACCTCCTCCGCTCTTCCTCCTTCAGCCCCCTCCAAGTCATTCCACCGTCTCCTCAGGGGCTTCCTCTCGGATGTCTTTGGGCTGCTCCCAGGCCACCTCTGGCTGCGGGACAGGGGACGATGCTGCCTTTTATCCTGTCCCAGGGCATTGTGACTGCTGCGTTGCCGGGTGGCGGCCCCGTGACACGGGGACGACAGGGCCCGCCATGCGCAGCCCCGCCCGCCGCCCCTCCGCCCAGCACCCTTCAGAGGAAGGCCTTTGGGGTGCTGGCCCCGAGGCAGTCCCCGTGCCCTGGAGGCCCAGGGGCCTGTCCCTGCCCTTGGTGGCCATGCACTGGGCACAGCTGCTGGGCGTCCCTCTCGGTTCATTCGCACGTCCAGACAATGGAAAGAAGGGCATTTCCACCACAGACGCTCCTTTGGATGTGGGGATGCCCGAGCTCAAAGAAGGGCTTTTGGTTCCCTCTGCATGAACTCTGCAGAGACGTAGAGAGCATGCAGCATTTCCTCACCATTCCTTAGCAATGCAGGGGCTCCTGCTCCAGCCAGGAGAGCAGCTCTCTGCAGTGCAGCTCTGGGGAATTATTGCTGGAGGTGACTTAGCAATTCAATTTCTATTTGCATTTGAAGGAAAGGTACAGCTTTGAAGAAACTTTCCGGGTGAGTATGGCGGTTCTAGAAGGGTTCCATGCCACACAAGTTCCCTAGGCAACCTTAGGTGTTGGCAACAGCAGGGGAACTCGGTGTGCTGACTCTGAGAGAACCTGTATGGAGGGTGGAGCGGAGTGGAGGCACCGCGGCCAGGCTCTGTGAGAAGACGGCAACTGGAAGGTGCCATGGAACACGGAGCTGGAGACCCACCCTGGTAACTAGGATACGTCCCTGGCCAAAGACAATGCTACTGTTCAAAGATACAAGAACCGAGTTCGTGTGTGTCCTGCTGTGGAGTCAAGTAGTTTAGAATCCGATAAATATGCCTGGGAATGGGCCCACAGTCTCTCACTTTTTCGACAAGATACTATCCTTGGGTGAACTTTGCTCCTTATCATCTCCTTCTAATACCAAAACACACCTCCACCCCAAAAGCTACCCGCCTCCAAGGTGCGACCACCCCTCACTGAGCTTGCGCTCTGAATTTTTCTTGGTCTGTACCTTTAAAAGCAAAGCCAGAAACGTTCACACCAGTTACAACAAAGCTATGTATGACTCGAGTCACTCAAGCTCCACCTGTAAAGCAAAAAAGAGTAGAGAAAGGCTTAAGAGAGGAGGGATGTTAGAGAAGATACCATCGCAGACCACCTCTGACATCTGCGAGCAGTCGATGGGCTGAGCCTCTCTTCCCCCGCATAGGGACGCCTTTGGGTAACATTTGAACACTTGGGTATACCCAGTGCTTCCCCGGGAAACTTACAGATCTCTATAGAGTTGTTTTAGAACTTAACCCGTTTGGAGCCAGGCTGTATGGCTCGTATTCTTGGGATGTGCACATGCTTTGTAGGCAGCACTTCTATCACCGGCAATCCAAAAGAACTTGTGCATCTGTTGCTTCAATAAACTGCACTATTCCTTAATCTAGCCGTGAGAGTTCTCATTGAACACCACCAAATTCCTGAAGTGTGGCCGTGCTAGTTCATGCAACGCGACTAGCCTGAAAGCGTATGGTGTTACGAGCGCATCGGTAATCGTGAGAGTTCCAGATATTGAACGCGACCGGACCTGCAACACAGAGAATTGGGCATCGCTCAGAATCTAAGCCCAGCCGCTCCCAGCCCCTCGGATACCTGAGGCCAAGCTGGAACGCAAGGGGGTTTTATTTTCTGCCCAATTGCTTTGCCCTTTAACTTGACAAGGTCCCCGGGCCATCCAGGTGACAGGGGCAGACACGGGCACGCAGAACTCTAGGCATAACAAAGCATGACTCTTCTGTTCTGTTGTGATCTACTCTATGCTCTTCTCTTCCGTTCCCTGCGCTCACCAGCAGTCGAGTAACGATGAGACTGTTATTTGCCTGTAATGCCAGGGGCTTTTCAGCTCTAAAAAGACATTACAGATACACAAATCATAAAGGTTACAAGTGGAAATCAGATTTATTTTCATTTATTTTTCTATTCTTTTTTCTTTTTCCTTTTCACTTTTCTTTTCTTTTCCTTTTTCTTCTCTTTTCTTTTCTTTTCTTTTCCTTTTTCTTCTCTTTTCTTTTCTTTTCTTTTCTTTTCTTTTCTTTTCTTTTCTTTTCTCTTTTCCTTTTTTCTTTTCATATTTTTTCTTTTGTTTTCTTTTCATATTTCTTGTTTCCTTTTCTCTTTTTTCTCTTTTTTCTCTTCTTTTCTCTCCTTTTCTCTTCTTTTCTTTTCTCTTTTCCCTTCTTTTTTGTTCTCTTTTTTCTCTTATTTCCTTTGCATTTGTTCTTATTGTAGGATATTTTATATTATCTTGTTTTGTACTATGTTATTTTAGTATAATTTTTTATTTTACTTTGTGTATTTTATCTTAATTTTTATTACTTTATATTATTTAATTTAATTCAGTTTAATTTAATTTAATTTTAATTTGTTTTGGTTGATTTTATTTTATTTTATTTTATTTTGGTTGATTTTATTTTATTTTATTTTATTTTATTTTATTTTATTTTATTTCATTTTATTTTATTTTATGGTATGTTGTTTTATGTGGTTCTATAGGATTTTATTTATGGATTATTTATTTTAGGATTTTATGTTATTTTAGTATAATTTTTTATTTTACTTTGTGTATTTTATCTTAATTTTTATTACTTTATATTATTTAATTTAATTCAGTTTAATTTAATTTTATTTTATTTTATTTTGTTTTGGTTGATTTTATTTTATCTTATTTTATTTTATTTTATTTTATTTTATTTTATTTTATTTTATTTTATTTTATTTTATTTTATTTTATTTTATTTTATTTTATGGTATGTTGTTTTATGTGGTTCTATAGGATTTTAGGTTATTTTTCGGAATCTGTTGCAGAGCCAATGCTCACCAGCGCTAACACAATGTGCGTGTGTAGCCAGAAGCAGGCTGATGCACTCTTCAGTTTAGCTTGAAAAAAACATCCCTTGCTGTCTGGCAAAGGAATGCCACAGAGCCACGGAAAGTCGCAGCAGGAATATAGGCCAAGCAGTCCCTGGTTCCTGAAGAGTGACAACTTGAACTATGAGCATCGGTACCGACCTCATACAAAAGAAAAGAAGAAGAAGACGAAGACGAAGACGAAGATGAAGACGAAGAAGAAGAAGAAGAAGAAGAAGAAGAAGAAGAAGAAGAAGAAGAAGAAGAAGAAGAAGAAGAAGAAGAAGAAGAAGAAGAAGAAGAAGGTGGTGGTGTGTGGTACCATGGGGTATTTTCCAAAGTATGACATGTATCGATGACAAGCACACTTTCTGCCTTCCAAAACTTGCTCTGCTGTGCTTCTTGGTTAGTGATGCCTGAAAAGCGCTCTCGGGCCTTCCGTGTGCTTGTCTTGCACGCCGGGAGAGCTGAAAAGTGGCAGCTCCAGATGGTGCAGCGAGCCTGGAGCCCTTGCAAGCGCTGGCTGTTTTGCACAAGCAAGAATCCCTTGGGAAATGGAGGCGAGGGAAGAGCAGAGCTCGCTCCTGCTCCAAAGTGGCCCTGGGCAAGAGCGCTCGAGAAAGCCAGGGCACGAGTGGCGCTTTGGAGGTGCAAGAGTAGCAGGCAAGAAGCGAGGCGAAAGGGCCCGCCGGAGCTCTGCCAAGGGGCTGTGCTCAGTGCTACAGAGGACAAGAAGCAAGCCCTGGGGGCCACCCTGGGGGCCCGCCCTGGGACTCTAGAAAGATTCCTCCCCCCGGATGCGGGGCACGAGGGCCACCTTCGTGGAGCAGGAGCAGCAGGCACCTAGCCAAAATGGCCCAAAGGAGCCCTGGCAGGTGGCCGTGCTCCGTGCTGCAGAGGAAGGCAAAAAACCCCCGGGAACACTCGCTAGCCCACCGTGGGGGAAAAAAAGCCTTCCTCCCCCCAGCTGCAGGGCACGAGAGGCCGTCTTCGTGGTGCATGAGCAGCAGGCAGTAAGCTAGCCAAAAGGGAGCCGAGGAGCCCTGACAAGTGGCCACGCTCAGTGCTGCAGAGGAAGGCAAAAAACCCCCGGGGACCGGTGCCAATCTGCCCCGGGGGAAAATTCCTTCCTGACCCCAGTGCTGGCGATCGGCTAGTCCCTGAGCATGTGAGCAAGACCTGCCTCCTCGTCCCACAGGCTGGTCACGCCTCCCAGGAGATGCCCGAGCCCTAGTCTCCCTTAATCTGGAGCCACCTCAGGGGCTTCCTAGAGTGGCCAAAGGCCCCCGGCCTGATCGACCATGGGGGGCAAAATCCTTCCCGCGCCTGGCAGGGCACCAGTGGGTGCTCCAAAGCACTGGGACCCCTGGCAACATCTCTGCATCCCATTGCTTACGGCTGCTGCCCCTGGCTCCGCGGAGGATGAGGACGGCGAGCTCCGCAGTGCTCCTCAAGAAGGCATTCCTTGGTCTTGCCACCGCTCCTCCCCCTGGAAAGGCCTGAGAGCCTTGGGCACCTCCAGGCCTTGGTGCTTCTTCTCATCTCCTGAGAGGCTGGTGATTGTTCCCTAAAGGCTGAGGCAGGATTTTCATCCATCCTTCAAAATGGCTTTGAAGGGGGCCCCGGCGGGAGCTGGCCTTGCAGCGGAGACCCTCCAGCAGCCTCGTCCCACCTCCTCCGCTCTTCCTCCTTCAGCCCCCCTCCAAGTCATTCCACCGTCTCCTCAGGGGCTTCCTCTCGGATGTCTTTGGGCTGCTCCCAGGCCACCTCTGGCTGCGGGACAGGGGACGATGCTGCCTTTTATCCTGTCCCAGGGCATTGTGACTGCTGCGTTGCCGGGTGGCGGCCCCGTGACACGGGGACGACAGGGCCCGCCATGCGCAGCCCCGCCCGCCGCCCCTCCGCCCCAGCACCCTTCAGAGGAAGGCCTTTGGGGTGCTGGCCCCGAGGCAGTCCCCGTGCCCTGGAGGCCCAGGGGCCTGTCCCTGCCCTTGGTGGCCATGCACTGGGCACAGCTGCTGGGCGTCCCTCTCGGTTCATTCGCACGTCCAGACAATGGAAAGAAGGGCATTTCCAACCACAGACGCTCCTTTGGATGTGGGGATGCCCGAGCTCAAAGAAGGGCTTTTTGGTTCCCTCTGCATGAACTCTGCAGAGACGTAGAGAGCATGCAGCATTTCCTCACCATTCCTTAGCAATGCAGGGGCTCCTGCTCCAGCCAGGAGAGCAGCTCTCTGCAGTGCAGCTCTGGGGAATTAATTGCTGGAGGTGACTTAGCAATTCAATTTCTATTTGCATTTGAAGGAAAGGTACAGCTTTGAAGAAACTTTCCGGGTGAGTATGGCGGTTCTAGAAGGGTTCCATGCCACACAAGTTCCCTAGGCAACCTTAGGTGTTGGCAACAGCAGGGGAACTCGGTGTGCTGACTCTGAGAGAACCTGTATGGAGGGTGGAGCGGAGTGGAGGCACCGCGGCCAGGCTCTGTGAGAAGACGGCAACTGGAAGGTGCCATGGAACACGGAGCTGGAGACCCACCCTGGTAACTAGGATACGTCCCTGGCCAAAGACAATGCTACTGTTCAAAGATACAAGAACCGAGTTCGTGTGTGTCCTGCTGTGGAGTCAAGTAGTTTAGAATCCGATAAATATGCCTGGGAATGGGCCCACAGTCTCTCACTTTTTCGACAAGATACTATCCTTGGGTGAACTTTGCTCCTTATCATCTCCTTCTAATACCAAAACACACCTCCACCCCAAAAGCTACCCGCCTCCAAGGTGCGACCACCCCCTCACTGAGCTTGCGCTCTGAATTTTTCTTGGTCTGTACCTTTAAAAGCAAAGCCAGAAACGTTCACACCAGTTACAACAAAGCTATGTATGACTCGAGTCACTCAAGCTCCACCTGTAAAGCAAAAAAGAGTAGAGAAAGGCTTAAGAGAGGAGGGATGTTAGAGAAGATACCATCGCAGACCACCTCTGACATCTGCGAGCAGTCGATGGGCTGAGCCTCTCTTCCCCCGCATAGGACGCCTTTGGGTAACATTTGAACACTTGGGTATACCCAGTGCTTCCCCGGAAAACTTACAGATCTCTATAGAGTTGTTTTAGAACTTAACCCGTTTGGAGCCAGCTGTATGGCTCGTATTCTTGGGATGTGCACATGCTTTGTAGGCAGCACTTCTATCACCGGCAATCCAAAAGAACTTGTGCATCTGTTGCTTCAATAAACTGCACTATTCCTTAATCTAGCCGTGAGAGTTCTCATTGAACACCACCAAATTCCTGAAGTGTGGCCGTGCTAGTTCATGCAACGCGACTAGCCTGAAAGCGTATGGTGTTACGAGCGCATCGGTAATCGTGAGAGTTCCAGATATTGAACGCGACCGGACCTGCAACACAGAGAATTGGGCATCGCTCAGAATCTAAGCCCAGCCGCTCCCAGCCCCTCGGATACCTGAGGCCAAGCTGGAACGCAAGGGGGGTTTTTATTTTCTGCCCAATTGCTTTGCCCTTTAACTTGACAAGGTCCCCGGGCCATCCAGGTGACAGGGGCAGACACGGGCACGCAGAACTCTAGGCATAACAAAGCATGACTCTTCTGTTCTGTTGTGATCTACTCTATGCTCTTCTCTTCCGTTCCCTGCGCTCACCAGCAGTCGAGTAACGATGAGACTGTTATTTGCCTGTAATGCCAGGGGCTTTTCAGCTCTAAAAAGACATTACAGATACACAAATCATAAAGGTTACAAGTGGAAATCAGATTTTATTTTCATTTATTTTTCTATTCTTTTTTCTTTTTCCTTTTCACTTTTCTTTTCTTTTCCTTTTTCTTCTCTTTTCTTTTCTTTTCTTTTCCTTTTTCTTCTCTTTTCTTTTCTTTTCTTTTCTTTTCTTTTCTTTTCTTTTCTTTTCTTTTCTTTTCTCTTTTCCTTTTTTCTTTTCATATTTTTTCTTTTGTTTTCTTTTCATATTTCTTGTTTCCTTTTCTCTTTTTTCTCTTTTTCTCTTCTTTTCTCTCCTTTTCTCTTCTTTTCTTTTCTCTTTTCCCTTCTTTTTTGTTCTCTTTTTTCTCTTATTTCCTTTGCATTTGTTCTTATTGTAGGATATTTTATATTATCTTGTTTTGTACTATGTTATTTTAGTATAATTTTTTATTTTACTTTGTGTATTTTATCTTAATTTTTATTACTTTATATTATTTAATTTAATTCAGTTTAATTTAATTTAATTTTAATTTGTTTTGGGTTGATTTTATTTTATTTTATTTTATTTTGGTTGATTTTATTTTATTTTATTTTATTTTATTTTATTTTATTTTATTTTATTTTATTTCATTTTATTTTATTTTATGGTATGTTGTTTTATGTGGTTCTATAGGATTTTATTTATGGATTATTTATTTTAGGATTTTATGTTATTTTAGTATAATTTTTTATTTTACTTTGTGTATTTTATCTTAATTTTTATTACTTTATATTATTTAATTTAATTCAGTTTAATTTAATTTTATTTTATTTTATTTTGTTTTGGTTGATTTTATTTTATCTTATTTTATTTTATTTTATTTTATTTTATTTTATTTTATTTTATTTATTTTATTTTATTTTATTTTATTTTATGGTATGTTGTTTTATGTGGTTCTATAGGATTTTAGGTTATTTTTCGGAATCTGTTGCAGAGCCAATGCTCACCAGCGCTAACACAATGTGCGTGTGTAGCCAGAAGCAGGCTGATGCACTCTTCAGTTTAGCTTGAAAAAAACATCCCTTGCTGTCTGGCAAAGGAATGCCACAGAGCCACGGAAAGTCGCAGCAGGAATATAGGCCAAGCAGTCCCCTGGTTCCTGAAGAGTGACAACTTGAACTATGAGCATCTGTACCGACCTCATACAAAAGAAAAGAAGAAGAAGAAGAAGAAGAAGAAGAAGAAGAAGAAGAAGAAGAAGAAGAAGAAGAAGAAGAAGAAGAAGAAGAAGAAGAAGAAGAAGAAGAAGAAGAAGAAGAAGAAGGTGGTGGTGTGTGGTACCATGGGGTATTTTCCAAAGTATGACATGTATCGATGACAAGCACTACTTTCTGCCTTCCAAAACTTGCTCTGCTGTGCTTCTTGGTTAGTGATGCCTGAAAAGCGCTCTCGGGCCTTCCGTGTGCTTGTCTTGCACGCCGGGAGAGCTGAAAAGTGGCAGCTCCAGATGGTGCAGCGAGCCTGGAGCCCTTGCAAGCGCTGGCTGTTTTGCACAAGCAAGAATCCCTTGGGAAATGGAGGCGAGGGAAGAGCAGAGCTCGCTCCTGCTCCAAAGTGGCCCTGGGCAAGAGCGCTCGAGAAAGCCAGGGCACGAGTGGCGCTTTGGAGGTGCAAGAGTAGCAGGCAAGAAGCGAGGCGAAAGGGCCCGCCGGAGCTCTGCCAAGGGGCTGTGCTCAGTGCTACAGAGGACAAGAAGCAAGCCCTGGGGGCCACCCTGGGGGCCCGCCCTGGGACTCTAGAAAGATTCCTCCCCCCGGATGCGGGGCACGAGGGCCACCTTCGTGGAGCAGGAGCAGCAGGCACCTAGCCAAAATGGCCCAAAGGGAGCCCTGGCAGGTGGCCGTGCTCCGTGCTGCAGAGGAAGGCAAAAAAACCCCCGGGAACACCTGCTAGCCCACCGTGGGGGAAAAAAAGCCTTCCTCCCCCCAGCTGCAGGGCACGAGAGGCCGTCTTCGTGGTGCATGAGCAGCAGGGCAGTAAGCTAGCCAAAAGGGGAGCCGAGGAGCCCTGACAAGTGGCCACGCTCAGTGCTGCATAGGAAGGCAAAAAACCCCCGGGGACCGGTGGCCAATCTGCCCCGGGGGAAAATTCCTTCCTGACCCCAGTGCTGGCGATCGGCTAGTCCCTGAGCATGTGAGCAAGACCTGCCTCCTCGTCCCACAGGCTGGTCACGCCTCCCAGGAGATGCCCGAGCCCTAGTCTCCCTTAATCTGGAGCCACCTCAGGGGCTTCCTAGAGTGGCCAAAGGCCCCCGGCCTGATCGACCATGGGGGCAAAATCCTTCCCGCGCCTGGCAGGGCACCAGTGGGTGCTCCAAAGCACTGGGACCCCTGGCAACATCTCTGCATCCCATTGCTTACGGCTGCTGCCCCTGGCTCCGCGGAGGATGAGGACGGCGAGCTCCGCAGTGCTCCTCAAGAAGGCATTCCCTTGGTCCTTGCCACCGCTCCTCCCCCTGGAAAGGCCTGAGAGCCTTGGGGCACCTCCAGGCCTTGGTGCTTCTTCTCATCTCCTGAGAGGCTGGTGATTGTTCCCTAAAGGCTGAGGCAGGATTTTCATCCATCCTTCAAAATGGCTTTGAAGGGGGCCCCGGCGGGAGCTGGCCTTGCAGCGGAGACCCTCCAGCAGCCTCGTCCCACCTCCTCCGCTCTTCCTCCTTCAGCCCCCTCCAAGTCATTCCACCGTCTCCTCAGGGGCTTCCTCTCGGATGTCTTTGGGCTGCTCCCAGGCCACCTCTGGCTGCGGGACAGGGGACGATGCTGCCTTTTATCCTGTCCCAGGGCATTGTGACTGCTGCGTTGCCGGGTGGCGGCCCCGTGACACGGGGACGACAGGGCCCGCCATGCGCAGCCCCCGCCCCGCCGCCCCTCCGCCCAGCACCCTTCAGAGGAAGGCCTTTGGGGTGCTGGCCCCGAGGCAGTCCCCCGTGCCCTGGAGGCCCAGGGGCCTGTCCCTGCCCTTGGTGGCCATGCACTGGGCACAGCTGCTGGGCGTCCCTCTCGGTTCATTCGCACGTCCCAGACAATGGAAAGAAGGGCATTTCCACCACAGACGCTCCTTTGGATGTGGGGATGCCCGAGCTCAAAGAAGGGCTTTTGGTTCCCTCTGCATGAACTCTGCAGAGACGTAGAGAGCATGCAGCATTTCCTCACCATTCCTTAGCAATGCAGGGGCTCCTGCTAGCATGCAGCATTTCCTCACCATTCCTTAGCAATGCAGGGGCTCCTGCTCCAGCCAGGAGAGCAGCTCTCTGCAGTGCAGCTCTGGGGAATTATTGCTGGAGGTGACTTAGCAATTCAATTTCTATTTGCATTTGAAGGAAAGGTACAGCTTTGAAGAAACTTTCCGGGTGAGTATGGCGGTTCTAGAAGGGTTCCATGCCACACAAGTTCCCTAGGCAACCTTAGGTGTTGGCAACAGCAGGGGAACTCGGTGTGCTGACTCTGAGAGAACCTGTATGGAGGGTGGAGCGGAGTGGAGGCACCGCGGCCAGGCTCTGTGAGAAGACGGCAACTGGAAGGTGCCATGGAACACGGAGCTGGAGACCCACCCTGGTAACTAGGATACGTCCCTGGCCAAAGACAATGCTACTGTTCAAAGATACAAGAACCGAGTTCGTGTGTGTCCTGCTGTGGAGTCAAGTAGTTTAGAATCCGATAAATATGCCTGGGAATGGGCCCACAGTCTCCCACTTTTTCGACAAGATACTATCCTTGGGTGAACTTTGCTCCTTATCATCTCCTTCTAATACCAAAACACACCTCCACCCCAAAAGCTACCCGCCTCCAAGGTGCGACCACCCCTCACTGAGCTTGCGCTCTGAATTTTTCTTGGTCTGTACCTTTAAAAGCAAAGCCAGAAACGTTCACACCAGTTACAACAAAGCTATGTATGACTCGAGTCACTCAAGCTCCACCTGTAAAGCAAAAAAGAGTAGAGAAAGGCTTAAGAGAGGAGGGATGTTAGAGAAGATACCATCGCAGACCACCTCTGACATCTGCGAGCAGTCGATGGGCTGAGCCTCTCTTCCCCCGCATAGGGACGCCTTTGGGTAACATTTGAACACTTGGGTATACCCAGTGCTTCCCCGGGAAACTTACAGATCTCTATAGAGTTGTTTTAGAACTTAACCCGTTTGGAGCCAGGCTGTATGGCTCGTATTCTTGGGATGTGCACATGCTTTGTAGGCAGCACTTCTATCACCGGCAATCCAAAAGAACTTGTGCATCTGTTGCTTCAATAAACTGCACTATTCCTTAATCTAGCCGTGAGAGTTCTCATTGAACACCACCAAATTCCTGAAGTGTGGCCGTGCTAGTTCATGCAACGCGACTAGCCTGAAAGCGTATGGTGTTACGAGCGCATCGGTAATCGTGAGAGTTCCAGATATTGAACGCGACCGGACCTGCAACACAGAGAATTGGGCATCGCTCAGAATCTAAGCCCAGCCACTCCCAGCCCCTCGGATACCTGAGGCCAAGCTGGAACGCAAGGGGGTTTTATTTTCTGCCCAATTGCTTTGCCCTTTAACTTGACAAGGTCCCCGGGCCATCCAGGTGACAGGGGCAGACACGGGCACGCAGAACTCTAGGCATAACAAAGCATGACTCTTCTGTTCTGTTGTGATCTACTCTATGCTCTTCTCTTCCGTTCCCTGCGCTCACCAGCAGTCAAGTAACGATGAGACTGTTATTTGCCTGTAATGCCAGGGGCTTTTCAGCTCTAAAAAGACATTACAGATACACAAATCATAAAGGTTACAAGTGGAAATCAGATTTATTTTCATTTATTTTTCTATTCTTTTTTCTTTTTCCTTTTCACTTTTCTTTTCTTTTCCTTTTTCTTCTCTTTTCTTTTCTCTTCTTTTCCTTTTTCTTCTCTTTTCTTTTCTTTTCTTTTCTTTTCTTTTCTCTTTTCCTTTTTTCTTTTCATATTTTTTCTTTTGTTTTCTTTTCATATTTCTTGTTTCCTTTTCTCTTTTTTCTCTTTTTTCTCTTCTTTTCTCTCCTTTTCTCTTCTTTTCTTTTCTCTTTTCCCTTCTTTTTTGTTCTCTTTTTTCTCTTATTTCCTTTGCATTTGTTCTTATTGTAGGATATTTTATATTATCTTGTTTTGTACTATGTTATTTTAGTATAATTTTTTATTTTACTTTGTGTATTTTATCTTAATTTTTATTACTTTATATTATTTAATTTAATTCAGTTTAATTTAATTTAATTTTAATTTGTTTTGGTTGATTTTATTTTATTTTATTTTATTTTGGTTGATTTTATTTTATTTTATTTTATTTTATTTTATTTTATTTTATTTCATTTTATTTTATTTTATGGTATGTTGTTTTATGTGGTTCTATAGGATTTTATTTATGGATTATTTATTTTAGGATTTTATGTTATTTTAGTATAATTTTTTATTTTACTTTGTGTATTTTATCTTAATTTTTATTACTTTATATTATTTAATTTAATTCAGTTTAATTTAATTTAATTTTATTTTATTTTGTTTTGGTTGATTTTATTTTATCTTATTTTATTTTATTTTATTTTATTTTATTTTATTTTATTTTATTTTATTTTATTTTATGGTATGTTGTTTTATGTGGTTCTATAGGATTTTAGGTCATTTTTCGGAATCCGTTGCAGAGCCAATGCTCACCAGCGCTAACACAATGTGCGTGTGTAGCCAGAAGCAGGCTGATGCACTCTTCAGTTTAGCTTGAAAAAAACATCCCTTGCTGTCTGGCAAAGGAATGCCACAGAGCCACGGAAAGTCGCAGCAGGAATATAGGCCAAGCAGTCCCTGGTTCCTGAAGAGTGACAACTTGAACTATGAGCATCGGTACCGACCTCATACAAAAGAAAAGAAGAAGAAGACGAAGAAGAAGAAGAAGAAGAAGAAGAAGAAGAAGAAGGTGGTGGTGGTGTGTGGTACCATGGGGTATTTTCCAAAGTATGACATGTATCGATGACAAGCACACTTTCTGCCTTCCAAAACTTGCTCTGCTGTGCTTCTTGGTTAGTGATGCCTGAAAAGCGCTCTCGGGCCTTCCGTGTGCTTGTCTTGCACGCCGGGAGAGCTGAAAAGTGGCAGCTCCAGATGGTGCAGCGAGCCTGGAGCCCTTGCAAGCGCTGGCTGTTTTGCACAAGCAAGAATCCCTTGGGAAATGGAGGCGAGGGAAGAGCAGAGCTCGCTCCTGCTCCAAAGTGGCCCTGGGCAAGAGCGCTCGAGAAAGCCAGGGCACGAGTGGCGCTTTGGAGGTGCAAGAGTAGCAGGCAAGAAGCGAGGCGAAAGGGCCCGCCGGAGCTCTGCCAAGGGGCTGTGCTCAGTGCTACAGAGGACAAGAAGCAAGCCCTGGGGGCCACCCTGGGGGCCCGCCCTGGGACTCTAGAAAGATTCCTCCCCCCGGATGCGGGGCACGAGGGCCACCTTCGTGGAGCAGGAGCAGCAGGCACCTAGCCAAAATGGCCCAAAGGAGCCCTGGCAGGTGGCCGTGCTCCGTGCTGCAGAGGAAGGCAAAAAACCCCCGGGAACACTCGCTAGCCCACCGTGGGGGAAAAAAAGCCTTCCTCCCCCCAGCTGCAGGGCACGAGAGGCCGTCTTCGTGGTGCATGAGCAGCAGGCAGTAAGCTAGCCAAAAGGGAGCCGAGGAGTCCTGACAAGTGGCCATGCTCAGTGCTGCAGAGGAAGGCAAAAAACCCCCGGGGACCGGTGCCAATCTGCCCCGGGGGAAAATTCCTTCCTGACCCCAGTGCTGGCGATCGGCTAGTCCCTGAGCATGTGAGCAAGACCTGCCTCCTCGTCCCACAGGCTGGTCACGCCTCCCAGGAGATGCCCGAGCCCTAGTCTCCCTTAATCTGGAGCCACCTCAGGGGCTTCCTAGAGTGGCCAAAGGCCCCCGGCCTGATCGACCATGGGGGCAAAATCCTTCCCGCGCCTGGCAGGGCACCAGTGGGTGCTCCAAAGCACTGGGACCCCTGGCAACATCTCTGCATCCCATTGCTTACGGCTGCTGCCCCTGGCTCCGCGGAGGATGAGGACGGCGAGCTCCGCAGTGCTCCTCAAGAAGGCATTCCCTTGGTCTTGCCACCGCTCCTCCCCCTGGAAAGGCCTGAGAGCCTTGGGCACCTCCAGGCCTTGGTGCTTCTTCTCATCTCCTGAGAGGCTGGTGATTGTTCCCTAAAGGCTGAGGCAGGATTTTCATCCATCCTTCAAAATGGCTTTGAAGGGGGCCCCGGCGGGAGCTGGCCTTGCAGCGGAGACCCTCCAGCAGCCTCGTCCCACCTCCTCCGCTCTTCCTCCTTCAGCCCCCTCCAAGTCATTCCACCGTCTCCTCAGGGGCTTCCTCTCGGATGTCTTTGGGCTGCTCCCAGGCCACCTCTGGCTGCGGGACAGGGGACGATGCTGCCTTTTATCCTGTCCCAGGGCATTGTGACTGCTGCGTTGCCGGGTGGCGGCCCCGTGACACGGGGACGACAGGGCCCGCCATGCGCAGCCCCGCCCGCCGCCCCTCCGCCCAGCACCCTTCAGAGGAAGGCCTTTGGGGTGCTGGCCCCGAGGCAGTCCCCGTGCCCTGGAGGCCCAGGGGCCTGTCCCTGCCCTTGGTGGCCATGCACTGGGCACAGCTGCTGGGCGTCCCTCTCGGTTCATTCGCACGTCCAGACAATGGAAAGAAGGGCATTTCCACCACAGACGCTCCTTTGGATGTGGGGATGCCCGAGCTCAAAGAAGGGCTTTTGGTTCCCTCTGCATGAACTCTGCAGAGACGTAGAGAGCATGCAGCATTTCCTCACCATTCCTTAGCAATGCAGGGGCTCCTGCTCCAGCCAGGAGAGCAGCTCTCTGCAGTGCAGCTCTGGGGAATTATTGCTGGAGGTGACTTAGCAATTCAATTTCTATTTGCATTTGAAGGAAAGGTACAGCTTTGAAGAAACTTTCCGGGTGAGTATGGCGGTTCTAGAAGGGTTCCATGCCACACAAGTTCCCTAGGCAACCTTAGGTGTTGGCAACAGCAGGGGAACTCGGTGTGCTGACTCTGAGAGAACCTGTATGGAGGGTGGAGCGGAGTGGAGGCACCGCGGCCAGGCTCTGTGAGAAGACGGCAACTGGAAGGTGCCATGGAACACGGAGCTGGAGACCCACCCTGGTAACTAGGATACGTCCCTGGCCAAAGACAATGCTACTGTTCAAAGATACAAGAACCGAGTTCGTGTGTGTCCTGCTGTGGAGTCAAGTAGTTTAGAATCCGATAAATATGCCTGGGAATGGGCCCACAGTCTCCCACTTTTTCGACAAGATACTATCCTTGGGTGAACTTTGCTCCTTATCATCTCCTTCTAATACCAAAACACACCTCCACCCCAAAAGCTACCCGCCTCCAAGGTGCGACCACCCCTCACTGAGCTTGCGCTCTGAATTTTTCTTGGTCTGTACCTTTAAAAGCAAAGCCAGAAACGTTCACACCAGTTACAACAAAGCTATGTATGACTCGAGTCACTCAAGCTCCACCTGTAAAGCAAAAAAGAGTAGAGAAAGGCTTAAGAGAGGAGGGATGTTAGAGAAGATACCATCGCAGACCACCTCTGACATCTGCGAGCAGTCGATGGGCTGAGCCTCTCTTCCCCCGCATAGGGACGCCTTTGGGTAACATTTGAACACTTGGGTATACCCAGTGCTTCCCCGGGAAACTTACAGATCTCTATAGAGTTGTTTTAGAACTTAACCCGTTTGGAGCCAGGCTGTATGGCTCGTATTCTTGGGATGTGCACATGCTTTGTAGGCAGCACTTCTATCACCGGCAATCCAAAAGAACTTGTGCATCTGTTGCTTCAATAAACTGCACTATTCCTTAATCTAGCCATGAGAGTTCTCATTGAACACCACCAAATTCCTGAAGTGTGGCCGTGCTAGTTCATGCAACGCGACTAGCCTGAAAGCGTATGGTGTTACGAGCGCATCGGTAATCATGAGAGTTCCAGATATTGAACGCGACCGGACCTGCAACACAGAGAATTGGGCATCGCTCAGAATCTAAGCCCAGCCGCTCCCAGCCCCTCGGATACCTGAGGCCAAGCTGGAACGCAAGGGGGTTTTATTTTCTGCCCAATTGCTTTGCCCTTTAACTTGACAAGGTCCCCGGGCCATCCAGGTGACAGGGGCAGACACGGGCACGCAGAACTCTAGGCATAACAAAGCATGACTCTTCTGTTCTGTTGTGATCTACTCTATGCTCTTCTCTTCCGTTCCCTGCGCTCACCAGCAGTCGAGTAACGATGAGACTGTTATTTGCCTGTAATGCCAGGGGCTTTTCAGCTCTAAAAAGACATTACAGATACACAAATCATAAAGGTTACAAGTGGAAATCAGATTTATTTTCATTTATTTTTCTATTCTTTTTTCTTTTTCCTTTTCACTTTTCTTTTCTTTTCCTTTTTCTTCTCTTTTCTTTTCTTTTCTTTTCCTTTTTCTTCTCTTTTCTTTTCTTTTCTTTTCTTTTCTTTTCTTTTCTTTTCTTTTCTCTTTTCCTTTTTTCTTTTCATATTTTTTCTTTTGTTTTCTTTTCATATTTCTTGTTTCCTTTTCTCTTTTTTCTCTTTTTTCTCTTCTTTTCTCTCCTTTTCTCTTCTTTTCTTTTCTCTTTTCCCTTCTTTTTTGTTCTCTTTTTTCTCTTATTTCCTTTGCATTTGTTCTTATTGTAGGATATTTTATATTATCTTGTTTTGTACTATGTTATTTTAGTATAATTTTTTATTTTACTTTGTGTATTTTATCTTAATTTTTATTACTTTATATTATTTAATTTAATTCAGTTTAATTTAATTTAATTTTAATTTGTTTTGGTTGATTTTATTTTATTTTATTTTATTTTGGTTGATTTTATTTTATTTTATTTTATTTTATTTTATTTTATTTTATTTTATTTCATTTTATTTTATTTTATGGTATGTTGTTTTATGTGGTTCTATAGGATTTTATTTATGGATTATTTATTTTAGGATTTTATGTTATTTTAGTATAATTTTTTATTTTACTTTGTGTATTTTATCTTAATTTTTATTACTTTATATTATTTAATTTAATTCAGTTTAATTTAATTTTATTTTATTTTATTTTGTTTTGGTTGATTTTATTTTATCTTATTTTATTTTATTTTATTTTATTTTATTTTATTTTATTTTATTTTATTTTATGGTATGTTGTTTTATGTGGTTCTATAGGATTTTAGGTTATTTTTCGGAATCCGTTGCAGAGCCGATGCTCACCAGCGCTAACACAATGTGCGTGTGTAGCCAGAAGCAGGCTGATGCACTCTTCAGTTTAGCTTGAAAAAAACATCCCTTGCTGTCTGGCAAAGGAATGCCACAGAGCCACGGAAAGTCGCAGCAGGAATATAGGCCAAGCAGTCCCTGGTTCCTGAAGAGTGACAACTTGAACTATGAGCATCGGTACCGACCTCATACAAAAGAAAAGAAGAAGAAGACGAAGAAGACGAAGAAGACGAAGAAGAAGAAGAAGAAGAAGAAGAAGAAGAAGAAGAAGAAGAAGAAGAAGAAGAAGAAGAAGAAGAAGAAGAAGGTGGTGGTGTGTGGTACCATGGGGTATTTTCCAAAGTATGACATGTATCGATGACAAGCACACTTTCTGCCTTCCAAAACTTGCTCTGCTGTGCTTCTTGGTTAGTGATGCCTGAAAAGCGCTCTCGGGCCTTCCGTGTGCTTGTCTTGCACGCCGGGAGAGCTGAAAAGTGGCAGCTCCAGATGGTGCAGCGAGCCTGGAGCCCTTGCAAGCGCTGGCTGTTTTGCACAAGCAAGAATCCCTTGGGAAATGGAGGCGAGGGAAGAGCAGAGCTCGCTCCTGCTCCAAAGTGGCCCTGGGCAAGAGCGCTCGAGAAAGCCAGGGCACGAGTGGCGCTTTGGAGGTGCAAGAGTAGCAGGCAAGAAGCGAGGCGAAAGGGCCCGCCGGAGCTCTGCCAAGGGGCTGTGCTCAGTGCTACAGAGGACAAGAAGCAAGCCCTGGGGGCCACCCTGGGGGCCCGCCCTGGGACTCTAGAAAGATTCCTCCCCCCGGATGCGGGGCACGAGGGCCACCTTCGTGGAGCAGGAGCAGCAGGCACCTAGCCAAAATGGCCCAAAGGAGCCCTGGCAGGTGGCCGTGCTCCGTGCTGCAGAGGAAGGCAAAAAACCCCCGGGAACACTCGCTAGCCCACCGTGGGGGAAAAAAAGCCTTCCTCCCCCCAGCTGCAGGGCACGAGAGGCCGTCTTCGTGGTGCATGAGCAGCAGGCAGTAAGCTAGCCAAAAGGGAGCCGAGGAGCCCTGACAAGTGGCCACGCTCAGTGCTGCAGAGGAAGGCAAAAAACCCCCGGGGACCGGTGCCAATCTGCCCCGGGGGAAAATTCCTTCCTGACCCCAGTGCTGGCGATCGGCTAGTCCCTGAGCATGTGAGCAAGACCTGCCTCCTCGTCCCACAGGCTGGTCACGCCTCCCAGGAGATGCCCGAGCCCTAGTCTCCCTTAATCTGGAGCCACCTCAGGGGCTTCCTAGAGTGGCCAAAGGCCCCCGGCCTGATCGACCATGGGGGCAAAATCCTTCCCGCGCCTGGCAGGGCACCAGTGGGTGCTCCAAAGCACTGGGACTCCTGGCAACATCTCTGCATCCCATTGCTTACGGCTGCTGCCCCTGGCTCCGCGGAGGATGAGGACGGCGAGCTCCGCAGTGCTCCTCAAGAAGGCATTCCCTTGGTCTTGCCACCGCTCCTCCCCCTGGAAAGGCCTGAGAGCCTTGGGCACCTCCAGGCCTTGGTGCTTCTTCTCATCTCCTGAGAGGCTGGTGATTGTTCCCTAAAGGCTGAGGCAGGATTTTCATCCATCCTTCAAAATGGCTTTGAAGGGGGCCCCGGCGGGAGCTGGCCTTGCAGCGGAGACCCTCCAGCAGCCTCGTCCCACCTCCTCCGCTCTTCCTCCTTCAGCCCCCTCCAAGTCATTCCACCGTCTCCTCAGGGGCTTCCTCTCGGATGTCTTTGGGCTGCTCCCAGGCCACCTCTGGCTGCGGGACAGGGGACGATGCTGCCTTTTATCCTGTCCCAGGGCATTGTGACTGCTGCGTTGCCGGGTGGCGGCCCCGTGACACGGGGACGACAGGGCCCGCCATGCGCAGCCCCGCCCGCCGCCCCTCCGCCCAGCACCCTTCAGAGGAAGGCCTTTGGGGTGCTGGCCCCGAGGCAGTCCCCGTGCCCTGGAGGCCCAGGGGCCTGTCCCTGCCCTTGGTGGCCATGCACTGGGCACAGCTGCTGGGCGTCCCTCTCGGTTCATTCGCACGTCCAGACAATGGAAAGAAGGGCATTTCCACCACAGACGCTCCTTTGGATGTGGGGATGCCCGAGCTCAAAGAAGGGCTTTTGGTTCCCTCTGCATGAACTCTGCAGAGACGTAGAGAGCATGCAGCATTTCCTCACCATTCCTTAGCAATGCAGGGGCTCCTGCTCCAGCCAGGAGAGCAGCTCTCTGCAGTGCAGCTCTGGGGAATTATTGCTGGAGGTGACTTAGCAATTCAATTTCTATTTGCATTTGAAGGAAAGGTACAGCTTTGAAGAAACTTTCCGGGTGAGTATGGCGGTTCTAGAAGGGTTCCATGCCACACAAGTTCCCTAGGCAACCTTAGGTGTTGGCAACAGCAGGGGAACTCGGTGTGCTGACTCTGAGAGAACCTGTATGGAGGGTGGAGCGGAGTGGAGGCACCGCGGCCAGGCTCTGTGAGAAGACGGCAACTGGAAGGTGCCATGGAACACGGAGCTGGAGACCCACCCTGGTAACTAGGATACGTCCCTGGCCAAAGACAATGCTACTGTTCAAAGATACAAGAACCGAGTTCGTGTGTGTCCTGCTGTGGAGTCAAGTAGTTTAGAATCCGATAAATATGCCTGGGAATGGGCCCACAGTCTCCCACTTTTTCGACAAGATACTATCCTTGGGTGAACTTTGCTCCTTATCATCTCCTTCTAATACCAAAACACACCTCCACCCCAAAAGCTACCCGCCTCCAAGGTGCGACCACCCCTCACTGAGCTTGCGCTCTGAATTTTTCTTGGTCTGTACCTTTAAAAGCAAAGCCAGAAACGTTCACACCAGTTACAACAAAGCTATGTATGACTCGAGTCACTCAAGCTCCACCTGTAAAGCAAAAAAGAGTAGAGAAAGGCTTAAGAGAGGAGGGATGTTAGAGAAGATACCATCGCAGACCACCTCTGACATCTGCGAGCAGTCGATGGGCTGAGCCTCTCTTCCCCCGCATAGGGACGCCTTTGGGTAACATTTGAACACTTGGGTATACCCAGTGCTTCCCCGGGAAACTTACAGATCTCTATAGAGTTGTTTTAGAACTTAACCCGTTTGGAGCCAGGCTGTATGGCTCGTATTCTTGGGATGTGCACATGCTTTGTAGGCAGCACTTCTATCACCGGCAATCCAAAAGAACTTGTGCATCTGTTGCTTCAATAAACTGCACTATTCCTTAATCTAGCCGTGAGAGTTCTCATTGAACACCACCAAATTCCTGAAGTGTGGCCGTGCTAGTTCATGCAACGCGACTAGCCTGAAAGCGTATGGTGTTACGAGCGCATCGGTAATCGTGAGAGTTCCAGATATTGAACGCGACCGGACCTGCAACACAGAGAATTGGGCATCGCTCAGAATCTAAGCCCAGCCGCTCCCAGCCCCTCGGATACCTGAGGCCAAGCTGGAACGCAAGGGGGTTTTATTTTCTGCCCAATTGCTTTGCCCTTTAACTTGACAAGGTCCCCGGGCCGTCCAGGTGACAGGGGCAGACACGGGCACGCAGAACTCTAGGCATAACAAAGCATGACTCTTCTGTTCTGTTGTGATCTACTCTATGCTCTTCTCTTCCGTTCCCTGCGCTCACCAGCAGTCGAGTAACGATGAGACTGTTATTTGCCTGTAATGCCAGGGGCTTTTCAGCTCTAAAAAGACATTACAGATACACAAATCATAAAGGTTACAAGTGGAAATCAGATTTATTTTCATTTATTTTTCTATTCTTTTTTCTTTTTCCTTTTCACTTTTCTTTTCTTTTCCTTTTTCTTCTCTTTTCTTTTCTTTTCTTTTCTTTTCCTTTTTCTTCTCTTTTCTTTTCTTTTCTTTTCTTTTCTTTTTTCTTTTCTTTTCTTTTCTTTTCTTTTCTTTTCTTTTCTTTTCTTTTCTTTTCTTTTCTTTTCTTTTCTTCTTTTCCTTTTTTCTTTTCATATTTTTTCTTTTGTTTTCTTTTCATATTTCTTGTTTCCTTTTCTCTTTTTTCTCTTCTTTTCTCTCCTTTTCTCTTCTTTTCTTTTCTCTTTTCCCTTCTTTTTTGTTCTCTTTTTTCTCTTATTTCCTTTGCATTTGTTCTTATTGTAGGATATTTTATATTATCTTGTTTTGTACTATGTTATTTTAGTATAATTTTTTATTTTACTTTGTGTATTTTATCTTAATTTTTATTACTTTATATTATTTAATTTAATTCAGTTTAATTTAATTTAATTTTAATTTGTTTTGGTTGATTTTATTTTATTTTATTTTATTTTGGTTGATTTTATTTTATTTTATTTTATTTTATTTTATTTTATTTTATTTCATTTTATTTTATTTTATGGTATGTTGTTTTATGTGGTTCTATAGGATTTTATTTATGGATTATTTATTTTAGGATTTTATGTTATTTTAGTATAATTTTTTATTTTACTTTGTGTATTTTATCTTAATTTTTATTACTTTATATTATTTAATTTAATTCAGTTTAATTTAATTTTATTTTATTTTATTTTGTTTTGGTTGATTTTATCTTATTTTATTTTATTTTATTTTATTTTATTTTATTTTATTTTATTTTATTTTATTTTATTTTATTTTATTTTATTTTATGGTATGTTGTTTTATGTGGTTCTATAGGATTTTAGGTTATTTTTCGGAATCCGTTGCAGAGCCGATGCTCACCAGCGCTAACACAATGTGCGTGTGTAGCCAGAAGCAGGCTGATGCACTCTTCAGTTTAGCTTGAAAAAAACATCCCTTGCTGTCTGGCAAAGGAATGCCACAGAGCCACGGAAAGTCGCAGCAGGAATATAGGCCAAGCAGTCCCTGGTTCCTGAAGAGTGACAACTTGAACTATGAGCATCGGTACCGACCTCATACAAAAGAAAAGAAGAAGAAGACGAAGACGAAGACGAAGACGAAGACGAAGAAGAAGAAGAAGAAGAAGAAGAAGAAGAAGAAGAAGAAGAAGAAGAAGGTGGTGGTGTGTGGTACCATGGGGTATTTTCCAAAGTATGACATGTATCGATGACAAGCACACTTTCTGCCTTCCAAAACTTGCTCTGCTGTGCTTCTTGGTTAGTGATGCCTGAAAAGCGCTCTCGGGCCTTCCGTGTGCTTGTCTTGCACGCCGGGAGAGCTGAAAAGTGGCAGCTCCAGATGGTGCAGCGAGCCTGGAGCCCTTGCAAGCGCTGGCTGTTTTGCACAAGCAAGAATCCCTTGGGAAATGGAGGCGAGGGAAGAGCAGAGCTCGCTCCTGCTCCAAAGTGGCCCTGGGCAAGAGCGCTCGAGAAAGCCAGGGCACGAGTGGCGCTTTGGAGGTGCAAGAGTAGCAGGCAAGAAGCGAGGCGAAAGGGCCCGCCGGAGCTCTGCCAAGGGGCTGTGCTCAGTGCTACAGAGGACAAGAAGCAAGCCCTGGGGGCCACCCTGGGGGCCCGCCCTGGGACTCTAGAAAGATTCCTCCCCCCGGATGCGGGGCACGAGGGCCACCTTCGTGGAGCAGGAGCAGCAGGCACCTAGCCAAAATGGCCCAAAGGAGCCCTGGCAGGTGGCCGTGCTCCGTGCTGCAGAGGAAGGCAAAAAACCCCCGGGAACACTCGCTAGCCCACCGTGGGGGAAAAAAAGCCTTCCTCCCCCCAGCTGCAGGGCACGAGAGGCTGTCTTCGTGGTGCATGAGCAGCAGGCAGTAAGCTAGCCAAAAGGGAGCCGAGGAGCCCTGACAAGTGGCCACGCTCAGTGCTGCAGAGGAAGGCAAAAAACCCCCGGGGACCGGTGCCAATCTGCCCCGGGGGAAAATTCCTTCCTGACCCCAGTGCTGGCGATCGGCTAGTCCCTGAGCATGTGAGCAAGACCTGCCTCCTCGTCCCACAGGCTGGTCACGCCTCCCAGGAGATGCCCGAGCCCTAGTCTCCCTTAATCTGGAGCCACCTCAGGGGCTTCCTAGAGTGGCCAAAGGCCCCCGGCCTGATCGACCATGGGGGCAAAATCCTTCCCGCGCCTGGCAGGGCACCAGTGGGTGCTCCAAAGCACTGGGACCCCTGGCAACATCTCTGCATCCCATTGCTTACGGCTGCTGCCCCTGGCTCCGCGGAGGATGAGGACGGCGAGCTCCGCAGTGCTCCTCAAGAAGGCATTCCCTTGGTCTTGCCACCGCTCCTCCCCCTGGAAAGGCCTGAGAGCCTTGGGCACCTCCAGGCCTTGGTGCTTCTTCTCATCTCCTGAGAGGCTAGTGATTGTTCCCTAAAGGCTGAGGCAGGATTTTCATCCATCCTTCAAAATGGCTTTGAAGGGGGCCCCGGCGGGAGCTGGCCTTGCAGCGGAGACCCTCCAGCAGCCTCGTCCCACCTCCTCCGCTCTTCCTCCTTCAGCCCCCTCCAAGTCATTCCACCGTCTCCTCAGGGGCTTCCTCTCGGATGTCTTTGGGCTGCTCCCAGGCCACCTCTGGCTGCGGGACAGGGGACGATGCTGCCTTTTATCCTGTCCCAGGGCATTGTGACTGCTGCGTTGCCGGGTGGCGGCCCCGTGACACGGGGACGACAGGGCCCGCCATGCGCAGCCCCGCCCGCCGCCCCTCCGCCCAGCACCCTTCAGAGGAAGGCCTTTGGGGTGCTGGCCCCGAGGCAGTCCCCGTGCCCTGGAGGCCCAGGGGCCTGTCCCTGCCCTTGGTGGCCATGCACTGGGCACAGCTGCTGGGCGTCCCTCTCGGTTCATTCGCACGTCCAGACGATGGAAAGAAGGGCATTTCCACCACAGACGCTCCTTTGGATGTGGGGATGCCCGAGCTCAAAGAAGGGCTTTTGGTTCCCTCTGCATGAACTCTGCAGAGACGTAGAGAGCATGCAGCATTTCCTCACCATTCCTTAGCAATGCAGGGGCTCCTGCTCCAGCCAGGAGAGCAGCTCTCTGCAGTGCAGCTCTGGGGAATTATTGCTGGAGGTGACTTAGCAATTCAATTTCTATTTGCATTTGAAGGAAAGGTACAGCTTTGAAGAAACTTTCCGGGTGAGTATGGCGGTTCTAGAAGGGTTCCATGCCACACAAGTTCCCTAGGCAACCTTAGGTGTTGGCAACAGCAGGGGAACTCGGTGTGCTGACTCTGAGAGAACCTGTATGGAGGGTGGAGCGGAGTGGAGGCACCGCGGCCAGGCTCTGTGAGAAGACGGCAACTGGAAGGTGCCATGGAACACGGAGCTGGAGACCCACCCTGGTAACTAGGATACGTCCCTGGCCAAAGACAATGCTACTGTTCAAAGATACAAGAACCGAGTTCGTGTGTGTCCTGCTGTGGAGTCAAGTAGTTTAGAATCCGATAAATATGCCTGGGAATGGGCCCACAGTCTCCCACTTTTTCGACAAGATACTATCCTTGGGTGAACTTTGCTCCTTATCATCTCCTTCTAATACCAAAACACACCTCCACCCCAAAAGCTACCCGCCTCCAAGGTGCGACCACCCCTCACTGAGCTTGCGCTCTGAATTTTTCTTGGTCTGTACCTTTAAAAGCAAAGCCAGAAACGTTCACACCAGTTACAACAAAGCTATGTATGACTCGAGTCACTCAAGCTCCACCTGTAAAGCAAAAAAGAGTAGAGAAAGGCTTAAGAGAGGAGGGATGTTAGAGAAGATACCATCGCAGACCACCTCTGACATCTGCGAGCAGTCGATGGGCTGAGCCTCTCTTCCCCCGCATAGGGACGCCTTTGGGTAACATTTGAACACTTGGGTATACCCAGTGCTTCCCCGGGAAACTTACAGATCTCTATAGAGTTGTTTTAGAACTTAACCCGTTTGGAGCCAGGCTGTATGGCTCGTATTCTTGGGATGTGCACATGCTTTGTAGGCAGCACTTCTATCACCGGCAATCCAAAAGAACTTGTGCATCTGTTGCTTCAATAAACTGCACTATTCCTTAATCTAGCCGTGAGAGTTCTCATTGAACACCACCAAATTCCTGAAGTGTGGCCGTGCTAGTTCGTGCAACGCGACTAGCCTGAAAGCGTATGGTGTTACGAGCGCATCGGTAATCGTGAGAGTTCCAGATATTGAACGCGACCGGACCTGCAACACAGAGAATTGGGCATCGCTCAGAATCTAAGCCCAGCCGCTCCCAGCCCCTCGGATACCTGAGGCCAAGCTGGAACGCAAGGGGGTTTTATTTTCTGCCCAATTGCTTTGCCCTTTAACTTGACAAGGTCCCCGGGCCATCCAGGTGACAGGGGCAGACACGGGCACGCAGAACTCTAGGCATAACAAAGCATGACTCTTCTGTTCTGTTGTGATCTACTCTATGCTCTTCTCTTCCGTTCCCTGCGCTCACCAGCAGTCGAGTAACGATGAGACTGTTATTTGCCTGTAATGCCAGGGGCTTTTCAGCTCTAAAAAGACATTACAGATACACAAATCATAAAGGTTACAAGTGGAAATCAGATTTATTTTCATTTATTTTTCTATTCTTTTTTCTTTTTCCTTTTCACTTTTCTTTTCTTTTCCTTTTTCTTCTCTTTTCTTTTCTTTTCTTTTCTTTTCCTTTTTCTTCTCTTTTCTTTTCTTTTCTTTTCTTTTCTTTTCTTTTCTTTTCTTTTCTTTTCTTTTCTTTTCTCTTTTCCTTTTTTCTTTTCATATTTTTTCTTTTGTTTTCTTTTCATATTTCTTGTTTCCTTTTCTCTTTTTTCTCTTTTTTCTCTTCTTTTCTCTCCTTTTCTCTTCTTTTCTTTTCTCTTTTCCCTTCTTTTTTGTTCTCTTTTTTCTCTTATTTCCTTTGCATTTGTTCTTATTGTAGGATATTTTATATTATCTTGTTTTGTACTATGTTATTTTAGTATAATTTTTTATTTTACTTTGTGTATTTTATCTTAATTTTTATTACTTTATATTATTTAATTTAATTCAGTTTAATTTAATTTAATTTTAATTTGTTTTGGTTGATTTTATTTTATTTTATTTTATTTTGGTTGATTTTATTTTATTTTATTTTATTTTATTTTATTTTATTTTATTTCATTTTATTTTATTTTATGGTATGTTATTTTATGTGGTTCTATAGGATTTTATTTATGGATTATTTATTTTAGGATTTTATGTTATTTTAGTATAATTTTTTATTTTACTTTGTGTATTTTATCTTAATTTTTATTACTTTATATTATTTAATTTAATTCAGTTTAATTTTATTTTATTTTATTTTATTTTGTTTTGGTTGATTTTATTTTATCTTATTTTATTTTATTTTATTTTATTTTATTTTATTTTATTTTATTTTATTTTATTTTATTTTATTTTATGGTATGTTGTTTTATGTGGTTCTATAGGATTTTAGGTTATTTTTCGGAATCCGTTGCAGAGCCGATGCTCACCAGCGCTAACACAATGTGCGTGTGTAGCCAGAAGCAGGCTGATGCACTCTTCAGTTTAGCTTGAAAAAAACATCCCTTGCTGTCTGGCAAAGGAATGCCACAGAGCCACGGAAAGTCGCAGCAGGAATATAGGCCAAGCAGTCCCTGGTTCCTGAAGAGTGACAACTTGAACTATGAGCATCGGTACCGACCTCATACAAAAGAAAAGAAGAAGAAGAAGAAGACGAAGACGAAGAAGAAGAAGAAGAAGAAGAAGAAGAAGAAGAAGAAGAAGAAGAAGAAGAAGAAGAAGAAGGTGGTGGTGTGTGGTACCATGGGGTATTTTCCAAAGTATGACATGTATCGATGACAAGCACATTTTCTGCCTTCCAAAACTTGCTCTGCTGTGCTTCTTGGTTAGTGATGCCTGAAAAGCGCTCTCGGGCCTTCCGTGTGCTTGTCTTGCACGCCGGGAGAGCTGAAAAGTGGCAGCTCCAGATGGTGCAGCGAGCCTGGAGCCCTTGCAAGCGCTGGCTGTTTTGCACAAGCAAGAATCCCTTGGGAAATGGAGGCGAGGGAAGAGCAGAGCTCGCTCCTGCTCCAAAGTGGCCCTGGGCAAGAGCGCTCGAGAAAGCCAGGGCACGAGTGGCGCTTTGGAGGTGCAAGAGTAGCAGGCAAGAAGCGAGGCGAAAGGGCCCGCCGGAGCTCTGCCAAGGGGCTGTGCTCAGTGCTACAGAGGACAAGAAGCAAGCCCTGGGGGCCACCCTGGGGGCCCGCCCTGGGACTCTAGAAAGATTCCTCCCCCCGGATGCGGGGCACGAGGGCCACCTTCGTGGAGCAGGAGCAGCAGGCACCTAGCCAAAATGGCCCAAAGGAGCCCTGGCAGGTGGCCGTGCTCCGTGCTGCAGAGGAAGGCAAAAAACCCCCGGGAACACTCGCTAGCCCACCGTGAGGGAAAAAAAGCCTTCCTCCCCCCAGCTGCAGGGCACGAGAGGCCGTCTTCGTGGTGCATGAGCAGCAGGCAGTAAGCTAGCCAAAAGGGAGCCGAGGAGCCCTGACAAGTGGCCACGCTCAGTGCTGCAGAGGAAGGCAAAAAACACCCGGGGAACGGTGCCAATCTGCCCCGGGGGAAAATTCCTTCCTGACCCCAGTGCTGGCGATCGGCTAGTCCCTGAGCATGTGAGCAAGACCTGCCTCCTCGTCCCACAGGCTGGTCACGCCTCCCAGGAGATGCCCGAGCCCTAGTCTCCCTTAATCTGGAGCCACCTCAGGGGCTTCCTAGAGTGGCCAAAGGCCCCCGGCCTGATCGACCATGGGGGCAAAATCCTTCCCGCGCCTGGCAGGGCACCAGTGGGTGCTCCAAAGCACTGGGACCCCTGGCAACATCTCTGCATCCCATTGCTTACGGCTGCTGCCCCTGGCTCCGCGGAGGATGAGGACGGCGAGCTCCGCAGTGCTCCTCAAGAAGGCATTCCCTTGGTCTTGCCACCGCTCCTCCCCCTGGAAAGGCCTGAGAGCCTTGGGCACCTCCAGGCCTTGGTGCTTCTTCTCATCTCCTGAGAGGCTGGTGATTGTTCCCTAAAGGCTGAGGCAGGATTTTCATCCATCCTTCAAAATGGCTTTGAAGGGGGCCCCGGCGGGAGCTGGCCTTGCAGCGGAGACCCTCCAGCAGCCTCGTCCCACCTCCTCCGCTCTTCCTCCTTCAGCCCCCTCCAAGTCATTCCACCGTCTCCTCAGGGGCTTCCTCTCGGATGTCTTTGGGCTGCTCCCAGGCCACCTCTGGCTGCGGGACAGGGGACGATGCTGCCTTTTATCCTGTCCCAGGGCATTGTGACTGCTGCGTTGCCGGGTGGCGGCCCCGTGACACGGGGACGACAGGGCCCGCCATGCGCAGCCCCGCCCGCCGCCCCTCCGCCCAGCACCCTTCAGAGGAAGGCCTTTGGGGTGCTGGCCCCGAGGCAGTCCCCGTGCCCTGGAGGCCCAGGGGCCTGTCCCTGCCCTTGGTGGCCATGCACTGGGCACAGCTGCTGGGCGTCCCTCTCGGTTCATTCGCACGTCCAGACAATGGAAAGAAGGGCATTTCCACCACAGACGCTCCTTTGGATGTGGGGATGCCCGAGCTCAAAGAAGGGCTTTTGGTTCCCTCTGCATGAACTCTGCAGAGACGTAGAGAGCATGCAGCATTTCCTCACCATTCCTTAGCAATGCAGGGGCTCCTGCTCCAGCCAGGAGAGCAGCTCTCTGCAGCGCAGCTCTGGGGAATTATTGCTGGAGGTGACTTAGCAATTCAATTTCTATTTGCATTTGAAGGAAAGGTACAGCTTTGAAGAAACTTTCCGGGTGAGTATGGCGGTTCTAGAAGGGTTCCATGCCACACAAGTTCCCTAGGCAACCTTAGGTGTTGGCAACAGCAGGGGAACTCGGTGTGCTGACTCTGAGAGAACCTGTATGGAGGGTGGAGCGGAGTGGAGGCACCGCGGCCAGGCTCTGTGAGAAGACGGCAACTGGAAGGTGCCATGGAACACGGAGCTGGAGACCCACCCTGGTAACTAGGATACGTCCCTGGCCAAAGACAATGCTACTGTTCAAAGATACAAGAACCGAGTTCGTGTGTGTCCTGCTGTGGAGTCAAGTAGTTTAGAATCCGATAAATATGCCTGGGAATGGGCCCACAGTCTCTCACTTTTTCGACAAGATACTATCCTTGGGTGAACTTTGCTCCTTATCATCTCCTTCTAATACCAAAACACACCTCCACCCCAAAAGCTACCTGCCTCCAAGGTGCGACCACCCCTCACTGAGCTTGCGCTCTGAATTTTTCTTGGTCTGTACCTTTAAAAGCAAAGCCAGAAACGTTCACACCAGTTACAACAAAGCTATGTATGACTCGAGTCACTCAAGCTCCACCTGTAAAGCAAAAAAGAGTAGAGAAAGGCTTAAGAGAGGAGGGATGTTAGAGAAGATACCATCGCAGACCACCTCTGACATCTGCGAGCAGTCGATGGGCTGAGCCTCTCTTCCCCCGCATAGGGACGCCTTTGGGTAACATTTGAACACTTGGGTATACCCAGTGCTTCCCCGGGAAACTTACAGATCTCTATAGAGTTGTTTTAGAACTTAACCCGTTTGGAGCCAGGCTGTATGGCTCGTATTCTTGGGATGTGCACATGCTTTGTAGGCAGCACTTCTATCACCGGCAATCCAAAAGAACTTGTGCATCTGTTGCTTCAATAAACTGCACTATTCCTTAATCTAGCCGTGAGAGTTCTCATTGAACACCACCAAATTCCTGAAGTGTGGCCGTGCTAGTTCATGCAACGCGACTAGCCTGAAAGCGTATGGTGTTACGAGCGCATCGGTAATCGTGAGAGTTCCAGATATTGAACGCGACCGGACCTGCAACACAGAGAATTGGGCATCGCTCAGAATCTAAGCCCAGCCGCTCCCAGCCCCTCGGATACCTGAGGCCAAGCTGGAACGCAAGGGGGTTTTATTTTCTGCCCAATTGCTTTGCCCTTTAACTTGACAAGGTCCCCGGGCCATCCAGGTGACAGGGGCAGACACGGGCACGCAGAACTCTAGGCATAACAAAGCATGACTCTTCTGTTCTGTTGTGATCTACTCTATGCTCTTCTCTTCCGTTCCCTGCGCTCACCAGCAGTCGAGTAACGATGAGACTGTTATTTGCCTGTAATGCCAGGGGCTTTTCAGCTCTAAAAAGACATTACAGATACACAAATCATAAAGGTTACAAGTGGAAATCAGATTTATTTTCATTTATTTTTCTATTCTTTTTTCTTTTTCCTTTTCACTTTTCTTTTCTTTTCCTTTTTCTTCTCTTTTCTTTTCTTTTCTTTTCCTTTTTCTTCTCTTTTCTTTTCTTTTCTTTTCTTTTCTTTTCTTTTCTTTTCTTTTCTCTTTTCCTTTTTTCTTTTCATATTTTTTCTTTTGTTTTCTTTTCATATTTCTTGTTTCCTTTTCTCTTTTTTCTCTTTTTTCTCTTCTTTTCTCTCCTTTTCTCTTCTTTTCTTTTCTCTTTTCCCTTCTTTTTTGTTCTCTTTTTTCTCTTATTTCCTTTGCATTTGTTCTTATTGTAGGATATTTTATATTATCTTGTTTTGTACTATGTTATTTTAGTATAATTTTTTATTTTACTTTGTGTATTTTATCTTAATTTTTATTACTTTATATTATTTAATTTAATTCAGTTTAATTTAATTTAATTTTAATTTGTTTTGGTTGATTTTATTTTATTTTATTTTATTTTGGTTGATTTTATTTTATTTTATTTTATTTTATTTTATTTTATTTTATTTTATTTTATTTTATTTTATTTTATTTTATTTTATGGTATGTTGTTTTATGTGGTTCTATAGGATTTTAGGTTATTTTTCGGAATCCGTTGCAGAGCCAATGCTCACCAGCGCTAACACAATGTGCGTGTGTAGCCAGAAGCAGGCTGATGCACTCTTCAGTTTAGCTTGAAAAAAACATCCCTTGCTGTCTGGCAAAGGAATGCCACAGAGCCACGGAAAGTCGCAGCAGGAATATAGGCCAAGCAGTCCCTGGTTCCTGAAGAGTGACAACTTGAACTATGAGCATCGGTACCGACCTCATACAAAAGAAAAGAAGAAGAAGAAGAAGAAGAAGAAGAAGAAGAAGAAGAAGAAGAAGAAGAAGAAGAAGAAGAAGAAGAAGAAGGTGGTGGTGTGTGGTACCATGGGGTATTTTCCAAAGTATGACATGTATCGATGACAAGCACACTTTCTGCCTTCCAAAACTTGCTCTGCTGTGCTTCTTGGTTAGTGATGCCTGAAAAGCGCTCTCAGGCCTTCCGTGTGCTTGTCTTGCACGCCGGGAGAGCTGAAAAGTGGCAGCTCCAGATGGTGCAGCGAGCCTGGAGCCCTTGCAAGCGCTGGCTGTTTTGCACAAGCAAGAATCCCTTGGGAAATGGAGGCGAGGGAAGAGCAGAGCTCGCTCCTGCTCCAAAGTGGCCCTGGGCAAGAGCGCTCGAGAAAGCCAGGGCATGAGTGGCGCTTTGGAGGTGCAAGAGTAGCAGGCAAGAAGCGAGGCGAAAGGGCCCGCCGGAGCTCTGCCAAGGGGCTGTGCTCAGTGCTACAGAGGACAAGAAGCAAGCCCTGGGGGCCACCCTGGGGGCCCGCCCTGGGACTCTAGAAAGATTCCTCCCCCCGGATGCGGGGCACGAGGGCCACCTTCGTGGAGCAGGAGCAGCAGGCACCTAGCCAAAATGGCCCAAAGGAGCCCTGGCAGGTGGCCGTGCTCCGTGCTGCAGAGGAAGGCAAAAAACCCCCGGGAACACTCGCTAGCCCACCGTGGGGGAAAAAAAGCCTTCCTCCCCCCAGCTGCAGGGCACGAGAGGCCGTCTTCGTGGTGCATGAGCAGCAGGCAGTAAGCTAGCCAAAAGGGAGCCGAGGAGCCCTGACAAGTGGCCACGCTCAGTGCTGCAGAGGAAGGCAAAAAACCCCCGGGGACCGGTGCCAATCTGCCCCGGGGGAAAATTCCTTCCTGACCCCAGTGCTGGCGATCGGCTAGTCCCTGAGCATGTGAGCAAGACCTGCCTCCTCGTCCCACAGGCTGGTCACGCCTCCCAGGAGATGCCCGAGCCCTAGTCTCCCTTAATCTGGAGCCACCTCAGGGGCTTCCTAGAGTGGCCAAAGGCCCCCGGCCTGATCGACCATGGGGGCAAAATCCTTCCCGCGCCTGGCAGGGCACCAGTGGGTGCTCCAAAGCACTGGGACCCCTGGCAACATCTCTGCATCCCATTGCTTACGGCTGCTGCCCCTGGCTCCGCGGAGGATGAGGACGGCGAGCTCCGCAGTGCTCCTCAAGAAGGCATTCCCTTGGTCTTGCCACCGCTCCTCCCCCTGGAAAGGCCTGAGAGCCTTGGGCACCTCCAGGCCTTGGTGCTTCTTCTCATCTCCTGAGAGGCTGGTGATTGTTCCCTAAAGGCTGAGGCAGGATTTTCATCCATCCTTCAAAATGGCTTTGAAGGGGGCCCCGGCGGGAGCTGGCCTTGCAGCGGAGACCCTCCAGCAGCCTCGTCCCACCTCCTCCGCTCTTCCTCCTTCAGCCCCCTCCAAGTCATTCCACCGTCTCCTCAGGGGCTTCCTCTCGGATGTCTTTGGGCTGCTCCCAGGCCACCTCTGGCTGCGGGACAGGGGACGATGCTGCCTTTTATCCTGTCCCAGGGCATTGTGACTGCTGCGTTGCCGGGTGGCGGCCCCGTGACACGGGGACGACAGGGCCCGCCATGCGCAGCCCCGCCCGCCGCCCCTCCGCCCAGCACCCTTCAGAGGAAGGCCTTTGGGGTGCTGGCCCCGAGGCAGTCCCCGTGCCCTGGAGGCCCAGGGGCCTGTCCCTGCCCTTGGTGGCCATGCACTGGGCACAGCTGCTGGGCGTCCCTCTCGGTTCATTCGCACGTCCAGACAATGGAAAGAAGGGCATTTCCACCACAGACGCTCCTTTGGATGTGGGGATGCCCCAGCTCAAAGAAGGGCTTTTGGTTCCCTCTGCATGAACTCTGCAGAGACGTAGAGAGCATGCAGCATTTCCTCACCATTCCTTAGCAATGCAGGGGCTCCTGCTCCAGCCAGGAGAGCAGCTCTCTGCAGTGCAGCTCTGGGGAATTATTGCTGGAGGTGACTTAGCAATTCAATTTCTATTTGCATTTGAAGGAAAGGTACAGCTTTGAAGAAACTTTCCGGGTGAGTATGGCGGTTCTAGAAGGGTTCCATGCCACACAAGTTCCCTAGGCAACCTTAGGTGTTGGCAACAGCAGGGGAACTCGGTGTGCTGACTCTGAGAGAACCTGTATGGAGGGTGGAGCGGAGTGGAGGCACCGCGGCCAGGCTCTGTGAGAAGACGGCAACTGGAAGGTGCCATGGAACACGGAGCTGGAGACCCACCCTGGTAACTAGGATACGTCCCTGGCCAAAGACAATGCTACTGTTCAAAGATACAAGAACCGAGTTCGTGTGTGTCCTGCTGTGGAGTCAAGTAGTTTAGAATCCGATAAATATGCCTGGGAATGGGCCCACAGTCTCTCACTTTTTCGACAAGATACTATCCTTGGGTGAACTTTGCTCCTTATCATCTCCTTCTAATACCAAAACACACCTCCACCCCAAAAGCTACCCGCCTCCAAGGTGCGACCACCCCTCACTGAGCTTGCGCTCTGAATTTTTCTTGGTCTGTACCTTTAAAAGCAAAGCCAGAAACGTTCACACCAGTTACAACAAAGCTATGTATGACTCGAGTCACTCAAGCTCCACCTGTAAAGCAAAAAAGAGTAGAGAAAGGCTTAAGAGAGGAGGGATGTTAGAGAAGATACCATCGCAGACCACCTCTGACATCTGCGAGCAGTCGATGGGCTGAGCCTCTCTTCCCCCGCATAGGGACGCCTTTGGGTAACATTTGAACACTTGGGTATACCCAGTGCTTCCCCGGGAAACTTACAGATCTCTATAGAGTTGTTTTAGAACTTAACCCGTTTGGAGCCAGGCTGTATGGCTCGTATTCTTGGGATGTGCACATGCTTTGTAGGCAGCACTTCTATCACCGGCAATCCAAAAGAACTTGTGCATCTGTTGCTTCAATAAACTGCACTATTCCTTAATCTAGCCGTGAGAGTTCTCATTGAACACCACCAAATTCCTGAAGTGTGGCCGTGCTAGTTCATGCAACGCGACTAGCCTGAAAGCGTATGGTGTTACGAGCGCATCGGTAATCGTGAGAGTTCCAGATATTGAACGCGACCGGACCTGCAACACAGAGAATTGGGCATCGCTCAGAATCTAAGCCCAGCCGCTCCCAGCCCCTCGGATACCTGAGGCCAAGCTGGAACGCAAGGGGGTTTTATTTTCTGCCCAATTGCTTTGCCCTTTAACTTGACAAGGTCCCCGGGCCATCCAGGTGACAGGGGCAGACACGGGCACGCAGAACTCTAGGCATAACAAAGCATGACTCTTCTGTTCTGTTGTGATCTACTCTATGCTCTTCTCTTCCGTTCCCTGCGCTCACCAGCAGTCGAGTAACGATGAGACTGTTATTTGCCTGTAATGCCAGGGGCTTTTCAGCTCTAAAAAGACATTACAGATACACAAATCATAAAGGTTACAAGTGGAAATCAGATTTATTTTCATTTATTTTTCTATTCTTTTTTCTTTTTCCTTTTCACTTTTCTTTTCTTTTCCTTTTTCTTCTCTTTTCTTTTCTTTTCTTTTCTTTTCCTTTTTCTTCTCTTTTCTTTTCTTTTCTTTTCTTTTCTTTTCTTTTCTTTTCTTTTCTTTTCTTTTCTTTTCTTTTCTTTTCTTTTCTTTTCTTTTCTCTTTTCCTTTTTTCTTTTCATATTTTTTCTTTTGTTTTCTTTTCATATTTCTTGTTTCCTTTTCTCTTTTTTCTCTTTTTTCTCTTCTTTTCTCTCCTTTTCTCTTCTTTTCTTTTCTCTTTTCCCTTCTTTTTTGTTCTCTTTTTTCTCTTATTTCCTTTGCATTTGTTCTTATTGTAGGATATTTTATATTATCTTGTTTTGTACTATGTTATTTTAGTATAATTTTTTATTTTACTTTGTGTATTTTATCTTAATTTTTATTACTTTATATTATTTAATTTAATTCAGTTTAATTTAATTTAATTTTAATTTGTTTTGGTTGATTTTATTTTATTTTATTTTATTTTGGTTGATTTTATTTTATTTTATTTTATTTTATTTTATTTTATTTTATTTTATTTTATGGTATGTTGTTTTATGTGGTTCTATAGGATTTTATTTATGGATTATTTATTTTAGGATTTTATGTTATTTTAGTATAATTTTTATTTTACTTTGTGTATTTTATCTTAATTTTTATTACTTTATATTATTTAATTTAATTCAGTTTAATTTAATTTTATTTTATTTTATTTTGTTTTGGTTGATTTTATTTTATCTTATTTTATTTTATTTTATTTTATTTTATTTTATTTTATTTTATTTTATGGTATGTTGTTTTATGTGGTTCTATAGGATTTTAGGTTATTTTTCGGAATCTGTTGCAGAGCCAATGCTCACCAGCGCTAACACAATGTGCGTGTGTAGCCAGAAGCAGGCTGATGCACTCTTCAGTTTAGCTTGAAAAAAACATCCCTTGCTGTCTGGCAAAGGAATGCCACAGAGCCACGGAAAGTCGCAGCAGGAATATAGGCCAAGCAGTCCCTGGTTCCTGAAGAGTGACAACTTGAACTATGAGCATCGGTACCGACCTCATACAAAAGAAAAGAAGAAGAAGAAGAAGAAGAAGAAGAAGAAGAAGAAGAAGAAGAAGAAGAAGAAGAAGAAGAAGAAGGTGGTGGTGGTGTGTGGTACCATGGGGTATTTTCCAAAGTATGACATGTATCGATGACAAGCACACTTTCTGCCTTCCAAAACTTGCTCTGCTGTGCTTCTTGGTTAGTGATGCCTGAAAAGCGCTCTCGGGCCTTCCGTGTGCTTGTCTTGCACACCGGGAGAGCTGAAAAGTGGCAGCTCCAGATGGTGCAGCGAGCCTGGAGCCCTTGCAAGCGCTGGCTGTTTTGCACAAGCAAGAATCCCTTGGGAAATGGAGGCGAGGGAAGAGCAGAGCTCGCTCCTGCTCCAAAGTGGCCCTGGGCAAGAGCGCTCGAGAAAGCCAGGGCACGAGTGGCGCTTTGGAGGTGCAAGAGTAGCAGGCAAGAAGCGAGGCGAAAGGGCCCGCCGGAGCTCTGCCAAGGGGCTGTGCTCAGTGCTACAGAGGACAAGAAGCAAGCCCTGGGGGCCACCCTGGGGGCCCGCCCTGGGACTCTAGAAAGATTCCTCCCCCCGGATGCGGGGCACGAGGGCCACCTTCGTGGAGCAGGAGCAGCAGGCACCTAGCCAAAATGGCCCAAAGGAGCCCTGGCAGGTGGCCCTGCTCCGTGCTGCAGAGGAAGGCAAAAAACCCCCGGGAACACTCGCTAGCCCACCGTGGGGGAAAAAAAGCCTTCCTCCCCCCAGCTGCAGGGCACGAGAGGCCGTCTTCGTGGTGCATGAGCAGCAGGCAGTAAGCTAGCCAAAAGGGAGCCGAGGAGCCCTGACAAGTGGCCACGCTCAGTGCTGCAGAGGAAGGCAAAAAACCCCCGGGGACCGGTGCCAATCTGCCCCGGGGGAAAATTCCTTCCTGACCCCAGTGCTGGCGATCGGCTAGTCCCTGAGCATGTGAGCAAGACCTGCCTCCTCGTCCCACAGGCTGGTCACGCCTCCCAGGAGATGCCCGAGCCCTAGTCTCCCTTAATCTGGAGCCACCTCAGGGGCTTCCTAGAGTGGCCAAAGGCCCCCGGCCTGATCGACCATGGGGGCAAAATCCTTCCCGCGCCTGGCAGGGCACCAGTGGGTGCTCCAAAGCACTGGGACCCCTGGCAACATCTCTGCATCCCATTGCTTACGGCTGCTGCCCCTGGCTCCGCGGAGGATGAGGACGGCGAGCTCCGCAGTGCTCCTCAAGAAGGCATTCCCTTGGTCTTGCCACCGCTCCTCCCCCTGGAAAGGCCTGAGAGCCTTGGGCACCTCCAGGCCTTGGTGCTTCTTCTCATCTCCTGAGAGGCTGGTGATTGTTCCCTAAAGGCTGAGGCAGGATTTTCATCCATCCTTCAAAATGGCTTTGAAGGGGGCCCCGGCGGGAGCTGGCCTTGCAGCGGAGACCCTCCAGCAGCCTCGTCCCACCTCCTCCGCTCTTCCTCCTTCAGCCCCCTCCAAGTCATTCCACCGTCTCCTCAGGGGCTTCCTCTCGGATGTCTTTGGGCTGCTCCCAGGCCACCTCTGGCTGCGGGACAGGGGACGATGCTGCCTTTTATCCTGTCCCAGGGCATTGTGACTGCTGCGTTGCCGGGTGGCGGCCCCGTGACACGGGGACGACAGGGCCCGCCATGCGCAGCCCCGCCCGCCGCCCCTCCGCCCAGCACCCTTCAGAGGAAGGCCTTTGGGGTGCTGGCCCCGAGGCAGTCCCCGTGCCCTGGAGGCCCAGGGGCCTGTCCCTGCCCTTGGTGGCCATGCACTGGGCACAGCTGCTGGGCGTCCCTCTCGGTTCATTCGCACGTCCAGACAATGGAAAGAAGGGCATTTCCACCACAGACGCTCCTTTGGATGTGGGGATGCCCCAGCTCAAAGAAGGGCTTTTGGTTCCCTCTGCATGAACTCTGCAGAGACGTAGAGAGCATGCAGCATTTCCTCACCATTCCTTAGCAATGCAGGGGCTCCTGCTCCAGCCAGGAGAGCAGCTCTCTGCAGTGCAGCTCTGGGGAATTATTGCTGGAGGTGACTTAGCAATTCAATTTCTATTTGCATTTGAAGGAAAGGTACAGCTTTGAAGAAACTTTCCGGGTGAGTATGGCGGTTCTAGAAGGGTTCCATGCCACACAAGTTCCCTAGGCAACCTTAGGTGTTGGCAACAGCAGGGGAACTCGGTGTGCTGACTCTGAGAGAACCTGTATGGAGGGTGGAGCGGAGTGGAGGCACCGCGGCCAGGCTCTGTGAGAAGACGGCAACTGGAAGGTGCCATGGAACACGGAGCTGGAGACCCACCCTGGTAACTAGGATACGTCCCTGGCCAAAGACAATGCTACTGTTCAAAGATACAAGAACCGAGTTCGTGTGTGTCCTGCTGTGGAGTCAAGTAGTTTAGAATCCGATAAATATGCCTGGGAATGGGCCCACAGTCTCTCACTTTTTCGACAAGATACTATCCTTGGGTGAACTTTGCTCCTTATCATCTCCTTCTAATACCAAAACACACCTCCACCCCAAAAGCTACCCGCCTCCAAGGTGCGACCACCCCTCACTGAGCTTGCGCTCTGAATTTTTCTTGGTCTGTACCTTTAAAAGCAAAGCCAGAAACGTTCACACCAGTTACAACAAAGCTATGTATGACTCGAGTCACTCAAGCTCCACCTGTAAAGCAAAAAAGAGTAGAGAAAGGCTTAAGAGAGGAGGGATGTTAGAGAAGATACCATCGCAGACCACCTCTGACATCTGCGAGCAGTCGATGGGCTGAGCCTCTCTTCCCCCGCATAGGGACGCCTTTGGGTAACATTTGAACACTTGGGTATACCCAGTGCTTCCCCGGGAAACTTACAGATCTCTATAGAGTTGTTTTAGAACTTAACCCGTTTGGAGCCAGGCTGTATGGCTCGTATTCTTGGGATGTGCACATGCTTTGTAGGCAGCACTTCTATCACCGGCAATCCAAAAGAACTTGTGCATCTGTTGCTTCAATAAACTGCACTATTCCTTAATCTAGCCGTGAGAGTTCTCATTGAACACCACCAAATTCCTGAAGTGTGGCCGTGCTAGTTCATGCAACGCGACTAGCCTGAAAGCGTATGGTGTTACGAGCGCATCGGTAATCGTGAGAGTTCCAGATATTGAACGCGACCGGACCTGCAACACAGAGAATTGGGCATCGCTCAGAATCTAAGCCCAGCCGCTCCCAGCCCCTCGGATACCTGAGGCCAAGCTGGAACGCAAGGGGGTTTTATTTTCTGCCCAATTGCTTTGCCCTTTAACTTGACAAGGTCCCCGGGCCATCCAGGTGACAGGGGCAGACACGGGCACGCAGAACTCTAGGCATAACAAAGCATGACTCTTCTGTTCTGTTGTGATCTACTCTATGCTCTTCTCTTCCGTTCCCTGCGCTCACCAGCAGTCGAGTAACGATGAGACTGTTATTTGCCTGTAATGCCAGGGGCTTTTCAGCTCTAAAAAGACATTACAGATACACAAATCATAAAGGTTACAAGTGGAAATCAGATTTATTTTCATTTATTTTTCTATTCTTTTTTCTTTTTCCTTTTCACTTTTCTTTTCTTTTCCTTTTTCTTCTCTTTTCTTTTCTTTTCTTTTCCTTTTTCTTCTCTTTTCTTTTCTTTTCTTTTCTTTTCTTTTCTTTTCTTTTCTTTTCTTTTCTTTTCTCTTTTCCTTTTTTCTTTTCATATTTTTTCTTTTGTTTTCTTTTCATATTTCTTGTTTCCTTTTCTCTTTTTTCTCTTTTTTCTCTTCTTTTCTCTCCTTTTCTCTTCTTTTCTTTTCTCTTTTCCCTTCTTTTTTGTTCTCTTTTTTCTCTTATTTCCTTTGCATTTGTTCTTATTGTAGGATATTTTATATTATCTTGTTTTGTACTATGTTATTTTAGTATAATTTTTTATTTTACTTTGTGTATTTTATCTTAATTTTTATTACTTTATATTATTTAATTTAATTCAGTTTAATTTAATTTAATTTTAATTTGTTTTGGTTGATTTTATTTTATTTTATTTTATTTTGGTTGATTTTATTTTATTTTATTTTATTTTATTTTATTTTATTTCATTTTATTTTATTTTATGGTATGTTGTTTTATGTGGTTCTATAGGATTTTATTTATGGATTATTTATTTTAGGATTTTATGTTATTTTAGTATAATTTTTTATTTTACTTTGTGTATTTTATCTTAATTTTTATTACTTTATATTATTTAATTTAATTCAGTTTAATTTAATTTTATTTTATTTTATTTTGTTTTGGTTGATTTTATTTTATCTTATTTTATTTTATTTTATTTTATTTTATTTTATTTTATTTTATTTTATTTTATTTTATTTTATGGTATGTTGTTTTATGTGGTTCTATAGGATTTTAGGTTATTTTTCGGAATCTGTTGCAGAGCCAATGCTCACCAGCGCTAACACAATGTGCGTGTGTAGCCAGAAGCAGGCTGATGCACTCTTCAGTTTAGCTTGAAAAAAACATCCCTTGCTGTCTGGCAAAGGAATGCCACAGAGCCACGGAAAGTCGCAGCAGGAATATAGGCCAAGCAGTCCCTGGTTCCTGAAGAGTGACAACTTGAACTATGAGCATCGGTACCGACCTCATACAAAAGAAAAGAAGAAGAAGACGAAGAAGACGAAGAAGACGAAGAAGAAGAAGAAGAAGAAGAAGAAGAAGAAGAAGAAGAAGGTGGTGGTGTGTGGTACCATGGGGTATTTTCCAAAGTATGACATGTATCGATGACAAGCACACTTTCTGCCTTCCAAAACTTGCTCTGCTGTGCTTCTTGGTTAGTGATGCCTGAAAAGCGCTCTCGGGCCTTCCGTGTGCTTGTCTTGCACGCCGGGAGAGCTGAAAAGTGGCAGCTCCAGATGGTGCAGCGAGCCTGGAGCCCTTGCAAGCGCTGGCTGTTTTGCACAAGCAAGAATCCCTTGGGAAATGGAGGCGAGGGAAGAGCAGAGCTCGCTCCTGCTCCAAAGTGGCCCTGGGCAAGAGCGCTCGAGAAAGCCAGGGCACGAGTGGCGCTTTGGAGGTGCAAGAGTAGCAGGCAAGAAGCGAGGTGAAAGGGCCCGCCGGAGCTCTGCCAAGGGGCTGTGCTCAGTGCTACAGAGGACAAGAAGCAAGCCCTGGGGGCCACCCTGGGGGCCCGCCCTGGGACTCTAGAAAGATTCCTCCCCCCGGATGCGGGGCACGAGGGCCACCTTCGTGGAGCAGGAGCAGCAGGCACCTAGCCAAAATGGCCCAAAGGAGCCCTGGCAGGTGGCCATGCTCCGTGCTGCAGAGGAAGGCAAAAAACCCCCGGGAACACTCGCTAGCCCACCGTGGGGGAAAAAAAGCCTTCCTCCCCCCAGCTGCAGGGCACGAGAGGCCGTCTTCGTGGTGCATGAGCAGCAGGCAGTAAGCTAGCCAAAAGGGAGCCGAGGAGCCCTGACAAGTGGCCACGCTCAGTGCTGCAGAGGAAGGCAAAAAACCCCCGGGGACCGGTGCCAATCTGCCCCGGGGGAAAATTCCTTCCTGACCCCAGTGCTGGCGATCGGCTAGTCCCTGAGCATGTGAGCAAGACCTGCCTCCTCGTCCCACAGGCTGGTCACGCCTCCCAGGAGATGCCCGAGCCCTAGTCTCCCTTAATCTGGAGCCACCTCAGGGGCTTCCTAGAGTGGCCAAAGGCCCCCGGCCTGATCGACCATGGGGGCAAAATCCTTCCCGCGCCTGGCAGGGCACCAGTGGGTGCTCCAAAGCACTGGGACCCCTGGCAACATCTCTGCATCCCATTGCTTACGGCTGCTGCCCCTGGCTCCGCGGAGGATGAGGACGGCGAGCTCCGCAGTGCTCCTCAAGAAGGCATTCCCTTGGTCTTGCCACCGCTCCTCCCCCTGGAAAGGCCTGAGAGCCTTGGGCACCTCCAGGCCTTGGTGCTTCTTCTCATCTCCTGAGAGGCTGGTGATTGTTCCCTAAAGGCTGAGGCAGGATTTTCATCCATCCTTCAAAATGGCTTTGAAGGGGGCCCCGGCGGGAGCTGGCCTTGCAGCGGAGACCCTCCAGCAGCCTCGTCCCACCTCCTCCGCTCTTCCTCCTTCAGCCCCCTCCAAGTCATTCCACCGTCTCCTCAGGGGCTTCCTCTCGGATGTCTTTGGGCTGCTCCCAGGCCACCTCTGGCTGCGGGACAGGGGACGATGCTGCCTTTTATCCTGTCCCAGGGCATTGTGACTGCTGCGTTGCCGGGTGGCGGCCCCGTGACACGGGGACGACAGGGCCCGCCATGCGCAGCCCCGCCCGCCGCCCCTCCGCCCAGCACCCTTCAGAGGAAGGCCTTTGGGGTGCTGGCCCCGAGGCAGTCCCCGTGCCCTGGAGGCCCAGGGGCCTGTCCCTGCCCTTGGTGGCCATGCACTGGGCACAGCTGCTGGGCGTCCCTCTCGGTTCATTCGCACGTCCAGACAATGGAAAGAAGGGCATTTCCACCACAGACGCTCCTTTGGATGTGGGGATGCCCCAGCTCAAAGAAGGGCTTTTGGTTCCCTCTGCATGAACTCTGCAGAGACATAGAGAGCATGCAGCATTTCCTCACCATTCCTTAGCAATGCAGGGGCTCCTGCTCCAGCCAGGAGAGCAGCTCTCTGCAGTGCAGCTCTGGGGAATTATTGCTGGAGGTGACTTAGCAATTCAATTTCTATTTGCATTTGAAGGAAAGGTACAGCTTTGAAGAAACTTTCCGGGTGAGTATGGCGGTTCTAGAAGGGTTCCATGCCACACAAGTTCCCTAGGCAACCTTAGGTGTTGGCAACAGCAGGGGAACTCGGTGTGCTGACTCTGAGAGAACCTGTATGGAGGGTGGAGCGGAGTGGAGGCACCGCGGCCAGGCTCTGTGAGAAGACGGCAACTGGAAGGTGCCATGGAACACGGAGCTGGAGACCCACCCTGGTAACTAGGATACGTCCCTGGCCAAAGACAATGCTACTGTTCAAAGATACAAGAACCGAGTTCGTGTGTGTCCTGCTGTGGAGTCAAGTAGTTTAGAATCCGATAAATATGCCTGGGAATGGGCCCACAGTCTCTCACTTTTTCGACAAGATACTATCCTTGGGTGAACTTTGCTCCTTATCATCTCCTTCTAATACCAAAACACACCTCCACCCCAAAAGCTACCCGCCTCCAAGGTGCGACCACCCCTCACTGAGCTTGCGCTCTGAATTTTTCTTGGTCTGTACCTTTAAAAGCAAAGCCAGAAACGTTCACACCAGTTACAACAAAGCTATGTATGACTCGAGTCACTCAAGCTCCACCTGTAAAGCAAAAAAGAGTAGAGAAAGGCTTAAGAGAGGAGGGATGTTAGAGAAGATACCATCGCAGACCACCTCTGACATCTGCGAGCAGTCGATGGGCTGAGCCTCTCTTCCCCCGCATAGGGACGCCTTTGGGTAACATTTGAACACTTGGGTATACCCAGTGCTTCCCCGGGAAACTTACAGATCTCTATAGAGTTATTTTAGAACTTAACCCGTTTGGAGCCAGGCTGTATGGCTCGTATTCTTGGGATGTGCACATGCTTTGTAGGCAGCACTTCTATCACCGGCAATCCAAAAGAACTTGTGCATCTGTTGCTTCAATAAACTGCACTATTCCTTAATCTAGCCGTGAGAGTTCTCATTGAACACCACCAAATTCCTGAAGTGTGGCCGTGCTAGTTCGTGCAACGCGACTAGCCTGAAAGCGTATGGTGTTACGAGCGCATCGGTAATCGTGAGAGTTCCAGATATTGAACGCGACCGGACCTGCAACACAGAGAATTGGGCATCGCTCAGAATCTAAGCCCAGCCGCTCCCAGCCCCTCGGATACCTGAGGCCAAGCTGGAACGCAAGGGGGTTTTATTTTCTGCCCAATTGCTTTGCCCTTTAACTTGACAAGGTCCCCGGGCCATCCAGGTGACAGGGGCAGACACGGGCACGCAGAACTCTAGGCATAACAAAGCATGACTCTTCTGTTCTGTTGTGATCTACTCTATGCTCTTCTCTTCCGTTCCCTGCGCTCACCAGCAGTCGAGTAACGATGAGACTGTTATTTGCCTGTAATGCCAGGGGCTTTTCAGCTCTAAAAAGACATTACAGATACACAAATCATAAAGGTTACAAGTGGAAATCAGATTTATTTTCATTTATTTTTCTATTCTTTTTTCTTTTTCCTTTTCACTTTTCTTTTCTTTTCCTTTTTCTTCTCTTTTCTTTTCTTTTCTTTTCCTTTTTCTTTTCTTTTCTTTTCTTTTCTTTTCTTTTCTTTTCTTTTCTTTTCTTTTCTTTTCTTTTCTTTTCTTTTCTTTTCTTTTCTCTTTTCCTTTTTTCTTTTCATATTTTTTCTTTTGTTTTCTTTTCATATTTCTTGTTTCCTTTTCTCTTTTTTCTCTTTTTTCTCTTCTTTTCTCTCCTTTTCTCTTCTTTTCTTTTCTCTTTTCCCTTCTTTTTTGTTCTCTTTTTTCTCTTATTTCCTTTGCATTTGTTCTTATTGTAGGATATTTTATATTATCTTGTTTTGTACTATGTTATTTTAGTATAATTTTTTATTTTACTTTGTGTATTTTATCTTAATTTTTATTACTTTATATTATTTAATTTAATTCAGTTTAATTTAATTTAATTTTAATTTGTTTTGGTTGATTTTATTTTATTTTATTTTATTTTGGTTGATTTTATTTTATTTTATTTTATTTTATTTTATTTTATTTTATTTCATTTTATTTTATTTTATGGTATGTTGTTTTATGTGGTTCTATAGGATTTTATTTATGGATTATTTATTTTAGGATTTTATGTTATTTTAGTATAATTTTTTATTTTACTTTGTGTATTTTATCTTAATTTTTATTACTTTATATTATTTAATTTAATTCAGTTTAATTTAATTTTATTTTATTTTATTTTGTTTTGGTTGATTTTATTTTATCTTATTTTATTTTATTTTATTTTATTTTATTTTATTTTATTTTATTTTATTTTATTTTATGGTATGTTGTTTTATGTGGTTCTATAGGATTTTAGGTTATTTTTCGGAATCTGTTGCAGAGCCAATGCTCACCAGCGCTAACACAATGTGCGTGTGTAGCCAGAAGCAGGCTGATGCACTCTTCAGTTTAGCTTGAAAAAAACATCCCTTGCTGTCTGGCAAAGGAATGCCACAGAGCCACGGAAAGTCGCAGCAGGAATATAGGCCAAGCAGTCCCTGGTTCCTGAAGAGTGACAACTTGAACTATGAGCATCGGTACCGACCTCATACAAAAGAAAAGAAGAAGAAGAAGAAGAAGAAGAAGAAGAAGAAGAAGAAGAAGAAGAAGAAGAAGAAGAAGAAGAAGAAGAAGAAGAAGAAGGTGGTGGTGTGTGGTACCATGGGGTATTTTCCAAAGTATGACATGTATCGATGACAAGCACACTTTCTGCCTTCCAAAACTTGCTCTGCTGTGCTTCTTGGTTAGTGATGCCTGAAAAGCGCTCTCGGGCCTTCCGTGTGCTTGTCTTGCACGCCGGGAGAGCTGAAAAGTGGCAGCTCCAGATGGTGCAGCGAGCCTGGAGCCCTTGCAAGCGCTGGCTGTTTTGCACAAGCAAGAATCCCTTGGGAAATGGAGGCGAGGGAAGAGCAGAGCTCGCTCCTGCTCCAAAGTGGCCCTGGGCAAGAGCGCTCGAGAAAGCCAGGGCACGAGTGGCGCTTTGGAGGTGCAAGAGCAGCAGGCAAGAAGCGAGGCGAAAGGGCCCGCCGGAGCTCTGCCAAGGGGCTGTGCTCAGTGCTACAGAGGACAAGAAGCAAGCCCTGGGGGCCACCCTGGGGGCCCGCCCTGGGACTCTAGAAAGATTCCTCCCCCCGGATGCGGGGCACGAGGGCCACCTTCGTGGAGCAGGAGCAGCAGGCACCTAGCCAAAATGGCCCAAAGGAGCCCTGGCAGGTGGCCGTGCTCCGTGCTGCAGAGGAAGGCAAAAAACCCCCGGGAACACTCGCTAGCCCACCGTGGGGGAAAAAAAGCCTTCCTCCCCCCAGCTGCAGGGCACGAGAGGCCGTCTTCGTGGTGCATGAGCAGCAGGCAGTAAGCTAGCCAAAAGGGAGCCGAGGAGCCCTGACAAGTGGCCACGCTCAGTGCTGCAGAGGAAGGCAAAAAACCCCCGGGGACCGGTGCCAATCTGCCCCGGGGGAAAATTCCTTCCTGACCCCAGTGCTGGCGATCGGCTAGTCCCTGAGCATGTGAGCAAGACCTGCCTCCTCGTCCCACAGGCTGGTCACGCCTCCCAGGAGATGCCCGAGCCCTAGTCTCCCTTAATCTGGAGCCACCTCAGGGGCTTCCTAGAGTGGCCAAAGGCCCCCGGCCTGATCGACCATGGGGGCAAAATCCTTCCCGCGCCTGGCAGGGCACCAGTGGGTGCTCCAAAGCACTGGGACCCCTGGCAACATCTCTGCATCCCATTGCTTACGGCTGCTGCCCCTGGCTCCGCGGAGGATGAGGACGGCGAGCTCCGCAGTGCTCCTCAAGAAGGCATTCCCTTGGTCTTGCCACCGCTCCTCCCCCTGGAAAGGCCTGAGAGCCTTGGGCACCTCCAGGCCTTGGTGCTTCTTCTCATCTCCTGAGAGGCTGGTGATTGTTCCCTAAAGGCTGAGGCAGGATTTTCATCCATCCTTCAAAATGGCTTTGAAGGGGGCCCCGGCGGGAGCTGGCCTTGCAGCGGAGACCCTCCAGCAGCCTCGTCCCACCTCCTCCGCTCTTCCTCCTTCAGCCCCCTCCAAGTCATTCCACCGTCTCCTCAGGGGCTTCCTCTCGGATGTCTTTGGGCTGCTCCCAGGCCACCTCTGGCTGCGGGACAGGGGACGATGCTGCCTTTTATCCTGTCCCAGGGCATTGTGACTGCTGCGTTGCCGGGTGGCGGCCCCGTGACACGGGGACGACAGGGCCCGCCATGCGCAGCCCCGCCCGCCGCCCCTCCGCCCAGCACCCTTCAGAGGAAGGCCTTTGGGGTGCTGGCCCCGAGGCAGTCCCCGTGCCCTGGAGGCCCAGGGGCCTGTCCCTGCCCTTGGTGGCCATGCACTGGGCACAGCTGCTGGGCGTCCCTCTCGGTTCATTCGCACGTCCAGACAATGGAAAGAAGGGCATTTCCACCACAGACGCTCCTTTGGATGTGGGGATGCCCCAGCTCAAAGAAGGGCTTTTGGTTCCCTCTGCATGAACTCTGCAGAGACGTAGAGAGCATGCAGCATTTCCTCACCATTCCTTAGCAATGCAGGGGCTCCTGCTCCAGCCAGGAGGGCAGCTCTCTGCAGTGCAGCTCTGGGGAATTATTGCTGGAGGTGACTTAGCAATTCAATTTCTATTTGCATTTGAAGGAAAGGTACAGCTTTGAAGAAACTTTCCGGGTGAGTATGGCGGTTCTAGAAGGGTTCCATGCCACACAAGTTCCCTAGGCAACCTTAGGTGTTGGCAACAGCAGGGGAACTCGGTGTGCTGACTCTGAGAGAACCTGTATGGAGGGTGGAGCGGAGTGGAGGCACCGCGGCCAGGCTCTGTGAGAAGACGGCAACTGGAAGGTGCCATGGAACACGGAGCTGGAGACCCACCCTGGTAACTAGGATACGTCCCTGGCCAAAGACAATGCTACTGTTCAAAGATACAAGAACCGAGTTCGTGTGTGTCCTGCTGTGGAGTCAAGTAGTTTAGAATCCGATAAATATGCCTGGGAATGGGCCCACAGTCTCCCACTTTTTCGACAAGATACTATCCTTGGGTGAACTTTGCTCCTTATCATCTCCTTCTAATACCAAAACACACCTCCACCCCAAAAGCTACCCGCCTCCAAGGTGCGACCACCCCTCACTGAGCTTGCGCTCTGAATTTTTCTTGGTCTGTACCTTTAAAAGCAAAGCCAGAAACGTTCACACCAGTTACAACAAAGATCTGTATGACTCGAGTCACTCAAGCTCCACCTGTAAAGCAAAAAAGAGTAGAGAAAGGCTTAAGAGAGGAGGGATGTTAGAGAAGATACCATCGCAGACCACCTCTGACATCTGCGAGCAGTCGATGGGCTGAGCCTCTCTTCCCCCGCATAGGGACGCCTTTGGGTAACATTTGAACACTTGGGTATACCCAGTGCTTCCCCGGGAAACTTACAGATCTCTATAGAGTTGTTTTAGAACTTAACCCGTTTGGAGCCAGGCTGTATGGCTCGTATTCTTGGGATGTGCACATGCTTTGTAGGCAGCACTTCTATCACCGGCAATCCAAAAGAACTTGTGCATCTGTTGCTTCAATAAACTGCACTATTCCTTAATCTAGCCGTGAGAGTTCTCATTGAACACCACCAAATTCCTGAAGTGTGGCCGTGCTAGTTCATGCAACGCGACTAGCCTGAAAGCGTATGGTGTTACGAGCGCATCGGTAATCATGAGAGTTCCAGATATTGAACGCGACCGGACCTGCAACACAGAGAATTGGGCATCGCTCAGAATCTAAGCCCAGCCGCTCCCAGCCCCTCGGATACCTGAGGCCAAGCTGGAACGCAAGGGGGTTTTATTTTCTGCCCAATTGCTTTGCCCTTTAACTTGACAAGGTCCCCGGGCCATCCAGGTGACAGGGGCAGACACGGGCACGCAGAACTCTAGGCATAACAAAGCATGACTCTTCTGTTCTGTTGTGATCTACTCTATGCTCTTCTCTTCCGTTCCCTGCGCTCACCAGCAGTCGAGTAACGATGAGACTGTTATTTGCCTGTAATGCCAGGGGCTTTTCAGCTCTAAAAAGACATTACAGATACACAAATCATAAAGGTTACAAGTGGAAATCAGATTTATTTTCATTTATTTTTCTATTCTTTTTTCTTTTTCCTTTTCACTTTTCTTTTCTTTTCCTTTTTCTTCTCTTTTCTTTTCTTTTCTTTTCCTTTTTCTTCTCTTCTCTTTTCTTTTCTTTTCTTTTCTTTTCTTTTCTTTTCTTTTCTTTTCTTTTCTTTTCTTTTCTTTTCTTTTCTTTTCTTTTCTTTTCTTTTCTTTTCTTTTCTCTTTTCCTTTTTTCTTTTCATATTTTTTCTTTTGTTTTCTTTTCATATTTCTTGTTTCCTTTTCTCTTTTTTCTCTTTTTTCTCTTCTTTTCTCTCCTTTTCTCTTCTTTTCTTTTCTCTTTTCCCTTCTTTTTTGTTCTCTTTTTTCTCTTATTTCCTTTGCATTTGTTCTTATTGTAGGATATTTTATATTATCTTGTTTTGTACTATGTTATTTTAGTATAATTTTTTATTTTACTTTGTGTATTTTATCTTAATTTTTATTACTTTATATTATTTAATTTAATTCAGTTTAATTTAATTTAATTTTAATTTGTTTTGGTTGATTTTATTTTATTTTATTTTATTTTGGTTGATTTTATTTTATTTTATTTTATTTCATTTTATTTTATTTCATTTTATTTTATTTTATGGTATGTTGTTTTATGTGGTTCTATAGGATTTTATTTATGGATTATTTATTTTAGGATTTTATGTTATTTTAGTATAATTTTTTATTTTACTTTGTGTATTTTATCTTAATTTTTATTACTTTATATTATTTAATTTAATTCAGTTTAATTTTATTTTATTTTATTTTATTTTATTTTATTTTATTTTATTTTATTTTATTTTATTTTATTTTATTTTATGGTATGTTGTTTTATGTGGTTCTATAGGATTTTAGGTTATTTTTCGGAATCTGTTGCAGAGCCAATGCTCACCAGCGCTAACACAATGTGCGTGTGTAGCCAGAAGCAGGCTGATGCACTCTTCAGTTTAGCTTGAAAAAAACATCCCTTGCTGTCTGGCAAAGGAATGCCACAGAGCCACGGAAAGTCGCAGCAGGAATATAGGCCAAGCAGTCCCTGGTTCCTGAAGAGTGACAACTTGAACTATGAGCATCGGTACCGACCTCATACAAAAGAAAAGAAGAAGAAGAAGAAGAAGAAGAAGAAGAAGAAGAAGAAGAAGAAGAAGAAGAAGAAGAAGGTGGTGGTGTGTGGTACCATGGGGTATTTTCCAAAGTATGACATGTATCGATGACAAGCACACTTTCTGCCTTCCAAAACTTGCTCTGCTGTGCTTCTTGGTTAGTGATGCCTGAAAAGCGCTCTCGGGCCTTCCGTGTGCTTGTCTTGCACGCCGGGAGAGCTGAAAAGTGGCAGCTCCAGATGGTGCAGCGAGCCTGGAGCCCTTGCAAGCGCTGGCTGTTTTGCACAAGCAAGAATCCCTTGGGAAATGGAGGCGAGGGAAGAGCAGAGCTCGCTCCTGCTCCAAAGTGGCCCTGGGCAAGAGCGCTCGAGAAAGCCAGGGCACGAGTGGCGCTTTGGAGGTGCAAGAGTAGCAGGCAAGAAGCGAGGCGAAAGGGCCCGCCGGAGCTCTGCCAAGGGGCTGTGCTCAGTGCTACAGAGGACAAGAAGCAAGCCCTGGGGGCCACCCTGGGGGCCCGCCCTGGGACTCTAGAAAGATTCCTCCCCCCGGATGCGGGGCACGAGGGCCACCTTCGTGGAGCAGGAGCAGCAGGCACCTAGCCAAAATGGCCCAAAGGAGCCCTGGCAGGTGGCCGTGCTCCGTGCTGCAGAGGAAGGCAAAAAAACCCCCGGGAACACTCGCTAGCCCACCGTGGGGGAAAAAAAGCCTTCCTCCCCCCAGCTGCAGGGCACGAGAGGCCGTCTTCGTGGTGCATGAGCAGCAGGCAGTAAGCTAGCCAAAAGGGAGCCGAGGAGCCCTGACAAGTGGCCACGCTCAGTGCTGCAGAGGAAGGCAAAAAACCCCCGGGGACCGGTGCCAATCTGCCCCGGGGGAAAATTCCTTCCTGACCCCAGTGCTGGCGATCGGCTAGTCCCTGAGCATGTGAGCAAGACCTGCCTCCTCGTACCACAGGCTGGTCACGCCTCCCAGGAGATGCCCGAGCCCTAGTCTCCCTTAATCTGGAGCCACCTCAGGGGCTTCCTAGAGTGGCCAAAGGCCCCCGGCCTGATCGACCATGGGGGCAAAATCCTTCCCGCGCCTGGCAGGGCACCAGTGGGTGCTCCAAAGCACTGGGACCCCTGGCAACATCTCTGCATCCCATTGCTTACGGCTGCTGCCCCTGGCTCCGCGGAGGATGAGGACGGCGAGCTCCGCAGTGCTCCTCAAGAAGGCATTCCCTTGGTCTTGCCACCGCTCCTCCCCCTGGAAAGGCCTGAGAGCCTTGGGCACCTCCAGGCCTTGGTGCTTCTTCTCATCTCCTGAGAGGCTGGTGATTGTTCCCTAAAGGCTGAGGCAGGATTTTCATCCATCCTTCAAAATGGCTTTGAAGGGGGCCCCGGCGGGAGCTGGCCTTGCAGCGGAGACCCTCCAGCAGCCTCGTCCCACCTCCTCCGCTCTTCCTCCTTCAGCCCCCTCCAAGTCATTCCACCGTCTCCTCAGGGGCTTCCTCTCGGATGTCTTTGGGCTGCTCCCAGGCCACCTCTGGCTGCGGGACAGGGGACGATGCTGCCTTTTATCCTGTCCCAGGGCATTGTGACTGCTGCGTTGCCGGGTGGCGGCCCCGTGACACGGGGACGACAGGGCCCGCCATGCGCAGCCCCGCCCGCCGCCCCTCCGCCCAGCACCCTTCAGAGGAAGGCCTTTGGGGTGCTGGCCCCGAGGCAGTCCCCGTGCCCTGGAGGCCCAGGGGCCTGTCCCTGCCCTTGGTGGCCATGCACTGGGCACAGCTGCTGGGCGTCCCTCTCGGTTCATTCGCACGTCCAGACAATGGAAAGAAGGGCATTTCCACCACAGACGCTCCTTTGGATGTGGGGATGCCCCAGCTCAAAGAAGGGCTTTTGGTTCCCTCTGCATGAACTCTGCAGAGACGTAGAGAGCATGCAGCATTTCCTCACCATTCCTTAGCAATGCAGGGGCTCCTGCTCCAGCCAGGAGAGCAGCTCTCTGCAGTGCAGCTCTGGGGAATTATTGCTGGAGGTGACTTAGCAATTCAATTTCTATTTGCATTTGAAGGAAAGGTACAGCTTTGAAGAAACTTTCCGGGTGAGTATGGCGGTTCTAGAAGGGTTCCATGCCACACAAGTTCCCTAGGCAACCTTAGGTGTTGGCAACAGCAGGGGAACTCGGTGTGCTGACTCTGAGAGAACCTGTATGGAGGGTGGAGCGGAGTGGAGGCACCGCGGCCAGGCTCTGTGAGAAGACGGCAACTGGAAGGTGCCATGGAACACGGAGCTGGAGACCCACCCTGGTAACTAGGATACGTCCCTGGCCAAAGACAATGCTACTGTTCAAAGATACAAGAACCGAGTTCGTGTGTGTCCTGCTGTGGAGTCAAGTAGTTTAGAATCCGATAAATATGCCTGGGAATGGGCCCACAGTCTCCCACTTTTTCGACAAGATACTATCCTTGGGTGAACTTTGCTCCTTATCATCTCCTTCTAATACCAAAACACACCTCCACCCCAAAAGCTACCCGCCTCCAAGGTGCGACCACCCCTCACTGAGCTTGCGCTCTGAATTTTTCTTGGTCTGTACCTTTAAAAGCAAAGCCAGAAACGTTCACACCAGTTACAACAAAGCTATGTATGACTCGAGTCACTCAAGCTCCACCTGTAAAGCAAAAAAGAGTAGAGAAAGGCTTAAGAGAGGAGGGATGTTAGAGAAGATACCATCGCAGACCACCTCTGACATCTGCGAGCAGTCGATGGGCTGAGCCTCTCTTCCCCCGCATAGGGACGCCTTTGGGTAACATTTGAACACTTGGGTATACCCAGTGCTTCCCCGGGAAACTTACAGATCTCTATAGAGTTGTTTTAGAACTTAACCCGTTTGGAGCCAGGCTGTATGGCTCGTATTCTTGGGATGTGCACATGCTTTGTAGGCAGCACTTCTATCACCGGCAATCCAAAAGAACTTGTGCATCTGTTGCTTCAATAAACTGCACTATTCCTTAATCTAGCCGTGAGAGTTCTCATTGAACACCACCAAATTCCTGAAGTGTGGCCGTGCTAGTTCATGCAACGCGACTAGCCTGAAAGCGTATGGTGTTACGAGCGCATCGGTAATCATGAGAGTTCCAGATATTGAACGCGACCGGACCTGCAACACAGAGAATTGGGCATCGCTCAGAATCTAAGCCCAGCCGCTCCCAGCCCCTCGGATACCTGAGGCCAAGCTGGAACGCAAGGGGGTTTTATTTTCTGCCCAATTGCTTTGCCCTTTAACTTGACAAGGTCCCCGGGCCATCCAGGTGACAGGGGCAGACACGGGCACGCAGAACTCTAGGCATAACAAAGCATGACTCTTCTGTTCTGTTGTGATCTACTCTATGCTCTTCTCTTCCGTTCCCTGCGCTCACCAGCAGTCGAGTAACGATGAGACTGTTATTTGCCTGTAATGCCAGGGGCTTTTCAGCTCTAAAAAGACATTACAGATACACAAATCATAAAGGTTACAAGTGGAAATCAGATTTATTTTCATTTATTTTTCTATTCTTTTTTCTTTTTCCTTTTCACTTTTCTTTTCTTTTCCTTTTTCTTCTCTTTTCTTTTCTTTTCTTTTCCTTTTTCTTCTCTTTTCTTTTCTTTTCTTTTCTTTTCTTTTCTTTTCTTTTCTTTTCTTTTCTTTTCTTTTCTCTTTTCCTTTTTTCTTTTCATATTTTTTCTTTTGTTTTCTTTTCATATTTCTTGTTTCCTTTTCTCTTTTTTCTCTTTTTTCTCTTCTTTTCTCTCCTTTTCTCTTCTTTTCTTTTCTCTTTTCCCTTCTTTTTTGTTCTCTTTTTTCTCTTATTTCCTTTGCATTTGTTCTTATTGTAGGATATTTTATATTATCTTGTTTTGTACTATGTTATTTTAGTATAATTTTTTATTTTACTTTGTGTATTTTATCTTAATTTTTATTACTTTATATTATTTAATTTAATTCAGTTTAATTTAATTTAATTTTAATTTGTTTTGGTTGATTTTATTTTATTTTATTTTATTTTGGTTGATTTTATTTTATTTTATTTTATTTTATTTTATTTTATTTTATTTCATTTTATTTTATTTTATGGTATGTTGTTTTATGTGGTTCTATAGGATTTTATTTATGGATTATTTATTTTAGGATTTTATGTTATTTTAGTATAATTTTTTATTTTACTTTGTGTATTTTATCTTAATTTTTATTACTTTATATTATTTAATTTAATTCAGTTTAATTTAATTTTATTTTATTTTATTTTGTTTTGGTTGATTTTATTTTATCTTATTTTATTTTATTTTATTTTATTTTATTTTATTTTATTTTATTTTATTTTATTTTATTTTATTTTATGGTATGTTGTTTTATGTGGTTCTATAGGATTTTAGGTTATTTTTCGGAATCTGTTGCAGAGCCAATGCTCACCAGCGCTAACACAATGTGCGTGTGTAGCCAGAAGCAGGCTGATGCACTCTTCAGTTTAGCTTGAAAAAAACATCCCTTGCTGTCTGGCAAAGGAATGCCACAGAGCCACGGAAAGTCGCAGCAGGAATATAGGCCAAGCAGTCCCTGGTTCCTGAAGAGTGACAACTTGAACTATGAGCATCGGTACCGACCTCATACAAAAGAAAAGAAGAAGAAGAAGAAGAAGAAGAAGAAGAAGAAGAAGAAGAAGAAGAAGAAGAAGAAGAAGAAGAAGGTGGTGGTGTGTGGTACCATGGGGTATTTTCCAAAGTATGACATGTATCGATGACAAGCACACTTTCTGCCTTCCAAAACTTGCTCTGCTGTGCTTCTTGGTTAGTGATGCCTGAAAAGCGCTCTCGGGCCTTCCGTGTGCTTGTCTTGCACGCCGGGAGAGCTGAAAAGTGGCAGCTCCAGATGGTGCAGCGAGCCTGGAGCCCTTGCAAGCGCTGGCTGTTTTGCACAAGCAAGAATCCCTTGGGAAATGGAGGCGAGGGAAGAGCAGAGCTCGCTCCTGCTCCAAAGTGGCCCTGGGCAAGAGCGCTCGAGAAAGCCAGGGCACGAGTGGCGCTTTGGAGGTGCAAGAGTAGCAGGCAAGAAGCGAGGCGAAAGGGCCCGCCGGAGCTCTGCCAAGGGGCTGTGCTCAGTGCTACAGAGGACAAGAAGCAAGCCCTGGGGGCCACCCTGGGGGCCCGCCCTGGGACTCTAGAAAGATTCCTCCCCCCGGATGCGGGGCACGAGGGCCACCTTCGTGGAGCAGGAGCAGCAGGCACCTAGCCAAAATGGCCCAAAGGAGCCCTGGCAGGTGGCCGTGCTCCGTGCTGCAGAGGAAGGCAAAAAACCCCCGGGAACACTCGCTAGCCCACCGTGGGGGAAAAAAAGCCTTCCTCCCCCCAGCTGCAGGGCACGAGAGGCCGTCTTCGTGGTGCATGAGCAGCAGGCAGTAAGCTAGCCAAAAGGGAGCCGAGGAGCCCTGACAAGTGGCCACGCTCAGTGCTGCAGAGGAAGGCAAAAAACCCCCGGGGACCGGTGCCAATCTGCCCCGGGGGAAAATTCCTTCCTGACCCCAGTGCTGGCGATCGGCTAGTCCCTGAGCATGTGAGCAAGACCTGCCTCCTCGTCCCACAGGCTGGTCACGCCTCCCAGGAGATGCCCGAGCCCTAGTCTCCCTTAATCTGGAGCCACCTCAGGGGCTTCCTAGAGTGGCCAAAGGCCCCCGGCCTGATCGACCATGGGGGCAAAATCCTTCCCGCGCCTGGCAGGGCACCAGTGGGTGCTCCAAAGCACTGGGACCCCTGGCAACATCTCTGCATCCCATTGCTTACGGCTGCTGCCCCTGGCTCCGCGGAGGATGAGGACGGCGAGCTCCGCAGTGCTCCTCAAGAAGGCATTCCCTTGGTCTTGCCACCGCTCCTCCCCCTGGAAAGGCCTGAGAGCCTTGGGCACCTCCAGGCCTTGGTGCTTCTTCTCATCTCCTGAGAGGCTGGTGATTGTTCCCTAAAGGCTGAGGCAGGATTTTCATCCATCCTTCAAAATGGCTTTGAAGGGGGCCCCGGCGGGAGCTGGCCTTGCAGCGGAGACCCTCCAGCAGCCTCGTCCCACCTCCTCCGCTCTTCCTCCTTCAGCCCCCTCCAAGTCATTCCACCGTCTCCTCAGGGGCTTCCTCTCGGATGTCTTTGGGCTGCTCCCAGGCCACCTCTGGCTGCGGGACAGGGGACGATGCTGCCTTTTATCCTGTCCCAGGGCATTGTGACTGCTGCGTTGCCGGGTGGCGGCCCCGTGACACGGGGACGACAGGGCCCGCCATGCGCAGCCCCGCCCGCCGCCCCTCCGCCCAGCACCCTTCAGAGGAAGGCCTTTGGGGTGCTGGCCCCGAGGCAGTCCCCGTGCCCTGGAGGCCCAGGGGCCTGTCCCTGCCCTTGGTGGCCATGCACTGGGCACAGCTGCTGGGCGTCCCTCTCGGTTCATTCGCACGTCCAGACGATGGAAAGAAGGGCATTTCCACCACAGACGCTCCTTTGGATGTGGGGATGCCCGAGCTCAAAGAAGGGCTTTTGGTTCCCTCTGCATGAACTCTGCAGAGACGTAGAGAGCATGCAGCATTTCCTCACCATTCCTTAGCAATGCAGGGGCTCCTGCTCCAGCCAGGAGAGCAGCTCTCTGCAGTGCAGCTCTGGGGAATTATTGCTGGAGGTGACTTAGCAATTCAATTTCTATTTGCATTTGAAGGAAAGGTACAGCTTTGAAGAAACTTTCCGGGTGAGTATGGCGGTTCTAGAAGGGTTCCATGCCACACAAGTTCCCTAGGCAACCTTAGGTGTTGGCAACAGCAGGGGAACTCGGTGTGCTGACTCTGAGAGAACCTGTATGGAGGGTGGAGCGGAGTGGAGGCACCGCGGCCAGGCTCTGTGAGAAGACGGCAACTGGAAGGTGCCATGGAACACGGAGCTGGAGACCCACCCTGGTAACTAGGATACGTCCCTGGCCAAAGACAATGCTACTGTTCAAAGATACAAGAACCGAGTTCGTGTGTGTCCTGCTGTGGAGTCAAGTAGTTTAGAATCCGATAAATATGCCTGGGAATGGGCCCACAGTCTCCCACTTTTTCGACAAGATACTATCCTTGGGTGAACTTTGCTCCTTATCATCTCCTTCTAATACCAAAACACACCTCCACCCCAAAAGCTACCCGCCTCCAAGGTGCGACCACCCCTCACTGAGCTTGCGCTCTGAATTTTTCTTGGTCTGTACCTTTAAAAGCAAAGCCAGAAACGTTCACACCAGTTACAACAAAGCTATGTATGACTCGAGTCACTCAAGCTCCACCTGTAAAGCAAAAAAGAGTAGAGAAAGGCTTAAGAGAGGAGGGATGTTAGAGAAGATACCATCGCAGACCACCTCTGACATCTGCGAGCAGTCGATGGGCTGAGCCTCTCTTCCCCCGCATAGGGACGCCTTTGGGTAACATTTGAACACTTGGGTATACCCAGTGCTTCCCCGGGAAACTTACAGATCTCTATAGAGTTGTTTTAGAACTTAACCCGTTTGGAGCCAGGCTGTATGGCTCGTATTCTTGGGATGTGCACATGCTTTGTAGGCAGCACTTCTATCACCGGCAATCCAAAAGAACTTGTGCATCTGTTGCTTCAATAAACTGCACTATTCCTTAATCTAGCCGTGAGAGTTCTCATTGAACACCACCAAATTCCTGAAGTGTGGCCGTGCTAGTTCATGCAACGCGACTAGCCTGAAAGCGTATGGTGTTACGAGCGCATCGGTAATCATGAGAGTTCCAGATATTGAACGCGACCGGACCTGCAACACAGAGAATTGGGCATCGCTCAGAATCTAAGCCCAGCCGCTCCCAGCCCCTCGGATACCTGAGGCCAAGCTGGAACGCAAGGGGGTTTTATTTTCTGCCCAATTGCTTTGCCCTTTAACTTGACAAGGTCCCCGGGCCATCCAGGTGACAGGGGCAGACACGGGCACGCAGAACTCTAGGCATAACAAAGCATGACTCTTCTGTTCTGTTGTGATCTACTCTATGCTCTTCTCTTCCGTTCCCTGCGCTCACCAGCAGTCGAGTAACGATGAGACTGTTATTTGCCTGTAATGCCAGGGGCTTTTCAGCTCTAAAAAGACATTACAGATACACAAATCATAAAGGTTACAAGTGGAAATCAGATTTATTTTCATTTATTTTTCTATTCTTTTTTCTTTTTCCTTTTCACTTTTCTTTTCTTTTCCTTTTTCTTCTCTTTTCTTTTCTTTTCTTTTCCTTTTTCTTCTCTTTTCTTTTCTTTTCTTTTCTTTTCTTTTCTTTTCTTTTCTTTTCTTTTCTTTTCTTTTCTCTTTTCCTTTTTTCTTTTCATATTTTTTCTTTTGTTTTCTTTTCATATTTCTTGTTTCCTTTTCTCTTTTTTCTCTTTTTTCTCTTCTTTTCTCTCCTTTTCTCTTCTTTTCTTTTCTCTTTTCCCTTCTTTTTTGTTCTCTTTTTTCTCTTATTTCCTTTGCATTTGTTCTTATTGTAGGATATTTTATATTATCTTGTTTTGTACTATGTTATTTTAGTATAATTTTTTATTTTACTTTGTGTATTTTATCTTAATTTTTATTACTTTATATTATTTAATTTAATTCAGTTTAATTTAATTTAATTTTAATTTGTTTTGGTTGATTTTATTTTATTTTATTTTATTTTGGTTGATTTTATTTTATTTTATTTTATTTTATTTTATTTTATTTTATTTCATTTTATTTTATTTTATGGTATGTTGTTTTATGTGGTTCTATAGGATTTTATTTATGGATTATTTATTTTAGGATTTTATGTTATTTTAGTATAATTTTTTATTTTACTTTGTGTATTTTATCTTAATTTTTATTACTTTATATTATTTAATTTAATTCAGTTTAATTTAATTTTATTTTATTTTATTTTGTTTTGGTTGATTTTATTTTATCTTATTTTATTTTATTTTATTTTATTTTATTTTATTTTATTTTATTTTATTTTATTTTATGGTATGTTGTTTTATGTGGTTCTATAGGATTTTAGGTTATTTTTCGGAATCTGTTGCAGAGCCAATGCTCACCAGCGCTAACACAATGTGCGTGTGTAGCCAGAAGCAGGCTGATGCACTCTTCAGTTTAGCTTGAAAAAAACATCCCTTGCTGTCTGGCAAAGGAATGCCACAGAGCCACGGAAAGTCGCAGCAGGAATATAGGCCAAGCAGTCCCTGGTTCCTGAAGAGTGACAACTTGAACTATGAGCATCGGTACCGACCTCATACAAAAGAAAAGAAGAAGAAGAAGAAGAAGAAGAAGAAGAAGAAGAAGAAGAAGAAGAAGAAGAAGAAGAAGAAGAAGAAGAAGGTGGTGGTGTGTGGTACCATGGGGTATTTTCCAAAGTATGACATGTATCGATGACAAGCACACTTTCTGCCTTCCAAAACTTGCTCTGCTGTGCTTCTTGGTTAGTGATGCCTGAAAAGCGCTCTCGGGCCTTCCGTGTGCTTGTCTTGCACGCCGGGAGAGCTGAAAAGTGGCAGCTCCAGATGGTGCAGCGAGCCTGGAGCCCTTGCAAGCGCTGGCTGTTTTGCACAAGCAAGAATCCCTTGGGAAATGGAGGCGAGGGAAGAGCAGAGCTCGCTCCTGCTCCAAAGTGGCCCTGGGCAAGAGCGCTCGAGAAAGCCAGGGCACGAGTGGCGCTTTGGAGGTGCAAGAGTAGCAGGCAAGAAGCGAGGCGAAAGGGCCCGCCGGAGCTCTGCCAAGGGGCTGTGCTCAGTGCTACAGAGGACAAGAAGCAAGCCCTGGGGGCCACCCTGGGGGCCCGCCCTGGGACTCTAGAAAGATTCCTCCCCCCGGATGCGGGGCACGAGGGCCACCTTCGTGGAGCAGGAGCAGCAGGCACCTAGCCAAAATGGCCCAAAGGAGCCCTGGCAGGTGGCCGTGCTCCGTGCTGCAGAGGAAGGCAAAAAACCCCCGGGAACACTCGCTAGCCCACCGTGGGGGAAAAAAAGCCTTCCTCCCCCCAGCTGCAGGGCACGAGAGGCCGTCTTCGTGGTGCATGAGCAGCAGGCAGTAAGCTAGCCAAAAGGGAGCCGAGGAGCCCTGACAAGTGGCCACGCTCAGTGCTGCAGAGGAAGGCAAAAAACCCCCGGGGACCGGTGCCAATCTGCCCCGGGGGAAAATTCCTTCCTGACCCCAGTGCTGGCGATCGGCTAGTCCCTGAGCATGTGAGCAAGACCTGCCTCCTCGTCCCACAGGCTGGTCACGCCTCCCAGGAGATGCCCGAGCCCTAGTCTCCCTTAATCTGGAGCCACCTCAGGGGCTTCCTAGAGTGGCCAAAGGCCCCCGGCCTGATCGACCATGGGGGCAAAATCCTTCCCGCGCCTGGCAGGGCACCAGTGGGTGCTCCAAAGCACTGGGACCCCTGGCAACATCTCTGCATCCCATTGCTTACGGCTGCTGCCCCTGGCTCCGCGGAGGATGAGGACGGCGAGCTCCGCAGTGCTCCTCAAGAAGGCATTCCCTTGGTCTTGCCACCGCTCCTCCCCCTGGAAAGGCCTGAGAGCCTTGGGCACCTCCAGGCCTTGGTGCTTCTTCTCATCTCCTGAGAGGCTGCTGATTGTTCCCTAAAGGCTGAGGCAGGATTTTCATCCATCCTTCAAAATGGCTTTGAAGGGGGCCCCGGCGGGAGCTGGCCTTGCAGCGGAGACCCTCCAGCAGCCTCGTCCCACCTCCTCCGCTCTTCCTCCTTCAGCCCCCTCCAAGTCATTCCACCGTCTCCTCAGGGGCTTCCTCTCGGATGTCTTTGGGCTGCTCCCAGGCCACCTCTGGCTGCGGGACAGGGGACGATGCTGCCTTTTATCCTGTCCCAGGGCATTGTGACTGCTGCGTTGCCGGGTGGCGGCCCCGTGACACGGGGACGACAGGGCCCGCCATGCGCAGCCCCGCCCGCCGCCCCTCCGCCCAGCACCCTTCAGAGGAAGGCCTTTGGGGTGCTGGCCCCGAGGCAGTCCCCGTGCCCTGGAGGCCCAGGGGCCTGTCCCTGCCCTTGGTGGCCATGCACTGGGCACAGCTGCTGGGCGTCCCTCTCGGTTCATTCGCACGTCCAGACAATGGAAAGAAGGGCATTTCCACCACAGACGCTCCTTTGGATGTGGGGATGCCCGAGCTCAAAGAAGGGCTTTTGGTTCCCTCTGCATGAACTCTGCAGAGACGTAGAGAGCATGCAGCATTTCCTCACCATTCCTTAGCAATGCAGGGGCTCCTGCTCCAGCCAGGAGAGCAGCTCTCTGCAGTGCAGCTCTGGGGAATTATTGCTGGAGGTGACTTAGCAATTCAATTTCTATTTGCATTTGAAGGAAAGGTACAGCTTTGAAGAAACTTTCCGGGTGAGTATGGCGGTTCTAGAAGGGTTCCATGCCACACAAGTTCCCTAGGCAACCTTAGGTGTTGGCAACAGCAGGGGAACTCGGTGTGCTGACTCTGAGAGAACCTGTATGGAGGGTGGAGCGGAGTGGAGGCACCGCGGCCAGGCTCTGTGAGAAGACGGCAACTGGAAGGTGCCATGGAACACGGAGCTGGAGACCCACCCTGGTAACTAGGATACGTCCCTGGCCAAAGACAATGCTACTGTTCAAAGATACAAGAACCGAGTTCGTGTGTGTCCTGCTGTGGAGTCAAGTAGTTTAGAATCCGATAAATATGCCTGGGAATGGGCCCACAGTCTCCCACTTTTTCGACAAGATACTATCCTTGGGTGAACTTTGCTCCTTATCATCTCCTTCTAATACCAAAACACACCTCCACCCCAAAAGCTACCCGCCTCCAAGGTGCGACCACCCCTCACTGAGCTTGCGCTCTGAATTTTTCTTGGTCTGTACCTTTAAAAGCAAAGCCAGAAACGTTCACACCAGTTACAACAAAGCTATGTATGACTCGAGTCACTCAAGCTCCACCTGTAAAGCAAAAAAGAGTAGAGAAAGGCTTAAGAGAGGAGGGATGTTAGAGAAGATACCATCGCAGACCACCTCTGACATCTGCGAGCAGTCGATGGGCTGAGCCTCTCTTCCCCCGCATAGGGACGCCTTTGGGTAACATTTGAACACTTGGGTATACCCAGTGCTTCCCCGGGAAACTTACAGATCTCTATAGAGTTGTTTTAGAACTTAACCCGTTTGGAGCCAGGCTGTATGGCTCGTATTCTTGGGATGTGCACATGCTTTGTAGGCAGCACTTCTATCACCGGCAATCCAAAAGAACTTGTGCATCTGTTGCTTCAATAAACTGCACTATTCCTTAATCTAGCCGTGAGAGTTCTCATTGAACACCACCAAATTCCTGAAGTGTGGCCGTGCTAGTTCATGCAACGCGACTAGCCTGAAAGCGTATGGTGTTACGAGCGCATCGGTAATCATGAGAGTTCCAGATATTGAACGCGACCGGACCTGCAACACAGAGAATTGGGCATCGCTCAGAATCTAAGCCCAGCCGCTCCCAGCCCCTCGGATACCTGAGGCCAAGCTGGAACGCAAGGGGGTTTTATTTTCTGCCCAATTGCTTTGCCCTTTAACTTGACAAGGTCCCCGGGCCATCCAGGTGACAGGGGCAGACACGGGCACGCAGAACTCTAGGCATAACAAAGCATGACTCTTCTGTTCTGTTGTGATCTACTCTATGCTCTTCTCTTCCGTTCCCTGCGCTCACCAGCAGTCGAGTAACGATGAGACTGTTATTTGCCTGTAATGCCAGGGGCTTTTCAGCTCTAAAAAGACATTACAGATACACAAATCATAAAGGTTACAAGTGGAAATCAGATTTATTTTCATTTATTTTTCTATTCTTTTTTCTTTTTCCTTTTCACTTTTCTTTTCTTTTCCTTTTTCTTCTCTTTTCTTTTCTTTTCTTTTCCTTTTTCTTCTCTTTTCTTTTCTTTTCTTTTCTTTTCTTTTCTTTTCTTTTCTTTTCTTTTCTCTTTTCCTTTTTTCTTTTCATATTTTTTCTTTTGTTTTCTTTTCATATTTCTTGTTTCCTTTTCTCTTTTTTCTCTTTTTTCTCTTCTTTTCTCTCCTTTTCTCTTCTTTTCTTTTCTCTTTTCCCTTCTTTTTTGTTCTCTTTTTTCTCTTATTTCCTTTGCATTTGTTCTTATTGTAGGATATTTTATATTATCTTGTTTTGTACTATGTTATTTTAGTATAATTTTTTATTTTACTTTGTGTATTTTATCTTAATTTTTATTACTTTATATTATTTAATTTAATTCAGTTTAATTTAATTTAATTTTAATTTGTTTTGGTTGATTTTATTTTATTTTATTTTATTTTGGTTGATTTTATTTTATTTTATTTTATTTTATTTTATTTTATTTTATTTCATTTTATTTTATTTTATGGTATGTTGTTTTATGTGGTTCTATAGGATTTTATTTATGGATTATTTATTTTAGGATTTTATGTTATTTTAGTATAATTTTTTATTTTACTTTGTGTATTTTATCTTAATTTTTATTACTTTATATTATTTAATTTAATTCAGTTTAATTTAATTTTATTTTATTTTATTTTGTTTTGGTTGATTTTATTTTATCTTATTTTATTTTATTTTATTTTATTTTATTTTATTTTATTTTATTTTATTTTATTTTATTTTATTTTATTTTATTTTATTTTATGGTATGTTGTTTTATGTGGTTCTATAGGATTTTAGGTTATTTTTCGGAATCTGTTGCAGAGCCAATGCTCACCAGCGCTAACACAATGTGCGTGTGTAGCCAGAAGCAGGCTGATGCACTCTTCAGTTTAGCTTGAAAAAAACATCCCTTGCTGTCTGGCAAAGGAATGCCACAGAGCCACGGAAAGTCGCAGCAGGAATATAGGCCAAGCAGTCCCTGGTTCCTGAAGAGTGACAACTTGAACTATGAGCATCGGTACCGACCTCATACAAAAGAAAAGAAGAAGAAGAAGAAGAAGAAGAAGAAGAAGAAGAAGAAGAAGAAGAAGAAGAAGAAGAAGAAGAAGAAGAAGGTGGTGGTGTGTGGTACCATGGGGTATTTTCCAAAGTATGACATGTATCGATGACAAGCACACTTTCTGCCTTCCAAAACTTGCTCTGCTGTGCTTCTTGGTTAGTGATGCCTGAAAAGCGCTCTCGGGCCTTCCGTGTGCTTGTCTTGCACGCCGGGAGAGCTGAAAAGTGGCAGCTCCAGATGGTGCAGCGAGCCTGGAGCCCTTGCAAGCGCTGGCTGTTTTGCACAAGCAAGAATCCCTTGGGAAATGGAGGCGAGGGAAGAGCAGAGCTCGCTCCTGCTCCAAAGTGGCCCTGGGCAAGAGCGCTCGAGAAAGCCAGGGCACGAGTGGCGCTTTGGAGGTGCAAGAGTAGCAGGCAAGAAGCGAGGCGAAAGGGCCCGCCGGAGCTCTGCCAAGGGGCTGTGCTCAGTGCTACAGAGGACAAGAAGCAAGCCCTGGGGGCCACCCTGGGGGCCCGCCCTGGGACTCTAGAAAGATTCCTCCCCCCGGATGCGGGGCACGAGGGCCACCTTCGTGGAGCAGGAGCAGCAGGCACCTAGCCAAAATGGCCCAAAGGAGCCCTGGCAGGTGGCCGTGCTCCGTGCTGCAGAGGAAGGCAAAAAACCCCCGGGAACACTCGCTAGCCCACCGTGGGGGAAAAAAAGCCTTCCTCCCCCCAGCTGCAGGGCACGAGAGGCCGTCTTCGTGGTGCATGAGCAGCAGGCAGTAAGCTAGCCAAAAGGGAGCCGAGGAGCCCTGACAAGTGGCCACGCTCAGTGCTGCAGAGGAAGGCAAAAAACCCCCGGGGACCGGTGCCAATCTGCCCCGGGGGAAAATTCCTTCCTGACCCCAGTGCTGGCGATCGGCTAGTCCCTGAGCATGTGAGCAAGACCTGCCTCCTCGTCCCACAGGCTGGTCACGCCTCCCAGGAGATGCCCGAGCCCTAGTCTCCCTTAATCTGGAGCCACCTCAGGGGCTTCCTAGAGTGGCCAAAGGCCCCCGGCCTGATCGACCATGGGGGCAAAATCCTTCCCGCGCCTGGCAGGGCACCAGTGGGTGCTCCAAAGCACTGGGACCCCTGGCAACATCTCTGCATCCCATTGCTTACGGCTGCTGCCCCTGGCTCCGCGGAGGATGAGGACGGCGAGCTCCGCAGTGCTCCTCAAGAAGGCATTCCCTTGGTCTTGCCACCGCTCCTCCCCCTGGAAAGGCCTGAGAGCCTTGGGCACCTCCAGGCCTTGGTGCTTCTTCTCATCTCCTGAGAGGCTGGTGATTGTTCCCTAAAGGCTGAGGCAGGATTTTCATCCATCCTTCAAAATGGCTTTGAAGGGGGCCCCGGCGGGAGCTGGCCTTGCAGCGGAGACCCTCCAGCAGCCTCGTCCCACCTCCTCCGCTCTTCCTCCTTCAGCCCCCTCCAAGTCATTCCACCGTCTCCTCAGGGGCTTCCTCTCGGATGTCTTTGGGCTGCTCCCAGGCCACCTCTGGCTGCGGGACAGGGGACGATGCTGCCTTTTATCCTGTCCCAGGGCATTGTGACTGCTGCGTTGCCGGGTGGCGGCCCCGTGACACGGGGACGACAGGGCCCGCCATGCGCAGCCCCGCCCGCCGCCCCTCCGCCCAGCACCCTTCAGAGGAAGGCCTTTGGGGTGCTGGCCCCGAGGCAGTCCCCGTGCCCTGGAGGCCCAGGGGCCTGTCCCTGCCCTTGGTGGCCATGCACTGGGCACAGCTGCTGGGCGTCCCTCTCGGTTCATTCGCACGTCCAGACAATGGAAAGAAGGGCATTTCCACCACAGACGCTCCTTTGGATGTGGGGATGCCCGAGCTCAAAGAAGGGCTTTTGGTTCCCTCTGCATGAACTCTGCAGAGACGTAGAGAGCATGCAGCATTTCCTCACCATTCCTTAGCAATGCAGGGGCTCCTGCTCCAGCCAGGAGAGCAGCTCTCTGCAGTGCAGCTCTGGGGAATTATTGCTGGAGGTGACTTAGCAATTCAATTTCTATTTGCATTTGAAGGAAAGGTACAGCTTTGAAGAAACTTTCCGGGTGAGTATGGCGGTTCTAGAAGGGTTCCATGCCACACAAGTTCCCTAGGCAACCTTAGGTGTTGGCAACAGCAGGGGAACTCGGTGTGCTGACTCTGAGAGAACCTGTATGGAGGGTGGAGCGGAGTGGAGGCACCGCGGCCAGGCTCTGTGAGAAGACGGCAACTGGAAGGTGCCATGGAACACGGAGCTGGAGACCCACCCTGGTAACTAGGATACGTCCCTGGCCAAAGACAATGCTACTGTTCAAAGATACAAGAACCGAGTTCGTGTGTGTCCTGCTGTGGAGTCAAGTAGTTTAGAATCCGATAAATATGCCTGGGAATGGGCCCACAGTCTCCCACTTTTTCGACAAGATACTATCCTTGGGTGAACTTTGCTCCTTATCATCTCCTTCTAATACCAAAACACACCTCCACCCCAAAAGCTACCCGCCTCCAAGGTGCGACCACCCCTCACTGAGCTTGCGCTCTGAATTTTTCTTGGTCTGTACCTTTAAAAGCAAAGCCAGAAACGTTCACACCAGTTACAACAAAGCTATGTATGACTCGAGTCACTCAAGCTCCACCTGTAAAGCAAAAAAGAGTAGAGAAAGGCTTAAGAGAGGAGGGATGTTAGAGAAGATACCATCGCAGACCACCTCTGACATCTGCGAGCAGTCGATGGGCTGAGCCTCTCTTCCCCCGCATAGGGACGCCTTTGGGTAACATTTGAACACTTGGGTATACCCAGTGCTTCCCCGGGAAACTTACAGATCTCTATAGAGTTGTTTTAGAACTTAACCCGTTTGGAGCCAGGCTGTATGGCTCGTATTCTTGGGATGTGCACATGCTTTGTAGGCAGCACTTCTATCACCGGCAATCCAAAAGAACTTGTGCATCTGTTGCTTCAATAAACTGCACTATTCCTTAATCTAGCCGTGAGAGTTCTCATTGAACACCACCAAATTCCTGAAGTGTGGCCGTGCTAGTTCATGCAACGCGACTAGCCTGAAAGCGTATGGTGTTACGAGCGCATCGGTAATCGTGAGAGTTCCAGATATTGAACGCGACCGGACCTGCAACACAGAGAATTGGGCATCGCTCAGAATCTAAGCCCAGCCGCTCCCAGCCCCTCGGATACCTGAGGCCAAGCTGGAACGCAAGGGGGTTTTATTTTCTGCCCAATTGCTTTGCCCTTTAACTTGACAAGGTCCCCGGCCCATCCAGGTGACAGGGGCAGACACGGGCACGCAGAACTCTAGGCATAACAAAGCATGACTCTTCTGTTCTGTTGTGATCTACTCTATACTCTTCTCTTCCGTTCCCTGCGCTCACCAGCAGTCGAGTAACGATGAGACTGTTATTTGCCTGTAATGCCAGGGGCTTTTCAGCTCTAAAAAGACATTACAGATACACAAATCATAAAGGTTACAAGTGGAAATCAGATTTATTTTCATTTATTTTTCTATTCTTTTTTCTTTTTCCTTTTCACTTTTCTTTTCTTTTCCTTTTTCTTCTCTTTTCTTTTCTTTTCTTTTCCTTTTTCTTCTCTTTTCTTTTCTCTTCTTTTCCTTTTTCTTCTCTTTTCTTTTCTTTTCTTTTCTTTTCTCTTTTCCTTTTTTCTTTTCATATTTTTTCTTTTGTTTTCTTTTCATATTTCTTGTTTCCTTTTCTCTTTTTTCTCTTTTTTCTCTTCTTTTCTCTCCTTTTCTCTTCTTTTCTTTTCTCTTTTCCCTTCTTTTTTGTTCTCTTTTTTCTCTTATTTCCTTTGCATTTGTTCTTATTGTAGGATATTTTATATTATCTTGTTTTGTACTATGTTATTTTAGTATAATTTTTTATTTTACTTTGTGTATTTTATCTTAATTTTTATTACTTTATATTATTTAATTTAATTCAGTTTAATTTAATTTAATTTTAATTTGTTTTGGTTGATTTTATTTTATTTTATTTTATTTTGGTTGATTTTATTTTATTTTATTTTATTTTATTTTATTTTATTTCATTTTATTTTATTTTATGGTATGTTGTTTTATGTGGTTCTATAGGATTTTATTTATGGATTATTTATTTTAGGATTTTATGTTATTTTAGTATAATTTTTTATTTTACTTTGTGTATTTTATCTTAATTTTTATTACTTTATATTATTTAATTTAATTCAGTTTAATTTAATTTTATTTTATTTTATTTTATTTTATTTTATTTTATTTTATTTTATTTTATTTTATTTTATTTTATTTTATGGTATGTTGTTTTATGTGGTTCTATAGGATTTTAGGTTATTTTTCGGAATCTGTTGCAGAGCCAATGCTCACCAGCGCTAACACAATGTGCGTGTGTAGCCAGAAGCAGGCTGATGCACTCTTCAGTTTAGCTTGAAAAAAACATCCCTTGCTGTCTGGCAAAGGAATGCCACAGAGCCACGGAAAGTCGCAGCAGGAATATAGGCCAAGCAGTCCCTGGTTCCTGAAGAGTGACAACTTGAACTATGAGCATCGGTACCGACCTCATACAAAAGAAAAGAAGAAGAAGAAGAAGAAGAAGAAGAAGAAGAAGAAGAAGAAGAAGAAGAAGAAGAAGAAGAAGGTGGTGGTGTGTGGTACCATGGGGTATTTTCCAAAGTATGACATGTATCGATGACAAGCACACTTTCTGCCTTCCAAAACTTGCTCTGCTGTGCTTCTTGGTTAGTGATGCCTGAAAAGCGCTCTCGGGCCTTCCGTGTGCTTGTCTTGCACGCCGGGAGAGCTGAAAAGTGGCAGCTCCAGATGGTGCAGCGAGCCTGGAGCCCTTGCAAGCGCTGGCTGTTTTGCACAAGCAAGAATCCCTTGGGAAATGGAGGCGAGGGAAGAGCAGAGCTCGCTCCTGCTCCAAAGTGGCCCTGGGCAAGAGCGCTCGAGAAAGCCAGGGCACGAGTGGCGCTTTGGAGGTGCAAGAGTAGCAGGCAAGAAGCGAGGCGAAAGGGCCCGCCGGAGCTCTGCCAAGGGGCTGTGCTCAGTGCTACAGAGGACAAGAAGCAAGCCCTGGGGGCCACCCTGGGGGCCCGCCCTGGGACTCTAGAAAGATTCCTCCCCCCGGATGCGGGGCACGAGGGCCACCTTCGTGGAGCAGGAGCAGCAGGCACCTAGCCAAAATGGCCCAAAGGAGCCCTGGCAGGTGGCCGTGCTCCGTGCTGCAGAGGAAGGCAAAAAACCCCCGGGAACACTCGCTAGCCCACCGTGGGGGAAAAAAAGCCTTCCTCCCCCCAGCTGCAGGGCACGAGAGGCCGTCTTCGTGGTGCATGAGCAGCAGGCAGTAAGCTAGCCAAAAGGGAGCCGAGGAGCCCTGACAAGTGGCCACGCTCAGTGCTGCAGAGGAAGGCAAAAAACCCCCGGGGACCGGTGCCAATCTGCCCCGGGGGAAAATTCCTTCCTGACCCCAGTGCTGGCGATCGGCTAGTCCCTGAGCATGTGAGCAAGACCTGCCTCCTCGTCCCACAGGCTGGTCACGCCTCCCAGGAGATGCCCGAGCCCTAGTCTCCCTTAATCTGGAGCCACCTCAGGGGCTTCCTAGAGTGGCCAAAGGCCCCCGGCCTGATCGACCATGGGGGCAAAATCCTTCCCGCGCCTGGCAGGGCACCAGTGGGTGCTCCAAAGCACTGGGACCCCTGGCAACATCTCTGCATCCCATTGCTTACGGCTGCTGCCCCTGGCTCCGCGGAGGATGAGGACGGCGAGCTCCGCAGTGCTCCTCAAGAAGGCATTCCCTTGGTCTTGCCACCGCTCCTCCCCCTGGAAAGGCCTGAGAGCCTTGGGCACCTCCAGGCCTTGGTGCTTCTTCTCATCTCCTGAGAGGCTGGTGATTGTTCCCTAAAGGCTGAGGCAGGATTTTCATCCATCCTTCAAAATGGCTTTGAAGGGGGCCCCGGCGGGAGCTGGCCTTGCAGCGGAGACCCTCCAGCAGCCTCGTCCCACCTCCTCCGCTCTTCCTCCTTCAGCCCCCTCCAAGTCATTCCACCGTCTCCTCAGGGGCTTCCTCTCGGATGTCTTTGGGCTGCTCCCAGGCCACCTCTGGCTGCGGGACAGGGGACGATGCTGCCTTTTATCCTGTCCCAGGGCATTGTGACTGCTGCGTTGCCGGGTGGCGGCCCCGTGACACGGGGACGACAGGGCCCGCCATGCGCAGCCCCGCCCGCCGCCCCTCCGCCCAGCACCCTTCAGAGGAAGGCCTTTGGGGTGCTGGCCCCGAGGCAGTCCCCGTGCCCTGGAGGCCCAGGGGCCTGTCCCTGCCCTTGGTGGCCATGCACTGGGCACAGCTGCTGGGCGTCCCTCTCGGTTCATTCGCACGTCCAGACAATGGAAAGAAGGGCATTTCCACCACAGACGCTCCTTTGGATGTGGGGATGCCCCAGCTCAAAGAAGGGCTTTTGGTTCCCTCTGCATGAACTCTGCAGAGACATAGAGAGCATGCAGCATTTCCTCACCATTCCTTAGCAATGCAGGGGCTCCTGCTCCAGCCAGGAGAGCAGCTCTCTGCAGCGCAGCTCTGGGGAATTATTGCTGGAGGTGACTTAGCAATTCAATTTCTATTTGCATTTGAAGGAAAGGTACAGCTTTGAAGAAACTTTCCGGGTGAGTATGGCGGTTCTAGAAGGGTTCCATGCCACACAAGTTCCCTAGGCAACCTTAGGTGTTGGCAACAGCAGGGGAACTCGGTGTGCTGACTCTGAGAGAACCTGTATGGAGGGTGGAGCGGAGTGGAGGCACCGCGGCCAGGCTCTGTGAGAAGACGGCAACTGGAAGGTGCCATGGAACACGGAGCTGGAGACCCACCCTGGTAACTAGGATACGTCCCTGGCCAAAGACAATGCTACTGTTCAAAGATACAAGAACCGAGTTCGTGTGTGTCCTGCTGTGGAGTCAAGTAGTTTAGAATCCGATAAATATGCCTGGGAATGGGCCCACAGTCTCCCACTTTTTCGACAAGATACTATCCTTGGGTGAACTTTGCTCCTTATCATCTCCTTCTAATACCAAAACACACCTCCACCCCAAAAGCTACCCGCCTCCAAGGTGCGACCACCCCTCACTGAGCTTGCGCTCTGAATTTTTCTTGGTCTGTACCTTTAAAAGCAAAGCCAGAAACGTTCACACCAGTTACAACAAAGCTATGTATGACTCGAGTCACTCAAGCTCCACCTGTAAAGCAAAAAAGAGTAGAGAAAGGCTTAAGAGAGGAGGGATGTTAGAGAAGATACCATCGCAGACCACCTCTGACATCTGCGAGCAGTCGATGGGCTGAGCCTCTTTTCCCCCGCATAGGGACGCCTTTGGGTAACATTTGAACACTTGGGTATACCCAGTGCTTCCCCGGGAAACTTACAGATCTCTATAGAGTTGTTTTAGAACTTAACCCGTTTGGAGCCAGGCTGTATGGCTCGTATTCTTGGGATGTGCACATGCTTTGTAGGCAGCACTTCTATCACCGGCAATCCAAAAGAACTTGTGCATCTGTTGCTTCAATAAACTGCACTATTCCTTAATCTAGCCGTGAGAGTTCTCATTGAACACCACCAAATTCCTGAAGTGTGGCCGTGCTAGTTCATGCAACGCGACTAGCCTGAAAGCGTATGGTGTTACGAGCGCATCGGTAATCATGAGAGTTCCAGATATTGAACGCGACCGGACCTGCAACACAGAGAATTGGGCATCGCTCAGAATCTAAGCCCAGCCGCTCCCAGCCCCTCGGACACCTGAGGCCAAGCTGGAACGCAAGGGGGTTTTATTTTCTGCCCAATTGCTTTGCCCTTTAACTTGACAAGGTCCCCGGGCCATCCAGGTGACAGGGGCAGACACGGGCACGCAGAACTCTAGGCATAACAAAGCATGACTCTTCTGTTCTGTTGTGATCTACTCTATGCTCTTCTCTTCCGTTCCCTGCGCTCACCAGCAGTCGAGTAACGATGAGACTGTTATTTGCCTGTAATGCCAGGGGCTTTTCAGCTCTAAAAAGACATTACAGATACACAAATCATAAAGGTTACAAGTGGAAATCAGATTTATTTTCATTTATTTTTCTATTCTTTTTTCTTTTTCCTTTTCACTTTTCTTTTCTTTTCCTTTTTCTTCTCTTTTCTTTTCTTTTCTTTTCCTTTTTCTTCTCTTTTCTTTTCCTTTCTTTTCTTTTCTTTTCTTTTCTTTTCTCTTTTCCTTTTTTCTTTTCATATTTTTTCTTTTGTTTTCTTTTCATATTTCTTGTTTCCTTTTCTCTTTTTTCTCTTTTTTCTCTTCTTTTCTCTCCTTTTCTCTTCTTTTCTTTTCTCTTTTCCCTTCTTTTTTGTTCTCTTTTTTCTCTTATTTCCTTTGCATTTGTTCTTATTGTAGGATATTTTATATTATCTTGTTTTGTACTATGTTATTTTAGTATAATTTTTTATTTTACTTTGTGTATTTTATCTTAATTTTTATTACTTTATATTATTTAATTTAATTCAGTTTAATTTAATTTAATTTTAATTTGTTTTGGTTGATTTTATTTTATTTTATTTTATTTTGGTTGATTTTATTTTATTTTATTTTATTTTATTTTATTTTATTTCATTTTATTTTATTTTATGGTATGTTGTTTTATGTGGTTCTATAGGATTTTATTTATGGATTATTTATTTTAGGATTTTATGTTATTTTAGTATAATTTTTTATTTTACTTTGTGTATTTTATCTTAATTTTTATTACTTTATATTATTTAATTTAATTCAGTTTAATTTAATTTTATTTTATTTTATTTTATTTTATTTTATTTTATTTTATTTTATTTTATTTTATGGTATGTTGTTTTATGTGGTTCTATAGGATTTTAGGTTATTTTTCGGAATCTGTTGCAGAGCCAATGCTCACCAGCGCTAACACAATGTGCGTGTGTAGCCAGAAGCAGGCTGATGCACTCTTCAGTTTAGCTTGAAAAAAACATCCCTTGCTGTCTGGCAAAGGAATGCCACAGAGCCACGGAAAGTCGCAGCAGGAATATAGGCCAAGCAGTCCCTGGTTCCTGAAGAGTGACAACTTGAACTATGAGCATCGGTACCGACCTCATACAAAAGAAAAGAAGAAGAAGAAGAAGAAGAAGAAGAAGAAGAAGAAGAAGAAGAAGAAGAAGAAGAAGAAGAAGAAGAAGAAGAAGAAGAAGGTGGTGGTGTGTGGTACCATGGGGTATTTTCCAAAGTATGACATGTATCGATGACAAGCCCACTTTCTGCCTTCCAAAACTTGCTCTGCTGTGCTTCTTGGTTAGTGATGCCTGAAAAGCGCTCTCGGGCCTTCCGTGTGCTTGTCTTGCACGCCGGGAGAGCTGAAAAGTGGCAGCTCCAGATGGTGCAGCGAGCCTGGAGCCCTTGCAAGCGCTGGCTGTTTTGCACAAGCAAGAATCCCTTGGGAAATGGAGGCGAGGGAAGAGCAGAGCTCGCTCCTGCTCCAAAGTGGCCCTGGGCAAGAGCGCTCGAGAAAGCCAGGGCACGAGTGGCGCTTTGGAGGTGCAAGAGTAGCAGGCAAGAAGCGAGGCGAAAGGGCCCGCCGGAGCTCTGCCAAGGGGCTGTGCTCAGTGCTACAGAGGACAAGAAGCAAGCCCTGGGGGCCACCCTGGGGGCCCGCCCTGGGACTCTAGAAAGATTCCTCCCCCCGGATGCGGGGCACGAGGGCCACCTTCGTGGAGCAGGAGCAGCAGGCACCTAGCCAAAATGGCCCAAAGGAGCCCTGGCAGGTGGCCGTGCTCCGTGCTGCAGAGGAAGGCAAAAAACCCCCGGGAACACTCGCTAGCCCACCGTGGGGGAAAAAAAGCCTTCCTCCCCCCAGCTGCAGGGCACGAGAGGCCGTCTTCGTGGTGCATGAGCAGCAGGCAGTAAGCTAGCCAAAAGGGAGCCGAGGAGCCCTGACAAGTGGCCACGCTCAGTGCTGCAGAGGAAGGCAAAAAACCCCCGGGGACCGGTGCCAATCTGCCCCGGGGGAAAATTCCTTCCTGACCCCAGTGCTGGCGATCGGCTAGTCCCTGAGCATGTGAGCAAGACCTGCCTCCTCGTCCCACAGGCTGGTCACGCCTCCCAGGAGATGCCCGAGCCCTAGTCTCCCTTAATCTGGAGCCACCTCAGGGGCTTCCTAGAGTGGCCAAAGGCCCCCGGCCTGATCGACCATGGGGGCAAAATCCTTCCCGCGCCTGGCAGGGCACCAGTGGGTGCTCCAAAGCACTGGGACCCCTGGCAACATCTCTGCATCCCATTGCTTACGGCTGCTGCCCCTGGCTCCGCGGAGGATGAGGACGGCGAGCTCCGCAGTGCTCCTCAAGAAGGCATTCCCTTGGTCTTGCCACCGCTCCTCCCCCTGGAAAGGCCTGAGAGCCTTGGGCACCTCCAGGCCTTGGTGCTTCTTCTCATCTCCTGAGAGGCTGGTGATTGTTCCCTAAAGGCTGAGGCAGGATTTTCATCCATCCTTCAAAATGGCTTTGAAGGGGGCCCCGGCGGGAGCTGGCCTTGCAGCGGAGACCCTCCAGCAGCCTCGTCCCACCTCCTCCGCTCTTCCTCCTTCAGCCCCCTCCAAGTCATTCCACCGTCTCCTCAGGGGCTTCCTCTCGGATGTCTTTGGGCTGCTCCCAGGCCACCTCTGGCTGCGGGACAGGGGACGATGCTGCCTTTTATCCTGTCCCAGGGCATTGTGACTGCTGCGTTGCCGGGTGGCGGCCCCGTGACACGGGGACGACAGGGCCCGCCATGCGCAGCCCCGCCCGCCGCCCCTCCGCCCAGCACCCTTCAGAGGAAGGCCTTTGGGGTGCTGGCCCCGAGGCAGTCCCCGTGCCCTGGAGGCCCAGGGGCCTGTCCCTGCCCTTGGTGGCCATGCACTGGGCACAGCTGCTGGGCGTCCCTCTCGGTTCATTCGCACGTCCAGACAATGGAAAGAAGGGCATTTCCACCACAGACGCTCCTTTGGATGTGGGGATGCCCCAGCTCAAAGAAGGGCTTTTGGTTCCCTCTGCATGAACTCTGCAGAGACGTAGAGAGCATGCAGCATTTCCTCACCATTCCTTAGCAATGCAGGGGCTCCTGCTCCAGCCAGGAGAGCAGCTCTCTGCAGCGCAGCTCTGGGGAATTATTGCTGGAGGTGACTTAGCAATTCAATTTCTATTTGCATTTGAAGGAAAGGTACAGCTTTGAAGAAACTTTCCGGGTGAGTATGGCGGTTCTAGAAGGGTTCCATGCCACACAAGTTCCCTAGGCAACCTTAGGTGTTGGCAACAGCAGGGGAACTCGGTGTGCTGACTCTGAGAGAACCTGTATGGAGGGTGGAGCGGAGTGGAGGCACCGCGGCCAGGCTCTGTGAGAAGACGGCAACTGGAAGGTGCCATGGAACACGGAGCTGGAGACCCACCCTGGTAACTAGGATACGTCCCTGGCCAAAGACAATGCTACTGTTCAAAGATACAAGAACCGAGTTCGTGTGTGTCCTGCTGTGGAGTCAAGTAGTTTAGAATCCGATAAATATGCCTGGGAATGGGCCCACAGTCTCCCACTTTTTCGACAAGATACTATCCTTGGGTGAACTTTGCTCCTTATCATCTCCTTCTAATACCAAAACACACCTCCACCCCAAAAGCTACCCGCCTCCAAGGTGCGACCACCCCTCACTGAGCTTGCGCTCTGAATTTTTCTTGGTCTGTACCTTTAAAAGCAAAGCCAGAAACGTTCACACCAGTTACAACAAAGCTATGTATGACTCGAGTCACTCAAGCTCCACCTGTAAAGCAAAAAAGAGTAGAGAAAGGCTTAAGAGAGGAGGGATGTTAGAGAAGATACCATCGCAGACCACCTCTGACATCTGCGAGCAGTCGATGGGCTGAGCCTCTCTTCCCCCGCATAGGGACGCCTTTGGGTAACATTTGAACACTTGGGTATACCCAGTGCTTCCCCGGGAAACTTACAGATCTCTATAGAGTTGTTTTAGAACTTAACCCGTTTGGAGCCAGGCTGTATGGCTCGTATTCTTGGGATGTGCACATGCTTTGTAGGCAGCACTTCTATCACCGGCAATCCAAAAGAACTTGTGCATCTGTTGCTTCAATAAACTGCACTATTCCTTAATCTAGCCGTGAGAGTTCTCATTGAACACCACCAAATTCCTGAAGTGTGGCCGTGCTAGTTCGTGCAACGCGACTAGCCTGAAAGCGTATGGTGTTACGAGCGCATCGGTAATCGTGAGAGTTCCAGATATTGAACGCGACCGGACCTGCAACACAGAGAATTGGGCATCGCTCAGAATCTAAGCCCAGCCGCTCCCAGCCCCTCGGATACCTGAGGCCAAGCTGGAACGCAAGGGGGTTTTATTTTCTGCCCAATTGCTTTGCCCTTTAACTTGACAAGGTCCCCGGGCCATCCAGGTGACAGGGGCAGACACGGGCACGCAGAACTCTAGGCATAACAAAGCATGACTCTTCTGTTCTGTTGTGATCTACTCTATGCTCTTCTCTTCCGTTCCCTGCGCTCACCAGCAGTCGAGTAACGATGAGACTGTTATTTGCCTGTAATGCCAGGGGCTTTTCAGCTCTAAAAAGACATTACAGATACACAAATCATAAAGGTTACAAGTGGAAATCAGATTTATTTTCATTTATTTTTCTATTCTTTTTTCTTTTTCCTTTTCACTTTTCTTTTCTTTTCCTTTTTCTTCTCTTTTCTTTTCTTTTCTTTTCCTTTTTCTTCTCTTTTCTTTTCTTTTCTTTTCTTTTCTTTTCTTTTCTTTTCTTTTCTTTTCTTTTCTCTTTTCCTTTTTTCTTTTCATATTTTTTCTTTTGTTTTCTTTTCATATTTCTTGTTTCCTTTTCTCTTTTTTCTCTTTTTTCTCTTCTTTTCTCTCCTTTTCTCTTCTTTTCTTTTCTCTTTTCCCTTCTTTTTTGTTCTCTTTTTTCTCTTATTTCCTTTGCATTTGTTCTTATTGTAGGATATTTTATATTATCTTGTTTTGTACTATGTTATTTTAGTATAATTTTTTATTTTACTTTGTGTATTTTATCTTAATTTTTATTACTTTATATTATTTAATTTAATTCAGTTTAATTTAATTTAATTTTAATTTGTTTTGGTTGATTTTATTTTATTTTATTTTATTTTGGTTGATTTTATTTTATTTTATTTTATTTTATTTTATTTTATTTTATTTTATTTCATTTTATTTTATTTTATGGTATGTTGTTTTATGTGGTTCTATAGGATTTTATTTATGGATTATTTATTTTAGGATTTTATGTTATTTTAGTATAATTTTTTATTTTACTTTGTGTATTTTATCTTAATTTTTATTACTTTATATTAGTTAATTTAATTCAGTTTAATTTAATTTTTTTTTATTTTATTTTGTTTTGGTTGATTTTATTTTATCTTATTTTATTTTATTTTATTTTATTTTATTTTATTTTATTTTATTTTATTTTATTTTATGGTATGTTGTTTTATGTGGTTCTATAGGATTTTAGGTTATTTTTCGGAATCCGTTGCAGAGCCAATGCTCACCAGCGCTAACACAATGTGCGTGTGTAGCCAGAAGCAGGCTGATGCACTCTTCAGTTTAGCTTGAAAAAAACATCCCTTGCTGTCTGGCAAAGGAATGCCACAGAGCCACGGAAAGTCGCAGCAGGAATATAGGCCAAGCAGTCCCTGGTTCCTGAAGAGTGACAACTTGAACTATGAGCATCGGTACCGACCTCATACAAAAGAAAAGAAGAAGAAGACGAAGACGAAGACGAAGACGAAGACGAAGACGAAGAAGAAGAAGAAGAAGAAGAAGAAGAAGAAGAAGAAGAAGAAGAAGAAGAAGGTGGTGGTGTGTGGTAGCGTGGGGTATTTTCCAAAGTATGACATGTATCGATGACAAGCACACTTTCTGCCTTCCAAAACTTGCTCTGCTGTGCTTCTTGGTTAGTGATGCCTGAAAAGCGCTCTCGGGCCTTCCGTGTGCTTGTCTTGCACGCCGGGAGAGCTGAAAAGTGGCAGCTCCAGATGGTGCAGCGAGCCTGGAGCCCTTGCAAGCGCTGGCTGTTTTGCACAAGCAAGAATCCCTTGGGAAATGGAGGCGAGGGAAGAGCAGAGCTCGCTCCTGCTCCAAAGTGGCCCTGGGCAAGAGCGCTCGAGAAAGCCAGGGCACGAGTGGCGCTTTGGAGGTGCAAGAGTAGCAGGCAAGAAGCGAGGTGAAAGGGCCCGCCGGAGCTCTGCCAAGGGGCTGTGCTCAGTGCTACAGAGGACAAGAAGCAAGCCCTGGGGGCCACCCTGGGGGCCCGCCCTGGGACTCTAGAAAGATTCCTCCCCCCGGATGCGGGGCACGAGGGCCACCTTCGTGGAGCAGGAGCAGCAGGCACCTAGCCAAAATGGCCCAAAGGAGCCCTGGCAGGTGGCCGTGCTCCGTGCTGCAGAGGAAGGCAAAAAACCCCCGGGAACACTCGCTAGCCCACCGTGGGGGAAAAAAAGCCTTCCTCCCCCCAGCTGCAGGGCACGAGAGGCCGTCTTCGTGGTGCATGAGCAGCAGGCAGTAAGCTAGCCAAAAGGGAGCCGAGGAGCCCTGACAAGTGGCCACGCTCAGTGCTGCAGAGGAAGGCAAAAAACCCCCGGGGACCGGTGCCAATCTGCCCCGGGGGAAAATTCCTTCCTGACCCCAGTGCTGGCGATCGGCTAGTCCCTGAGCATGTGAGCAAGACCTGCCTCCTCGTCCCACAGGCTGGTCACGCCTCCCAGGAGATGCCCGAGCCCTAGTCTCCCTTAATCTGGAGCCACCTCAGGGGCTTCCTAGAGTGGCCAAAGGCCCCCGGCCTGATCGACCATGGGGGCAAAATCCTTCCCGCGCCTGGCAGGGCACCAGTGGGTGCTCCAAAGCACTGGGACCCCTGGCAACATCTCTGCATCCCATTGCTTACGGCTGCTGCCCCTGGCTCCGCGGAGGATGAGGACGGCGAGCTCCGCAGTGCTCCTCAAGAAGGCATTCCCTTGGTCTTGCCACCGCTCCTCCCCCTGGAAAGGCCTGAGAGCCTTGGGCACCTCCAGGCCTTGGTGCTTCTTCTCATCTCCTGAGAGGCTGGTGATTGTTCCCTAAAGGCTGAGGCAGGATTTTCATCCATCCTTCAAAATGGCTTTGAAGGGGGCCCCGGCGGGAGCTGGCCTTGCAGCGGAGACCCTCCAGCAGCCTCGTCCCACCTCCTCCGCTCTTCCTCCTTCAGCCCCCTCCAAGTCATTCCACCGTCTCCTCAGGGGCTTCCTCTCGGATGTCTTTGGGCTGCTCCCAGGCCACCTCTGGCTGCGGGACAGGGGACGATGCTGCCTTTTATCCTGTCCCAGGGCATTGTGACTGCTGCGTTGCCGGGTGGCGGCCCCGTGACACGGGGACGACAGGGCCCGCCATGCGCAGCCCCGCCCGCCGACCCTCCGCCCAGCACCCTTCAGAGGAAGGCCTTTGGGGTGCTGGCCCCGAGGCAGTCCCCGTGCCCTGGAGGCCCAGGGGCCTGTCCCTGCCCTTGGTGGCCATGCACTGGGCACAGCTGCTGGGCGTCCCTCTCGGTTCATTCGCACGTCCAGACAATGGAAAGAAGGGCATTTCCACCACAGACGCTCCTTTGGATGTGGGGATGCCCCAGCTCAAAGAAGGGCTTTTGGTTCCCTCTGCATGAACTCTGCAGAGACGTAGAGAGCATGCAGCATTTCCTCACCATTCCTTAGCAATGCAGGGGCTCCTGCTCCAGCCAGGAGAGCAGCTCTCTGCAGTGCAGCTCTGGGGAATTATTGCTGGAGGTGACTTAGCAATTCAATTTCTATTTGCATTTGAAGGAAAGGTACAGCTTTGAAGAAACTTTCCGGGTGAGTATGGCGGTTCTAGAAGGGTTCCATGCCACACAAGTTCCCTAGGCAACCTTAGGTGTTGGCAACAGCAGGGGAACTCGGTGTGCTGACTCTGAGAGAACCTGTATGGAGGGTGGAGCGGAGTGGAGGCACCGCGGCCAGGCTCTGTGAGAAGACGGCAACTGGAAGGTGCCATGGAACACGGAGCTGGAGACCCACCCTGGTAACTAGGATACGTCCCTGGCCAAAGACAATGCTACTGTTCAAAGATACAAGAACCGAGTTCGTGTGTGTCCTGCTGTGGAGTCAAGTAGTTTAGAATCCGATAAATATGCCTGGGAATGGGCCCACAGTCTCTCACTTTTTCGACAAGATACTATCCTTGGGTGAACTTTGCTCCTTATCATCTCCTTCTAATACCAAAACACACCTCCACCCCAAAAGCTACCCGCCTCCAAGGTGCGACCACCCCTCACTGAGCTTGCGCTCTGAATTTTTCTTGGTCTGTACCTTTAAAAGCAAAGCCAGAAACGTTCACACCAGTTACAACAAAGCTATGTATGACTCGAGTCACTCAAGCTCCACCTGTAAAGCAAAAAAGAGTAGAGAAAGGCTTAAGAGAGGAGGGATGTTAGAGAAGATACCATCGCAGACCACCTCTGACATCTGCGAGCAGTCGATGGGCTGAGCCTCTCTTCCCCCGCATAGGGACGCCTTTGGGTAACATTTGAACACTTGGGTATACCCAGTGCTTCCCCGGGAAACTTACAGATCTCTATAGAGTTGTTTTAGAACTTAACCCGTTTGGAGCCAGGCTGTATGGCTCGTATTCTTGGGATGTGCACATGCTTTGTAGGCAGCACTTCTATCACCGGCAATCCAAAAGAACTTGTGCATCTGTTGCTTCAATAAACTGCACTATTCCTTAATCTAGCCGTGAGAGTTCTCATTGAACACCACCAAATTCCTGAAGTGTGGCCGTGCTAGTTCATGCAACGCGACTAGCCTGAAAGCGTATGGTGTTACGAGCGCATCGGTAATCGTGAGAGTTCCAGATATTGAACGCGACCGGACCTGCAACACAGAGAATTGGGCATCGCTCAGAATCTAAGCCCAGCCGCTCCCAGCCCCTCGGATACCTGAGGCCAAGCTGGAACGCAAGGGGGTTTTATTTTCTGCCCAATTGCTTTGCCCTTTAACTTGACAAGGTCCCCGGGCCATCCAGGTGACAGGGGCAGACACGGGCACGCAGAACTCTAGGCATAACAAAGCATGACTCTTCTGTTCTGTTGTGATCTACTCTATGCTCTTCTCTTCCGTTCCCTGCGCTCACCAGCAGTCAAGTAACGATGAGACTGTTATTTGCCTGTAATGCCAGGGGCTTTTCAGCTCTAAAAAGACATTACAGATACACAAATCATAAAGGTTACAAGTGGAAATCAGATTTATTTTCATTTATTTTTCTATTCTTTTTTCTTTTTCCTTTTCACTTTTCTTTTCTTTTCCTTTTTCTTCTCTTTTCTTTTCTTTTCTTTTCTTTTCTTTTCTTTTCTTTTCTTTTCCTTTTTCTTCTCTTTTCTTTTCTTTTCTTTTCTTTTCTTTTCTTTTCTTTTCTTTTCTTTTCTTTTCTCTTCTTTTCTCTTTTCCTTTTTTCTTTTCATATTTTTTCTTTTGTTTTCTTTTCATATTTCTTGTTTCCTTTTCTCTTTTTTCTCTTTTTTCTCTTCTTTTCTCTCCTTTTCTCTTCTTTTCTTTTCTCTTTTCCCTTCTTTTTTGTTCTCTTTTTTCTCTTATTTCCTTTGCATTTGTTCTTATTGTAGGATATTTTATATTATCTTGTTTTGTACTATGTTATTTTAGTATAATTTTTTATTTTACTTTGTGTATTTTATCTTAATTTTTATTACTTTATATTATTTAATTTAATTCAGTTTAATTTAATTTAATTTTAATTTGTTTTGGTTGATTTTATTTTATTTTATTTTATTTTGGTTGATTTTATTTTATTTTATTTTATTTTATTTTATTTCATTTCATTTTATTTTATTTTATGGTATGTTGTTTTATGTGGTTCTATAGGATTTTATTTATGGATTATTTATTTTAGGATTTTATGTTATTTTAGTATAATTTTTTATTTTACTTTGTGTATTTTATCTTAATTTTTATTACTTTATATTATTTAATTTAATTCAGTTTAATTTAATTTTATTTTATTTTATTTTGTTTTGGTTGATTTTATTTTATCTTATTTTATTTTATTTTATTTTATTTTATTTTATTTTATTTTATGGTATGTTGTTTTATTTTATGGTATGTTGTTTTATGTGGTTCTATAGGATTTTAGGTTATTTTTCGGAATCCGTTGCAGAGCCAATGCTCACCAGCGCTAACACAATGTGCGTGTGTAGCCAGAAGCAGGCTGATGCACTCTTCAGTTTAGCTTGAAAAAAACATCCCTTGCTGTCTGGCAAAGGAATGCCACAGAGCCACGGAAAGTCGCAGCAGGAATATAGGCCAAGCAGTCCCTGGTTCCTGAAGAGTGACAACTTGAACTATGAGCATCGGTACCGACCTCATACAAAAGAAAAGAAGAAGAAGACGAAGACGAAGACGAAGACGAAGAAGAAGAAGAAGAAGAAGAAGAAGAAGAAGAAGAAGAAGAAGAAGAAGAAGAAGAAGAAGAAGGTGGTGGTGTGTGGTAGCGTGGGGTATTTTCCAAAGTATGACATGTATCGATGACAAGCACACTTTCTGCCTTCCAAAACTTGCTCTGCTGTGCTTCTTGGTTAGTGATGCCTGAAAAGCGCTCTCGGGCCTTCCGTGTGCTTGTCTTGCACGCCGGGAGAGCTGAAAAGTGGCAGCTCCAGATGGTGCAGCGAGCCTGGAGCCCTTGCAAGCGCTGGCTGTTTTGCACAAGCAAGAATCCCTTGGGAAATGGAGGCGAGGGAAGAGCAGAGCTCGCTCCTGCTCCAAAGTGGCCCTGGGCAAGAGCGCTCGAGAAAGCCAGGGCACGAGTGGCGCTTTGGAGGTGCAAGAGTAGCAGGCAAGAAGCGAGGCGAAAGGGCCCGCCGGAGCTCTGCCAAGGGGCTGTGCTCAGTGCTACAGAGGACAAGAAGCAAGCCCTGGGGGCCACCCTGGGGGCCCGCCCTGGGACTCTAGAAAGATTCCTCCCCCCGGATGCGGGGCACGAGGGCCACCTTCGTGGAGCAGGAGCAGCAGGCACCTAGCCAAAATGGCCCAAAGGAGCCCTGGCAGGTGGCCGTGCTCCGTGCTGCAGAGGAAGGCAAAAAACCCCCGGGAACACTCGCTAGCCCACCGTGGGGGAAAAAAAGCCTTCCTCCCCCCAGCTGCAGGGCACGAGAGGCCGTCTTCGTGGTGCATGAGCAGCAGGCAGTAAGCTAGCCAAAAGGGAGCCGAGGAGCCCTGACAAGTGGCCACGCTCAGTGCTGCAGAGGAAGGCAAAAAACCCCCGGGGACCGGTGCCAATCTGCCCCGGGGGAAAATTCCTTCCTGACCCCAGTGCTGGCGATCGGCTAGTCCCTGAGCATGTGAGCAAGACCTGCCTCCTCGTCCCACAGGCTGGTCACGCCTCCCAGGAGATGCCCGAGCCCTAGTCTCCCTTAATCTGGAGCCACCTCAGGGGCTTCCTAGAGTGGCCAAAGGCCCCCGGCCTGATCGACCATGGGGGCAAAATCCTTCCCGCGCCTGGCAGGGCACCAGTGGGTGCTCCAAAGCACTGGGACCCCTGGCAACATCTCTGCATCCCATTGCTTACGGCTGCTGCCCCTGGCTCCGCGGAGGATGAGGACGGCGAGCTCCGCAGTGCTCCTCAAGAAGGCATTCCCTTGGTCTTGCCACCGCTCCTCCCCCTGGAAAGGCCTGAGAGCCTTGGGCACCTCCAGGCCTTGGTGCTTCTTCTCATCTCCTGAGAGGCTGGTGATTGTTCCCTAAAGGCTGAGGCAGGATTTTCATCCATCCTTCAAAATGGCTTTGAAGGGGGCCCCGGCGGGAGCTGGCCTTGCAGCGGAGACCCTCCAGCAGCCTCGTCCCACCTCCTCCGCTCTTCCTCCTTCAGCCCCCTCCAAGTCATTCCACCGTCTCCTCAGGGGCTTCCTCTCGGATGTCTTTGGGCTGCTCCCAGGCCACCTCTGGCTGCGGGACAGGGGACGATGCTGCCTTTTATCCTGTCCCAGGGCATTGTGACTGCTGCGTTGCCGGGTGGCGGCCCCGTGACACGGGGACGACAGGGCCCGCCATGCGCAGCCCCGCCCGCCGCCCCTCCGCCCAGCACCCTTCAGAGGAAGGCCTTTGGGGTGCTGGCCCCGAGGCAGTCCCCGTGCCCTGGAGGCCCAGGGGCCTGTCCCTGCCCTTGGTGGCCATGCACTGGGCACAGCTGCTGGGCGTCCCTCTCGGTTCATTCGCACGTCCAGACAATGGAAAGAAGGGCATTTCCACCACAGACGCTCCTTTGGATGTGGGGATGCCCGAGCTCAAAGAAGGGCTTTTGGTTCCCTCTGCATGAACTCTGCAGAGACGTAGAGAGCATGCAGCATTTCCTCACCATTCCTTAGCAATGCAGGGGCTCCTGCTCCAGCCAGGAGAGCAGCTCTCTGCAGCGCAGCTCTGGGGAATTATTGCTGGAGGTGACTTAGCAATTCAATTTCTATTTGCATTTGAAGGAAAGGTACAGCTTTGAAGAAACTTTCCGGGTGAGTATGGCGGTTCTAGAAGGGTTCCATGCCACACAAGTTCCCTAGGCAACCTTAGGTGTTGGCAACAGCAGGGGAACTCGGTGTGCTGACTCTGAGAGAACCTGTATGGAGGGTGGAGCGGAGTGGAGGCACCGCGGCCAGGCTCTGTGAGAAGACGGCAACTGGAAGGTGCCATGGAACACGGAGCTGGAGACCCACCCTGGTAACTAGGATACGTCCCTGGCCAAAGACAATGCTACTGTTCAAAGATACAAGAACCGAGTTCGTGTGTGTCCTGCTGTGGAGTCAAGTAGTTTAGAATCCGATAAATATGCCTGGGAATGGGCCCACAGTCTCCCACTTTTTCGACAAGATACTATCCTTGGGTGAACTTTGCTCCTTATCATCTCCTTCTAATACCAAAACACACCTCCACCCCAAAAGCTACCCGCCTCCAAGGTGCGACCACCCCTCACTGAGCTTGCGCTCTGAATTTTTCTTGGTCTGTACCTTTAAAAGCAAAGCCAGAAACGTTCACACCAGTTACAACAAAGCTATGTATGACTCGAGTCACTCAAGCTCCACCTGTAAAGCAAAAAAGAGTAGAGAAAGGCTTAAGAGAGGAGGGATGTTAGAGAAGATACCATCGCAGACCACCTCTGACATCTGCGAGCAGTCGATGGGCTGAGCCTCTCTTCCCCCGCATAGGGACACCTTTGGGTAACATTTGAACACTTGGGTATACCCAGTGCTTCCCCGGGAAACTTACAGATCTCTATAGAGTTGTTTTAGAACTTAACCCGTTTGGAGCCAGGCTGTATGGCTCGTATTCTTGGGATGTGCACATGCTTTGTAGGCAGCACTTCTATCACCGGCAATCCAAAAGAACTTGTGCATCTGTTGCTTCAATAAACTGCACTATTCCTTAATCTAGCCGTGAGAGTTCTCATTGAACACCACCAAATTCCTGAAGTGTGGCCGTGCTAGTTCATGCAACGCGACTAGCCTGAAAGCGTATGGTGTTACGAGCGCATCGGTAATCGTGAGAGTTCCAGATATTGAACGCGACCGGACCTGCAACACAGAGAATTGGGCATCGCTCAGAATCTAAGCCCAGCCGCTCCCAGCCCCTCGGATACCTGAGGCCAAGCTGGAACGCAAGGGGGTTTTATTTTCTGCCCAATTGCTTTGCCCTTTAACTTGACAAGGTCCCCGGGCCATCCAGGTGACAGGGGCAGACACGGGCATGCAGAACTCTAGGCATAACAAAGCATGACTCTTCTGTTCTGTTGTGATCTACTCTATGCTCTTCTCTTCCGTTCCCTGCGCTCACCAGCAGTCGAGTAACGATGAGACTGTTATTTGCCTGTAATGCCAGGGGCTTTTCAGCTCTAAAAAGACATTACAGATACACAAATCATAAAGGTTACAAGTGGAAATCAGATTTATTTTCATTTATTTTTCTATTCTTTTTTCTTTTTCCTTTTCACTTTTCTTTTCTTTTCCTTTTTCTTCTCTTTTCTTTTCTTTTCTTTTCCTTTTTCTTCTCTTTTCTTTTCTTTTCTTTTCTTTTCTCTTTTCCTTTTTTCTTTTCATATTTTTTCTTTTGTTTTCTTTTCATATTTCTTGTTTCCTTTTCTCTTTTTTCTCTTTTTTCTCTTCTTTTCTCTCCTTTTCTCTTCTTTTCTTTTCTCTTTTCCCTTCTTTTTTGTTCTCTTTTTTCTCTTATTTCCTTTGCATTTGTTCTTATTGTAGGATATTTTATATTATCTTGTTTTGTACTATGTTATTTTAGTATAATTTTTTATTTTACTTTGTGTATTTTATCTTAATTTTTATTACTTTATATTATTTAATTTAATTCAGTTTAATTTAATTTAATTTTAATTTGTTTTGGTTGATTTTATTTTATTTTATTTTATTTTGGTTGATTTTATTTTATTTTATTTTATTTTATTTTATTTTATTTTATTTCATTTTATTTTATTTTATGGTATGTTGTTTTATGTGGTTCTATAGGATTTTATTTATGGATTATTTATTTTAGGATTTTATGTTATTTTAGTATAATTTTTTATTTTACTTTGTGTATTTTATCTTAATTTTTATTACTTTATATTATTTAATTTAATTCAGTTTAATTTTATTTTATTTTATTTTATTTTGTTTTGGTTGATTTTATTTTATCTTATTTTATCTTATTTTATTTTATTTTATTTTATTTTATTTTATTTTATTTTATTTTATGGTATGTTGTTTTATGTGGTTCTATAGGATTTTAGGTCATTTTTCGGAATCCGTTGCAGAGCCAATGCTCACCAGCGCTAACACAATGTGCGTGTGTAGCCAGAAGCAGGCTGATGCACTCTTCAGTTTAGCTTGAAAAAAACATCCCTTGCTGTCTGGCAAAGGAATGCCACAGAGCCACGGAAAGTCGCAGCAGGAATATAGGCCAAGCAGTCCCTGGTTCCTGAAGAGTGACAACTTGAACTATGAGCATCGGTACCGACCTCATACAAAAGAAAAGAAGAAGAAGACGAAGACGAAGAAGAAGAAGAAGAAGAAGAAGAAGAAGAAGAAGAAGAAGAAGAAGAAGAAGAAGAAGGTGGTGGTGGTGTGTGGTACCATGGGGTATTTTCCAAAGTATGACATGTATCGATGACAAGCACACTTTCTGCCTTCCAAAACTTGCTCTGCTGTGCTTCTTGGTTAGTGATGCCTGAAAAGCGCTCTCGGGCCTTCCGTGTGCTTGTCTTGCACGCCGGGAGAGCTGAAAAGTGGCAGCTCCAGATGGTGCAGCGAGCCTGGAGCCCTTGCAAGCGCTGGCTGTTTTGCACAAGCAAGAATCCCTTGGGAAATGGAGGCGAGGGAAGAGCAGAGCTCGCTCCTGCTCCAAAGTGGCCCTGGGCAAGAGCGCTCGAGAAAGCCAGGGCACGAGTGGCGCTTTGGAGGTGCAAGAGTAGCAGGCAAGAAGCGAGGTGAAAGGGCCCGCCGGAGCTCTGCCAAGGGGCTGTGCTCAGTGCTACAGAGGACAAGAAGCAAGCCCTGGGGGCCACCCTGGGGGCCCGCCCTGGGACTCTAGAAAGATTCCTCCCCCCGGATGCGGGGCACGAGGGCCACCTTCGTGGAGCAGGAGCAGCAGGCACCTAGCCAAAATGGCCCAAAGGAGCCCTGGCAGGTGGCCGTGCTCCGTGCTGCAGAGGAAGGCAAAAAACCCCCGGGAACACTCGCTAGCCCACCGTGGGGGAAAAAAAGCCTTCCTCCCCCCAGCTGCAGGGCACGAGAGGCCGTCTTCGTGGTGCATGAGCAGCAGGCAGTAAGCTAGCCAAAAGGGAGCCGAGGAGCCCTGACAAGTGGCCACGCTCAGTGCTGCATAGGAAGGCAAAAAACCCCCGGGGACCGGTGCCAATCTGCCCCGGGGGAAAATTCCTTCCTGACCCCAGTGCTGGCGATCGGCTAGTCCCTGAGCATGTGAGCAAGACCTGCCTCCTCGTCCCACAGGCTGGTCACGCCTCCCAGGAGATGCCCGAGCCCTAGTCTCCCTTAATCTGGAGCCACCTCAGGGGCTTCCCAGAGTGGCCAAAGGCCCCCGGCCTGATCGACCATGGGGGCAAAATCCTTCCCGCGCCTGGCAGGGCACCAGGGAGTGCTCCAAAGCACTGGGACCCCTGGCATCATCTCTGCATCCCATTGCTTACGGCTGCTGCCCCTGGCTCCGCGGAGGATGAGGACGGCGAGCTCCGCAGTGCTCCTCAAGAAGGCATTCCCTTGGTCTTGCCACCGCTCCTCCCCCTGGAAAGGCCTGAGAGCCTTGGGCACCTCCAGGCCTTGGTGCTTCTTCTCATCTCCTGAGAGGCTGGTGATTGTTCCCTAAAAGCTGAGGCAGGATTTTCATCCATCCTTCAAAATGGCTTTGAAGGGGGCCCCGGCGGGAGCTGGCCTTGCAGCGGAGACCCTCCAGCAGCCTCGTCCCACCTCCTCCGCTCTTCCTCCTTCAGCCCCCTCCAAGTCATTCCACCGTCTCCTCAGGGGCTTCCTCTCGGATGTCTTTGGGCTGCTCCCAGGCCACCTCTGGCTGCGGGACAGGGGACGATGCTGCCTTTTATCCTGTCCCAGGGCATTGTGACTGCTGCGTTGCCGGGTGGCGGCCCCGTGACACGGGGACGACAGGGCCCGCCATGCGCAGCCCCGCCCGCCGCCCCTCCGCCCAGCACCCTTCAGAGGAAGGCCTTTGGGGTGCTGGCCCCGAGGCAGTCCCCGTGCCCTGGAGGCCCAGGGGCCTGTCCCTGCCCTTGGTGGCCATGCACTGGGCACAGCTGCTGGGCGTCCCTCTCGGTTCATTCGCACGTCCAGACGATGGAAAGAAGGGCATTTCCACCACAGACGCTCCTTTGGATGTGGGGATGCCCGAGCTCAAAGAAGGGCTTTTGGTTCCCTCTGCATGAACTCTGCAGAGACGTAGAGAGCATGCAGCATTTCCTCACCATTCCTTAGCAATGCAGGGGCTCCTGCTCCAGCCAGGAGAGCAGCTCTCTGCAGTGCAGCTCTGGGGAATTATTGCTGGAGGTGACTTAGCAATTCAATTTCTATTTGCATTTGAAGGAAAGGTACAGCTTTGAAGAAACTTTCCGGGTGAGTATGGCGGTTCTAGAAGGGTTCCATGCCACACAAGTTCCCTAGGCAACCTTAGGTGTTGGCAACAGCAGGGGAACTCGGTGTGCTGACTCTGAGAGAACCTGTATGGAGGGTGGAGCGGAGTGGAGGCACCGCGGCCAGGCTCTGTGAGAAGACGGCAACTGGAAGGTGCCATGGAACACGGAGCTGGAGACCCACCCTGGTAACTAGGATACGTCCCTGGCCAAAGACAATGCTACTGTTCAAAGATACCAGAACCGAGTTCGTGTGTGTCCTGCTGTGGAGTCAAGTAGTTTAGAATCCGATAAATATGCCTGGGAATGGGCCCACAGTCTCTCACTTTTTTGACAAGATACTATCCTTGGGTGAACTTTGCTCCTTATCATCTCCTTCTAATACCAAAACACACCTCCACCCCAAAAGCTACCCGCCTCCAAGGTGCGACCACCCCTCACTGAGCTTGCGCTCTGAATTTTTCTTGGTCTGTACCTTTAAAAGCAAAGCCAGAAACGTTCACACCAGTTACAACAAAGCTATGTATGACTCGAGTCACTCAAGCTCCACCTGTAAAGCAAAAAAGAGTAGAGAAAGGCTTAAGAGAGGAGGGATGTTAGAGAAGATACCATCGCAGACCACCTCTGACATCTGCGAGCAGTCGATGGGCTGAGCCTCTCTTCCCCCGCATAGGGACGCCTTTGGGTAACATTTGAACACTTGGGTATACCCAGTGCTTCCCCGGGAAACTTACAGATCTCTATAGAGTTGTTTTAGAACTTAACCCGTTTGGAGCCAGGCTGTATGGCTCGTATTCTTGGGATGTGCACATGCTTTGTAGGCAGCACTTCTATCACCGGCAATCCAAAAGAACTTGTGCATCTGTTGCTTCAATAAACTGCACTATTCCTTAATCTAGCCGTGAGAGTTCTCATTGAACACCACCAAATTCCTGAAGTGTGGCCGTGCTAGTTCATGCAACGCGACTAGCCTGAAAGCGTATGGTGTTACGAGCGCATCGGTAATCGTGAGAGTTCCAGATATTGAACGCGACCGGACCTGCAACACAGAGAATTGGGCATCGCTCAGAATCTAAGCCCAGCCACTCCCAGCCCCTCGGATACCTGAGGCCAAGCTGGAACGCAAGGGGGTTTTATTTTCTGCCCAATTGCTTTGCCCTTTAACTTGACAAGGTCCCCGGGCCATCCAGGTGACAGGGGCAGACACGGGCACGCAGAACTCTAGGCATAACAAAGCATGACTCTTCTGTTCTGTTGTGATCTACTCTATGCTCTTCTCTTCCGTTCCCTGCGCTCACCAGCAGTCGAGTAACGATGAGACTGTTATTTGCCTGTAATGCCAGGGGCTTTTCAGCTCTAAAAAGACATTACAGATACACAAATCATAAAGGTTACAAGTGGAAATCAGATTTATTTTCATTTATTTTTCTATTCTTTTTTCTTTTTCCTTTTCACTTTTCTTTTCTTTTCCTTTTTCTTCTCTTTTCTTTTCTTTTCTTTTCCTTTTTCTTCTCTTTTCTTTTCTTTTCTTTTCTTTTCTTTTCTTTTCTTTTCTCTTTTCCTTTTTTCTTTTCATATTTTTTCTTTTGTTTTCTTTTCATATTTCTTGTTTCCTTTTCTCTTTTTTCTCTTTTTTCTCTTCTTTTCTCTCCTTTTCTCTTCTTTTCTTTTCTCTTTTCCCTTCTTTTTTGTTCTCTTTTTTCTCTTATTTCCTTTGCATTTGTTCTTATTGTAGGATATTTTATATTATCTTGTTTTGTACTATGTTATTTTAGTATAATTTTTTTATTTTACTTTGTGTATTTTATCTTAATTTTTATTACTTTATATTATTTAATTTAATTCAGTTTAATTTAATTTAATTTTAATTTGTTTTGGTTGATTTTATTTTATTTTATTTTATTTTATTTTATTTTATTTTATTTCATTTTATTTTATTTTATGGTATGTTGTTTTATGTGGTTCTATAGGATTTTATTTATGGATTATTTATTTTAGGATTTTATGTTATTTTAGTATAATTTTTTATTTTACTTTGTGTATTTTATCTTAATTTTTATTACTTTATATTATTTAATTTAATTCAGTTTAATTTTATTTTATTTTATTTTATTTTGTTTTGGTTGATTTTATTTTATCTTATTTTATTTTATTTTATTTTATTTTATTTTATTTTATTTTATTTTATTTTATTTTATTTTATGGTATGTTGTTTTATGTGGTTCTATAGGATTTTAGGTCATTTTTCGGAATCCGTTGCAGAGCCAATGCTCACCAGCGCTAACACAATGTGCGTGTGTAGCCAGAAGCAGGCTGATGCACTCTTCAGTTTAGCTTGAAAAAAACATCCCTTGCTGTCTGGCAAAGGAATGCCACAGAGCCACGGAAAGTCGCAGCAGGAATATAGGCCAAGCAGTCCCTGGTTCCTGAAGAGTGACAACTTGAACTATGAGCATCGGTACCGACCTCATACAAAAGAAAAGAAGAAGAAGAAGAAGACGAAGACGAAGACGAAGACGAAGATGAAGAAGAAGAAGAAGAAGAAGAAGAAGAAGAAGAAGAAGAAGAAGAAGAAGAAGAAGAAGAAGGTGGTGGTGTGTGGTACCATGGGGTATTTTCCAAAGTATGACATGTATCGATGACAAGCACACTTTCTGCCTTCCAAAACTTGCTCTGCTGTGCTTCTTGGTTAGTGATGCCTGAAAAGCGCTCTCGGGCCTTCCGTGTGCTTGTCTTGCACGCCGGGAGAGCTGAAAAGTGGCAGCTCCAGATGGTGCAGCGAGCCTGGAGCCCTTGCAAGCGCTGGCTGTTTTGCACAAGCAAGAATCCCTTGGGAAATGGAGGCGAGGGAAGAGCAGAGCTCGCTCCTGCTCCAAAGTGGCCCTGGGCAAGAGCGCTCGAGAAAGCCAGGGCACGAGTGGCGCTTTGGAGGTGCAAGAGTAGCAGGCAAGAAGCGAGGCGAAAGGGCCCGCCGGAGCTCTGCCAAGGGGCTGTGCTCAGTGCTACAGAGGACAAGAAGCAAGCCCTGGGGGCCACCCTGGGGGCCCGCCCTGGGACTCTAGAAAGATTCCTCCCCCCGGATGCGGGGCACGAGGGCCACCTTCGTGGAGCAGGAGCAGCAGGCACCTAGCCAAAATGGCCCAAAGGAGCCCTGGCAGGTGGCCGTGCTCCGTGCTGCAGAGGAAGGCAAAAAACCCCCGGGAACACTCGCTAGCCCACCGTGGGGGAAAAAAAGCCTTCCTCCCCCCAGCTGCAGGGCACGAGAGGCCGTCTTCGTGGTGCATGAGCAGCAGGCAGTAAGCTAGCCAAAAGGGAGCCGAGGAGCCCTGACAAGTGGCCACGCTCAGTGCTGCAGAGGAAGGCAAAAAACCCCCGGGGACCGGTGCCAATCTGCCCCGGGGGAAAATTCCTTCCTGACCCCAGTGCTGGCGATCGGCTAGTCCCTGAGCATGTGAGCAAGACCTGCCTCCTCGTCCCACAGGCTGGTCACGCCTCCCAGGAGATGCCCGAGCCCTAGTCTCCCTTAATCTGGAGCCACCTCAGGGGCTTCCTAGAGTGGCCAAAGGCCCCCGGCCTGATCGACCATGGGGGCAAAATCCTTCCCGCGCCTGGCAGGGCACCAGTGGGTGCTCCAAAGCACTGGGACCCCTGGCAACATCTCTGCATCCCATTGCTTACGGCTGCTGCCCCTGGCTCCGCGGAGGATGAGGACGGCGAGCTCCGCAGTGCTCCTCAAGAAGGCATTCCCTTGGTCTTGCCACCGCTCCTCCCCCTGGAAAGGCCTGAGAGCCTTGGGCACCTCCAGGCCTTGGTGCTTCTTCTCATCTCCTGAGAGGCTGCTGATTGTTCCCTAAAAGCTGAGGCAGGATTTTCATCCATCCTTCAAAATGGCTTTGAAGGGGGCCCCGGCGGGAGCTGGCCTTGCAGCGGAGACCCTCCAGCAGCCTCGTCCCACCTCCTCCGCTCTTCCTCCTTCAGCCCCCTCCAAGTCATTCCACCGTCTCCTCAGGGGCTTCCTCTCGGATGTCTTTGGGCTGCTCCCAGGCCACCTCTGGCTGCGGGACAGGGGACGATGCTGCCTTTTATCCTGTCCCAGGGCATTGTGACTGCTGCGTTGCCGGGTGGCGGCCCCGTGACACGGGGACGACAGGGCCCGCCATGCGCAGCCCCGCCCGCCGCCCCTCCGCCCAGCACCCTTCAGAGGAAGGCCTTTGGGGTGCTGGCCCCGAGGCAGTCCCCGTGCCCTGGAGGCCCAGGGGCCTGTCCCTGCCCTTGGTGGCCATGCACTGGGCACAGCTGCTGGGCGTCCCTCTCGGTTCATTCGCACGTCCAGACAATGGAAAGAAGGGCATTTCCACCACAGACGCTCCTTTGGATGTGGGGATGCCCGAGCTCAAAGAAGGGCTTTTGGTTCCCTCTGCATGAACTCTGCAGAGACGTAGAGAGCATGCAGCATTTCCTCACCATTCCTTAGCAATGCAGGGGCTCCTGCTCCAGCCAGGAGAGCAGCTCTCTGCAGCGCAGCTCTGGGGAATTATTGCTGGAGGTGACTTAGCAATTCAATTTCTATTTGCATTTGAAGGAAAGGTACAGCTTTGAAGAAACTTTCCGGGTGAGTATGGCGGTTCTAGAAGGGTTCCATGCCACACAAGTTCCCTAGGCAACCTTAGGTGTTGGCAACAGCAGGGGAACTCGGTGTGCTGACTCTGAGAGAACCTGTATGGAGGGTGGAGCGGAGTGGAGGCACCGCGGCCAGGCTCTGTGAGAAGACGGCAACTGGAAGGTGCCATGGAACACGGAGCTGGAGACCCACCCTGGTAACTAGGATACGTCCCTGGCCAAAGACAATGCTACTGTTCAAAGATACAAGAACCGAGTTCGTGTGTGTCCTGCTGTGGAGTCAAGTAGTTTAGAATCCGATAAATATGCCTGGGAATGGGCCCACAGTCTCCCACTTTTTCGACAAGATACTATCCTTGGGTGAACTTTGCTCCTTATCATCTCCTTCTAATACCAAAACACACCTCCACCCCAAAAGCTACCCGCCTCCAAGGTGCGACCACCCCTCACTGAGCTTGCGCTCTGAATTTTTCTTGGTCTGTACCTTTAAAAGCAAAGCCAGAAACGTTCACACCAGTTACAACAAAGCTATGTATGACTCGAGTCACTCAAGCTCCACCTGTAAAGCAAAAAAGAGTAGAGAAAGGCTTAAGAGAGGAGGGATGTTAGAGAAGATACCATCGCAGACCACCTCTGACATCTGCGAGCAGTCGATGGGCTGAGCCTCTCTTCCCCCGCATAGGGACGCCTTTGGGTAACATTTGAACACTTGGGTATACCCAGTGCTTCCCCGGGAAACTTACAGATCTCTATAGAGTTGTTTTAGAACTTAACCCGTTTGGAGCCAGGCTGTATGGCTCGTATTCTTGGGATGTGCACATGCTTTGTAGGCAGCACTTCTATCACCGGCAATCCAAAAGAACTTGTGCATCTGTTGCTTCAATAAACTGCACTATTCCTTAATCTAGCCGTGAGAGTTCTCATTGAACACCACCAAATTCCTGAAGTGTGGCCGTGCTAGTTCATGCAACGCGACTAGCCTGAAAGCGTATGGTGTTACGAGCGCATCGGTAATCATGAGAGTTCCAGATATTGAACGCGACCGGACCTGCAACACAGAGAATTGGGCATCGCTCAGAATCTAAGCCCAGCCGCTCCCAGCCCCTCGGATACCTGAGGCCAAGCTGGAACGCAAGGGGGTTTTATTTTCTGCCCAATTGCTTTGCCCTTTAACTTGACAAGGTCCCCGGGCCATCCAGGTGACAGGGGCAGACACGGGCACGCAGAACTCTAGGCATAACAAAGCATGACTCTTCTGTTCTGTTGTGATCTACTCTATGCTCTTCTCTTCCGTTCCCTGCGCTCACCAGCAGTCGAGTAACGATGAGACTGTTATTTGCCTGTAATGCCAGGGGCTTTTCAGCTCTAAAAAGACATTACAGATACACAAATCATAAAGGTTACAAGTGGAAATCAGATTTATTTTCATTTATTTTTCTATTCTTTTTTCTTTTTCCTTTTCACTTTTCTTTTCTTTTCCTTTTTCTTCTCTTTTCTTTTCTTTTCTTTTCCTTTTTCTTCTCTTTTCTTTTCTTTTCTTTTCTTTTCTTTTCTTTTCTCTTTTCCTTTTTTCTTTTCATATTTTTTCTTTTGTTTTCTTTTCATATTTCTTGTTTCCTTTTCTCTTTTTTCTCTTTTTTCTCTTTTTTCTCTTCTTTTCTCTCCTTTTCTCTTCTTTTCTTTTCTCTTTTCCCTTCTTTTTTGTTCTCTTTTTTCTCTTATTTCCTTTGCATTTGTTCTTATTGTAGGATATTTTATATTATCTTGTTTTGTACTATGTTATTTTAGTATAATTTTTTATTTTACTTTGTGTATTTTATCTTAATTTTTATTACTTTATATTATTTAATTTAATTCAGTTTAATTTAATTTAATTTTAATTTGTTTTGGTTGATTTTATTTTATTTTATTTTATTTTATTTTATTTTATTTCATTTTATTTTATTTTATGGTATGTTGTTTTATGTGGTTCTATAGGATTTTATTTATGGATTATTTATTTTAGGATTTTATGTTATTTTAGTATAATTTTTTATTTTACTTTGTGTATTTTATCTTAATTTTTATTACTTTATATTATTTAATTTAATTCAGTTTAATTTTATTTTATTTTATTTTATTTTGTTTTGGTTGATTTTATTTTATCTTATTTTATTTTATTTTATTTTATTTTATTTTATTTTATTTTATTTTATTTTATTTTATTTTATTTTATTTTATGGTATGTTGTTTTATGTGGTTCTATAGGATTTTAGGTCATTTTTCGGAATCCGTTGCAGAGCCAATGCTCACCAGCGCTAACACAATGTGCGTGTGTAGCCAGAAGCAGGCTGATGCACTCTTCAGTTTAGCTTGAAAAAAACATCCCTTGCTGTCTGGCAAAGGAATGCCACAGAGCCACGGAAAGTCGCAGCAGGAATATAGGCCAAGCAGTCCCTGGTTCCTGAAGAGTGACAACTTGAACTATGAGCATCGGTACCGACCTCATACAAAAGAAAAGAAGAAGAAGAAGAAGACGAAGACGAAGACGAAGACGAAGATGAAGAAGAAGAAGAAGAAGAAGAAGAAGAAGAAGAAGAAGAAGAAGAAGAAGAAGAAGAAGGTGGTGGTGTGTGGTACCATGGGGTATTTTCCAAAGTATGACATGTATCGATGACAAGCACACTTTCTGCCTTCCAAAACTTGCTCTGCTGTGCTTCTTGGTTAGTGATGCCTGAAAAGCGCTCTCGGGCCTTCCGTGTGCTTGTCTTGCACGCCGGGAGAGCTGAAAAGTGGCAGCTCCAGATGGTGCAGCGAGCCTGGAGCCCTTGCAAGCGCTGGCTGTTTTGCACAAGCAAGAATCCCTTGGGAAATGGAGGCGAGGGAAGAGCAGAGCTCGCTCCTGCTCCAAAGTGGCCCTGGGCAAGAGCGCTCGAGAAAGCCAGGGCACGAGTGGCGCTTTGGAGGTGCAAGAGTAGCAGGCAAGAAGCGAGGCGAAAGGGCCCGCCGGAGCTCTGCCAAGGGGCTGTGCTCAGTGCTACAGAGGACAAGAAGCAAGCCCTGGGGGCCACCCTGGGGGCCCGCCCTGGGACTCTAGAAAGATTCCTCCCCCCGGATGCGGGGCACGAGGGCCACCTTCGTGGAGCAGGAGCAGCAGGCACCTAGCCAAAATGGCCCAAAGGAGCCCTGGCAGGTGGCCGTGCTCCGTGCTGCAGAGGAAGGCAAAAAACCCCCGGGAACACTCGCTAGCCCACCGTGGGGGAAAAAAAGCCTTCCTCCCCCCAGCTGCAGGGCACGAGAGGCCGTCTTCGTGGTGCATGAGCAGCAGGCAGTAAGCTAGCCAAAAGGGAGCCGAGGAGCCCTGACAAGTGGCCACGCTCAGTGCTGCAGAGGAAGGCAAAAAACCCCCGGGGACCGGTGCCAATCTGCCCCGGGGGAAAATTCCTTCCTGACCCCAGTGCTGGCGATCGGCTAGTCCCTGAGCATGTGAGCAAGACCTGCCTCCTCGTCCCACAGGCTGGTCACGCCTCCCAGGAGATGCCCGAGCCCTAGTCTCCCTTAATCTGGAGCCACCTCAGGGGCTTCCTAGAGTGGCCAAAGGCCCCCGGCCTGATCGACCATGGGGGCAAAATCCTTCCCGCGCCTGGCAGGGCACCAGTGGGTGCTCCAAAGCACTGGGACCCCTGGCAACATCTCTGCATCCCATTGCTTACGGCTGCTGCCCCTGGCTCCGCGGAGGATGAGGACGGCGAGCTCCGCAGTGCTCCTCAAGAAGGCATTCCCTTGGTCTTGCCACCGCTCCTCCCCCTGGAAAGGCCTGAGAGCCTTGGGCACCTCCAGGCCTTGGTGCTTCTTCTCATCTCCTGAGAGGCTGCTGATTGTTCCCTAAAAGCTGAGGCAGGATTTTCATCCATCCTTCAAAATGGCTTTGAAGGGGGCCCCGGCGGGAGCTGGCCTTGCAGCGGAGACCCTCCAGCAGCCTCGTCCCACCTCCTCCGCTCTTCCTCCTTCAGCCCCCTCCAAGTCATTCCACCGTCTCCTCAGGGGCTTCCTCTCGGATGTCTTTGGGCTGCTCCCAGGCCACCTCTGGCTGCGGGACAGGGGACGATGCTGCCTTTTATCCTGTCCCAGGGCATTGTGACTGCTGCGTTGCCGGGTGGCGGCCCCGTGACACGGGGACGACAGGGCCCGCCATGCGCAGCCCCGCCCGCCGCCCCTCCGCCCAGCACCCTTCAGAGGAAGGCCTTTGGGGTGCTGGCCCCGAGGCAGTCCCCGTGCCCTGGAGGCCCAGGGGCCTGTCCCTGCCCTTGGTGGCCATGCACTGGGCACAGCTGCTGGGCGTCCCTCTCGGTTCATTCGCACGTCCAGACGATGGAAAGAAGGGCATTTCCACCACAGACGCTCCTTTGGATGTGGGGATGCCCGAGCTCAAAGAAGGGCTTTTGGTTCCCTCTGCATGAACTCTGCAGAGACGTAGAGAGCATGCAGCATTTCCTCACCATTCCTTAGCAATGCAGGGGCTCCTGCTCCAGCCAGGAGAGCAGCTCTCTGCAGTGCAGCTCTGGGGAATTATTGCTGGAGGTGACTTAGCAATTCAATTTCTATTTGCATTTGAAGGAAAGGTACAGCTTTGAAGAAACTTTCCGGGTGAGTATGGCGGTTCTAGAAGGGTTCCATGCCACACAAGTTCCCTAGGCAACCTTAGGTGTTGGCAACAGCAGGGGAACTCGGTGTGCTGACTCTGAGAGAACCTGTATGGAGGGTGGAGCGGAGTGGAGGCACCGCGGCCAGGCTCTGTGAGAAGACGGCAACTGGAAGGTGCCATGGAACACGGAGCTGGAGACCCACCCTGGTAACTAGGATACGTCCCTGGCCAAAGACAATGCTACTGTTCAAAGATACAAGAACCGAGTTCGTGTGTGTCCTGCTGTGGAGTCAAGTAGTTTAGAATCCGATAAATATGCCTGGGAATGGGCCCACAGTCTCCCACTTTTTCGACAAGATACTATCCTTGGGTGAACTTTGCTCCTTATCATCTCCTTCTAATACCAAAACACACCTCCACCCCAAAAGCTACCCGCCTCCAAGGTGCGACCACCCCTCACTGAGCTTGCGCTCTGAATTTTTCTTGGTCTGTACCTTTAAAAGCAAAGCCAGAAACGTTCACACCAGTTACAACAAAGCTATGTATGACTCGAGTCACTCAAGCTCCACCTGTAAAGCAAAAAAGAGTAGAGAAAGGCTTAAGAGAGGAGGGATGTTAGAGAAGATACCATCGCAGACCACCTCTGACATCTGCGAGCAGTCGATGGGCTGAGCCTCTCTTCCCCCGCATAGGGACGCCTTTGGGTAACATTTGAACACTTGGGTATACCCAGTGCTTCCCCGGGAAACTTACAGATCTCTATAGAGTTGTTTTAGAACTTAACCCGTTTGGAGCCAGGCTGTATGGCTCGTATTCTTGGGATGTGCACATGCTTTGTAGGCAGCACTTCTATCACCGGCAATCCAAAAGAACTTGTGCATCTGTTGCTTCAATAAACTGCACTATTCCTTAATCTAGCCGTGAGAGTTCTCATTGAACACCACCAAATTCCTGAAGTGTGGCCGTGCTAGTTCATGCAACGCGACTAGCCTGAAAGCGTATGGTGTTACGAGCGCATCGGTAATCATGAGAGTTCCAGATATTGAACGCGACCGGACCTGCAACACAGAGAATTGGGCATCGCTCAGAATCTAAGCCCAGCCGCTCCCAGCCCCTCGGATACCTGAGGCCAAGCTGGAACGCAAGGGGGTTTTATTTTCTGCCCAATTGCTTTGCCCTTTAACTTGACAAGGTCCCCGGGCCATCCAGGTGACAGGGGCAGACACGGGCACGCAGAACTCTAGGCATAACAAAGCATGACTCTTCTGTTCTGTTGTGATCTACTCTATGCTCTTCTCTTCCGTTCCCTGCGCTCACCAGCAGTCGAGTAACGATGAGACTGTTATTTGCCTGTAATGCCAGGGGCTTTTCAGCTCTAAAAAGACATTACAGATACACAAATCATAAAGGTTACAAGTGGAAATCAGATTTATTTTCATTTATTTTTCTATTCTTTTTTCTTTTTCCTTTTCACTTTTCTTTTCTTTTCCTTTTTCTTCTCTTTTCTTTTCTTTTCTTTTCCTTTTTCTTCTCTTTTCTTTTCTTTTCTTTTCTTTTCTTTTCTTTTCTTTTCTCTTTTCCTTTTTTCTTTTCATATTTTTTCTTTTGTTTTCTTTTCATATTTCTTGTTTCCTTTTCTCTTTTTTCTCTTTTTTCTCTTCTTTTCTCTCCTTTTCTCTTCTTTTCTTTTCTCTTTTCCCTTCTTTTTTGTTCTCTTTTTTCTCTTATTTCCTTTGCATTTGTTCTTATTGTAGGATATTTTATATTATCTTGTTTTGTACTATGTTATTTTAGTATAATTTTTTATTTTACTTTGTGTATTTTATCTTAATTTTTATTACTTTATATTATTTAATTTAATTCAGTTTAATTTAATTTAATTTTAATTTGTTTTGGTTGATTTTATTTTATTTTATTTTATTTTGGTTGATTTTATTTTATTTTATTTTATTTTATTTTATTTTATTTTATTTCATTTTATTTTATTTTATGGTATGTTGTTTTATGTGGTTCTATAGGATTTTATTTATGGATTATTTATTTTAGGATTTTATGTTATTTTAGTATATTTTTTTATTTTACTTTGTGTATTTTATCTTAATTTTTATTACTTTATATTATTTAATTTAATTCAGTTTAATTTAATTTTTTTTTATTTTATTTTGTTTTGGTTGATTTTATTTTATCTTATTTTATTTTATTTTATTTTATTTTATTTTATTTTATTTTATTTTATTTTATTTTATTTTATGGTATGTTGTTTTATGTGGTTCTATAGGATTTTAGGTCATTTTTCGGAATCCGTTGCAGAGCCAATGCTCACCAGCGCTAACACAATGTGCGTGTGTAGCCAGAAGCAGGCTGATGCACTCTTCAGTTTAGCTTGAAAAAAACATCCCTTGCTGTCTGGCAAAGGAATGCCACAGAGCCACGGAAAGTCGCAGCAGGAATATAGGCCAAGCAGTCCCTGGTTCCTGAAGAGTGACAACTTGAACTATGAGCATCGGTACCGACCTCATACAAAAGAAAAGAAGAAGAAGACGAAGAAGAAGAAGAAGAAGAAGAAGAAGAAGAAGAAGAAGAAGAAGAAGAAGAAGAAGAAGAAGAAGAAGAAGAAGAAGAAGAAGAAGAAGAAGAAGAAGAAGGTGGTGGTGTGTGGTACCATGGGGTATTTTCCAAAGTATGACATGTATCGATGACAAGCACATTTTCTGCCTTCCAAAACTTGCTCTGCTGTGCTTCTTGGTTAGTGATGCCTGAAAAGCGCTCTCGGGCCTTCCGTGTGCTTGTCTTGCACGCCGGGAGAGCTGAAAAGTGGCAGCTCCAGATGGTGCAGCGAGCCTGGAGCCCTTGCAAGCGCTGGCTGTTTTGCACAAGCAAGAATCCCTTGGGAAATGGAGGCGAGGGAAGAGCAGAGCTCGCTCCTGCTCCAAAGTGGCCCTGGGCAAGAGCGCTCGAGAAAGCCAGGGCACGAGTGGCGCTTTGGAGGTGCAAGAGTAGCAGGCAAGAAGCGAGGCGAAAGGGCCCGCCGGAGCTCTGCCAAGGGGCTGTGCTCAGTGCTACAGAGGACAAGAAGCAAGCCCTGGGGGCCACCCTGGGGGCCCGCCCTGGGACTCTAGAAAGATTCCTCCCCCCGGATGCGGGGCACGAGGGCCACCTTCGTGGAGCAGGAGCAGCAGGCACCTAGCCAAAATGGCCCAAAGGAGCCCTGGCAGGTGGCCGTGCTCCGTGCTGCAGAGGAAGGCAAAAAACCCCCGGGAACACTCGCTAGCCCACCGTGGGGGAAAAAAAGCCTTCCTCCCCCCAGCTGCAGGGCACGAGAGGCCGTCTTCGTGGTGCATGAGCAGCAGGCAGTAACCTAGCCAAAAGGGAGCCGAGGAGCCCTGACAAGTGGCCACGCTCAGTGCTGCAGAGGAAGGCAAAAAACACCCGGGGAACGGTGCCAATCTGCCCCGGGGGAAAATTCCTTCCTGACCCCAGTGCTGGCGATCGGCTAGTCCCTGAGCATGTGAGCAAGACCTGCCTCCTCGTCCCACAGGCTGGTCACGCCTCCCAGGAGATGCCCGAGCCCTAGTCTCCCTTAATCTGGAGCCACCTCAGGGGCTTCCCAGAGTGGCCAAAGGCCCCCGGCCTGATCGACCATGGGGGCAAAATCCTTCCCGCGCCTGGCAGGGCACCAGGGAGTGCTCCAAAGCACTGGGACCCCTGGCATCATCTCTGCATCCCATTGCTTACGGCTGCTGCCCCTGGCTCCGCGGAGGATGAGGACGGCGAGCTCCGCAGTGCTCCTCAAGAAGGCATTCCCTTGGTCTTGCCACCGCTCCTCCCCCTGGAAAGGCCTGAGAGCCTTGGGCACCTCCAGGCCTTGGTGCTTCTTCTCATCTCCTGAGAGGCTGGTGATTGTTCCCTAAAGGCTGAGGCAGGATTTTCATCCATCCTTCAAAATGGCTTTGAAGGGGGCCCCGGCGGGAGCTGGCCTTGCAGCGGAGACCCTCCAGCAGCCTCGTCCCACCTCCTCCGCTCTTCCTCCTTCAGCCCCCTCCAAGTCATTCCACCGTCTCCTCAGGGGCTTCCTCTCGGATGTCTTTGGGCTGCTCCCAGGCCACCTCTGGCTGCGGGACAGGGGACGATGCTGCCTTTTATCCTGTCCCAGGGCATTGTGACTGCTGCGTTGCCGGGTGGCGGCCCCGTGACACGGGGACGACAGGGCCCGCCATGCGCAGCCCCGCCCGCCGCCCCTCCGCCCAGCACCCTTCAGAGGAAGGCCTTTGGGGTGCTGGCCCCGAGGCAGTCCCCGTGCCCTGGAGGCCCAGGGGCCTGTCCCTGCCCTTGGTGGCCATGCACTGGGCACAGCTGCTGGGCGTCCCTCTCGGTTCATTCGCACGTCCAGACAATGGAAAGAAGGGCATTTCCACCACAGACGCTCCTTTGGATGTGGGGATGCCCGAGCTCAAAGAAGGGCTTTTGGTTCCCTCTGCATGAACTCTGCAGAGACGTAGAGAGCATGCAGCATTTCCTCACCATTCCTTAGCAATGCAGGGGCTCCTGCTCCAGCCAGGAGAGCAGCTCTCTGCAGTGCAGCTCTGGGGAATTATTGCTGGAGGTGACTTAGCAATTCAATTTCTATTTGCATTTGAAGGAAAGGTACAGCTTTGAAGAAACTTTCCGGGTGAGTATGGCGGTTCTAGAAGGGTTCCATGCCACACAAGTTCCCTAGGCAACCTTAGGTGTTGGCAACAGCAGGGGAACTCGGTGTGCTGACTCTGAGAGAACCTGTATGGAGGGTGGAGCGGAGTGGAGGCACCGCGGCCAGGCTCTGTGAGAAGAGGCAACTGGAAGGTGCCATGGAACACGGAGCTGGAGACCCACCCTGGTAACTAGGATACGTCCCTGGCCAAAGACAATGCTACTGTTCAAAGATACAAGAACCGAGTTCGTGTGTGTCCTGCTGTGGAGTCAAGTAGTTTAGAATCCGATAAATATGCCTGGGAATGGGCCCACAGTCTCTCACTTTTTCGACAAGATACTATCCTTGGGTGAACTTTGCTCCTTATCATCTCCTTCTAATACCAAAACACACCTCCACCCCAAAAGCTACCCGCCTCCAAGGTGCGACCACCCCTCACTGAGCTTGCGCTCTGAATTTTTCTTGGTCTGTACCTTTAAAAGCAAAGCCAGAAACGTTCACACCAGTTACAACAAAGCTATGTATGACTCGAGTCACTCAAGCTCCACCTGTAAAGCAAAAAAGAGTAGAGAAAGGCTTAAGAGAGGAGGGATGTTAGAGAAGATACCATCGCAGACCACCTCTGACATCTGCGAGCAGTCGATGGGCTGAGCCTCTCTTCCCCCGCATAGGGACGCCTTTGGGTAACATTTGAACACTTGGGTATACCCAGTGCTTCCCCAGGAAACTTACAGATCTCTATAGAGTTGTTTTAGAACTTAACCCGTTTGGAGCAAGGCTGTATGGCTCGTATTCTTGGGATGTGCACATGCTTTGTAGGCAGCACTTCTATCACCGGCAATCCAAAAGAACTTGTGCATCTGTTGCTTCAATAAACTGCACTATTCCTTAATCTAGCCGTGAGAGTTCTCATTGAACACCACCAAATTCCTGAAGTGTGGCCGTGCTAGTTCATGCAACGCGACTAGCCTGAAAGCGTATGGTGTTACGAGCGCATCGGTAATCGTGAGAGTTCCAGATATTGAACGCGACCGGACCTGCAACACAGAGAATTGGGCATCGCTCAGAATCTAAGCCCAGCCGCTCCCAGCCCCTCGGATACCTGAGGCCAAGCTGGAACGCAAGGGGGTTTTATTTTCTGCCCAATTGCTTTGCCCTTTAACTTGACAAGGTCCCTGGCCCATCCAGGTGACAGGGGCAGACACGGGCATGCAGAACTCTAGGCATAACAAAGCATGACTCTTCTGTTCTGTTGTGATCTACTCTATGCTCTTCTCTTCCGTTCCCTGCGCTCACCAGCAGTCGAGTAACGATGAGACTGTTATTTGCCTGTAATGCCAGGGGCTTTTCAGCTCTAAAAAGACATTACAGATACACAAATCATAAAGGTTACAAGTGGAAATCGGATTTATTTTCATTTATTTTTCTATTCTTTTTTCTTTTTCCTTTTCACTTTTCTTTTCTTTTGTCTTCTCTTCTGCTTTCTTTTCTTTTCTTTCCTCTATTCTTTTCTTTTCCTTTTTTCTTTTCATATTTCTTCTTTTGTTTTCTTTTCATATTTCTTTTCTTTTCTCTTTTTTCTCTTTTTTCTCCTTTTCTCTCCTTTTCTCTTCTTTTCTCTTCTTTTCTTTTCTCTTTTCCCTTCTTTTTTGTTCTCTTTTTTCTCTTATTTCCTTTGCATTTGTTCTTATTGTAGGATATTTTATATTATCTTGTTTTGTACTATGTTATTTTAGTATAATTTTTTATTTTACTTTGTGTATTTTATCTTAATTTTTATTACTTTATATTATTTAATTTAATTCAGTTTAATTTAATTTAATTTTAATTTGTTTTGGTTGATTTTATTTTATTTTATTTTATTTTGGTTGATTTTATTTTATTTTATTTTATTTTATTTTATTTCATTTCATTTTATGGTATGTTGTTTTATGTGGTTCTATAGGATTTTAGTTATGGATTATTTATTTTAGGATTTTATGTTATTGTAGTATAATTTTTTATTTTACTTTGTGTATTTTATCTTAATTTTTATTACTTTATATTATTTAATTTAATTCAGTTTAATTTTATTTTATTTTATTTTATTTTATTTTATTTTATTTTATTTTATTTTATTTTATTTTATTTTATGGTATGTTGTTTTATGTGGTTCTATAGGATTTTAGGTTATTTTTCAGAATCCGTTGCAGAGCCGATGCTCACCAGCGCTAACACAATGCGCGTGTGTAGCCAGAAGCAGGCTGATGCACTCTTCAGTTTAGCTTGAAAAAAACATCCCTTGCTGTCTGGCAAAGGAATGCCACAGAGCCACGGAAAGTCGCAGCAGGAATATAGGCCAAGCAGTCCCTGGTTCCTGAAGAGTGACAACTTGAACTATGAGCATCGGTACCGACCTCATACAAAAGAAAAGAAGAAGAAGACGAAGACGAAGACGAAGACGAAGACGAAGACGAAGAAGAAGAAGAAGAAGAAGAAGAAGAAGAAGAAGAAGAAGAAGAAGAAGAAGAAGAAGAAGAAGAAGAAGAAGAAGAAGGTGGTGGTGTGTGGTACCATGGGGTATTTTCCAAAGTATGACATGTATCGATGACAAGCACACTTTCTGCCTTCCAAAACTTGCTCTGCTGTGCTTCTTGGTTAGTGATGCCTGAAAAGCGCTCTCGGGCCTTCCGTGTGCTTGTCTTGCACGCCGGGAGAGCTGAAAAGTGGCAGCTCCAGATGGTGCAGCGAGCCTGGAGCCCTTGCAAGCGCTGGCTGTTTTGCACAAGCAAGAATCCCTTGGGAAATGGAGGCGAGGGAAGAGCAGAGCTCGCTCCTGCTCCAAAGTGGCCCTGGGCAAGAGCGCTCGAGAAAGCCAGGGCACGAGTGGCGCTTTGGAGGTGCAAGAGCAGCAGGCAAGAAGCGAGGCGAAAGGGCCCGCCGGAGCTCTGCCAAGGGGCTGTGCTCAGTGCTACAGAGGACAAGAAGCAAGCCCTGGGGGCCACCCTGGGGGCCCGCCCTGGGACTCTAGAAAGATTCCTCCGCCGGATGCGGGGCACGAGGGCCACCTTCGTGGAGCAGGAGCAGCAGGCACCTAGCCAAAATGGCCCAAAGGAGCCCTGGCAGGTGGCCGTGCTCCATGCTGCAGAGGAAGGCAAAAAACCCCCGGGAACACTCGCTAGCCCACCGTGGGGGAAAAAAAGCCTTCCTCCCCCCAGCTGCAGGGCACGAGAGGCCGTCTTCGTGGTGCATGAGCAGCAGGCAGTAACCTAGCCAAAAGGGAGCCGAGGAGCCCTGACAAGTGGCCACGCTCAGTGCTGCAGAGGAAGGCAAAAAACACCCGGGGAACGGTGCCAATCTGCCCCGGGGTAGCAAAAGTATGAGCAGAGAAAAAAGAAGAAGCAGCAGAGGAAGAAGCAGAAGAAGAAGAAGCAGAAGAAGAAAAATTAAAGAAGATGATTGTGCAGTAGAAGAAATAGCAGCAGAAGGAAAAGCAGAAGAAAGAAAAACAGCAGTAGCAGAAGGAAAAGTAGCAGCAGAAGAAGGAAAAGCGGCAGAAGCAGATAGAAAAGCAGTAGAAGGAAAAGCAGCAGAAGGAAAAGCAGCAGAAGCAGAAGGAAAAGCAGGAGAAGGAAAAGCAGCAGAAGTAGAAGGAAAAGCAGTAGAAGTAGAAGGAAAAGCAGCAGTAGCAGAGGTAAAGCAGCAGAAGCAGAATTAGCAGAAACTGTAGAAGCAGGAGAAGGATTAGAAGCAGAAAGAGAAGCTAAAGAATGAGCAGACTAAAAAGAAGAAGCAGTAGAGGAAGAAGCAGAAGAAAAAGAAGATAAGATTAAGCAGAAGAGACAAAAGAAAGAGAAGAAGCAGATGAAGCAGTCTAAGACGCAGAAGAAGAAGATGCAAAGGAAAAGAAGCAGAAGAAAAAACAGAAACTCTAAAAGCAGAATCAGCAGAACCAGCAGAAGTGGAAAAGCAGAAGAAGTAGCAGAAGAAGCAGAACCAGAAGAAGCAGAAGTAACATAAGAGGTAGAAAAAGTAGAAGAAGTAGAAGAATCAGAAGAAGAATAAACAGCAACAGAAAAAGGACAAGAAGCAGAAACAGAAGAACAAGAAGCAGAAGCAGAAGCAAAAGAAAAAGGAGAAGCAGAAGCAGAAGAAGCAGAAGAAGCAGAAGCAGAATCTGAATAAGAAGAAAAAAGAGGAGCAGAAGAAGAAGCAGAAGAAAAAGAAGCAGAAGAAGAGGAAGAAGCAAAAGAAGATTACGATGAAGAAGCAGCACAATAAGAACCAGAAGTAGAAGAAAAAGAAGCAGCAGAAGCAGATGAATAAGATGAAGCAGCAGAAGAAGAAGCAGTAGAAAAAGATGCAGAAGAAAAAGAAGCAGCAGAAGAAGCAGAAGTAGAAGCAGAAGAAAAAGATGATACAGAAGAAGCAGCAGAGAAAGAAGCAGAAGGAGCAGACGAAGTAGTAGAGGAGAAGATGAACGAGTAGAAAGAAAAAGCAGCAGCAGCAGCAGCAGCAGAAGACGCAGAAGAAGATAAAGCAAAAGAAGAAGCAGCATCAGAAGATAAAAAAGACTCAGAAGAACAACAAGAAGCAGAAGAAGAAGAAGCAGAAAAAGAAGCAGAAGAACTAGAATAAGCACAAGAAGCAGAAACAGAAGAAGAAAAAGATAAAGAAGCAGAATAAGAAGTAGAGAAGAAGATAAATCAGAAGAAGCAGAAGTAGAAGAAGTAGAATAAGCAGAAGAAGACGAAGAAGCAGGAGAAGAAGCAGCAGAATAAAAAACAGAAGCAGAGAAACAACAAGAAGAATCACAGAATCACAGAATCACTACGGTTGGAAAAGACCTGTAAGATCATCAAGTCCAACCTGGGAAAAAAAAAAAAAAAAAAACACACCAAAAAAACCAACAAGAAGCAGAAGCAGAAGAAGAGAAGGAGAAGGAGGAGAAGGAGAAGGAGAAGGAGAAGGAGAAGGAGAAGGAGAAGGAGAAGGAGAAGGAGAAGGAGAAGGAGAAGGAGAAGGAGAAGGAGAAGGAGAAGGAGAAGGAGAAGGAGAAGGGAAAGCACCAAAATGAAAAGCAGCAGAAGGAAAAGCAGCAAAAGCAGAAAAACAAGCAGTGGAAGGTAAAGCAGAAGCAGCAGAAGGAAAAGCTGCAGAAGGAAAAGCAGCAGAAGCAGAAGGAAAAGCAGCAGTAGCAGAAGGAAAAGCAGCAGAAGCAGAAGCAGCAGAACGTGTAGAAGCAGGAGCAGCATTAGAAGCAGAAAAAGAAGCAAAAGAATGAACAGGCAAAAAAAAAGAAGCAGCAGAGGAAGAAGCAGAAGAAGCAGCAGAAGAAGATAAGATTAAGCAGAAGAAACAAAAGAAAGAGAAGAAGCAGAAGAAGCAGCAGCAGAAGTGGACTAAGATGGAGAAGATGCAGAAGCAAAAGAATCAGAAGAAAAAACAGAAGGAGCAAAGCAGAAGTAGCAGAACCAGCAGAAGCAGAGAAGCAGTAGAAGCAGAAGAAGCAGAACCAGAAGAAGCAGCAGCAGCAGAAGAGGTAGAAAAAGAAGTAGAAGAAGAAGAAGAATGAGAAGGAGAAGCTGAAGCAGAAGCAGAACAAGCAGAAGAATAAGCAGAAGAATGAGCAGAAGAGGTAGAAGAAACAGAATCAGAACAAGCAGAAGAAACAAAAGGAGAAGAAGCAGAAGAATAAGAAGCAGTAGAAACCGATGCGTAAGAAGTAGAGGAAGCAAAAGAAGCAGAAGCAGGAGAAACAGAGCTAGCAGTAGCAGAAGCACAAAGAGCTGAAGCCAAAGAAGCAGTAGAAGTAGCAGAAGCAAAAGTAGAAGAAGAAGCAGAAAAAGAAGAAGCAGCAGAACAAGAAGATTAAGCAGAAGAAGCACAAGCAGCAGCAGTAGAAGAACCAGAAGCAGAAGCAGAAGAAGAAGAAGATGAAGCAGAAAAGGAAGCAGCAGAAGAAGAAAGAGAAGGAGAAGAAGCAGAAGTAGCAGAAAAAGCAGTATAAGCAGAAGCAGAAGGTGAAGCAGAAGGAGCAGAAAAAACAGAAGCAGAAGCAGAATAAGAATAAAATAAGAAGCAGAAGAAGAAGAAGAAGAAGAAGCAGAAGAAGAAGAAGAAAAAGTAAAGAAGAAGAATATGAAGCAGTAGAAGAAAAAGCAGCAGAAGGAAAAGCAGCAGAAGCAGAAGGAAAAGCAGCAGAAGGAAAAGCAGCAGAAGCAGAAGGAAAAGCTGCAGAAGGATAACCAGCAGAAGCAGAAGGAAAAGCCACAGAAGCAGAAGGAACAGCCGCAGAAGGAAAGACGCAGAAGCAGAAGGAAAAGCAGCAGACAACGAAGAAGAAACAGAGAAAGAAGCAGAAGAAGAAGGAGAAGATAAGATTAAGCAAAAGAAACAAAAGAAGGAGAATAAGCAGAAGAAGAAGAAGCAGAAGAAGCAGACTAAGATGCAGAAGAAGAAGATGCAGAAGCAAAAGAATCAGAAGAAAAAACATAAGCAACAAAAGCAGAAGGAGCAAAACCAGCAGAAGCAGAAAAGCAGAAGAAGCATCAGAAGAAGCAGAACCAGAAGAAGAAGTAGCAGCAGAAGAGGTAGAAAAAGAAGTAGTAGTAGAACAAGAAGAAGAAGAAGAAGAAGAAAGAAGACGAAGAAGAAGAAGAAGAAGAAGAAGAAGAAGAAGAAGAAGAAGAAGAAGAAGAAGAAGAAGAAGAAGAAGAAGAAGAAGAAGAAAGAAGAAGAAGAAGAAGAAGAAGAAGAAGCTGAATAGGAAGAAAAAGGAGAAGCAGCAGAAGAAGCAGAAGAAGCAGAAGAAGAAGAAACAAAAAAAGAAGAGGAAGAAGCAAAAGAAGATTAAGATGAAGAAGCAGCAGCAGAAGAACTAGAATAATAATAAGAAGAATCAGAAGCAGAGGAAAGAGATGAAGCAGAAGAAGAGGAAGAAGCAGAATAAGAAGCAGAAGAAGCAGAAGAAGAAGCAGAGAAGATGAACCAGTTGAAAGAAAAAGCAGCAGCAGAAGAAGAAGCCGAAGAAGATAAAGCAGAAGAACTAGCATCAGAAGATAAAACAGAAGCAGAACAACAAGAAGCAGAAGAAGCAGAAGAAAAAGAAGAATAAGAAGCAGAAGAAGAAGCAGAAGAGGTAGAAGAAGAAGAATAAGCACAAGAAGAAGAAGCAGAAGAAGCAGCAGAAGAAGCAGAAGAAGCAGAAGCAGACCAAGAAAAAGAAGAAGCAGCAGAATATAAGTAGTGGAAGAAGATGAAGAAGAAGCAGAAGAGGTAGAAGAAGAAGAATAAGCAGAATAAGAAAAAGCAGAAGAAGCAGAAGCAGATGAAGAAAAAGAAGAAGAAGCAGAATAAGAAGTAGCGGAAGAAGATGAAGCAGAAGAAGAATCACAGAATCACAGAATCACAGAATAACAGAATCATTAAGGTTGGAAAAGACCTGTAAGATCATCAAGTCCAACCATTAAAAAAAAAAAAACCACAAAAAAACAACAAAACCACCACACCCAAACAAAAAAAAACCCCACTCACAAACAACAAAACACACCACAACCCACACCAAAACAACCCACCCACACCACACAGCACCATGCCCATCAAGCCACATCCCACAATGCCATATCCACATGCTCCTTGAATACCTCCAGTGAGGGTGACTCCACTACCTCCCTGGGCAGCCTGTTCCAATGCTTCACCACTCTCTCAGTAAAGAACTTTTTCCTAATATACAGCCTAAACGTCCCCTGGAGCAACTTGAGGCTGTTCTCTCTCGTTCTATCACTGGTCACTTGGGAGAAGAGACCAACACCCACCTCTCTGCAACCTCCTTTCAGGTAGTTGTAGAGAGCGATAAGGTCTCCCCTCAGCCTCCTCTTCTCCAGGCTAAACAACCCCAGCTCCCTCAGCCGCTCCTCATCATTCCAGACCCCTCACCAGCTTCGTCGCCCTTCTCTGGACACGCTCCAGCACCTCAAGGTCCTTCTGGTAGTGAGGGGCCCAAAACTGAACACAGTATTCGAGGTGCGGCCTCACCAGAGCCGAGTACAGAGGCATGATCTCCTCCCTGCTCCTGCTGGCCACACTGTTTCTCATACAGGCCAGGATGCCGTTGGCCTTCTTGGCCACCTGGGCACACTGCTGGCTCATATTCAGCCGGCTGTCGATCAACACCCCCAGGTCCTTTTCTGCGGGGGAGCTTTCCAACCACTCGTCCCCAAGCCTGTAGCGTTGCCTGGGGTTGTTGTGGCCGAAGTGTAGAACCCGGCACTTGGCCTTATTGAACTTCATCCGGTTGGTCTCAGCCCATCGATCCAGCCTGTCCAGATCCCTCTGCAGAGCCTTCCTACCCTCAAGCAGATCAACACTCCCGCCCAACTTGGTGTCATCTGCAAACTTGCTGAGGGTGCACTCTATCCCCTCATCCAAATCATCAATAAAGATATTAAACAAGACCGGTCCCAAAACTGAGCCCTGGGGGACTCTGCTTGTGACCAGCCGCCAACTGGATTTCACCCCATTCACCACAACTCTCTGGGCTCAGCCATCCAGCCAGTTTTTAACCCAGTGAAGAGTGTACATGTCTAAGCCACGAGTCGCCAGCTTCTCCAGGAGAATACTGTGGGGAACAGTGTCAAAGGCTTTGCTGAAGTCCAGGTAGACAACATCAACAGCCTTCCCCTCATCCACTAGGCGGGTCACCTGGTCATAGAAGGAGATCAGGTTGGTCAAGCAGGACCTGCCTTTCATGAACCCCTGCTGGCTGGGCCTGATCCCTTGGTTATCCTGCACGTGTCCCGTGAGCACCCTCAAGATGAGCCTCTCCATAATCTTCCCCCGCACCGAAGTCAGGCTGACAGGCCTGTAGTTCCCCGGATCCTCCTTCCGGCCCTTCTTGTAAATGGGTGTCACGCTGGCAAGCCTCCAGTCATCCGGGACCTCCCCCGTTGACCAGGACTGTTGATAAATGATGGAGAGCAGCTTGGCAAGCTCCTCCGCCAGCTCCCTCAGCACCCTTGGGTGGATGCCATCAGGCCCCATAGACTTATGAGTGTCCAGGTGGCATAGCAGGTCGTTAACTGCTTCCTCCTGGATCATGGGGAGCCTATTTTGCTCTCCATCCCTGTCTTCCAGCTCAGGGAGATGGATACCCTGAGGATACCTGGTCTGGCTATTAAAGACTGAGGCAAAGAAGACATTAAGTACCTCAGCCTTTTCCTCATCCTTCATGACAATGTTGAAGAAGCAGAAGAAGTAGAAGAAGAAGAATAAGCAGAAGGAGGAGAAGCAGCAGCAGCAGCAGCAGAAGAAGAAGAAGAAGGAGAAGAAGGAAAAGCAACAGAAGGACAAGCAGCAGAATGAAAAGCAGCAGTAGCAGAAGGAAAAGCAGCAGAAGGAAAAGCAGCAGAAGCAGAAGGAAAAGCAGAAGGAAAAGCAGAAGCCGCAGAACCTATAGAAGGAGGAGAAGAAATAGAAGCAGAAACAGAAGCAAAAGAATGAGCAGACAAAAAAGAAGCAGCAGCAGAGGAAGAAGCAGAAGATAAGATTAAGCAGAAGAAAAAAAAGAAAGAGAAGAAGCAGAAGCAGAAGCAGAAGCAGAAGAAGCAGACGAAGACGCCGAAGAAAAAGATGCAGAAGCAAAAGAAGCAGAAGAAAAAACAGAAGGAACAAAAGCAGAAGGAGCAGAACCAGCAGAAGTAGAAAAGCAGAAGAAGCAGCAAAAGAAGCAGAACCAGAAGAAGCAGCAACAGCAGAAGAGATAGAAAAAGTAGAAGAAGAAGAAGGCGAAGAAGGAGAAGAAGGAGAAGCAGAAGCCAAAGCAGAAGCAGAACAAGCAGAAAAAGAAAAGGCAACAGAAGAAAAAGGAGTAGAAGGAGTAGAAGAAGCAGAAGAAGAAAAAGCAGCAGCAGAAGTATCAGAAGTAGAAACTGAAGTAGAGGAACTACAAGCAGAAGCAGAAGAAGCAGAAGAAGAAGCAGCAGCATAACAAGAAGCAGAAGAAAGAGAAGCAGCATCAGAAGAAAAAGAAGCAGAAGCAGAAGAAGGAGCAGAAGAAGAAGCAAAAGCAGAAGAAGGAGAAGGAGATGCAGAAGCAGCAGAAGAAGCAGAAGAAGAAGAAGAAGAAGCAGCAGCAGAGGAAGAAGAAGCAGCAGCAGCAGAAGTAGAATAAGCAGAAGGAGAAAAAAAAGCAGCCAAAGGGGAAGCAGAAGAAGAAGCAGAAGAGAAAGCAGATGAAGTAGAATAAGAAGCAGAAGCAGAAGAAGCAGAAGCAGAAGCAGAAGAAGAAGAAGAAGAAGAAGAAGAAGAAGAAGAAGAAGAAGTAGCAGGAGAAGCAGCAGAGAAGAAGCAGAAGAAGCACAAGAAGAATCAGAAGAAGAAGCAGACACAGCAGAAGGGAAAGCAGAAGCAGCAGAAGGGGAAGCAAAAGCAGAAGCAGGAGAAGCAGAAGCAGTAGAAGCAGCAGAAGCAGAAGCACAACAAAAAGAAGCCTTGAAATAACCGGAAGCAAAAAAAGTGGAAAAAGCAGCAGCAGAAGAAGCAGAAGCAGAAGAAGAAGCAGCAGAAAAAACAGAAGTAGGAGAAGAACAAGAAGAACAAGAACAAGCAGCAGAAGAAAAACCAGAAGAAGAAGGAGGAGAAGCAGAAGAAGCAGAAGAAGAAGCAGATATAGAAGAAGAAGAAGCAGAAAAAGAAGCAGCAGCATCAGAAGCAGCAGCAGCAGCAGCAGAAGTAGAAGATGAAGCAGAAGAATAAGGTGCAGTAGAAGTAGAAGAACATAAAGCAGAAGAACAAGAAGCAGCAGAAGGAGCAGACGAAGATGAAGTAGAAGCCAAAGCAGAATAAGATTCAAAAGAAGAAGCATCAGAAGAAGAAGAAGCAGAAGAAGTATAAGCAGAAGAAAAATCAGCAGAAGAGCAGAACACGAAGAAGCAGAAGCAGAAGAAGCAGAAAAATATGAAGAAGAAGAAGCAGAAGAAGCAGCAGAAGAAAAATAAGAAACAGAATAAGAAGCAGAAGCAGAGGAAGAAGAATAAGCAGAAGAAGTAATAGAAGCAGTAGAAGAAGAAGATAAGAAGAAGTGGAATAAGCAGCAGAAGAAGAAGAAGCAGAAGAAGCATGTCGTGGTTTAAGCCCAGCTGGCAACTAAGCACCACACAGCCGCTCACTCACTCCCCCCAGGTGGGGTGGGGGAGAGAACCAGAAGAGTAAAAGTGAGAAAACTCGTGGGCTGAGATAAAAACAGTTTAATAGGTAGAGCAAAAGAACACTGCGCGGAGAAGCAAAGCGAAAGAAGGAATTAATTCACCACTTCCCGTCGGCAGGCAGGTGTTCAGCTATCTGCAGGGAAGCAGGGCTCTATCACGCGTAGCGGTTGCTCGGGAAGACAAACGCCATTACTCCGAATGTCCCCACCTTTCTTCTTCCTCCCCCGGCTTTATATACTGAGCATGATGTCATATGGTATGGAATATCCCTTTGGTCAGTTGGGGTCAGCTGTCCCGGCTGTGTTCCCTCCCAACTTCCCGTGCACCCCCAGCCCACTCGCTGGTGGGGTGGGGTGAGGAGCAGAAAAGGCCTTGGTGCTGTGTGAGCCCTGCTCAGCAGTAACTAAAACATTCCTGCTTTATCAACATTGTTTCCAGCCCAAATCCAAAACACAGCCCCACACAATCCAAAACACAGCCCCATACTAGCTGCTATGAAGAAAGTTAACCCCATCCCAGCCAAAACCAGCACAAAGCAGAAGAAGAAGCAGAGAAAGAAGTATCAGAAGAAGAAGAAAAAGAAGAAGAAGAAGCAGAAAGAAGAAGCAGAAGATGCAGAAGACGAAGAAGGAGAAGGAGAATTGGAAGCAGAAGCGGACACAGAAGCAGAAGCAGAAGTAGAAGCAGAAATAGAAGAAGAAGAAGAAAGATCATGAAGAAGAAGAAGCCGAAAATGAAGAAGCAGAAAAAGAATTAGAATTAGAAGAAATAAAATAAGAATAAGAAGAAAAAGTGAAAACATAAGTGGAAGAAGTACCAGAAAAAGAAGAAGCAGAAGGAGAAGAATTAGAAGCCAAAGAAAAAGCAAAAGAAGAAGAAGTAGAAGCAGACGAAGCAGAAGTATCAGGAGACGCAGCAGCAGAAGAAGCAGAATACGATGAAGTAGAAAAAGAAGAAGAAGCAGAAGAAGAAGCAGCAGAAGAAAAACAAGCATAAGACAGAAGAAGAAGAAGGGGAAGAAGAAGAAGCAAACGAAGAAGATAAAGATGCAGAAGAAGAAAAAGCAGAAGCAGAAGCGGAAGCAGTATAAGAAAAAGAATTAGAAGAAGAAATAGTAGAAGAAGGAGAAAAAGAAAAAGAAGAAGAAGAGGAAGAGGCAGAATGAGAAGTAGAGGAAGAAGAAGAATAAGAGGAAGACAAGAAAGAGATTAAGAATGAGAAGAATCAGAAGAAGAAGAAAAATAAGTAGAAGTCGAAGATGCAGAAGCAGAAGAAGCAGAAGAGTAAGAATAATAACAAGAAGAAGATGAAAAAGTGGCAAACAGAGAAGCAGAAGAAGGAGAAGCATAAGGAGCAGAAGCAGAAGCAGAAGGAGAAGTACAAGCAGATGCAGAAGAAGAAGATGCAGAAAAAGAAGAAGAAGAAGAAGAAGTAATAGCAGAAAAATGAGAAGCAGAAGAAGAATCAGAAGAAGAAACAGAAGAAGAAGAAGAAGGAGAAGAAGATGCAGAAGAAGAAGCAGCAGCAGCAGCAGAAGCAGAAGCAGTAGAAGCAGAAGCAGTAGGAGAATGACGAGAAGAAAAAGCAGAAGCAGAAGCAGTAGGAGAAGCAGAAGAAGAAGCACCAGCAGCAGAAGAAGAAGCAGAAGGAGAAGTAGAAGCAGAAGCCAAAGGACATGGAGAATCAGAAGCAGAAGAAGAAGAAACAGAAGAAGAAGCAGAAGAACTGGAAAAAGAAGAAAAACAATAAGAAAAAGCAGTAAAGACATGCAGATGAAGCAGAAGAAGAAGGAGAAGAAGCCGAAGAAGAAGTGGAAGAAGAAGAAGCAGTAGAAGAAGGAAGGAGGAAAAGTAGAAGAAGAGGAAAATGCAGAAAAAGAATGAGAAAGCAAGAAGTAGCAGTAGAAAAAGGAGAAAGGATGAGAAAAATAAGAAGAAAAAGCAAAAGATGAATAAGCATAAGAAGCAGAAGTAGAAGAAGAAGCAGAAGAATAAGGAGAAGTAGTAGAAGAAGAAAATAAAGCAAAAGAAGCAGAAGAAGAAAAAGCAGAAGAAGCAAAAGGAGTAGAAGAAGCAGAGGGAAAAAAGCAGTAGAGGCAGGAGCAGAAGCTGAAGAATAAGAAAGAGAAGCAGGAGAAGTAGAACAGAAGAAGTAAAATTGGAAGAAGTAACAGCTGAAAAGGAAGCAGGGGAAGAGTGCAGAAGAAGCAGCAGAAGAAAAAGCAGAGCAGAAGCAGCAGCAGCACAAGAAGAAGAAGCAGAAGAAGAAGCAGCAGCAGAAAAACCAGAAGCAGAAGAAAAAGCATAAGAAGAAGCAGAAGCAGAAGCAGAAGAATCAGCAGAAAAAGAAGCAGACAAATATGAAGCAGAAGAAGCAGCAGAAGAAGAGGAAGCAGAAGAAGAACCAATAGCAGAGGAAGCAGAAGCAGAAGAAGAAGAAGAAGCAGAAGAAGAAGCAGAAGAAGCAGAAAAGGCAGATCAACAAAAGCTGAAGAAGAAAAAGCAGAAGAAGCAGCAGAAGTAGCAGAAAAGGCAGAAGCAGAATCAGAAGTAGATGTAGAAGATGAAGCAGAAGCAAAAGAATACGGAAAATAAGAAGAAGCAGCAGCAGCAGAAGAAGAAAGAGGAGAAGAAGAAGAAGAAGAAGAAGAAGAAGAAGAAGAAGAAGAAGAAGAACAACAACAACAACAACAACAACAACAACAACAACAATATGAAGAAGCAGAAAAAAAGAGGAAGCAGAAGCAGCAGAAGAAGCAGCTCCAGCAGCAGCAGAGGAAGAGGAAGCAGCTGAAGAAGAAGAAGCAGAAGAAGCAGAAGAAACAGAATAAGAAGCAGTAGAAGAGGAAGCAGAAGCATTAGAATAAGCAGAAAAAGAAGAAGAAGAAGCAGAAGCAGAAGAATAAGAATATGAAGAAGCAGGAAAAAAAAGAAGCAGCAGCAGCAGCAGAAGCAGAATAAGGATAAGCTGAAGAAGAAAAAGCAGTACAAGCAGCAGAAGAATCAGAAGAAACAGAAGCAAAAGCAGACTAAAAAAAGGAGTAGAAGTAGAAGAAGAAGAAGAAGAAGAAGAAGAAGAAGAAGAAGAAGAAGAAGAAGAAGAAGAAGAAGAAGAGGAAAAGCAGAAGTAGAAGCAGAAGGAGAAGCAGAAGCAGAAAAAGCAGAAGCAGCAGCAGCAGCTGAAGAAGCAAGAGCAGAAGAAGAAGCAGAAGGAGAAGAAGAAGAAGCAGAAGCAGGAGGAAAAGAAAAAGCAGCAGAAGAGGAAGGAGTACAAGAAACAGAAGAAGAAAAAGCAGAAGAAGCAGGAGCAGTAGCAGAAGAATCAGAAGAAGGAGAAGCAGAAGAGAAGAAGTAAAATTAATAGAAGAAGAAGCAGAAGAGGAAGCAGGGGAAGATTTCAGAAGAAGAAAAACAAGCAGAAGAAGAAAAATAGAAAGAGAATAAGACGGAGAAGAACTGGAAGAAGAAGCAGTAAAGACAATGCAGAAGAACTTGAAGAAGAAAACAAAGATGACAAAGCGGGAACGATGGTGCAGAAGAAGCAGCAGAAGAAGCAGAAGAAGAAGAGGAAAAAGAAGAAGCAGTAGCATCAGAAGAAGAAGCAGCAGCAGCAGAAGAAGAAGCAGAAGAAGAACACAAAGAAGAAGAAGAAGAAGAAGAAGAAGAAGAAGAAGAAGAAGGAGAACCTAAAGCAGAAGAAAAATAATAAGAAGAAGAAGGAGCAGAAGAGGAAGAGGAGATAGAAGCAGAAGTAGAAGTTGAAGAAGAAGCAGAAGAAGATGAAGCAGAATATGATGAAGCAGAATAAGAAGCAGCAGAAGAAAAACCAGAAGCAGTAGAAGAAGCAGAGGATGAAGAAGAAGGAGAAGCAGAAAAAGTAGCTGAATAGAAAGCAGAAGTAGCAGAAAAAGCAGCAGCAGAAGAAGAAGCAAAAGATGAAGAAACAGAAGATGCAGAAGAAGAAAAAACAGAAGCATAAGAATAAAAAGCAGAAGAAGAAGAATCAGAAGAATCAGAAAAAGCAGAAAACACAGTAGAAGAAGACCAGAAGACGAAGAAGCAGAAAAAGGAAGCAGCAGAAGAAAAACAAGCATAAGACCAAGAAGAAGAAGAATGGGAAGAAGAAGAAGCAAAAGAAGAAGCAGAAGATGCAGAAGATGAAGAAGCTGAAGCAGAAGCAGAAAAAGAAGAATTAGAAGAAGTAGAAGAAGAACGAGAAGAAGAAGAAAAGGCAGAAGTGGAAGAAGAAGAGGCAGAAGCAGAAGAAGAAGAAGAAGCATAAGAAGGAGAAGGAGTGGCAGAAACAGAAAAAGAAGCAGCATAAAAAGGCGAAGGAGTAGCAGAAGGATCAGAAGAAAAAATAGAAGAAGAACAGAAGAAGTACAGAAGAAGAAGAAGAAGAAGCAAAAGAAGAAGAAGCCGAACCAGAGGAAACACAAAAAGAAGGAGGAGAAGTAGAAGCAGAAGTGGACCCAGAAGCAGAAGTAGAAGCAGAGTAAGAAGAAGCAGAAGCAGCAGAAGCAGCAGCAGAAGCAGAAGCAGCAGCAGAAGAAGCAGCAGAAGCAGAAGCAGCAGAAGCAGCAGCAGCAGCAGCAGAAGAAGAAGAAGCAGAAGCAGAAAAAAGGAAGAGAAGAAGAAGCAGAAGAAAAAGCAGCAGCAGAAGAAGAAGCAGAAAAAAGAGGAGACGCAGAAGAAGAGGAAGAAGAAGAAGCAGATGAAGAAGAAGCAGAAGAAAAAGGCGAAGAAGAAGCAAGAGAAGCAGAAGCAAAAGAAAAAGCAACAGAAGAGGAAGCATAAGAACGCAGAAGCAGAAGAAGAAGCAGAAAAATCAAAAGAAGAAGAAGAAGAAGAAGCAGCAGAGGCAGAAGCAGAAGAAACAGAAGCAGAAGAAAAAGAAAGAGAAGAGGAAGCAGAAGAAGTAGAAGCAGCAGCAGAGGAAGAAGCAGAAGAGGAAAGAGAAGAAGAAGCAGAAGAAGAAGAAGCAGAAACAGAAGGAAAAGCATCAGAAAAGGAAGCATAAGAATGCAGAAGAAGCAGCAGGAGAAAAAGCAGCAGAAGAAAAACAATCAAAAGAAGAGTATGTAGGAGAAAAAGAAGCAAAAGAAGAAAAAGCAGATGAAGAAGCAGAAAAAGAGGTACAGGAGGAAGAAACCAAAGAAGAAGAAGAAGAAGAAGAAGAAGAAGAAGAAGAAGAAGAAGACGACTAACAATAAGAAGCAGAAGAAGATCAAGAAGAAGCAAAAAGAAACACAAGAAGAAGAAGCAGAAGCAGAAGCAGAAGTGGAAGCAGAAGCAGAAGAAGTAGAAGTGGAAGAAGAAGAAGAAGAAGCTGAATAATAATTAAAATTAGGAGCAGCAGCAATAAAACGTGAAGAGGCAGTAACAGAAGAAGAAGATGAGGCAGTAACAAAACATGAAGGAGAAGAAGAAAAAGAAGAAGAAGCAGAAGAAAAATAATAAGAAGCAGAAGAAGATGAAGAAGAAGAAGAAGAAATAGAAGAAGAAGAAGCAGAAGAAGAAGCAGGAGAAGCAGAAGCAGAAGCAGATGAAGCACAAGAAGAAGAAGAAGAGGAAGCAAAACCGGAAGTAGAAGCGGAAGCAGAAGGAGAAGCAGAAGAAGCAGCAGCAGAGGCAGAGGAAGGAGCAGCAGAAGAAGAAGAATAAGAAGCAGCATCAGAAGAAGAAGCAGAAAAAGAATAATAAGAAGAAGAAGAAGCAGAAGAAAAAGCAGCAGCAGCAGAAGAAGCAGAAGACGCAGAAGAAGAACAAGAAGAACAAGCAGCAGCAGAAGATGAAGCAGAAGAAGAAGCTGAAGAATAAGAAGAAGAAGAAGCGGAATAAGCAGAGGCAGAAACAGAAGATGCAGAAGTAGAAGAAGCAGAAGGAGAAGAAGAAAAATAAGAAGCAGAATAAAGATAAAGAAGAAGAATTAGAAGAAGCACCATACGAAGAAGGAGCAGAATAAGAAGAAGGAGAAGATGCAAAAGAAGAAGAAGAAACAGAAGAAGCAGTAGAAAAAGTAGAAGAAGTAAGAGAAAAAGAAACAGAAGAAGAAGAAGAAGTAGCAGAAAAAGGAGAGCAGGAGAAGAAGAAGCAGAAGACCAAGAAGAAGAAGAAGCATCATCATCATCAGAAGAAAAAGTATAAGAAGAAGAAAAAAAGAAAAAAAAAAGAAGTAGAAGAAGAAGCAGAAGCAGCAGAAGCATAAGAATCAGAAGCAGAAGAAGGAAAAGAAGAAGGAGCAGCAGCAGCAGCAGAAGAAGCAGACCTGGAGCAGAAACAGAAGCAAAAGTAGAAGAAGAAGAAGAAGAAGAAGAAGAAGAAGAAGAAGAAGAAGAAGAAGAAGAAGAAGAAGAAGAAGAAGAAGAAGAAGAAGAAGAAGAAGCAGAAACGGAAACAGAAGAAGTAGAAGCAGAAGAAGAAAAAGAAAAAGAAAAATAAGAAGAAGAAGGAGCAGCAGCAGTAGAGGAAGAAGAAGCAGCCAAAGAAGCAGAAGCAGAAGAAGAAGAAGAAGAAGAAGAAGAAGAAGAGGAAGAAGAAGAAGCTGAAGCAGCAGAAGAAGAATAGGAAGCAGAAAAAAGAGAAGAAGAAATAGGATATGAATAAAAAAATAGAATAAGGAATAATCAGAAGAAGTAGAATAAGCAAAAGAAGAAAAGGAAGCAGAAGAAAGAGAAGAAGCAGAAGCTGAAGAAGAAGAAGAAACAGAATATGAATAAAAAATAAGAATAAGAAGAATAATCAGAAGAAGCAGAATAAGCAGAAGAAGAAAAAAATGAAGAAGGACAAGAAGTAGAAGAAGAAGAAGCAGCATAGAAGGAGAAGAAGAAAAAAGCAGGAAAAAAAGAAGCGGCACAATAACAAGAAGAAGAAGAAGAAGGAGAAGGAGGAGTAGGAGAAGCAGAAGCAGGAGCTAAAGAAAAAAAAATATAATAATAAGAAGAAGACAAAGAAGCAGGAGAAGAAGCAGAAGCAGAAGAAGCAGAGGAAGCTGATGCAGCCAAAAGAGAAGAAGCAGAAGGAGAAGTAGTACAAAAGCAGACAGAGGAAAAGCCAAAGAAGAAGAATCAGAAGAAGAATAAGGGGCAGAATATGAAGCAGAACAAGCAGAAGAAGCAGCAGCAGGAGATAAAGCAGAAGCAGAAGAATCACAATAAGCAGAACTAGCAGAAGCAGATGCAGAAGCAGAAGCATAAGAAGCATAAGAAGCAGAAGAGAAGAAGCAGGAGAAGCAGCAATAGCTAAAGAAGAAGCAGAAGAAACAGAAGTAGCAGAAGCAGAAAGAGCAGATGCAGCAGAATCAGGAGAAGCAGAAGATAAAAAAAAGTAGCATCTAAAGACGCAAAAGTAACAGAAGAAGGAGAAGCAGCATAAGAAGCAAAAGAAGGATCAGGAAAAAGATAAGCAGCACAATAATAAGAAGAAAAAGGAGGAAGAATTAGAAGAAGCAGAAGAAGCAGAAACTGAAGAAGAAAGAGCAGAAGCAGAAAAAGTAGGAGAAGCAGATGAAGCAGAATCAGAAGAGGTAGAAGCAAAAGAAGCAGAGGCATAATAAGAAGTAGAAGAATCAGGAACAGAAGTAGCAGAAGAAGGAGAAGAATCATAAGAAGCAGAAGAAGAAGAAGCAGAATTAGAAGAAGAATGACAAGCATAAGAAGAAGAACAAGAAGCAGCAGAAAAAGAAAAAGCAGAAGAAGCAGCAGAAGCAGTAGAGGAAAAAACAGAAAAATCATTAGGAGAAGCAGAAGCGGAAGAAGCAGAAGCAGAAGAAGCAGAAGAAGCAAAAAAAAAGCAGAAGAAGCAGAAGAAGATGCCGAAGAAGAAGCAGAAGAAGCAGAAGAAACAGATAAAGCAGGAGCAGAAGAAGAAACAGAAGCAGAAGAAGCAGAAGCAGAAGAAGCAGAAAAAGAAGAAGGAGAACAAGAACAAGAAGAAGAAGAAGAAGAAGCAGAAGCAGTAGAAGAATCAGAAGAAGAATAAGCAGCAGAAGAAGAAGAAGCAGAAGTAGAAGCAGAAGAAGATTAAGAATGGGAAGAAGAAGAAGAAGAAGAAGAAGCAGAAGAAGATTAAGTATCGGAATAAGAAGAAGAAGCAGCAGAAGAGGAAGTAGAAGAGGAAGTAGAAGGAGAAGCAGAAGGAAAAGGAGAAGAAGCAGCAGAAGAAGCAGAAGCAGAAGCATAATAATGAGAAGAAGAAGAAGCGGAAACATAAGCAGCAGAAGAAGAAGGAGAAGCAGAAGAAGCAGAAGGTGGAGAAGCAGAAGATGAAACAGCAGAAGCAGAAGCAGATGTAGAAGACGCAAAAGCAGGAGCAGAAGAATGAAAAGGAGAAGAAGCAGAAGAATAAGAAGCAGCAGAAGAAGAAGCAGCAGAAGAAGCAGAAGTAGATGCAAATGTGGAAGCAGATATAGAATAAGAAGAAGCAGCAGCAAAAGCAGCAGAAGCAGAGGCAGCAGATGTTACAGAAGCAGAAGAAGCAGAAGCAGAAGAAGTACAAAAGAAGAAGAAGAAGCAGAAAAGGCCAAATAAGAAGAATCGGAAGAGTAGTAATGAGCAGTACCTGAAGCAGAAGAAGCAGAAGAAGCAGAAAAAGCAGAAGAAGCAGAAGAAGCAGAAGAAGAAGCAGCAGAAAAGGAGAAAAAGTGACAGAAAAAGCAGAAGAAACAGAAGCAGCAGAAGGAGAAGCATCAGAAGAAGCAGAAGTAGAAGAAGCAGAAAAGGGGAAAAAGAAGCAGATAAAGAGTAGTAAGAAATCAGAAGAAGAATAAGGGGCAGAATATGAAGCAGAAGAAGCAGTAGTAAGAGACAAAGCAGAAGTAGAAGAATCAGAAGAATCCAAAGAAGCAGAAAAAAAAGCAGAAGCATGACCAGAAGACGTATAAGATCAGAAGAAGTAGAAACAGAAGAAACAGAAGCAGCAGCAGCAGCAGAAGAAGAAGCAGGAGAAGAAGAAGAAGCAGAAGCAGAAGCAGAAGAAGCAGAAGAAGCAGAAGCAGAAGCAGAAGCAGAAGCAGAAGCAGAAGAAGAAGAAGAAGAAGAAGAAGAAGAAGAGTTGTGTGTTACCATGGGGTATTTTCCAAAGTATGACACGTATCAATGACAAGCACACTTTCTGCCTTCCAAAACTCGCTCCGCTGTGCTTCTTGGCCAGTGACTCATGAAAAGCGCTCTTGGGCCTTCCTGTGCCCTGTGAATCAATGCAAACAGTTGGAGAATTAGCTCTTCTAAAATACAAGAAGCACTGCGTATGTGGAAATTAAACTTACCTTCGCTTCCAACAAACTGCTGACTGACCGAGAGGAAAATTTAGGAAGTTCAGCGGCACTCACCAGAGCAGCAGGAGGTGGAACAGTCATGAGCGGCGGTGGAGGGGGTGGCGGTGGTGGCTGCTGCTGCTGTTGCTGCTGAATCGGCTGACGGAGCCTTTTTGTGTAGCCAGTTCCATTTTTGAACTTATTCACAGCCTACAGGCAGGAAAACATTGACAAAAAGCTAATATGAAACTTCAGTAGATGGACCGAAAAAAAGCCTGCACAGAGTAAAATTCCTTCTCTATTCCTGTACATGCTATCGAGCCTAAAATAAACCAACACACAGATCTATGAACACATCACATTAAACCCTGATATTAATGATTGGTCACTCAGAGTATCTGGTTTTGAAGTACTCCAGTGTTAGCTCCGAACGTGGAAGTGAGGCAATTGTGTTAAACAAAAGTGGGACCTGAACTTGCCAGATTGTCTCTAAAGAGTTGGAAGCTTCTGTAACAACAGAGAATGTAGTTGAACAGCAAATTTAGCCTTACTCAATTCAGCCTTGCTGAAGGAGATGTAAATTAATATTTTCTTCCCTTTCAGCTTTTTACAAATAGACTTTTCTTACAAACGGTTTATGTAAAAGTCATCGTGTAACCTTGCGTAGGAACTGGTTGGCGATTAAAGCGTCAGGAGAAACTTCTGTTTGATGACACGCTGGGCATGTATGTTCCTCAGATTCCAGTAATGCTCTTCTAATCCCTGTGAATCATCAGAATCATCAAAATAGTTTTTAGCTAAATTGAGGAAATTTTGGGGTTCTAATCAATTATAAAAACACGTATATGATTAATGGGTGAATATGGTCTGGAACTGAGAGCATGAAGCTCTCCATGTTCACTAGTTTAAAAAATTTCTAGCATCAATTCAAGATCCTTAAAAGAAAGATGAAAATTAAAAAACACCACATGGTAATTTTTATACTCTAAGGACTAGTTTGAAATGCATAGTTGCACATCGTATTTGAGCCAAGTGGCAAATCAAGATCTGGACCATTACCAGTCAAGTATTTCTTTGTGTTACTTCTTTATATTTTAGCAGCAGAATGACGGTGTTTTCAAACCTGAAGGAAAATGCTGCCCCTTTTCCAAATGTAAATTCAGAGTGGTGGTATACTAAAGAAAGGATTAACCTTTGGGAAATTAAAGCAGCACCCAACCCTCGAGTCACCCAGATCCAAACATGGACTGCAGGCACAAGTTCAGAAAAATGGCACGGATTTGACACACCAAATGCACCAGGCTCCAACCTTGTGCCAGAATTTGTACACTGGGTTTGAGATATTTTCCTCTGCACACAAACTATTCCACTAAACTGCTTCGTCAGGTGAAGTGGAAAGGTCAAATGCAGAACTTCAGAACACCACGTTGTGTAGTAATGATTTAAATTGATGGCAATCTATTAAAGGCATTTATGTACTCAGAGGGGCCCAAACAATATCACTTCAATGATACAGTGTTAGGAACAAAGACCCAAGTATTTAAGGAAATGCTGCACAGAACTGCCCTCAAGACGTATGGGATATGTTGGTTTTTGGTATTAATTTGAACCCCCAAGCCAAAAGTGAGAAACAGTACCAAGTTTAACAATCATGGATTCTCAGTGGGTTTTGATAATGTTCTCAAAACACATCAGGCAAAAAACTATTTAAAAACAAAAGCTAAGTGATACAATGTGAAAATGGCAAAAAATACACTCCAATTTTTATTGCAAGAAACAAAAAGCACACAACAATCTATACCAACATCCATGTTACTAGCTGTAGACAGACAGCTGTGGAACACGGCGCCTTGTTCAGTTATGCAAACCTTGAACCTACATGATCTACAAATAACCATACGTTTTCTGAACAGCAGAAACTCGTTCAGGAAATATTCTGGCATATTCGATATGAAATACAATGCGTTACTAGGCACAAGTACCAAGATTCACATTACAACTGTGCAAACAATGGCATGACTCAGTTTTTCCTCTGCTGAATCAAACAGGTGGTGTTTACAACATAGACTATGTTTTCCTGGAAAATACATTTGGTTCATGTTTGGAAAATTAATACAAGGCTTTGTTGCTGAGAGCTAAGTGCAGTGTGTAGAAAAAAGTCTGAGATTGTGTTTTTACACACTGCTTTTGGTGTTCCACTCACTGGCTCAGTTTGACTTCTAGAAGAAGAAATAAAGGTGATCAGAACCTAAACTAAAGCCCTTGGACCCAACATCAAGCAGTGAAAACAGATTATAAAACCTCAACATCAAAACATCATGTTCTGATAGTCTAGTGACTGTGGAAATTTATTCCCATACATAAACACTTCTGTCTTCGTGCATTCAGGGCAACTAAAAAAGCACCCCCCAAATCCCATTTCTGCTTTGTCACAAATTACTCTAAGACTTACAGATCTAGAACACAACAGTGCAAGAGGAAGTCCTCAGCTATTTTGTCTCTGCTGCAGAAGTATCAAAAATATGAAGTCTGTACCACAGTTTTGTGTTCTTAAATAATCAACCATCAACGTATGAAGGTACCTTTAGCCATCTGTAGAGCCCTAGTATTACAAATACCAGAAGAGAGTACTTCTAAGAAAGATCAAGGGTAGTCGAAGGGAAAAAAATCAGTCATCTGACAAAGAAACAACAACAATGTCAGCAGCATAGTCTTTAGCACAGCGTTTCTTTGTGGCGGCCCAAGCACTGTGTTCAGATATCTACCATACTTAGCCATGAAAGTGCCAAAATACTACATCTGTTACATATGCTGTATCGCCTAAATATAATAGTAGAAATGTCACCTGAAAGCTGTTCCTAGGATTTGGGGCGATTTAGGAGCCCTGTGACAAAAAACCAAAGGTCTGAATTGCCAGAATGTGCTTTAAGATAATGTTGAAAAAGCTACAGTATCTGAGGAAATGTTTCTTGCATTTGAAAACTTGCTGAGCTTCCACATACTCATTGATCTCTGGCTGCATGCTGCTCATCACGAACCAGACATGCAACCATTGATACAGTTAACAAACCATTCATACCTCATCCAAAGCGTCCCATGAGCAGAGGCAATTCAAAGGCTCCTGTGGACTTGATGTACAACTAGAAAGGCTCATGCTTCCTGCCACTGCTAGAACACCACCAGGCTCACAGCTACAGCCACGGACCTCCTGAAGATGAGGAAGTACGAGGAAAAACTTTAGATTGCCACACAATGGTTTCTTCCTCCATTGACCTTGAAGAACATACTACAAGGCAAGTAACACATTTTGAAGGCCTCTCCACCATTACAGCACACATTCATCATTCCCAAACGTTAACCACTCTACCAGTTGTTTCTGCAATGTTTCCAGCTGAAGGAATAGAAAGCTAATCTGCCTGGTTAATTTTCAGCATTAGAACAGCAGTGCCATTCCTTCCTTAGCCCCACATTCAGCTATTGGTTTGATCTTTGATGCTAGCAGCACGTCTCCTCTCATTAAAAGAGCAGGAGAGGGTGCCATCCAACCAGAAACCGAGGATGCACTGACAAGGCAGCACTAAGCATACATATACATCCATTAACCCCCCAAACAAGGCCATGTTTATAAGCACCACACTGTGGCGTCCAGAATTACTAGGGAGTGCCTGAAAGCACTGCAGCAACTACTGCAGTAATACGCCCAATGTTTACATGCAGAGCCACATAACTTCAGGGGGTTTTGCTTGCAAATGCTTCATGGGCACCAGGATGCTGCTGTACTGTTTGTTCGAGACACACTGTAACTCATCAGTCTACTTTATTTCTTGAGAACCAACATCAGAAAGACATGGCAAAACCACAAGCTAATAATATCTACTGATTGTGCTGGAGAGGCATACCTTTAAGGCAGCTGGAAAACATGGCCATTCAAACAATGCTAACGTAGGTCATACAGAACTGGACTGTACGAATATGTAAATGACAGCCATAAACCGGTAGTCAGGATTGCATTTGAATAGCTGTAATTTTAATCAATACACCTGATTCTCTGTCCTCTGTAAATCTTAGGAACACAGAATTAAAAGCTGGAGCACAGGCAATACACTTTAGGATTCTCTTGCCTGAAACAGACATTGTCTGTAGGGAACTAACAGGAATCACTTATGAATGGAACTTCATGTTTGCATGGTTCGCCAGCTGGCAACCCTTGGTCTTTCCTCTATAGCTAGGAGGCAAAACCCCAGACTTGGGGCATAAGAATACCTGCCATATTCCCCCCCACCGCCCCCCCCCGCCCCCCCAAATGCAAGAAAGACTCCAACACTCAGAATCAGACTCTTCTGAGACGAGAACAAATTAGAAGTTTACACTACAATGCGTATTTCTCTCTACTAGAAAAGCAATAAAAGCAAACACATAGAATAAGGGATGCCTCCACCTAGAGGAAACAGGAGCTACAACTTGGCTCTCAGAACAATCAACCCCAAGAACAAACCCAACAGAATCATCTTCCAACTCACCATTGTTGGAGTTCAAAGCCCATGTCCCAGCAGGCGGAAAAATATCAGTCTACTTTGGGACAGACATGTTAAAATCTACCCCATGACAACAAAAACTAACAGCAGCTTATAGCAGGAAAGATACAATCTGAATGCCGCTCTAAACTAATACCCATAAAAAAAGTTAACACACTGAAACCCCTAACAAAGAATACAATGCTTTATGGATATTTACAGAACACAGGATTTGCTGGTAGCTTTAACTCCTCCTACAGGGATTCTTCTAACAATTACCAATGAGTTCTTAGGAATCAGGGCATCTGTGTATTCTGAAAACAACATAAATACAGAAAAAAGCATCAGTCAGTTTGTAAGAACGTATATTAAGTATGTAATTACATAGCCCTTCAGAGAATCCCTTTACAGCTATAAAAGCAAAGCTTTATCTGTAACATCGCGCTGTTATCATCTCAACACGCTAACAGTACATTTCAAGAAATCTTCGCGTTTCATAACCAAACACCAGCAGCAAAATCTTTTTCATGTTTTTGAAACAGTTTGAATGCCAACAGCACGATGGCCTCAAAGGTTACTGAAGGAGAGTCCGATAACGCACGAGGTTCTTTCCCGTTCTAGCTTAAGTTGCTTTGGCTTCCGCTAGGCTACAAAACCAATAGATCTTTGGAGCAAAACAAACCACAACAAAGTCTCACCTGCAGAAACCAGATTCTAAGCCTGACTAGCTTGCCCTGCAACAAACCAGGCACTTAGCTAAAGCATGAAAACTCTGCGCCATCGCTTTCATAGCTGTTACCTAAAAACGATTCACCTCTGCTGCTAGTGCTCCAGACTGACAGAACACAGAAGAGAGCCTGCCATCGCTGCCCATTTCTTGGAGCTTAATCCATCAACAACCACATTTCTCAGCTGCCTACTGCTTTACATTTAAATGGAAACAAAACTGGCAGGGCTAGAGGATTCTTTCTGGTCCAGATCACAAACCACTGGATTAAGACCAGTTCAGAGTCCCGTTTCTGTGAGGGTTTTTTTTTTGTATTTTGCCTGATAAGCAGAATAGCACATTCTCCAAGTGTTTTGAGTCAGCATGTTACAGGGTAGGAAAGAGTACTCAAGAAACCTGAGTTCTGGAGTTTGCAGTTCTTCCATTATATTGTGAGAACAGCTCTTATAATAGGCAGGTCAAGAAATTCAGGTCAAATTAAAAGGAGGCAAGTTTAACCGTGTAGACATGGCACTTTGGGCCATGGTTTAGTGGGCATGGTGGTGTTGGGTTAAGGGTTGGACTTGAGGATCTTACAGGTCTTTTCCAACCTTCATGATTCTGTGATTCTGTAAATGCATCATTCTTGAGTATAGGCTTTTTGAAGGGAATTCTGCCTTTACAGAACATGCCTCTATAGTAAGCATGGAAGAGGACACACGCACACCCCCCCGGCCTTTCAAAATAGGTCCCAACCATCCATTTTGCCTTCCCAGCATCTTCAAAAGAGTCCCTCATATCATTTTTTTCCACTGATACTTAAAATCCTGATTCCTTTCAGCTTATATTAGCATTGCTTCTATTACTAGATTTCCACTATGAAAAGTAACAAGTTACTGAACTGTAAAAGCCTAGAGTACTTGGAAAAATCCAAACAAGTATCACAGAATCACAGAATCGCTACGGTTGGAAAAGACGTGTAAGATCATCAAGTCCAACCATCAACCAACACCACCATGCCCATTAAACCATGTCCCACAATGCCACATCCACACGTTCCTTGAACACCTCCAGTGATGGTGACTCCACCACTTCCCTGGGCAGCTTCTTCCAGTGTTTCACCACTCTCTCAGTAAAGACATTTTTCCTAATATCCAGCCTGAGGAGTAGGCCATCTTCACTCAAGGGTCACTTTGTTCTTTCCAAGATCATTTCAACATGTAGTCAGGACTCCTGCACACACAACGTTATAAAAAACCAATACTTTATGTCCACATGTAAGAATGCCAAACAACCCATTTAGGCAGAATATCCAGGTCTAGTTTTTCCCTTTATCTTCTGAAGGTGAGTTTAAGCATCTACAGCTGGTTAATAAAAACTGAAAGTCACGGTTATGCATATAACCCAAAAGTTTGGCATACATATGCGTTCCACTGAAATGTATTCTCTAGCTTTGCTCTGAAAACTACTGGGGGATTTTGGCATTTCCACGTGGAAAACACCCTTACGGAAGCTTCAATAAGCATCTGTGTCACTAATATACCAAGTGTAAATTTTCATACTCATTTTACAAAGGTCAAAGTGCAACACAACCTACTTAGAGGAGGATCTTGTCACTGTTAAACAAGAGTGATACTCTTTAAGGCAGGAAAGATACTCCTGCTTTAACTTCACCTTCAGGCAACACCACATTTAACAGAACCTACTGAGGCAGATACTTTCCCTTCACTGGCTTCAGATTACGTATGAAAACAAAGCAACACACTTTGTAAAACTGGTATTATGGGTATTAGCGTACCATTTTGTGGGGGAACATATTTATGCGTGTAACTTTTTCTCCTAAAACTTTGTAACAGAATGCTATATAACTTTATTGTTACAGTTTCTGCTATAACAGAATACATGTGATTTGCCCATTTGAAAACATTTTTTCTTCTGGTGATAATAATAGGGCTCCATCACAGTTTATTACCATCCAACATGCTGGTTTTAAGGCTCTGTTTGACACAGACCCAGCTATTACAGGAGTGACGTCAGCCAGTTGGCCATTCAGCCTGCTAGCATTTGTGAAGCTGAAAGTCCATTAGCAACTGAAGACAAAATTCAGAGACCCTTCTGCAGCCAAGCCCTTCAAGCAAATTAAACATTGTTCAAAAGCTCTTGACACTTTTATTCAATGCTACTAGAGACTTCCAAAATGTACCTCTACCTATTCATGTCATGCAATCCAATGGCATCCCTAAGACCCCCAACATCGTGCTGTTCAGTCTCTTTACGGACACTCTCCCAAAAGTAGTCTAAATATCTGTAGATACAGAGCGATCTTACAGTCCTACCATTTCAAAGGCTACGGCTGAAGTTACCGTTACCGCAGCATACGTGTTACAGAATCCTAGAATCACAGAATGATAGGGGCTGGAAGGGACCTCTGGAGATCATCTAGCCCAACCCCGCCGCCACAGCAGGTTCACCTAGAGCAGATTGCACAGGAATGCGTCCAGGTGAGTTTTGAATATCTCCAGAGATGAAGACTCCACAACCTCTCTGGGCAGCTTGTTCCAGCACTCTGCCACCCTCAAAGTAAAGAAGTTCCTCTTCATGTTTAGATGGAACTTCCTGTGATCAAGTCTGTGCCTGTTACCTCTCGTCCTGTCACTGGGCACCACTGAAAAAAGACTGGCCCCATCCTCCTGGCACCCACCCCTTGAGCTTTTATAAGCATTAACAAGATCCCCCCGCAGTATTCTCTTCTCCAGACTAAAAAGACCCATGTCCCTCAGTCTTTCCTCATAAGAAAGATGTTCCACTGCCCTACTCATCGTCATAGCCCTTTGCCGTACCCTCTCCAGCAGTTCCCTGTCCTTCTTGAACCTGGGAGCCCACAACTGGATGCGGTACTCCAGATGCGGCCTCACCAGAGCAGAGTAGAGGGGGAGGATAACCTCCTTCGCCCTGCTTGCCACAGTCTTCTTGATGCACCCCAGGATGCCATTGGCCTTCTTGGCCACAAGGGCACATTGCTGGCTCGTGGTCATCCTGTTGTCCACCAGGACTCCCAGGTCCCTTTCCACAGAGCTGCTCTCCAGCAGGTCAGCCCCTAACCTGTGCTGATGCATGGGGTTATTCCGCCCCAGGTGCAGTACCCGACACTCGCCTTTGTTGAATTTCGTGAGGTTCCTCTCTGCCCAACTCTGCAGCCTGTCCAGGTCACACAAAATGGCAGCGCAGCCTTCCGGTGTGTCAGCCACTCCTCCCAGTTTTGTGTCATCAGCAAACTTGCTGAGGGCACACTCTGTCCCTTCATCCAGGTCATTGATGAATATATTGAACAGGACGGGAGACAGTACTGGCCCCTGGGGAACACCACTTGTTACAGACCTCCAACTCTGTGCCACTACTCACAGCCCTCTGAGCTCTATCTATCAGGCAGTTTTCAATCCACCCCACTGTCCATTCATCTAATCCAGACTTCCTAAGCTTGCCCATGAGGATGATGTGGGAGACAGTGTCGAAAGCCTTGCTGAAGTCAAGGTAGACAATATCCCCTGCCCTCCCCTCATCTATCTGATGGCAGTCATGCCATCAGAGAAGGCTATCGGATTGGTCAGACATGACTTCCCCTTGGTCAATTCATGTTGATTACTTCTCATAACCTTCTCTTCCTCCAGATGCTTTGAGATGATGCCCAGAATGAGCTGTTCCATCACCTTTCCAGGGACGAAGGTGAGGCTGACTGGCCTGTAGTTTCCTGTAGTTTCCCGTATTATTCTGTTGAGGTTTTAATACATCAAACAGGAAGAGGAAAAAAACCACTAGTACACATTTTAAAGAAAAGACTGTTGTAAGAGTGTCAGAGAAGCACAGAAAAAAAAAAAAAACCAACAAAACCCTCTTAATGTTTAAGGAATGAAAACACTTTACAAGTCTTTTTATTTCTAAAAAGTCACAGCCCAAAGCCTTTAATCACATTCAAACTTACCAAGATGGCATATTACCAAACTGAAATGTCACAAACCCCCCCCCATTATTACCTCTGAGAATCAAGCACGATTTATTAGATGTAAAAGAATTTATGACTTCTCTAAAAACACTTCTTAACGCATATCCACCATAAATGTTCTGCCATAAAAATTCAGTACTGCCCTGATGTGGTTACTATGTAGTGCCAGGGAAAAAAACCCAAGGTTAGAAATCAGTGATTAAATGATGCTCGATAGCATCTGAATGGCAATGTCTTTGGTGTAGAAGAGACGTTATATTGACAAGAAATTCCAAAGTATAATTTAGAGACAGAGAACACTCATGTGCAAGATGGCTTTAAAGGCTCTGCATAGATTGTAACTCACAGATACACTCTTGATCCAAAATGTGGCTAGTGAGCAGTGTCTGCAACAGCCACAAAACCAGTTTTCCAATGCAGTGGAGTAAAACAAGTTGAAGACAAGATGAAGCCACCAAAACCACTCTTTTTCTTCAAATTAGCCATCTGTTCTATTTCTATCACTTTCAGCTTTCTCCGCCAGATGTCAAAGAAATCTGGCAAGTCTGTTATTACAAGATATCCTTCCAAGATATCCTTTCCTTATCATTTTACCTAGAAGAATGCCAGGAAACCAAAACTGCTGTAAGCTCTACATGTCACACATAAACCATGCCTAACTCAGCGTCTAAAACACAGATCTGAAGGTGGTTGTCAGAACAGCAACTACAAAAGAACAGCTCTGTGAGGCCCCAACACAAGTCACAGCTACCGATCCTGGCCAAATCGCATTATCGCTTCCCACCCCACTTAATCCCGGACGTCACTGGCCCCCTGCACGCTGGTGGGATGGGCCCCAGGCTAACTCACACTGCATGGGGAAAAGCCACAAAGAGCAGAGCGGACCTCCTGCAGACCGTAACCACCGCAGGGCGGTCTGCAACACCGCCAGCCGGGTGGTCCCTGAGGCCCAGCACCCACTGCCCCCACGCACCTTCTTTGGTCTGGGCGTTGGTGATCTGCAGGTCACAGTTGGCTGCCTTCAGCTTCTCGTGGCCCATGATCTGGCGCTTGAGGTGGCACAGGGAGATGCGGAGGCCGTCAAAGGTGACCGTGTCATAGTTCAGCTTGGAGGAGAACTAATGGACGCACGACATGGTCGGGGCCAGGTGGTGTCTGCTCTGCGACAGCGCCTACTGCGGGTTAGGACCCGCAGTGGCGCGGGGAAGGGCCCACTGAGGGGGTCAGGGCAAGCAGCGCAGGCTGAGATCAAGCTCCTCCTCGCAGCAGGGTCAGGCGTGCAGACAACGGGGAGAGGTCCCCGTGGCTTCTGCTCTCACTCCCGCACACAGCGCTCCCAGGCCCGACCGCTCGCTATGGCAACTCCGGGCCCCTGCCTCAGAGTTCCGCTGAGCAGTTTCCCAGCCGACAACCACACAGGCTGCCGTGAGCGTGTCACTGCACACGTGCAATGGCACACCACACCCAACCCCTGCCTCACGTAACCCAGCGCATTATGACAAAAGGCCCACGTCATGTGGGTGTGGCGGCCCCACCCTCTTCGTCCTAATGCTGAGCACCCCATAGGGGAGAGCTGTTACCGGTCGGCAACACCGATGGTCAGCCCAGGGCCTGTCACCGCCCCGGGACACTGGTGTCCCTGCTGTCCCCCTGCCTGTCACCGCCCGGTGTCTGTCACCCCCCAGGCCTCTCACCACCCGCTGTCCCTCCTGTCACCCCCCAGGCTGTCACCACCCGCTGTCCCCTCCTCTCAGCAGCCAGCCAGGGCAAGACAGCCTGGGGGAGATGCAGTGGGCTTTGCCATGTGGCACTCGGCTGCCCGCACAGCAGGGCCAGCGAAGGGAGGGGACATCTCAGGGGTTTGAGTGGATCTTGGTGCATTTATGGGAAGTTCAGTCAAAGAAGCTAGGGACCATTTCCGTTTATTGCCATAGACTAATGTACTTCCCAACTGTGGCACCACCACAGTTGCTTGAATGCTGGAGAGGAGGACTAAAAAGCAAGGAATGAACCATGAGCATTAGGAGGGGCCCCAGCCTGCATTACAGCTTTCCCAAGCTTTTCTCTGTAGGCATCATCTTTACAGGCCATCAACAGATACGCTGGCAAGCTCTGCAGGATGGTTCCCGGGGCAAAGCCCACATGGACTCATCTGCTAGAGACTCAGGAAGCAACCAGAGGGTTGAGTGTTGCTCTGACAGCCCTGAAACCTCCATCCTTGGTGGAGATGGGTGGGAGCTGCCCTGTGGGCATATGACATGGGGGAAAAAGCCACGGACCTTCCTGGGGAGCAGACAGGTAGTGCTCACCTTTGATGTTCCTGGGCACGTCCAAGTGGATCCTGGGAAAGCTCCCCTCTCCTTTCAGGGAGATTTCTTTTGGTTCCACGTGACCCACTTGGACCTGGAAAGTCCTGCAGAAGACTCCAGGCACTCCTGGCAGGTAATAGACTTTCAGCACTTGCTCCTTGCCAGGTCCAATGTAACCCTGCAGGGCGCGAGAGAAGAGGAAGGGAATGCAAATCAGAGAGGGTTTGATCGAGGGATGGCTCAGACGATAGACACGCTGAGAAGATAAGACATCTCAAACATAAGAAAGAGTCAGACATTGCCTTCTAGCTCTCTTCTATCCAAAAGCTCAAGTGTCCTACACCAGGATGCAGTATGTCCTTCAGAGGGCTTGTAGGGAGGCATTCCCACAGCACAGACTGCCCTGCGCTCAGCATGAGCGCAGCTCTTCTGCTAGCACTGTTTACCTTCTGCTAGCAAGAGCCAGACTGAATAAAGAAAAGCTCTTTTACCAGCCGCTGTGGAAGAGGAGTGAAGTGCCTGCACTCTCAGCAGAGCCAGCAGCTCCTCTCACAGCACATCAGTGGTTCCCAGGCTGGTGCCAAAGGGCCTCACCCCTTATTAACGACCCCAACCAAACATCTCCTGCCTGTGCGGTTACATCGAGGGTGCACGAGCCTATCTGGACTCACGATGACCGGCAAACATACATCTCTGGACATGCAGGAGCAGAGACTAGGATGAGAACTAAGGAAGAAGGTGTTGCCAGGAAGGTCACCTCCTCTCTGGACTTCCAGGGGGACTGTCCAATCCCCGGGCTGGGCTCACGTCAGCCAGGACGACAGCAAACTCAAGCAGATGGCAATACGGCTCGGGGTGACAGGACACAGCCGCAGCTTTCCTTGGCTCACCCTCTGCATGCGGGGCTGGCCCTTCGGCTCCCCGCTCCCCTCCACGCTGTAGGGACAAGCTGCTGAGCAGGAAGGATCCTGCCACTTGGTCTCCCAAGCCCTTACTCTAGTGCACAGCACAGCTGCAGCGAAAGCGAGCCCTGTCAAGCTGCCAGGACTGACAACGCTGTTACAACAATGACTGCGCGGGTCTGAGCAGAGCTGTGTCTTTGGAAGCTCGCGGGAAGAGGGCATCAGCGTGTCATCCCTTGTAGGAGACAGGCGTGAGGAAACGTGAAAGCCTTTTGCCTTTCTCTTCCCATTGCAAAAAGCATCCAAGATAGGAACACTGCTTCAGCCCAAAGACATCCATGCAGGACTGAGCAGCTGGGATGGTGGGATGCTGCAAACTCTTCTCCTTGCTATTCCAGCCCTGCTCCTCTCTGGCCCCCTCACTGCCCTACAAAGCTGCTGCACAGCAGCAAAGCTGGAGGAGTGAGGGACTGGTACAGGGGCTATTACAATTTCTGGCAAAAGAGCTTCATGCCCAAGCAAGGGTATTGAAGTCGCACCCGGTTAGTGCTGGCAGGGGGCATGCAGCAACGTGGCCATATCCTGGAGAGCATCCCCCATGCAAAGGCGCAGCCTTCTCCTCACTGCAGGGGTTACAGCAAGACAGCCAGTGGATGGACCTGCCTTTAAAAGGTGACCATGCGACAACACAAGGGGAGAGCTGGATGGACTCCTTAAATCCTAAGCCAGGCAACGCAGCAGAATCACATTCGTTCTGGGAGCGGGGCTGGGGAATGAGGCAAGACTTCCCCTTGAAACACTAGATCTCTACAGTCACTCATTCATCTCTGCACATGGAGAACTCAGCCTTCGCGCCTGCATAACCCTCAATTTCTTTGCTCTTAAGGGAGTCTGGCGTAGCAGGGGTTTGTGGCCAGACATGAGTTACATTGGGAGAAAAACAGCAATGTTTCCAATGACTGGACAGTCTGCCTCCTATAATGGACAATTTAGCATATAAAAATAACTGACGTTTGGAAGAGGTACAGAGGCGGGCATGCTTTATAAGCTTTACCTTTCCCCTGCACTGAATCCTCGGCATACATTGGCAAGCAGATGAGCCAGGACCCAAGAAATGGGAGACAGGCACACTGCTTCGAGCATGCACAACTCAGGTTTATGGAAACACAAGCTAATTTTCCACAGCGATCAAGACAAACTACTACAAAATAGACACCATGAAAACTATCGCCTCACTGTCTAAACCCATGGCCACGTGGGTCTTGAAATCTTGGGTATAGTTCTGATCTGAAAAAACAAGCTGAAGCATTTGGAATTAATAGAGGAGGGGAGAAAGTACAATTAAAAGCATGGAGCAGCTTCTATATGAAAACTGACAAGGTTTCTAGGTCGAGGAATCCATATGGCAGATAGATGGGAGAGGTTTGTAAAAGCACAAACAGCCTGGGAAATGTGAAAAAGGAAACATTTGTCATGATTTGTCACAAAACAGGAACCTCAGGGCCTGAAATAATGTTAGCAGTCAGAAATTACACAAAAGTAGTAGTACTTTTCCAGGGACTATTCCTTCCTTTGCAACATACTGCCATAGCATGCTGTAGAGGCTAACAGCCCTAAATCCAGAGAGCAACTGGGCAAATTCTTGGAAGAGAAAACCATCAGAAACTCTTAAACAAAGATGAGAATGAAGCCTCCAGCCAACTCCAGAGCCTACGGGGGAGAAAGCATATGCACTGCCTGTTTTTACACGCTTTGCTAAGCATCCCCCATGACTGCTCTTCTGGAAATGAGCTGGGGACGCAGCCACCCTTACACTCCTGGCTGCAGGCACTGAGGACTCTTTTGAAGGCTGGAGGGCTTGCCGGAGCACCTTCTACCACCACAAGGAGAAGCATTTGACATCGTGCTGAAGATATAAACCCAGAAATGGCTCGGTACAGTAGAGCATGCACAGATGCCAGGGAGTCAGGAGGAAGCTGCAGATCTGTCTGCCAGACAGATGAACTGCCACAGAGAGCGGAGCTGCCAGGATTGGCCAAGGGCAGATGCAGACTTCATGTCTTGGGTGCCAAATTAGATGTGACATGTCATTTAGGACACTTGGTTGTCTAACATGTAAGTTAAAAAAAAAAAAAATCTCTGTACTGTTAACAGTGGTGTAGCACTAGGCATGGCACTTGACATGGTCATGTCCATGGTGTGTAGTTCGGGATGCTTTGCTGACATGAAAGCACAGTTACTGAATCTAGATGTATCGGCCCTATCTTTACCTACCCAACACAATCTTATTACAGCCTGTCAATTCTCTCATTCTTACATGCTTTTGATACATTTTCTACAGATGGTAGGACACAGCTCTCATTCTGCAACCTGAACAAAGCAAGGCCTAAACTTGAAATTAAAAGCGAGAGTTTTTATACAGCCGTAGAGCAGATGCTTTGGGTTGCGCACTCCTGGGCGATGCTCTTTGTCACAGCAGAAACACCACTGTATTTTATTCCACCATCCGTCTGCATGACTATGGATGCAGGTATCTTAGCACGTCATCTCTTTTTACTGTGTTGAATCAAGTAATCTAGCTTTCGGTCATCCTTCCTGGGGCCTATTCTGCAGGAAAAAATGTTAAGGGAATCTACAGAACAGCTAAAACATCTCTCTGAATTCTTCTAATGCTACACGATCATCCTGGTGCAAAAGGAAATACTTTTCAGAGCACTACAAATTGTTCTTAACTAGAAAGACAGACTTGGTTTAGCCTGAAAGTATACCTCCATGAATGGATGAGCAAACCCTTGAACAAGATTTCAAAAGAAATTTTGGGATTTATGAAGAACACTTTCCCAATATTCAACAGTAGTACTTTCCTTCATTGATTACTGCTCTAAATATTAGAAAGCTGGTAGCCAGCTTGATTAGACTGACTAGAAAGAAAACAGCACCCTGCTGCATCTCGCCTTCACTGAGACATATTCTTCCTTTATCCCTGTCACTCCCTCTTTGCTGAATTTGGATGTTAAATCTTTTTAGGAGTGCATGACAGTCAAATTTGGAATATTTGGGTAGCATGGAAAGCAAGTTTAATTTCATTTGCCCAGTCTGGCAGAAGACTGTGCCTTGCTCACACGACTCTTCTATGAACGCAGCTGAAGAGAGGCAGGTCCTGCTGCTTTTTCACTGAAATACCAGAAAAGAAATGAAAACAGAGCTCTGCACTCAGAAGGGTGTTATTGTACCTCCACATTGATCTGCGATAAGTAATTCTTTTGCTCCCGCTACTATCATACCCAACTGCCTCACCACTGCCGGCATACTCTTGGTTTTCAAACAGCATGCAAAGGGACAGCTATTACCACTTCACCACCAGAGAAGCGACTCACTTCACCAGGCTAAGTGATCTCTGGAAAGCTAGAGAAGTCACCTACAGCTGGAGCCAGCCCTCCCCACCATATACTTTTTGCTGCACCGCCAGCAGAGCTACCACTAGATCAGAGTCAGGAGGATTGCTCTGAGCCCTTTCGCTGTCGGGAAGCTAATGTCATCACCTACAAGGTGCACTGGGTCTCCGCCGGCCTGAGAAAGGCCATCTGTCAGCCCCCACGCTTGAATTGCCAGCACTAGAGCAAAATGCAGAGCAGCGACAGTCATTTTTAAGTGTTCCTGAGGCGGTGTTCATGAGCCACCTTCAGACTCCATTAAATCATCACGTTATTTACTCCAGCCCTAGGAGCAGCTTGTTTACAAACCTCACTACAAAGTAACTGCTGCTGCTAACACGGGTGTTTCTAAAGAATCTTTCCCAGGCTACAACAAAGCTCAGAGCATCCTAATCATTACCGTTGCCACAGTTATTGCTGTTAATGGCCACAAGTCCCCGGCATGGCCCAGGCCTCAGCAAAGCACCCACTAAGCCCATGCGTACATCGACAGAAGAGGGTCTCTACCCCAAAGGCATTGCAAGGAACCATAAGACAACAGATGGGGAGGAAGAGGCAGGTGGAAAGTAATGACCAGGCGGCAGTGGTCTACGGGACAGGTTGCAGGCTCTTCAGACAACACATTAAAAGTCATTTCATTGTCAGTCAGGCTCTTTGCTGTTCATCCATCTGTAATGGAGCACCCAAAGTATTCCCCATCACCTCCTCTGCACCATGCTTAGCAAGATCTCTTTGCCTTGTCATAGGATGAAATACTCCGGCACAGGAATACCTGGGAGCCAGCAGGGAGGCTTCGTTCTGCCCTGCGTGAAGGAGCCTCACAGAACGTATTGAAAAGGACAATGGAACTGTTGGATGATGAAAGGCAGCACTGCCGCATATCCAAGATGCCGTGGGCTATTTTTAATCATTATTGCTACTACAGTAATGATACGCTGGGGTACCTGACTGGCTGAAACTTTGCTTTTGGCCCACGGGGAAAACAGTGCAGGAACTTTCATTCTGATTGCCTGGCAAAGACATGCCCAACATACCACTAATAAATCAATCACCCTTCAAGCTGCTCTTCTGCTGCTCAGCAGACGCTGGTTGATCCACAACTAAAGGAGGCTAACGAATGGTTCTGCCCTGATTTCCCCAACTCTTAGCACTCAGAAGAAGCTACTATAAATTTGTCTGGTGTTGAAGGAACGGAGAATTGCATGAAGATGAACAACTACAGAGGTGTGTAGCAATGGCACACAGCGGTGGCAATCAGAAGCTCAGGGTCTGTTGCTGTGAATTTAGCTCAACAGTACCTTAAAGCTACTCACGGCAACATCCGAGCCCCTGTAAACACTCGCACAACACTAAGATTAAAGCCGGAAAATGGTTTTCGTATTCCCACCCTGGTATCCTGCACAACACAGGGACGACTCAGATAAATATCTAAAGAGGTAGCGAGTTTGCTCAGGCAAGTGTTGAGCCTCCTCCATTCTGGCTGAAGTCAGTACAAATTGAGAGCACTCAGCAACCTGTTTTGAGTGATCTCAGGGAGGGAACATGCAACATGACAAGGGCTAAACCTCAGTGAAACCCTGCTGCCTCCCCACATCCCTCAGTGGATTTACAAAGAAGAAAAAAGAGAAAGCATAAGGCTTGGTCTAGAGACTAAATCCACAGGATTTTAATTTCACTTTCAAACAAGTTCCTGGAAGCCATTGATTGCAATGATGGCCTTGCAAGACAGATGACAAGACCCTTGGTAGAAAGGGGCTTCTTAAAGGAAAGAGAACAGAGCTATGCAAAGGTGCTTGTGTTCTCCAAAGTCTACACACAAACACACATGAATAGCACAGCAAGGCAGTGCTTTTCTCAGATGCTTTAGCCTTGTGGGTAGCTGAGATGTTCGGAGGTGCTGGCACACCCATGCTACAGTCACTTGCTCAGCCTCAAACAGCGAGAAACAAACAGGGCTGGGATTTAATGACTTCCCTGCATGTGCACAGTGATCACTAACACACCGCCAAGCCCTTGCATGGTCGGCCTCATCTACCGAAGTAAGCCGATTCAGCTAAACCCAGCATCAATTTTACCTGAAGAAAGGGATTCAGCATCCCAACACGTTTACATTCCCAGCTGGCAACCCCACACTGATCCACGCAGGAGCTGAACAGTCACTAACACGGCTGACAATTCCCTTCGCCCGTTTGCCATGCAACGTAGCCCTGACTACGGTTTAGCACTGCGGCCAAGACGCACAGGCTTTCCTTCCTCCGCTGTCAGCCAAGCACACCCAGTTCTGTAGTTACCCATCATTTTCACCAGACCCAAATGGCTCTAATATATCACATCACACTTGCTGTCATTCCATGGGTGACTAAAGAGCTCCCCGTCAGCTCTCTAATTAGTCGTTTTTAACTATGCCTTCATTTTTCCTTAACCACGTTTCCCTGAGCAAAGCTCACCCTCCCACGCCAAGCTGGTGCTATACTGTCAGGTTGCAATGAACGTTATGACTGCAGCAAACTGGGTTTCGTGTACAAACAGCAGCATGCAGGGCAACCAGCTTGGGTAGCTCACTTGAGAACTGCTTGAGACCTACAAGAATATCTAAGCTTTATGAATGCCAACTTGGTTGAAACTAGGCTTAACTCCATAAACTTATTTTCCTACATCCACATGGGGTGGGCTAAGTGTCACCTGGGAAGGGCCAAGCCACCAACCAGACCTTCAAGTGGTCCTGACTGCAGAACCCTGCAGTACGTCTGCTTGGCATGCAGGTTTCAGAAACCCCTTCTGATACCATCCTGAAGGTGATGAATAGGGAAGATTGCTAGATGATCTCTAAGGTCCCTTCCAACCCAAACCATTCTATGATTCTATGATGATGAGGAGCCCAGAACATCCCACGTCACCTTCATTTCGGGATGGGCTGGGATTTTTCACACCCAGACATACGTGCATGGCGTGAAATGGAGGAGTTTGGACATATAAAGCGCTGAAGATCAATTTTTCATTGTAAATCATTATGCTTTTAGCAGCAAAGACATTCCTTTCACACTCATCTGTAAAGTTTCTAGCAACAGGACTGTCAATATACGTACTGTCTATCCAGGGGACAGTCCCTACATTCCTAGCCAGGGCAGTCTAAAGGATGCACAGTTTAAATCAACCAATTAATAGGCAAAGGGAAAATTGTGACTTCCTCACATTGAAGAGCTCCACGTTTGCTTAAGCAATGCTAGTGACAGATTTGACCCAACCAGCAAAAATTAAATCCAGGCAACACACACCTGCTCCTGCGTAAGTCACACTCACAACAGCATGATTTATTGAGAACTACTGCCACTTGTGAGCTGAGCAAGTCAATACGGATACACAGTAAAGCAAGGAAAATGCCTCCCAACCTCCTAAACCGCTATGTTGCTCTTAGCACTTCCGTTTCGCAATAAACAGTCGGTTGGTGGCTCTGAAAGAGCAACGCAGCTGCTTTTTGTATGCGAGTCACAGGAGGTCTGACTTAGTGCAGGACAAATTAGGCAGGGCTTCCCATGCGAGGTTGGGTAACATTGTCTGGTGCTCTGCGCTACACCTGCAATAAGCAGCTTTTAAGACAGAGTGACTAAATGTTTGGGTTTCACTTCAGCAATTAATCGCAGCAGCCTTTTACTTATTTGTATGCTTCAAAGCTAGAGAGATGATCCCTTAATTAGCCCCTTGCTCTCCTTCTCAATCCATGGTTTACTGAAAAATAACTGCAGTGCTGTACTGACAGGTGGGAATGAAATCCTAGGTTTATCTCCCAGGTAGCTGCACGTGTTCCTGTGAGGTCACCCATCTCAGAGCCAGCAGATAGTTCAATCTCAGTGGTCTAGCCACCCAAATTGCTTCTGCAAAGATTAACCACGGAGGAACCAGGTGTTTCAGTAAGAACCAGACTCAGGTTTTCAAAGCAAGCCATGAAGATCCTGGCCTTAATCATTCACTTAGTCTTTTCAGTCACAAAGTATAAACCCTACAGCCCTAACCTCTAGCATTACTCCTGATCTACCCCGCAGAAAGATCTAGCCCTCTGAATTTTAGCCTATAGATTCTCTAGATGCACACAAATGAGGCACTTTCTGTGCTTCTCTGTCTGAAATTTCAGTTGTTCTTTCAAGAAAGCATTACCCAAACCATTGAGCTTCTCAGAGTGAGCATAAACCATTCTCTGGGAATAATCCAATTACTGATAAATACTGAACAAAGCTGCTGTGACAACTCATAAAGCCACAAAGAGCATTTGGAAGATATAGGAGTTATAAAAGTGCTCCTACAAACTCGAGACAACTAAAATGTTCCCTGCTGGGCTAAAGCATCACACTATCACCTGGATTAGGACATCATGCTTCCCAGGACCAACATTCAGGAAGAGGGACAAAACAAACCTCTCTCTCAAGCAAGAGAAAACGCACACCAAATGCATTCATGCAACAGAGAAAGTGTCTCATTCAGCATCACAAGAAAACTCGGCCGAACCAAGGCCGACAGAAGCATTTTAACATATCGCACCTTTTTCTTGAGTTTTCCCCACTTACTCTTAAAGTGACTTCTAAAGCTGACAGTACTTCTGTGGCCTGATCTTGGCTTCTTGTACCCTAGCATAAATTTTACACCTATCTTGGGAGGCAGTGAGCACGTCCTGCCAAATCCCAAGAGCCCTCAAGTCCTGGCTACTCTAGTCCTGATGTTGGGAAGCATGGGCTGTAGATGGGTAGGGGGCAACATGGAAAAAAAGGTCTGTGGGAAGACAATGGAGAAGCAGTATATGGGACAGAGGTGTGTAAGAGACAGCAGGCATTGGAGAGAGTCTGACAGAGACATGTATTCCCAATGTTACGCTTCAAACATAGCATTGTCAAGGAATAAAACGTCACACAGGCATATGTATGCATGCTGCAATGGAGAGTCAAGGTTTCTCCCTCCTCCACTCAGCAACTTCCAAAATCTCATTCCTGTTTGAGGGGATCTACTTTAACAACCCCCTCAACACCAACTATTTACCAACTATTTTTCACTCTTATTTGAGGTAAAGCTGGGGCAGGGGAGGTACACCTGGAGAGGGAATTGAGGTGGCTGGGACAACTGGGAATGATGGTGGAAGACTGTCACGAGGAGGTGCTGGGTGCAGAACACCATGCTGACACCAGGGTCCCCCAGGGACGGACCAGCACACAGGACATACAGAACAAGGACAGGCTCAGCCTTTGCCCCTTATCCGCTCACTTCTAAGCACTGAAACATGCAGAGGTTTTGGAAGAAAAGCTTTTAGAAGTTGTCTGCAAAGCAAGCTTATCATTATTCTGCTTAGAAAGGGCTCTGCTTTGAAGGACGCAGAGAGTGTGCACCACACAGAGCCCAGCACTTACCTGTGTCGTACTGAACTATCAGGGACTGGAATGGTGCCTAGTCTTCAGCGGGTGAAACTCCACTGTTACTTGCATGGTGTCACCAATCCCAAGTGTCCCGATGGAGGGATCGACAGAGAAAGGGCTGCAAGGCAAAGCGAGGTATCAGGACTATCGTGGGACATTTGGGGACTATATTCCTTTGGCAGTCTAGTTCCCTTCAGCTCACTTGCACAAGCAAGAAGCAAACAAACCACAGTCAGCAGGAGAAAAACACGACATACAGGATCAGAAACAGAGTGACTGACTCCCACTTCTGAAGAGATCCAGCTCTCAGAAGATCCTGTGGTACAAAACGACCCCATCTCCCCCACGCTCTGCATCCAGTTCTCTGCAGTGAGGCTCAGGAGTCCAACTGCTAGCAACAGGATCAGAGAATGGTTTTTGAAGAGCACAGAGATAGTAACAGCTACTTGCATGCACAACTCAACACTGATTTCCTCACGAATCTGTCTTTTCCTGCCACCTAGAAACCTCACCTCAAGAGATGCAAATGTCAAGGCAATACCTGTTCCAATAAGATTACAACCTAGAAATCAGACAGAGAATAAAAGTCTTCTTTGAAGACCCGGGACTAATTATGGTTTAATTTGCAGAATTCATTTTTTTTACCTTGAAAGCATCCTGGTTTAGCCTAAGATAGGGCAAGTTTTACCAGCATTTCAATGAAAGCTGCTCTAAGAAGAAAAGGATCGACCAGAAAAATCTGAGTGCAAATGCAGATTGGAGCGATACCATGGCATGGAAACAAGACACAAAAGGAGTATCCCATTTACAGCCTGAATGATTAAATCCCTAGCTAAATGTAACACCGTTAACAGGAGCATATCAAGGCCAATTTAACAGGAGGTTTTCTCTGTGTTTACAAGCAATGCAATCTGGGACTCTGGGTTGTAATCCAAACTCAGAAACTGTTTGCTTGGCCCACCAGACAAATTCTGTGCAATGTGTTGGAAATAATTACAAAAATGTGTTGGTGTACATTGGATTTAATATGAGCAATTATGATTTGTCATCAGGTAAACAGCTCTGGGCGGATAGAAACAAAACTCGGTGCCTTAATGCTTAGGGCTAAGTCAGATGAAACATGCTTCTGCACAATGGCAGCTGGGCTTCGTGGCTCTTGTACAGCCCCACTTAGAAAATGAAAGTTACTGGGTTTAGTGCTATGCCGCTGGTCAACTTGTCACCTTAAAAACATTATCTGGAGAGTTTTACCATGATGAGAGAATGCAATGCGCACACCAAAATAATGAGAACAACTGGAGCCATGCGCAAGCTGAACTTTGCTCACGTAAGCAGTGACAGCTGATGAAACTGCACTCAATAGAACAGCTGGCAAGGACACTGCAAAAAGATGCTCGACTTTACTGGGTATTCATGTTGGTGGTGACAACTAGACCTGGAAATCCCAGAGGAAAACTGGACACTGATTTGCAAGTTCCTGCCTATGTATTCTCCACAGCGATAAGCAGCAGCCTGCTGAAATAGCATCCTGGAAGCCTGCTTAAATAGCTTTGCCAGCCTTTGGTGGAAGCCCCTCTTGGACCCTCACGTTTCACAGGAGAAAAGTAAGAAGTCTTCTTTCGAGCTCTGTTTTCCTGGGAAAGACATTGAGGCAACTCAGGTGCACCTAGTCAGACAGTGAGTCTTTGCTATGTTCTTGACCTCGGCTCCTACACTGAGACCTCTGGGACCAAGTAACTCTCAACTCATTACCAGCCAACTGAACTGGTTTCCTTGCAGATGTGGTGTCAAAAAATGCATTACCCTCTCCAATTCAGCAAACTGCAAAACCGGTGACTGCCTTCTGAGACCAAAAGGAACAGGACAGGCTGTCCACAACACAAGTCACATCAAGCATTTGATTAGGGGACCACCGGAATACCATGTGCTTGTGGCCTCCCAGAGAACAGGTGTATTTGGCTGACAGTGCTATGCAACCATTTCAGAAGGTACTTACCATCAGCAGGTTGCAAGCTAGCACTCTCCAGGAAACCTAGGAGAGATAAAGCTTTAGGGGAAAAAAAAAAAAAAACCAACCCCTGCACCAGATATTTGCTGCATCTTTTGCCTGTGCCCTAGGTGGCATTCTGCTTTGGGGTTGTAGTGCAGTTTTGAAGCCACTGTCTGCTCATCTCCACTTAAGAGCTCATTCTCCTTCATGATATTTGCTCCCAGGGACCAGACCAAACTTACTGGAAAACAAAGTTCCCGGACCACACAGTGTTACTCTCAGAGCTTCAGTACCCTCAGCTTTCATCTACTGATCTCCAATTGCTCAGAATTACTTGCCAATATAGACACAGCTGCTGATAAACTCTTAAATGGATCTTCTACCAGCTCGTAGCTGGCCATTTCCTAACACTGCATTTGGTCTATATGAACTGAGCTCCTAGAGCTGTCATGTGCCGCGCACTATCCTATACAGCCCAAGGGCGGTCAGGTTGCCTGCCTTTATTTCGTCTTTCAAACTAACAGAACTGGTCTCGTGAGATGCTGTGCTGAAGACACCACTGCAGTAGAAAACTTCCCTGCAGCTTGCCAACTTTTATCAAAGGTTGTGTCATGCTTAAAACACTGTAAGCGACTCACACATCCTGCCCATTTCCAGCTATGGCTGCAATACAGCAGCTCAGATGCTCTGGTTCCTTTTTCTTACTGCTTACCAACTATATTATCACACAAGAGTGTTTTGCACAAGCAAGGTGTTGAGTTCCTTTATCTCCAAGTGCTGATGCGGTAGCGGGCCTCCCGATTCCCAATGTTGCGAACCAGCAGAGTTTTCTGGGTGCTGTACTTGACTGGACAGACACAGAAATTCAGCTGGTCAGGGAAGTCCATGATAGCTCGGGCACCTATAGCTCAGATCGGCACAATAAACTCTTCCCTTTCCTTCATGCAGGTGAGCTGGTGGAAGTAATCCTGCAGGGAAAGAAACAATGTCAGCACAGTGCGTTTAGTACCATCCCCACGGCAGAAGGAAAACTGCTGTTTTCTAGGACTCTTAACAGGAGCATTCAATAATGTAATAGTCCTTTTTGCACTAATGACCTTTCAGTCCAGTAGCACGACTTGAACAAGGCTCTTAACTTGCAAAGAAGAAACAACCCCACTGAGTCACCTGCTTTCCCAGCAAGCTGGCAGAACCAGACAAAATCATCTGATACTTGGATTCTGAGGCACCAAAATAGAGTCATGTCATGTAAGGGATTACTGCAGTAACAAGAACCTGCCTTGATCACCACTGCAGACTATTAAAGGCACCACGAAGAACCCAGTTGTGCCACAGGGCCAACTCCAATCCCAGCAACGCAGTGACCTCCTTGAAGCTTGCCAGGGGATGCTCAGGTACATTTTCAGAAAGACTTCGCCACGTGCATGCTCAAGAGTCAGTCTCTGGTGAAATACTTAACAAGCTGGACATGACAATTGTTTTATGTCAGCTGAGTGTAGGGTACCTGCCTATTTCCCACCCCTTCCCGTTGCATTATAGGGACAAGGCTGGGGACACACACCCTTTACAGGTTATCTGATCCATCTCCCCACCCCAGAACTAACTCAGCTCTGTACCCAAACCATTCTTGAGAGGTGTTTGACAAGTACTTGAAAGCACCAACAACTCCACCCCTGCCCTCAGCAGCCTATTCCAGCTCTGCCCTATGCTTAAAGAGAGCTCTTCCTGTGTCTAATCTCAATTTCCCTTTACATCTCCTCCTCACCTCAGGGGAGGCAGGAAATAGCTTTGCTTCCTCTCTGCTGCATGGCTGATGTCTTCATCACCTCTCTTTTGTACAGTCTCTAGACTAAGTGACTTTCTGCCCTGTTAGCATGCCTACCTGAGGCAGGTGGTATCAGGAGCTGCAAATGGGAGACACTCAGATACCCCTACCAGAGCAAACTCAGCTCTGCTATTCCCAGTCATTGGCTTGTTCAGAAAAGAGACAGACAGTCCCCAGACAGTTCCCCCCCTGCAGCTGTCTGGCATTTATCAGTAGGAAGGCGAATCAAATCACCAAAATCATTTTGCTGTAGGATTGAGCAGACCCATCTCCAGATCTATGGTGTGGCAGCACTGTGCTGGAAGTAGCACCTTGTCCCTGCTGAAAGCAGTGCTAAAACTGCTTAGTAGGGCCAGGAACCATTACCTCCAGCAGCTCTTATCAACCAGTTGATAAAAGCTCTGCCTCTTATCACTCACTTGCTGTCCTCATCTTTTTTTCTCAGTGCTTTTATCTTGTTTGATATTTTTATAATTGTTGAAGCAGCAAGCAGACGATTTAGGAATTGCACACAGCACCAAACTCCCTCAACCAGACCAGATTCAGATTCCTCTGCGCTTGGGATTTCCTGCTCCCATACCCACCCTCTCCAAGCCTGCAAGGGACCTACAGCAGCCAGACGAGGCACAGACACAGAGCTACAGCTTTAGCACAGCAGTTAACACCCAGCGCCTACCAACCGCCTGCTCGGCTGGGGTTCAAGGTTGCAGTAACAGATGCTTTCACATCCAAGATGGAAAAAGAATAAAGAAGGGTCTTCTTTTTCCAGACATCTCAAATATTCACACTGGATATTGCAAAAAGGCTTTTGCTTCTCATATTTGGAAGGTAAAATACCAGGAAGGGAACTGCAGCAAGCAACATACAGACTTGACAATCACATTTCAGGAACGTGTTTCATCTTCAGCAAGTCCTTCTGAATTAGCAATTTTGTACTCACTCTTGCAGCCTAAGCCCTCTAAAATAAAAGCTATGGGCAGCCCATATGAATGTGAAGCACCTATTAGCTGGGTACTTCACTGGGTCCTGGACTGTTTAGAGCCTCAGAAACTGCATTAACAAATGAAGAATGCTATTTACTTCTTTTCTGTTATTTTGGCCACACTACTGTAACAAAGGCATTGTAAATCCAATTGAAATCTGCGTGCCTTATTAAGTCTGGGCATGCCATAATTACTTATCTCTGCCTTCCAGATGCCAGGTAGACAGAGGAGGACCCAAGGAGTTCAGATCAGCAGGGGGATAAAGAAAAAAGAAAACTCCAACAACTGGAGCCATTTGAGGGAAGTAAAAGGAAATCATTTTCAAGTCATTGTCATCGCTAAGGAGCAGATCAGCAGCAATGTAAATAAGAGCCCAAGGAATCAATCCCCCCCAAAAGCAAGCACAGGCAGCCTTCCCAGCTCTGCTGCCGGTGAGGGGCACTGGGACTGCCTGCACAGCAATGCATGGGGAAAGGGACTTCTCCAGGTATGCGAAGACAAGGCTAAAGCAACAAGGATTTGGCCTCACAGAGACAACCGCGACCTCTGAGAGAGAAAGCTGCCTCTTGCCATTCATGTACATGCATGTTGTGTGCTGAGCCCCTTCGCCAGGGACACCCTGGGATGGTGCATCCTCTACAAAGCTTGACTCAAAGCACTTCAGCACGTGCTGACCCTTCAACCACGCTCTAGGACCTCAAAGTGGGACCTCACAGCAAAGTTGAAGGCAGCGTCAGGCCAAACAGGGGGAAACCCAAGGAAAGAGGGGTGCTAGGCAGAAGCTGGCTGCTCATGCTGCTGTGAACCCCCGGTCCCATAAGCTTCTGAAAGCTGAATCGCCCTCCCCTGGAAGAAGATCAAGGCTGCAATTCTCCACTGCAGCACTGCCCTGTGTTACCAACTCTGCTATGCACTTACTCACAGTCTAGGGGTACAGTCAAAACCAGTTTAAAATCTCGTTTTACTTTGCAACTGCAAACCCTTAGCAGGCTGTTTAAAACCAGGTTTCTAAATAAACATGCCTGGGTGAGAGAGGGGTTGCATCACTTCCATGCTTTAAAGACCGTTGTGTTTAGATGCAGCTTCAGGCTATAGATTTTCATGAAAACACAACTTCATCCTTCATACAGCTCCGCTCTCAATTTCAGGGAAAATACAGTTCATTGTACAATGGTTCCTCTTCTCTTTTTCCCCTTTGATAAGCAGTAAGTTACAAGCTCTGGCCTGCAAAGCATCACCAATGGCATTTGAATTAGCACCCACTGAAATTAAAGCAACTGCTTGTATCAAAGGTGTCACTCCCAGCTCTTTGCAAACTCAGGCTAACATTCATTACTGTCACAGGGATAGCAACCTTAACTGCCCAGTATGCCAGCAAACTCGGATGTCAGTTTTACTGTAGAACCGATCGTAAACACTTCATTGAATTCCTTGTAGCAGGCAGCGGCAAAGAGGAGATCCTTGTAGCATTAGGTAGCATAGTAAGTCAAACAGGGAAAGCTCCCTGCTGAAACCATCATACCATAAAGGCTGGAAAATAAGGGCCATTAAAAGAGAGGAGGGAGGCTGGAGGATGAAGGTGGCTTCACATGAGAACGGGTACCCCTCCTCCTGCCTCCCTCAGCTACCAGCTCACAGGATGCTTTGAAATCAGTCCCTTCGCTCCAGGTTCATTTTGCACAGGGCCATTTGCCTTGGTCTTCTGCCCCTGTCCTCCTCCCAGGAATCTTCTTAAAAGTATACTTGGAATAGCTTCCGTGTGCTACAAAACATCTAAGAGGGCTGGAATGAATTTTAAAGGAGTTCATTTCAGTAATACAATAACTCATTGTCCTGTCATATTCCATATCAATCAAAGAGCACTAATTCAGTCTCCACTGAGCATCAGTCATGAATTTTGCAAACCTCACAGACTGAACTTGGATTGCCTGAAAAGATTGTATTGCTACAGTAAAAAGAGCACGAGGAGAAAACAGAACAGGCTGTCCTATGTTTTTATATGCTTCTTCCTTCCTTCTTCCTTTAAGAAAAGCTACTGATAAGCCTGAAGGACACACAAATGTCAGCATTTCTGGCTGTTGTTTAGTCACCAGTCAGTTCCATGATGGTTTCCAGTTAGCCAGAGACTGTCAGACCATAATGCAAGGACACCCGGGAACACAGGTGGCACGAGAACACCCCCACTGTACAACAACCGGAGCCATAAAACAGAAATGCATAAATCAGAAGCAGCAAGAGCAACTAATTGCACGTTGCCCAATGGAAAAGTTAGCATTTCATTTTTATAACACAAGTGCCAATAAACAAAGAGACATGTCAGCTATTTATTCACTTTCTGACAGTCCAGTCACGTGGCACATTCCCAAATGACCCAATCATTTTTACCCTAAATATTAATGATGTTAAGTAATTCCTCAGTCCCTCCAAAGGGACAGATTCTTTCACAAGCATGGGGAGCCAGGCACCACCGGGCATTTCCTCTTTAGTTTTCTATATCCATACCGTTGGAGGACAGGACAAAGTGCTAAACTCAGTCTAAGCTGCAAATGGAAGATGAGAAAACAGCTATGCCCAAAGAGATCTTGCACCTCTGGCCTGCTGCAGAAACATCAGCTGGCTCAGAGCTATCCCCTAACCTTGCCTCTCCAACAAAGACATGCGAAAAACAGTGCTAAGAGGTAGCGGGATGCTGGTGGAAGGAGTCAGCCTGCCTGTCTTTGCTTCCCTGCAATGCTTCCTCCCTTCCGTGCCATGAACTAAATCCTCTCTATTAACAAGCCTCCAGGTAACAGCACCGACCCTTCACATCACAGCACTGAGAATCAGACTTGCCAGGGCCACGGCACTGGTGTTCAAACCTCCAAGCAAAAGTATGTGTGGCACGGAGTAGGTGCCACTTGACAGAGCAACCACAACAACATGCATGAAGACACAGCCACATCAGTATTACTGCCCACAGGCTCTGGGATAAGGTGTCTGCCTGCAGACTGCACCTGCCCCTTTAGTCCTTTACGTGCTCTGCCAGGCAGATGTCTCACTGTCACCTGCAGCACATCAACCTCCTGCTGAGTTAAGGACACCTAGAGCTCAGTGTCTGCACCAGGCTGGCTCCCTGCCACGGGCACAGCACTCCCTCTCCCCTAGACTCGCAGCTGGATCGCAGGCAGGCAAGTATCCTCAGAAACAGAACGGCTGCAAGGCTTGGAAACACAGGGGATGAAAAAGCATCATCTTTGCTCCAGTCCAGAGACAGGCAGGGAAGTGGCTGCCAGATGGGAAAGAGAAAAGCTCTCTGGATCTACTTGTGCCGCTAGTATTTTCCATAATAATTAAACCCCTACCATGGAGATGGCTAAACATCTTATCAACACCCCTCCCTGACACTCTCCTGCTGTTCCATGTGCATCTTCCCTCACGAACGCTCAAGAAAGCGCGGGGAGGGAAAGCACAGCCTGTGAGTCCCTGCTGCAGCCGCTAGCAGCACCATGCAATGCCAAGATGTGACTAGCTGCAGACTGCCTGACCACAGCCTGGAGCAGACCTCACAGCACGGTGTGGACTATAACCAGCCTGCCAAAAAAGTGATTACTTTAGACATAATGCTCAGCTGTCTCACTCCTGTGTCCAACATGATATACATTAAGGTGACGGCCACCTTTTCAAAGGTGGTGGTCCTCACTCTGATCAGGGTCACTTCAGGTCCTGCAAATAACAGGTCACTTTTCAACAGACCCTTGTATTTATAATTAGTAGAGCAATCCCATAATGATGCAGCAATGGACAGATACTAGAAACCAACACTTTGAGAGGCTGCCCTACCACAGACAGCAGACTCTCTTATCCCTGAAGCCAATAGACATTACATTAGAAGTGCAAGCGCTGAAGGATAAAAACAGTCTGAAACACACAAGAGCCTCCAGCCTGTGAGAGCATAATCTTCACCATGGGCAAAGAGTTTCCCCCAGGTCTAAATCCAGTGCCACCCCACTGAAACCAGCACAGTTCCACAAAACCCACACCAGAAGCCCTGTTCTGAATCCAGCCCTGCAGGTGCAGCTTCCACTGAAGGCACCAACCTCTTGGGACCTCCGGTCTCACCTTGTTCTCCTCAGGGGTGAAAAGGATGCGGAAAGTTGAACGCATGCCAGGTGCTACCTTACGGTACACATCCTTGGGGCCAATCAACTTGAAATAAGGCGAGCTCCCCAAGACGACCTTCACCAGACGAGGAACCTGCAGGAAAGACATGAAACTATCACTTTGCCACTTGTGGAAACACAAGGAGAAGAGACCTGGCCATGCCCTGCTGACATCCTTCCTTAACCACCTTTCCAAAGCACTTTTAGCTCTCGAGGTACATGCACATAATACACATGCACAAAAAGGGTGGACCTGAATCCCTTCTGCCGGGGCAAAATAGCCCCAGGCCAGAGGCAGTAGGGCAATGCCCTGCTGTGAAGGAAGTGCCAAGCAGATAAGACACCAGCAGCATGGCGATACGATACCAGAATCAAGTCATCCACATAGTCAACAAACCCAGAGAACCTGCTTGCTTCTGCCTGCGCACATCCATGCAGTCACGCCTCTAAAGGGGGAATGTAGTACCTGAAGGCAAAACAGGACGTGTTATATTGGGGCAAGGAAGAAATTCACTTCTGGCAGACCGGATTTGAGTGGGGCAGTCAAGCTGTGGTGCTACAGAGTCATGCAGAACCAGGAGAAGAAGGAGAAGAAGGAGACCACAGACATTGTGGCCTTGCTGGGAATAAAAGAAAGCTGAAGAGCAAAAGGAGGAACATAGGAAAACAAAGAGACAACCCCAGAATCAGGGAGATAGCTAAGAGAATTTCACAGATTCACTGAATCATTAAGATTGGAAAAGACCTTTAAGATCATCAAGTCCAACCATCAACCCAACGCCACCATGCCCAGTAAACCATGTCCCGCAGGTCCATGTCCACATGTTTTTTGAACACCTCCAGTGACGGTGACTCCACCACCTCTCTGGGCAGCCTGTTCCAATGTTTCACCACTCTCTCAGTAAAGAAATTTTTGCTAATATCCAGTCTAAACCTCCCCTGGCACAACTTGAGGCCGCTTCCTCTCATTCTGTTCCTAGTTACATGGGAGAAGAGACCAACACCCACCTCATCACAAGCCCTTTTCAGGTAAGTGTTGAGAGCAATAAGGTCTCCCCTCAGCCTCCTCTTCTCCAGACTATACAACCCCAGTTCCCTCAGCTGCTCCTCATATGACTTGTTCACCAGACCCCATTTAAAGGGCGCTGTAAAGAAGCAAGGAGGAAGCACCATGCTCTACAAGGAAAGGCTGATGTAGAAGATCAGAGCAGTCAACTTACCAAAATAATGGCAAAACAGACGACCCCCCAGGCTGTGCCTATCAATTCTGGGCTTCAAAGGCATTTTCTGCCTTCAGATACATGACCAGCACTGACTCACAGTGTGGTTTCATTACTGAAAGCCAGCCTCAGCTCTCTGGAGGCTCTTGCTGCCTCGTGATTGTAGCCAGGCAGCTGCCAGTGCAGGCAAGGCAGATTTCTGGGTATTCCTCCCCACAGCCAGCAGTCCCTGCAGGCACCCTCCTGCCAGTTTCTGCCCTCTGGGATGCCACAAGCACAGAGACAGCACACAGGCGTTTTCTAGCACAGGCGATTTTGACTGACAGGCAGCTTCACTGAGAAACAACGAACCCACACAACCCTTGGCATAAATGGACAGTCATTCTGCACCACCCACCAGAGCCTGATAACCCATGGCTAAGGCAGTCCTGAACTCTCCAAACGCCCTTTGCTCCCAGCAGTGCCCTGGGGCATCAAGTTCCAGGGGCCAATTTCACACTGCAGAGAAATGTTTTGGTCACCAAGTCCCTTGGCAGAGGAGCGCACGTGGCTAAGACCTTCAGCAAAAGCCACCCAGAACATCTGAGGGTGGTGAGGAGCAGCCTGAAGACAGAAAAGCAATTTTACAACACACAAGTAAGAGCAGTAAGTATATGGCAAAGTGCTTCTGTATTTGAATGATTACAGAGCCTCTTTTTGGAATATACTTTGCTGTCAGCCGGATTTTGATGGAGCAGACAACCTCAGGCTACCATGCAGTAGAAGTCAGTATGATTCAGAGGAATCTGGGAAACTGGTGAGAAAACTTGGAGACAGAGCACAATATTGCTTTTCTCTAGGACGGTACCAAAAGCAACAAAATTAGAATACGATTTAACCTCTCTTGGGATTATTATCACTGTTTGCCTGTTGGCTGGTACTTGGCAAAGACAAACATTTTCAAGTGCCACATGGATAATGGAGCAGCTGAAGCCAAAAGCCTTAGTGGGAACGAGCCATAGGGAAAGAGAAAGTGAGGCACATTTTCATCAGGAAAGAGGATACCTACAGCAAAGAGTGCCCAGAATCACTGTGGACCCCACGAATGGTATCCCTTGGGCATGGGCATCCACGCTGCATCTTTCCAATATCCCCAAGCTGAATGCCAGACCAGGAATGGCGCAGCACTCTCCAGGAGTAACTGAGGGACCACACCTGCATCCTTCCTTGCCAAAGGGTCTTCCATTTTCAACCGTGTCCCTGTCAAAACCTGTTATCTCACAATACACTTTGACTTCTCTTGCTGTTTCTCCACCTGCAATATGCCCCAACAGCTTTTTTTTGTCCACCTCTTTGTTTCCCCTAACAGGTAGATTTGGAAAGGGGGGTAATTCACCTGCTCTCATGCACACTCCATCTTCCCATCCTGCCCTCCTCTCATGGATACATCTTACTCTTCAGTACACAAGACTGTCTTTAATTACACCTTTCTTCTTCTGACCCTTCTCTGCTTCCAGTACACTTACTGTTACGTGTCAAGAGAAACACTTGCCTGTACAAAGTTCTCTCCCAGAGCACTTTCTAACTCAGCTCCTTTCCTCACTCCTGTCTTTTCCCACCAGCTTGCTCTTGGCACGTGCCTCACTCGAGCAAATGTTTCCCCTGATGAAATTCAAAAGGTCTCAATCTTCCTCTTTACAGTGGAACAAAATTGCTGACGTTTTTCAACTTTTCCCTTCTCAACTTTCTTGGGAAATCTCAAAACGATCACAATTTTTTCAAGGAAAGGTGGAGACCTTCAAGAGCATGTTACTGTGGATGGGCTGTGGTTCTCCAAAGGGAAAGCAGAGAGCCACGTTGCCTTAGAAAAACCTGGGCAGAACTGAATTAAACTTAGCAGGAGCCTAAAGCGGCACCTAAAGGCCTCCCACCGCTTCTGCTAAATCAGTCCGTTCCCACTGCTATTTCAAAACACCCTTCCTGGAGTGCTAATGCCACTAATTCTAACTTATTCCAGCATAAAGCACAGAAGACTCAACCCCTGTGCTTTGACAGTGAGCTGCACAGAGGCAGCTAAACAGGCTGTGAGAGGCAGAGATGCCCTGCCAGAAATCAAGATTGACCAAGGAGCCACCAGGATGTGATACACACTCGAGGTAAAGCATGCGGGCAGACAAGAACTGTACAGCCCTCCACATTCCCCTCAATCCAGGGCTTTCGAGAGGAAGGATGCTGACTAGAAAAGCTCCTTTGGGCTAGATACCACCAACACATGGCCAAAATCAGGGAGAGAATCCCCAGCATAGGAAGATTTCCACCAGCTTGCAAAATAAAGGTGGTGAGACTTCTTATTCTGATGTGCTGTGCTGCAGCAGATAACTTGCTATGCCTGTATGCCACGTGAATTACACTGCTCTCCTCCTCCAGCACAGCGTTAAACCTCCACATCCCAGCACTTACCTTGTCGTTGTTCCTCAGAATCAGTGGCGCTTCGTAGACCTCGCAGGGGACGTAGCTCTGAAATACCACCTCTGATGGGAAAGGCTGAATCAAGCTCTGGTCCAGGTCAACTGAGGAGACCTGGAGATGCAAGAGAGAGCAGTGAGAGGTTCAGCTGCTGGGAGAAAGATTCATGAATGAGACTCCTACATTGATCTCCAGTGAAGTACAGTGTCTTGGTGAGTACGTCTGCCCAGCTCACACTACGGAAACAGGAGCTCACCCACCTGTGTTCTGAGCTCAGCAAAAGCTTCTGGACCACACTCAGCAGGCTCAAGCTAAGAACCTCTTTTGCTAGGTGTTTCTCCAGGCTTCCTTCTCCAAAATGCAAGGCAGTGCTTACCTCCAGCGGAGCCCTGTGCTAACAGGGTCACACAGCTCCAGAGCACTTACTCAAAGCGCCATGAGCACTCACGGAGCAAGCGAAACCCAAGACTTTACATGAGACTCTATGGGAAACCATTCTGGGATGATCTTTACTCTGAGACAGAGAGACCAAGCCCCACACATCCCCAAATACTGTTTTTGATATAGAGGCTAGAAACCAGTAAGAAGAGAACAGTACCAGAGGAGGTAAGGACAACAAGAAAGTAACACAGTAGTTAGGAAAAAGACATGTGAGGTGAACATTGGATGGTGACAAGGTTCAGCTCTTTTCTCAGCATTACTGGGCAACTTGAGTAAGACTGGACTTGGTATCTCCTTTTTCCATGAGCTTTAAAAGGATGCTTTATTGTATTCTGTTATTGCTGGTTTAGTTAATACCACTGCAGAAGCATGCCTGAGAACATACACAAACAGCAAGTGCTTACAGAGCAGAGGCATTACTTTGAGGAGATTCCTCCCTGCTTTGTCTGCCCTCTTCCAGCTGCACTGTTCCCACTCGAAAGACATGGGCAGGTCTCCTGCTTCTCCACAGAAGTCACAGTCACGCTGAAGCTAAGAGCGGCAGCACACTGCCAGTTATTTGTGCACTCGTCTGACGCATTCCCAACTCCCGTGCTGTCTAGGGCAATCCTTAACCAATTTGTTACAGCTCTCTGGCTGGCAATTTCCCGCTCAACAGCCTACCTCAGTAATCTACCCATTTGGACTGTGTGTTGTACTGAGCAGTCCTGTAAGAAAAGCAGCTTTAAACACATATCTAAGTAAACAGTGATCCAGATAAAGCACATCCACACCCCTCTGCCCAGCGTGATACCCCTGTATATCTGGCAGCCTGCAAATTCTAACACCCTGCAAATTCTAACACCCTGCAAGGGTCCCACACATTGGTCAAACCCAAAGCATTAACGCAATTGGTTTCGTTAAATCTTGAAGACTTACCACAGGCCCTCAGCCTTCCAAGGCCAACGCTGCCACCACTGAGGGAGTCCTACGACCCCAAGCATTTGCGAGTGACTACACCAAAGCGAGATGTGGCTATTTCAGCAGGACGATGGAAAATGGCAAGCTCACACCCTGGTGTCCTGCCCCAGCCTTCCCCCAGTATCGGGCTTTAGCACTGGTAGCTAAATTCCAGCAAAACCCACCAAGTTCAGCAGAGGTTATTTGTATTGGCTACTAAGCATATCAGGACTTCAATGTCTCACCGGGGAAAAAAATTTTCACCTTTCCCCCAGCAGAAGGCAGAAGGAACTCCACCACCACCAGCAGTTTCAAAGGACAACAGGACCTACTCACTGAGGTATTCAGATAAGCTGGAGGCAAGCCTGTCACAAGCACGCCCCCTCTTCAAATGCCACATCAAACAGCAAGGAAAAGGGCAGGAAAAGGCTACCTTTTGATGGGAGGTTTCACTCATGTCTAGAAGCTGGATAATTCGGGGCCGCCTCATCTCCCGAGTGCTGGCCAGCCTCTGCTCCGTGGTGAGAGACATCTCCTTCAGGAAGGCCGAGGGAGTCAGCTGAAATGCAAAACACCAGCAAGAGCTACACAAATGCCTTTCTTCAGAAAGGCTTTTCTTGTTCAAGAGCCTCTGATGAATAATTTGTGATCACAGCCACTAGGATACTCCTGCAAGTCCCCTAAGTTACCCGCTGAAATACTTAACATCAGGAAATTAGTGATACAGAGCAGGATACACATGATCTAACCAAGTGGCTCTGCCCCATTAGCTTCTCCTTCATGATTTGATGTGACACGTTTCGGGATTTCTGCTCTTCGGGCATCTGTTTTCTCTTTAGTTCTGCTGCATTGAGCCAGTGACCTTTGAAGAGAGTGGCAAGGAGTTATCAGAAATGCTCTAACTCCATCCTTGCACAACGCTCACAGCCAACACGTGTGTGGAGGTGTCACGGTTGGGTGAGTCAGAGGAAAGCAGAAAAGCAGCGTTGTGCCAAGACTGACGTGGAGAGGAATGGCTCCGAGTTTTAGTTATCTCTTCTTAATTTGCACCTGTTTTCTCTCTGTTCTGGCCTCACGGACCCCTCCGCAGAAGTACACAGAGATCTCTCCTCGACAGAGCCTGAGCACTAGGTCATCTCCCGTCAGGTAAGCTCCAGCCAGCAAAGGGGACGTTTGTGGACGGGAAGGAGGAATCGCCTTGACTCCATTGCTGTTTGCAGGGCGGAATCTGTGCTCCACACAGGATATGAGATATAATCACTGTTTTGCAACCTGTTCTGTCTGGAACCAGCCATGTCTCTCAAGTCTTCAGGCAGAGTTTGAGCAGCCCACCACATGCCCAGCTGCCTGGAGGGCAGGTATGGTCAGAGCAGCACTGGCAAGTATGCCTACATGACAGAAGATATTACTGCCCACACAAAGAGGATGGAAAGAAGCACACACTCACGCTTCAGCTATGCCAGTGCAATGCCCAGGACATTCATTTAACTTGGCATCCTGGCAAGACTCTGGACCTTCCCCGAATCAGCATGCACTCCATTCCCCACTGCACCATGACAGCCACCTCCAGCAGAAGCCGGGCAGCAAAGAGATGGGGAGGTGGCGTCCAGCTTCACAGTGCTGCTAGACAACAGGAAGGGAAGGCGAAGGAGGGACACAGGGGGAGTTTCCAGCCTTAACACAGGTCCTGCCCAGCCACAGCAGGTACTTACAGTTACAGACTCCTCTGTCTCTCTGACTAGCTTTGGAAAACGAGGTGCTACCACTTTCCTCTGGAATCCACCAGCCATTTTGGAGGATCCCATGGACAGATGCATCTTGCCAGTGGCCATCTCTCAGCTCACCTGGAAGGAGCAACAACGGAACTTTGAAACTCTAGAATCCCATTCATGGCAGAACCAGAGGACACACCCACGTCTCCAGGCTGCGGCATCCTTCCGAAGTGGAGAACTTAAGGCCTCCCCACCCTGTTCCGTGATTAGACCATATTTAAGTGGCACAGTCAACATTCATAGCAGTAAAACCCCAGAACAAACATTCCCTGAGCCAAAACAGCCTTTTGCTGGGGGTGCTGTCCCACGAGCCACAAACACACACCAGGGCCTGCTGGCATTTCTCACCTTCCCCCGCTTCCATTGCTTTTGGAATCCCATTTACTGGAATTATTAACCCAATCTCTATTAGTAGCCAAACTGTCCTTTATTCCTTTTTACAAGTTTTTCGGTGGGAACAGAAGGAAGGTAAATGTCACTTAGCTGCTTCATTTTGCCAGGGCAGCTGACCTGATGTGACTGTGTGCCTGACCCTACTAAGTGCTCGGAGTACTATGAACAACCTTAAACCCAGGGATTGCTGCTGCCCCCAGCGTTAATAAAATCAGACTACTTGCCGACTTTGCAAACCCAAGGTCCACCATCTGTGCAAGGAGCCTGGTGATGCTTCCAACTAATGGAGTGTAGATTTCAATACTCTCATTAAGAACTACAGTCTCCCAAGGCTAATTTGCTTGGTTTAAGTCACAAAAATTATCCAGCAAATATGACTCCTTCCAGGCATGAAATTACCACAGCACCCAAGAGCATTTCTCCATGGAGAACGAGGGCCCTAATTTTCACTTATTAACACCCAAACTCAAGGCTCCCTACAGGCGTTAGAGGTTGTAACAGCAGAAACAAAAGCATGAAACCATTAAGGGAACACAAGCAATTAGCTCAAATATAAATGCAAATTTGTGAAAGCAGGGCCACTGAAGACTTTATGCTAATGGCAGTTCTTCTCCAGCACCCTTATCCTATAAGTAGCATGGATTAACAGGTCCATGGGCCATTCCTCTTCCAGTCACCAGCCTGACAACCACCTCTCTTCGTCTGTGTCACACAAAGTGGGTGTGCAAGAAAGGGCAAGAAGAGAAGACAACCCCAGAAAGCGGGTCTCAAACACAAACAAAAATCAAAGAGAAACATGTACACTATTTGCTAAGCACTACTTTGGACTAGAAATAATTTCCCCTCCCTTTCTGGTTAACTGGACCAAGGTACAGATGGGTTTGCCCGCTTCTTATTTTCTGGGACTTGAAAGACCAGTGCTCTCAGACCCAGCCCTACTCTAAATTTTTTTTTCCGTTCTGACATTATCATTCTGACATTATCTGACAAAATCACAGATCATATTCCCTCCTGCTTCCTTCTGTTCCACATCATCTTTTCTGTGTGGATGATGTCTTGCTGTATACAGCAAGTCATCGTCTATACAAAGATGACCATTCCCTCCCACTCAAGGTTTACCCACATCCTGCAAGCAAGGCAATAACTTCATTCCTTTACTCTGTTACAGGACATCTTGAAAAACAAGGGTTAAAAGCAAGTAAGAAGAATTAGAAGAATGTAAAGAAGATGCTTCATAACAACTGCACCTGGCACTTAGACATATTAGAGATAAAGACTGTCTTCGCTAACTGTCTGCTAAATAGCCATAACGATTAACACAAGGACAAATCTTAGAAAAATAGAATGGACTGCCAAAAGAGTGCCCTAGAGTTAACTTGTCTCATTATAATCTCATTATAATGCTAAGGAACACACCTCCTAGCTAGAAAAGCCCCAAACCAATTAAGCCCCCTAATCTCTGAGCATGCGTGGTGAATTAAAAGAGAACTATAACTTTAAGATGAAGTAAGAAAGGTATTAACCAAGAGTTAATTAAGGGGTAGCACCAGTAGGCGTAACTAACGTTGTTAACTGTTTTAAATACCTGTCATGATTTTAACCCGGTGTGCAAGCTTTGAGGAGAAATCCCCTTGCACCCGGTGCTGCAATAAACATGCCTGCTTTATAACTCTGTGTGAGTTGTGAAGTTCGTTTCCACGTGTCAATTTTGGCACCCCAGATGGGACCCTCTCTGTCCGGCTGCGGGACCAGCAGAGAGGGGGACGTCCTTGGCATGCCCCGAGATTTCTCGGAGGACCTCCCTCACTTGCCCGATCACTGCAGGGACAGAAAAGGACCAACAGCAGACCAGGTATGTTAAGGGAGGGGAACGTGTAAGTTGTGAGGAGACGTCCTACGTGAGGTAAAGAGCGTTTGTGCTCGCCCTGGGTGGGAATCGAATCCAGCAGTGAGGGCACGGGAATCCCTGATTAAGGGAAGTACGCAAACTCAGGAATCCCTGAATAAGGGAAGTACGCGGGGGGTGCTCTTTGCTGGAACTGCGGGAGTACGCGATAGCTATCCTTTGTACCAACTATTATAACCCTTGGGAATTTAAATTTATATTATTGTGGCTATAATTGACATTTTATGGTAGTCATCACAATCTGTATACCTAAGAACTTCTGTGCCCGGTCCCCTGTATTCTGTGAAAAGTGCTTCATTATACAATTAATGTTGTTGTACGTTGTTGTAAGTTGGGTGAATGTTTGAGTGAGTGAGGTGCAGTCAGACTGCGGGGCGAATGTGGAGTCCTGATCCGCAGTTCCGTGTTCTCCACGAGGAGAGCGGCCGGAGGCAGACGAAGCGTATGACAGACTGTGTTCATCAAACCGATTGTTAAACCTTATTGTCCTATACACAGATATCAGGATTTTTCATGCAACCTAATATATGTTTTTGAATGTTTTGGTTGTAAACAGAACGTTTGAGTACGGTTTGGGGACGAGACAATTTTTGGTGTAGTGAGTGTCAAGGCAATGAAATAAGATTGAGTGCTCAGGCCAGCTTAAGCAGGTGCTTTGTGGAAATATAAAAGGTATAAGGAATCAGTAAGAATATTGCTGGTATGTGGGGGGGAAATGTAGAACAGAATAGTGACGGGTTTATTTGGTGTGGAGCATGGACGAGTGCCTGTCTGATTTGCCATTGGTGTTGCTTGTTTGTTCGTGATAAGTGTTTGGAGTGTCATAAGTACATTATTTCCTTTTCGATAATTGTCTTGAATTTGGGTGCATTCGCTGTATGAGTACGCCCTTGCATCTTTTGCCTTGGATAAGGTATTATTGTTGTCAATTCAATCAGGTTGTATTCTTAGGCTGAGGAATAAGCCCCTGCGGGCAGGGTGTTCATTATGGGAGGTAAACAAAGTGGCGGAATATTGAAAAGGAGCCCTCTAGGCTGTTTTAGCTCACTGAAGGAGATAGGAGAGCTGCCAGGAGGAAGCGTGAGCAGAAAGATTTTAATAAAATATTGTAATCAGTGGTGGCCTTTGTACAAATTGGATAATGAGGAGAAATGGCCCTTCAATGGAACCTTGAATTTTAATAGCTTGTTGCAATTGATGTTGGTTTTGAGGGGGAGCCGGTACCGCGTTTCTTGGATGGGGGGGGAAGCAGAGAAACAGCCCCGCGGCCTCCTCCGGCTAGGGGAGGGAGCTGGAGCCCAATAAAACCGCTGTCACGAGGCCCGAGCGCCGTGCTGCGTGGTGTGTGCCCCAACCAGCGCCCAAGGGGGCTCCTCCCGCCTCAAAGGTGCTTCTCGGAGGCAGCAGCCCCGCTGCTCAGAATCACAGAGAAAGGGCAGACCCTGTCCTTGATTTTATTTTCTCAAGATGAAACCTATTAACCAAGCTTTAACACCTACGGATGATGATTTTGTAACGGTAAAGGGAGCTACTGGCCAAAGTGAAAAGGTGTACTTTTTAAAACCTCTTAAATCTAGATTGGAAAAACAATTGGGAATACACAAATTCTTATATATGCCTAACTCACCAAAACCTCTATTGGGGTGAGACTTATTGGAACAACTAAAAGCAGAAATAAAATTTGAGAAAGGAAAAGGAGATCTCCGAGTGGGGGATGACCAGCTAATTGAACTTCTGAGTCTGGCCCTCATAGATACTCCTGTTAGCTCAGAAATACCTGACAAAATACAGAACTAAGTACATCCAGGGGTATGGGCCTCAGAAATATCAGGAAAAGTGAAAAATGCCTCCCCAGTAATGGTCAGACTCAAATCAGGGGTGCGGCCTGTAAGAATTAAGCAATATCCCCTCAGAACGGAAGATAGGCAAGGAATCCGACCAATAATCAACCGATTTATCAGATATGGGCTACTAACAGAATGTGAATCGGAATATAACACTCCCATTCTACCTGTCAAAAAGCCGGATGGTAATTATCGAATAGTACAGGATCTCAGAGCCATTAATAAAATTGTTGAGGATCTGCATCCTGTCATAGCAAAACCATATACATTATTAACTAAATCGACACTTGAATTGGCCTGGTTTACCATACTGGACCTGAAAGACGCCTTCTTTTGCCTACCTTTGAGTCCAGAGAGCCAGCTGCTGTTTGCATTTGAGTGGGAAAACCCGGACTCTGGGAGAAGGACACAACTAACATGGACTGTGTTACCACAGGAATTTAAAAACAGCCCCACTCTTTTTGGGAACCAACTAGCCAAAGACTTGGAACAGTGGGAGTGACCACATGGAGATGGAATAATACTACAATACGTAGATGATCTATTGATAGCCACTAAAACAAAAGAACTATGTATACTATGGACAGTCAGTCTGCTGAATTTCCTTGGACTTAATGGCTATCGAGTCTCTCCACAGAAAGCCCAAATAGCTCAGTGGCAGGTAACTTACCTCAGATACAAGATAACTGCTGGCCAAAGGACTCTAGCAACAGCAAGAAAGGAGGCCATTTGCCAAACTCCTCGACCACAGACGGCTAAAGAACTCCGTATGTTTTTAGGGATGATGGGATGGTGTCGTCTATGCATCTATAACTATGGCCCTTTGGTAAGGCCACTCTATAAACTGTTGAAATCTAATCCAAAAGACCTCACCTGGAATGGGGAAGCAGAAAGAGCATTCCAGCAACTGACAAGGATATTAATGGAAGCCCCTGCTTTGGGCTTACCAGATATTACTACGACATTCTGGTGGTTCTCCCATGAGAAACAGGGAATAGCCCTGGGAATCCTAGCCCAAAACTTGGGACCACATAGAAGAGCAGTGGCCTATTTCTCCAAAAAAATTGATGAAGTAAGTAAAGGTTGGCCTAGCTGCTTAAGGGCAGTAGCAGCATTGGTGCTAAATATTCAAGAAGCACGTAAATTTACATTGGGCCAAAAGATTACAGTGCTGACATCTCATACTGTATCTACAGTATTAAAGGTAAAAGGGGGGCACTGGCTCTCACCACAGAGATTCCTTAAATATCAGGCTGTTGTGGTGGAACAGGATGATGTGGAAATAATTGTTACTAACATTGTCAATCCAGCAACTTTCCTCAGTGGAACCACGGGAGAACCAGTATCACATGACTGCCTGGAAACAATTGAAGCGGTCTATTCCAGCCGACCAGATCTAAAGGAGGAGCCACTGGAAGACGCTGAGGATTCCTGGTACACAGATGGAAGTAGCTTTGTTCGACAAGGCGTCCGCAGAGCAGGGTATGCAATAACCACCGTGAATCAGGTAATAGAATCCGCAGCCCTTGCCCCAGATACCTCGGCACAAAAAGCAGAAATAATCGCTTTAACCCGAGTGTTGGAGCTAGCCAAAGACAAAAAGATTAATATCTGGACGGACTTCAAATACGCTTTTGGGGTAGTCCATGCCCATGGAGCCATATGGAAAGAAAGGGGACTCCTATCCACCCAAGGGAAACACACAAAACATGCTGAAGAAATTCTTAGGCTCCTGGAAGCAGTGCAGCAACCCGAAAAAGTGGCTATCATGCATTGCAAGGCTCATCAGAAAGGTGATACCGCTCAAGAGTTGGGCAATGCTATGGCGGATCGAGAAGCCAAACGAGCAGCTGAGAAAGGTGAATTAGAGGTGCAGTCTTTGGTCCCAGATGGTAAAATACAAATTGATTGTGAACCCAGGTATTCCAAAGAAGATCAGAAATTAGTTGAAGACTTAGGTGGAGAAATAGAGAAAGGTAAGTGGGCAAAGACTCCGCAGGGCAAAATAATAATCCCATTTGCGTTATAGTGGGCCATAGTTATAGCAGAACACAGGAAATCCTGTTGGGGAGCGGAGGCATTGTATAAACATTTGAGTCAGTGCATAGTTGCCCGGAACCTCTACGCCACTGTTAAACAAGTGACACAGCAGTGTGAAATATGTTTGCAAAATAATCCTAAGGTAAGCCCTAAAGTCCAACTTGGACAAATAAGGAAAGGAAACTATCCAGGGCAGCAGTGGCAAATTGATTTCTCAGAACTTCCAAGAAAAGGGGGGTTTCAAAATCTGCTGGTTCTAACAGACACCTTTTCAGGCTGGCCAGAAGCATTCTCTTGCCGAACTAATAAGGCTAGGGAGGTAACTAAAGCACTACTACAAGAAATAATACTGACATTCGGGATTCCTGCAACAATCTCCTCGGATAGAGGACCACATTTCATTGCAAAAATTGTTCAACAAGTTAGTAAACTCTTGGGAATAGATTGGCAGTTACATACCTCATATAGGCCACAAGCAAGTGGTCAAGTGGAAAAGAGGAACCACTTAATTAAGTTACAGATTGTAAAATTAGGGCAGGAGGCTGGAGTGTCTTGGCCACAATCATTACCTTTGGCACTCCTGAGAATTAGAACTAAGCCCCGAACTAAAAAGGGGTTGAGTCCTTTTGAAATACTGTACGGGAGGCCCTCTATTGTACAGGCAGGAATATCAACTCAGATTGGAGACGAAACATTATCTGATTATATGATAAGCCTGCAAAAACAACTTCGGGAGATAGAGAAACTTGTCTTAGGAACTAGAGCCCGAGGTCTTGATGGGCTGGTGCATGATATTAAGCCTGGTATGTGAAGTCCTTTACAGATCCACCTCTGAAACCGAAATGGGAAGGCCCCTTCCAGGTGCTGCTGACATCCCATACAGCGATCAAGATTAAAGAGCAGACCTCGTGGGTGCATCACACCAGAGTGAAGAAAGCCCCTAAGCCACCATGGGAATCAACACCTATGGGACCATTGAAGCTTCGCATTCAAAAGCGATGATACGGGTTCTTATGACTCTGCTGAACTGTAACCTAATAAGTGCTTGGGAGTGGCCTTGGACAAACCCTTATTTTGGGTATACGGCAAGCTCAGGAAAGGATCTAAACGGGATGAATTTGGCAACTGTGGTAAAATATAATAATAACATGACACTGTGACCAACTGAATGGGAAAGAATAGATTCGGTCTATACCTGGATGATTGAGAAAGGAAAGGAGGTTCAGATAGGTTGTAGACTCCTTAATGTAAGTAAGTAACCCGCCTCCTCTCCAGACCCAAATTACTGTCAAGGGCCGTGCTGTCTGCGATTCTGCCAACAGAACAGGCAGCACGATATGTAAAAGAAAGGAGGTTTGTTGGTATCCCTTCAATGTAACTCAAACAGTGACCATAGTATGTCTGGGTGCAACTCAAGAGGGGGCCCAAGCTCTAACTTTTAGATTTTTGGTTGCAGACACCAGAGGAAACCACCGCTCCCCCTGCCTACACCACCCCGACTCAGGCTACTAAATCAAGTCCCACAGAGACTGAGCAAATGGGACCATATGTGCATCCGACAGGACCATATGTAGTTAAATATGTCAGTCAGCAACAGGTAATGTCTAATCCAATACGGTCTCTTAAACGAGTGGAATTATTAATATAGGATGATATTTCCAACATTCAACCAGCTTGTTTGTCATTTATAAGACTCTTACATATGGGGTGGACATCATGGTTACATAAAAAGACCCTTCCTTCCCGAATGAGAAAAAGGAGACATGCGATTGGTGCAGGAGGAACAGGATTGGGAGTTTTAAATAGTATAGATACTGAGATAATAAAGGAACAAACTCGCAACGGTGACCAGTCGTCTGAACAAAATACAGAAACCTTTAAGATCTTCCCTCCTAACTTTAGGAACCAGTCAATGGCTTACAGCAAATGTGTTACCACAGTAGGAAAAGCTTAATGAAAAGGATAATGAACTAATTATAAATGCATTAGATGCGGCTCAGACTAATGTTTCTACAGCACTTAGTTGTATCCAAGCTCAATTATGGATACGGACAATAGCAGCTGCAATCATTAGGGAAGGTGAGGACGGAATCCTACCAAAAGAAATCCGAAAGGTGATTTGGAATAACGCAACAGAATTTGAAAGGACATTCCAATCATGGTGGCATTTGGTTAATTTTACCTTTGACCCTACTAACAACATAGCTACAGCTTTTGTATTAACAATATATAAAGCTTTAGTATATAACATATGCCCAATTGTTGCGCTAGGATTAAATTACCATGGAACTGTACTTTATCCCCTAGAACATAGGGTGTGGGCTACGACAAATAGAAAGAAGTGGCAAACTATTGATGTCGAGGCCGGTGTCGTACGAGACCAGCAAGGATTTATTTCTGAAGGAAACACCACCAAAGGGCAAGATATTTGTCTTGACACTGAACAAAATGTTTGTCACTTTGAGGTGCATCCCAACGAGACCCTAAGAACCATCATAATTTACAAGGGTATGGGATGTGTTTGTCTGAGAATTCAGTGTGATTTTGTACAAGTAGATGATCAAATGGTGGACACAAGCAACCATTCAAATATTTGCATTTGCAACTTTGTTAGTCTTACAGGATGTGATTTTAACTACAAGGCTCCTGTTACTACTTATCAATTGCTACAATTTAATTATACGTTGATTCAGGATATACAGTCCACCCCTGTTGGACTCAGTCTCACTCTAATAAGAAAACTATTGCATCACAAAAATTTAAAAAGATTGTTAAAACAAGTTCAAGAAAGTGGAAGAAAGACTTTAATTATTGTCCATGATGCAGAGGAAATACACCAAGTAGTGGAACGAGTGAAGTCAGAGGGAGAGCACAATTGGTGGGATGTGTTTAGGGGTTATTCCCCGGCAGCTACCGAAATCTTAAACATAATGACCCACCTGATATTGGTATTACTAATAGCTACAACAACATTAACAATAGTAAATCTTATCCTTTGGTGTAAACTAAAGGAACTTATTGGACAAGTACGGACACTAAAAATAATAATGAAACATAACAAACCACTTTTAAAAGCCAAAGAATTTGCTTAGGGGAAAGAAAAGGGGGGAATGTTACAGGACATCTTGAAAAACAAGGGTTAAAAGCAAGTAAGAAGAATTAGAAGAATGTAAAGAAGTTGCTTCATAACAACTGCACCTGTGTCGTGGTTTAAGCCCAGCTGGCAACTAAGCACCACACAGCCGCTCACTCACTCCTCCCCAGGTGGGGTGGGGGAGAGAATCAGAAGAGTAAGAGTGAGGAAATTCGTGGGCTGAGATCAAAACAGTTTAATAGGCAGAGCAAAAAAAACCGCGCGGAGAAGCAAAGCAAAAGAAGGAATTCATTCACCACTTCCCGTCGGCAGGCAGGTGTTCAGCTATCTGCAGGAAAGCAGGGCTCTATCACGCGTAGCGGTTGCTCGGGAAGACAAACGCCATTACTCCGAATGTCCCCCACCTTCCTTCTTCCTCCCCCAGCTTTATATACTGAGCATGATGTCATATGGTATGGAATACCCCTTTGGTCAGTTGGGGTCAGCTGTCCCGGCTGTGTCCCCTCCCAACTTCCCGTGCACCCCCAGCCCACTCACCGGTGGGGTGGTGTGAGGAGAGGAAAGGTCTTGGTGCTGTGTGAGCCCTGCTCAGCAGTAACTAAAACATTCCTGCTTTATCAACATTGTTTCCAGCCCAAATCCAAAACACAGCCCCATACTAGCTGCTATGAAGAAAGTTAACCCTATCCCAGCCAAAACCAGCACAACCTGGCACTTAGACATATTAGAGATAAAGACTGTCTTCGCTAACTCTCTGCTAAATAGCCATAATGATTAACACAAGGACAAATCTTAGAAAAATAGAATGGACTGCCAAAAGAGTGCCCTAGAATTAACTTGTCTCATTATAATCTCATTATAATGCTAAGGAACACACCTCCTAGCTAGAAAAGCCCCAAACCAATTAAGCCCCCTACTCTCTGAGCATGCGTGGTGAATTAAAAGAGAACTCTAACTTTAAGATGAAGTAAGAAAAGTATTAACCAAGAGTTAATTAAGGGGTAGAACCAGTAGGCGTAACTAACACTGTTAACTGTTTTAAATACCTGTCATGATTTTAACCCGGTGTGCAAGCTTTGAGGAGAAATGCCCTTGCACCCGGTGCTGCAATAAACATGCCTGCTTTATAACTCTGTGTGAGTTGTGAAGTTTGTTTCTGCGTGTCAACTCCCCAAAGAGCTACAGCATTTACATGGTCATGGCACTGAGCCCTTTACAGTGTTAGGAAATGACAACGTTGCCGTTGCCTTTTGTTCTTGCAAGAAACACGAGGGAGCACAGCACTGTCCTATGCACACGAGGCCATGCTGCACCAAGAGCTAGGATTTAAAGCTGGAAATAACTCTTTTTCAAAAGAGAAATCTCATGGGGATGATACTACATTCATCTGGATTTCCATGTTTTATTATTAGGTCTTGAGAATAACTGGATTATTTGCTCCAATTTTATACCTGTAATTTCGCTTCGCTTGAGATTAGTCCTGTTCATCATGCCCACGATGCTTATTTCCAGAGGGTTTCCAACCTCCACACCCCCAGCCCAGTCTTCCAACCTCCCTACCCTCCAGCCCTGCAGTGAGGCACTTTCACAGCCCCGCAGCTCCACTTCCCTAGAGCCTGTAGGCATCAGCCTCCCAGATTCGGAGGAAAGGAGCAGCACGAAGAAATCAGCCACATCTCCCTGTAGAGGCAGGACAAAACAGCAACCACGCCACAGCACGCCTCCAGCCCACCACCCCTGGCTGGTGGGGGGAGATCTCCATCTTCCCCACCTCACACAGCCCTCTACCCACCCCAGAAACATGAGGAAGGCTTGCAGTTCCCCCTCTGCTCCAGGCTCAGGGCACAGACAGCTCTGGCACCTCAGCTTTAGGTTCAGAGCACGAATGTCCTGAGCCTGGGCAGACGAACCAGCCGTGCCAGGACACAACACCTAAGACCACCTAGACAAGCAACAAAGAAATATGCCCAGGGCTGGGGTAGAAATCCTGATATGTCTCAGGAAACCAAGATGTATCAGAGCAGGGTGCCAAGCTGAAGATCCCCAAGGACATCCAAGCTTCAGCCTCCTCCCCAAGGCTCCCTTTTATCCTGGTATCTACAGCTAAGCTAGAAGTCTCTACCATCGCTGCAAGTTGCACAACAATTTTCGAACCCATTAAAAAACCTTCTACCTCCCCACACTTGCTCTTAGACCAGGTATGTAATTCAATCCTACTGAGTGTCACATAGCTCCTGCATCCCTGCTGTTGGCCCTCCTGCCAACAACAGAATCACAGAATCACAGAATCACTACGGTTGGAAAAGACCTGTAAGATCATCAAGTCCAACCTGAAAAAAAAAAACAAACAAAAAAAACAAAACCACCACCACACAACAACAACAAGCCACAACACACCAAAACCCAACCCACCCAACACCACACAGCACCATGTCCATCAAGCTACATCCCACAATGCCACATCCACACGCTCCTTGAATACCTCCAGGGAGGGTGACTCTACCACCTCCCTGGGCAGCCTATTCCAAGGTTTCACTACTCTCTCAGTAAAGAACTTTTTCCTAATATCTAGCCTGAACCTCCCCTGGCGCAACTTGAGGCCATTTCCTCTAGTCCTGTCACTAGTCACTTGGGAGAAGAGACCAACACCCACCTCTCTGCAACCCCCTTTCAGGTAGTTGTAGAGAGCGATGAGGTCTCCCCTCAGCCCCCTCTTCTCCAGGCTAAACAACCCCAGCTCCCTCAGCCGCTCCTCATAAGACTTGTGTTCCAGACCCCTCACCAGCTTCATCGCCCTTCTCTGGACACGCTCCAGCACCTCGATGTCTTTCTTATAGTGAGGGGCCCAAAACTGAACACAGTATTCGAGGTGTGGCCTTACCAGAGCCAAGTACAGAGGCATGATCACCTCCCTGCTCCTGCTGGCCACACCATTTCTGATACAAGCCAGGATGCCGTTGGCCTTCTTGGCCACCTGGGCACACTGCTGGCTCATATTCAGCCGGCTGTCAATCAACACCCCCAGGTCCTTTTCTGCGGGGGAGCTTTCCAGCCACTCGTCCCCAAGCCTGTAGCGTTGCCTGGGGTTGTTGTGGCTGAAGTGTAGAACCCGGCACTTGGCCTTATTGAACTTCATCCGGTTGGCCTCAGCCCATCGATCCAGCCTGTCCAGATCCCTCTGCAGAGCCTTCCTACCCTCAAAAAACAAAAAAACAAAACAACAAAACTGCCTTCCTCCTGACCGCTGCCCAGACACTACCTTAGGACAGGGAATTCATGCTGCTCCTGGAGGATTCACTTTGCTTGCTTCCTGAATCACCGTGGTGTCGGGAGTTTCCCGAAGATGTCGGGAGTTCCCCGATGCCAGGAGTTGACCGACGGTTCGCGGCTGAAGGAACGGATGCGTCCGACTCAATATGAGTGATAAAGCATAGTTCGACTTTATTATTCAAGCAACACATATTTATACTGTTAGACCTAATATGCGCCTACTTGTTAGATCCTAATTGGCTGAGCCTAAAAGTTACTTTTGTTTATGTTCTTCTACTTGCAGTTTGAGCAGCTGTATAACTCCCTTCTACTTTGATCATAACTACTTGTTATCTACATCCTCATTTCTCAAGGACGCCCAGTCCTTGCCACGTAGCCCTTATTTATTGCTTCGCTTGTAATTTTCCACAGGCCCATCTTTGTCTCTCTCAGAACAAGCTCTGATCCATCAGCTGCACAGGACCACCCCAGGGGCCCGCATCCTGCCCTGCACAGGACCACCCCAGGGGCCCGCATCCTGCCTTCCCACAATTCCCCCTTTTTCCTTTTGTATGAGGAGAGCTTGACCAAAACTTTTTTCTACTAGCTGGCGAAGACATGACATAACACAGCTTAAACATAATATTACTACTACTATGATTATTAAAAGCATAAAAAGACTTTGTAACAGTCCTTTGAGCCATCCGTTTAGTGAAAACCACTCCGAGTATTTGCAGACCCCCCAAAAATTCCCCGACCAGATTTATTCAACCGAGCATTCATTTCATTAACAGTTTGATTTACTGTTCCCCAGTCCGAGTCATTCAATGGCACTCCCACTAGACAAGTGATGAAAGGCACACTAGGGAACGCCAGACTCGCACAAAAGGTCGTAGTATTCAATTCTCTGGCCAGGGACACCCATACATTCTGTTTTATGTTAAACGCCGCCCTTGGTAACCCGTCCAGGACATCAGTCCAGATTAGGATTAGCATGAGACTCCACAGGATCTTCATGATTATTTCTGTTGTCCGATGTCTCTATCACCGCTCTTGTCCACTTCGCCGGGATCCACTGCGTACATTCCACTGCTGTTGCCAGATCCAGTCCGAGGCTCCCCCTTGTGGCGGATTGCAGGGTACTGTCAGTAGTGGGTTGTGATGAGACGCAGCCGTCGGTTGCAGTTGGGTCTCTACCTGTGCTGGGGCCGCCACTGTTGTTGTAGCGCAGCAACCCTGCGCGTTCGGCTTGCCGTTTCCCGATCGTCGGCAAGCCCTGGTATCGTGGTTTGAAGAGTTGCAGCTTTCACACCATACTTGATCCACTCGGCAATCACGACGATGATGACCCTCTCTGCCACAACGGAAGCACTGATTTCCCCAACGAGATGGAGCTCGAGACCGTTTGTCTTCTGTTCGCAGCGGGGCTAGGGCGGCAAAGGCTTGCCTCTGTGCCTGTATGATGTCTTTCCCTAACTCCCGCACTGCTTCTACTAATAGAGCCTGATTCCCCATTGGTACTCTACTCATTTTTTCTAACATCTGTTCTCCTCTATTGCCTCTCCCATTATCTTTCTCCAGTCCACCCTTCTCCCTGTGATGAGGGCGGCTCCCCTCCTTCCGATGTCTTTTTTTTTTTCTTTTTTTTTCCTCTCTTTTTTTTTTTTTTTTTTTTTTTGAGACTTGGCTGCTTGCCGGGATACGTCCCCCGCATGTCGCGATTTTGACCTATCTACCCTGGTTACTGGGACTGGTCCCCAGCAAGGTGGCCCGGGAACTTTGCTGTTGTTAAAAAGCAAAGAGCTCTCGCCGCTTTCTCCGGGAGTCATCTCCCCCGCTCCTCCCAGCTTTTCCGTGGCTACGGCTGCAACATTCCGCTCAACCTGATATCGTTTTATAGCATTTATCACGTCTCTCCATGGTTTCATTAACTTCTTTGCTATCTTATCCTCATCTATCACAAGATCCCACAGCACATCGCCCAGTTTCCTCCATGCTGTTACTTCAAATAACGAGTCTGTTGCAGTAAAACACGACTTCTCCCGCCCAAGAACAATTAAACCAGCTAAGTGCTTACACTCTACTCCCCGCTTTTCTAAAAAGCGCTGTAATAAATCTAGGGCTACTTCATACTCCATAACCGGTTATCCCGCACTACGGCAAATCCTGCACTACGGCAAATCCTGCACTATGGCAAATAAAAGCAATATGTACCTTACCCTGCAGACAGCAAGCAGCCTTCGCCCCTGTAGCCCTCGCAGAAATGGCGAACTAGCTAGTAGCTCAGGTCTTCGGAGACGACGCACCGACCGTAAAAGCAGTCATAAGTCGCTCTTGACCCCCCGGTCACTGCAAACCGGTGCCCCTCTGCTTCAGCCGCCCTTTGCCGGTCCCTGTTTGGGCGCCAGATGTCGGGAGTTTCCCGAAGATGTCGGGAGTTCCCCGATGCCAGGAGTTGACCGACGGTTCGCGGCTGAAGGAACGGATGCGTCCGACTCAATATGAGTGATAAAGCATAGTTCGACTTTATTATTCAAGCAACACATATTTATACCGTTAGACCTAATACGCGCCTACTTGTTAGATCCTAATTGGCTGAGCCTAAAAGTTACTTTTGTTTATGTTCTTCTACTTGCAGTTTGAGCAGCTGTATAACTCCCTTCTACTTTGATCATAACTACTTGTTATCTACATCCTCATTTCTCAAGGACGCCCAGTCCTTGCCACGTAGCCCTTATTTATTGCTTCGCTTGTAATTTTCCACAGGCCCGTCTTTGTCTCTCTCAGAACAAGCTCTGATCCATCAGCTGCACAGGACCACCCCAGGGGCCCGCATCCTGCCCTGCACAGGACCACCCCAGGGGCCCGCATCCTGCCTTCCCACACCGTGGGCTACTTGGTGGCTGTGGACAGCCTGGAGGGACAGGAGCTGGCCAAGGAGCCATTGGTGTGACCGTGCTCCCATCAGCGCAGCAATAACTGACACAGTGCCCGTGGCTTCCCAGAACCCAGTGGAACCCCCAAGGCAACTGACAGGACTTGGGAATTGGGCTGCCCGGCATCCCTTCTCCTCAGCTGCTGCAGCCTCGCCAGACAGAGCAGGAGGATTTTACCAGGACCTCAAGGAAGCAGAGAGTTCAGAGCCTCACATTACCTAAAGTCTGCTTGTTTCTCTGCTGCTGAGCTCCCCCTGCTCTAACGTGGGGAGATACTGCACTGGGCAGTGCTCAAGGTGTGGAGAAGCTTCTCAAAACAGCAGCATCTCATCCTGCAAGTAGCATGGTAGGAAAGGTCCACTAACCCACTGCAGACTGGGGGTTTACCACCTTAACCAGTTCCACACCAAGGGAACAGAGGCATGTTCAAGCATTTGCAGCTTTGGGATTTCTTCAGCTCTAGGCTGCAGTGGAAACTATGCTTTCTGCCTTGAACTTTCTCAGCGTCACAACTGGTCGACTTGGTCTCTAGTGGTTTACAATGCCACTGCAATGCCTTCACAAAGTTATAGCCCTGCAAATCACTGCAGCCCATCCATTTCCTAAACATCTCACTCCACAGTGAATGATTGCAGCAGTATTCGAAAGTACGCCTTAGAGTAGCATTACTTAATGTTCCACGAGCGTCAGATCAATTCATTTAGACACTGCAGACAAGCTAACCATTTCTTTCAGGAGTAAAGAAAAAGATTCCACGCTGACTTACAAAACAAGAATTTCATTTCTGTTTCGCTCGCCCAGGAAGGACCCCAGTCACATCAATACAAAAGACAGCAGGCAAATCACAGCATCGCCGCAGCTCTGACAATGCCTTTGGGGGTGTCCTCTGTTGTTGCACCTGGTGAATACCCATCTGATGAGCTCGTCCCAATTCACCATGCACACATATACCCACACACCAGCCAAGGACAACCAACTTACAAGAGCATCTCAGCTGCCAGGGAACTTCATGCATTTTCAGCGCAGTGGGTGGTACAAACAAAAGCTTCTCATGAGACTCTCGACCACATGCAAACCAAATCATCACACCTGCTTGGCTGGGAACAAGAAACCCTCAGTCTGAAAACCAACATTCAGTATTTGGGGGTTTACAATTCAGTTAAGGAAGATCTTTGCCCTGAAAACAAACTGGCTCTCCAGCCAGCTAGCCTGTGGAAACTCGCTCCAAAACATCTCCCACATAGTGTCCAGCCACCAATCTGAGCGACAGCTGGAGCACTCAGGCAAAGAAACCTCACATGTGACACCCTTGTGCGCTTAAGGCACCAAGAGAGGAGTGCTGTAAGGAAAGGAAGCTGGATGGTGGGTGACGCTTCCAATCTCAGAAGGCAGAACTTGGAGACAGATGTCAAGGTGAGACCCACCAAGTCCCTTGTGCTTGGCCGGAGATGCACTCACAGGGCTGCCACCTTGTGCTCCTTCCCACAGCTCCAGCACATTACAAGCAATGGTAGAGCCTCAGCTGCTCAGCACAGAAGCAACTCCTGCCTGCTGCAAGCAAAGAGCACACCTGCAGCCAGCTTTCATGCTCAGAGGACTTGCTAGACAAGCCTCAGGTGCCCAGCAATAGAAACTGCTGGCCACAAAGTACCTTCATGGAGCTGCATGGGAGAAGTGACACGAAACCCATACAAGGCCTGCAAGCACCTCAGCACCCCAATGCCAAACCCAATGCTGGTACCTCAACCTGCTCTCACCAGCCTCCACAACCCTGCTCCCATGCCTGGCTGTGTTCCCGCTATCAAACTCACCATCTATTTTTCCAGCCCAAACCTTCCTGCCCTCCCAGATAGACGGAGGGGGACAAAGCCAATTCCTTAGTCCTGCTTGTCAGTGCAGACAAGGTCACTTCCACACCTCCTAGCCCTGCTGCGTGGAGAAGTCAAGTGAGAAAAAGCCTGACCTGCAAGCTAGCCGCTAGGACGCTTGAGAGCTGAAGAAAAGCCTTGGCTGGGGGGCTCTGCTCCCTGGATCACAGAGTCTTTTAAGCTAACAACTATTTCACATGCAATGCATAAGCAGTCTGCAGAGGAAAAAAAAAATCAGAGACCAGGATCATCTTCAAAGTGAAGGAGGAAAAAGATTTGTTTCATGATGTGGCCTCACAGCTACTACAGACTCCCTGCTTCAGGCTAGGCAGAAAAGAAGGGTCTGCACAGGACCGCTCTGCTCCCAGCTATTTTTGGCCCTCAGCTACATTAGGGGTACAAAGAAGCACCTTCACCTCGTCTCCTTAGGGCAGCAATATTAACCTCTGAAAACTACCTGGCTCATGGTATGGGCTAGGACCATAAGGCCAAAGTATCGGTAGGCACAAGGCAGGCCTTCACACAAGCTCAGTCGTGCCAGGACCTGGAAAATTCAGAAGGCTCAGCACTACAAATACGGATGCAGAAGGGCCCTTCAGGGCCCGTGAGCTTGGCAAAAGCTGCGCTGAGGAAAAAGTTGATGTGAGCACTTAGATATGGCCCTAAAGCATCCAAATCCCTTTCTGCATACGTCCAACAGCTTTCCTCAGTGAAATAAAACTGAACAGATCTCTGATGATGCTGTGCTGAAAAAGACAGGAAATTAAGGATAAAGAGCAAATTTCTTAATGGACATTAAGGAAAAAAAAAAGGGAAGTTTCACGTAAAGGCACAGCTTCATGTCTATACAGATCCTGTGGCTGTCACTATGTCACCTGCCAGTGCTCTTATTTCAAGGGACCCCACATCACTTGTGCTCAAGCAGCAGCACCAACCTCTGAGCTGGTCTGATACCAACCAATTGCCCTCCAAACTTAAAGGCTGGGGATATATTGGCACACTCTGCACTACAACACACTACACCCAGCTCTTCTTGTAAGAGCAGAGACTAGTGGCTCAATCTTGCTTTCGTATACACAATAAATCCTCTTTCTTCTTCCTTCTGCAAAGATAAACCATCTCTCTCTGGACTAATTGGTTAATTTGCCTTTCTATTACACTTTGCTGGAAGAGTGAGACAGGAGATCTGTTCAAAGTGAGAATCAGGATGCTATTAACAATTTTGTCCAGGTCAATCATCTCACCCTGTTCAGGCTTAAATAGCAAGATCACATTTCGTGACTAGGAATCACCTGCTTAGCTATCATTACCATAAAAACAGCATCTCAAGGAAGCCAGGAAAGGAGAAGCACAGTTTCCAGGACTAATCTCTTGTCCCTCCAGCCCACTGCTAAGTGGCTGAGTGCTTTCTAAAACAAGTCTTGCTACCCAGGAAGCCTCACCTGTCACCTTTACAGTCCAGTCCCTCTGTATTTTAGCACTTCGGTACTGTCATGCCCCAATTTATTACAAAAGCTCTACCACAGCCGAGACAATTAATAGGAGCCTAGTGTTACACCTTCCTGTTATTTCTTTTAATAAACTTCAACTCTCAGCTGACAGTGACAGTGAGGTGGACCAAGCTCCCTTCCAAGGGTCTGCTGGAGATTCCACAGCTCCACATGCTATGATTCACAACTGTGGCTCCTGCCTGAACTATTTACAGTACTATTTTCCCTTTCCCAACTGCCTCTCCCAGCACCTGACCTCTGCTCTCCTGCCTTTGCAACTTGCATCAACTCTCCCTTTTTATTTACTCTTTTTCTGGCATCTGGACCACATTTCATTCCGGTTCGCAATACATCGGAGCTTCCACGCAGCTAGCGGCTTTGGAGTGGAAAAGCAGAAACCAAAGGACTATTAATAGATCCCCAGGGCAGGAGCAAGCGGCCGTACGCGGGGTCAGAGCTGACTCTGCAATGGTGAATTCAGAGCAGCAGGTTCGCTAAGCAGTACCTCTCTTTAGTAGCTACTGTCAAGACCTCATCCAAAGTTCATGGAAATCATAGGAAGACTCCTATGGATATCAGATTGTTTCCCCATGTGATCCCTTACTCTGCAGCAAATGCTTGGACACGCCACTTCCACTAGCCTGCAAAGGACAGCTAAGATGAAAAGAACAATTCTGTACTCCTTGGGGGCTTAAAGCATATGAACCTCTGCTCTGCTGACATGCAATCATTTGTTAATCTGCCATTTCACTGCACACCCAAGCTGGAACAAGGGGCACTGCCAGCATCCCGAAAAACCACCCTCTCTCCCTTTCTGAACCATCTCTCAGCTTCTGCAGTGCCAATCCACAGTGCGCAGCACAGGCTGCACGATGTTCACATCCTGACCAGCTGCCTTCACCAGCCAGGAACCTGAGAGGTCAGGAATTGACCGAGTTGTCTGAAAAGCTCCTGTGAACCTCAAGCCAAGCCAAGCTGTTTTAATCTCAATTCTCAAAACCTTCCGAGTGAAGTACTTATGCGTATACATGCCCAGTTCTCAAAGGAGTTTCAAGCTCTGGAAAAACATCAACATTAACTGAATTCAAAGATGCTAAACTGCAGACAGGTAAGCGGAGGCAGGAATACCACCCCACAACCTCACCTTGGCTGGCTCCAGCCTCGTACCAATTATCCAGCACACATACGTTACCGGCTGCCAGGACAGCAAATATTCCCTATTTACTGGACCTCTACTACAGCACCGGCTGTAACCCTGAGGTGCTACAGAGAAGACTTTGACTACACTTTGACTTCATTTCCCACCCTTCAGTCAAGGGGCAAGGCTGGACAACCTGTTAGGAGCAATCTGCACCCTCCTGGAGTAGTCTAGCCTTTGGATTTCCCCTCGATGTAGACAGGAACTGCTTCTCAGCAAATCACCTATGGATTTAAAAGGCAAGGAAAGGACAGTTAGGGTGAGCTGGCTTTGCAGTCACTTCTAGCTAGGCCATTTGTTGCATTTTTCATCATAAGCCTTCACGGCATTTTATAGACAGAGCAAGAATAAATCATCTCGCCCCTCATTTACAGGCTGGGCCACACAAAGATTTAAGGCCAAAACATCCAAAAGCCCACGTGCAAGACGAGGAGGGCAAGACCAGCAGCGGCAAGGCAGGCAGCCTCCATCCCCCTCCACATTTAACCCACAGCCCCGATGCAGTCACATCTGCATCCCACAGGGAACAAAGGAAGACCTTTAGGAAGTTTCTCTTTCAGGGAGCAAAGCTTGCTCCCCATCCAGCTCTTGGGGGGAAGAAGGGGCTCCAACTCCCAGTCCCTGACACAGAGAAAGTGCTGCAGCCTCCAGGGGCATCTCACCCAGCACAAGAACCCCCACCTTGCTCCACCCCTAAAGGCCTCCCCAAAAAAGCAGCTTCCTTGCAGTGAAAGGGATCCCGCAGGAGAGTGAGTGCAACCTCCTGCCAGGAGCTGTTTGGCAGGACTGAGGTCACCCTGCCCCACACACACCACTGCCTCCCTTCCCTCTCTTGCACCAGGGATGCCCCCAACACCGCTGTCTGGGGCAGGGGGCGTCACCCCCCGCCGAGCTCCCCCACAGCCCTGGGTCTCCACTCAGCCCCGCTCCCAAGTCCTCCCTCCGGAGGCTGAGCACCCTGGGCGCACCAGCACCGCCCTCCATCTTTCATCCAGTGAGAGGACACAGCCACCATCACCCCAGCACGGGGGGGTCATCAGCATCCCCGCACCCTTCCCACCCCACGGGGGACACGGGGGCACACTCACACACCACATCCCTGCTGCCAGACGGGCAGTTGTTGCCCTCATTCCCGAGGCAAGCGGGCCTCCCGGCCGGCCCCAACACCACCATGGCAACGGCCAACGGCGGGGACGCTGGCAGGGGAGGGGAAGCAGCGGCTTCGGGACAGGATGGCAGACACGCAGGGGCCCAGGGCACTCAGAGCCACACTCACCCTGCTGAGGAGCGGTGGCTGCCTGCGGTCCCCCTGCTCCAGCGCAGCATCTGCCGGCTCGCTGGAGGGGAGAGCCAGAAAGCATGGAGACAGCCCAGGCCTGCCAAACCGCTTCACAAGCTCACACAGCTTCGGCAGGGAGCCTCTGCCCCAGCACCACAGAGACCAGCTGCGCTTCCCTCATCTCTTGGGGCACGGACACTGGAGAGGCCTGGCTAGAAGTGCCTGCATTCAATAAAGTGTCTCCCCTGGTATGCAGCACATCACCCTCCGGTGCCTTCAGTATGAGCACAACCTGGGCTCATCCTCCTCCCACCATACATTGACCTTGGAGCTACAAACTATGGGCAGATTCATTTTTCCTTATGTTCCCTACGCTGCCACAGAGACAAGCCAGTCATTAACTGACAGAGGGAAACGCAGGGCTCCGAGGTCAGGTAACCAGGGCGAGACGTGACCTGCACTTCTTCCCAGCCACTGCTTTCCTTCCATCAGCCTCAGATCAGCCAAGGTCAGCTTATTCACCCCCACTTTACCAGGTGGACACTCTGATATGGATACCATAGCCTGGCTATTTCACTGGACGTTCTCATCTAGATTAAGACCCACCGAGATCTTATAGATGTTGCACAAAGTTTAGGCAGGTTTGGTTTTTTTTTTCCTAGACAGGTTCAATCCAAAGTCAAGCAGAGTTCACAGTACAAGACAAGCCTGGGACAGGGGAGCTCAAACATGCTGGACAGGGAGAAACATATGCTGACATTTTTTTATGCACATGCCTTGACTCCAAAGCCTTTTTCTCCTTCTCTTCCCACATCCCGACTCCCATACATAACTCCCTTATTTCAACTCCTGGCAAATCTCCATCTGCTCCTGCCAGACCCTGGGCTGGACATACCCAAGCCCATCACCTGGAGGGCAACTACACCAGGACACACAGCAACACTGGTTATCACTGTGGAAATTCCAAATGACAGCCCTGAAGAGGTCACCACTTGAGAAGAACACACCAAGACAGCCTGCAGGAGCTAATTTCAGCCACCCAGGCTAGAGAAGCCCAGCACCCAGAAGGCCCCAGCTCTATCCCTGGGCTCAGCCAGGCTCTTCAGCCTCCCTGCAGCACCCATCACTAGAGGGAGAGCCTGGGTAACCCTTGCAAAACCTGCTCCCAGCCCCGAGGGAGGTCAACTCCCTTTGCCAGGGCCTTAAACACCCAGACAAAATCCTGGCAGGCAGCAGGCAATAGCTGATGCAGCCCCGTGAAAGGGGAGCCTCGGAGACCCTGGTGAGCAAGCAGAAGGGGACCAGTGCTCTCTGCAAGATGCAGCTTTCTTGGATTCTCTCGGCTTTTGCACACAAAGCCCTTGGGGGGCTCCGGCGTTTCCCAAAACACACACGTTCTGCCAAAGCTGCTTAACTTCTGGTGGCAGAGAAGGTGAACGCTGCAGATTATCACTTTTTCTAGCTAATGGGGACTTTGAGGGATGGGAATACACTGCATTCCCAGAGAGAACAGCAGGGAGGTGTCGCTGCAGCTGTACACTACGAGCCAGAGTGCTGGCAGCTGAGCAGGGGGAGGCCACAGCCAGCTTGTCCAGTAGCTGCTTCACCATAATCATGGCTCTTGATGGATACAGACACCACGCAGCCCTGCCAAGCTGCTGTTTTCAAACAGCAACGGACCCAGAATTAAAATCAACATGGGTGTACGCACTTTGCAAGCCTATACACACGGTTCAGGATGCCCTGCAGGATGTAGAAGACTGTAGCCACCACTTTCTGATCCAGTCCTGGGCTTCACCATGCTTGGAGGTGGAAAGGTCATAAAACAGACCATCCCTCTCACAGAGCTTGCTGCCCACATACACAGGTGTAGCTGAGACAGGGAAGTGGAGGGAAGACCAAGTCTCTTCCAGGCTTCTTCCTCAGGACAGGGCTTGTCAGTTCCAAGAACGCTTGCAAGCTAGCCACAAAATGAAGCATCAGCCATCTTCCCCAGCGGAGACCCACACTTTCAAAAAGAGAGCCCAGAAGCTCAAATACACACCACCACGGATGCTCAGGACCACAAAATCAGAGGAGGTACAGGCTTTACATCACTGCCTCTTCTCCACTCCTGGGGCTGTACATACAACCCCACAGGGACCAACAAGCCCCTCTTCCCTTGCCAACACCCTCTCTGCCCCATGAGCTCACCTCTGTTTTCCTTCACAATATCCAACTCTCACCATTAGGTTTCAGCTTGGAGCCACCATTCCCCATTCACACCTGGCTCTCAGTTGGCTGCCTGCATTTCTGCGTCAAAGGACACATTTCAAGCAGCACAGACTGCAGCTAGTCCCAAGGAAGTGAAGAGGGGATCACACTTGCACACGGCCCAGCACAGAAGCAAGCCAGACACCTCAGCACTTCAGACAAGCCACCCTTCTCCACCCTAGCAGGGTCTGGCCCTGGTCTCTTTAGGGGCACAGGTAACAGTGAGTCCGTGCCGGGAGCTGCTCTACAGGCCTCAAAATCCTTCCCCCCATCCCCTGAGAAGTGTTGTTTACACAGCTCTTCTCCTCCTGCAGAAACAAATGAGCACGCAGCCAAGGGAACAGGCAGCCATGTTGCATTATTAACCTCTCCTTTGCTGCAGTGCTAGAGCGACACAGAGCACTATCAGCCGGCATCCCCAAAAGCCCTGCTGCAGGCTCTGAGATGAGACCTGACAGCACAGGCACTGTCTAGCTTCTGAACACCAACACCAGAGCCCCTGGGCGGGGGTTGAAACAGGCACATCAGAAACATAGCTTTCCTGTCACCAGTGCTGCACTCACCAGATCAAATCCACAGAACAGCTGGACACGTTTGATGTCTTGCAGAGGACAGAGCCACAGCAAAGGCAAAGACAAGAGCTGCAGTGAGGACCCAGGGAGAGGCAGCAAGTGCTGGCACAGACAGCTTACACCATCACAGGGATGCAGATGGGAGCATCCACTACCCCCACTTCAACCCATAAAGGAAGAACTCCCGCACTCAGCTAAAGAAAGGACTGCGACTGCAACAATCAATCATTTTAGATGCTATCAAAACTTTTCCTTCCCAACAACTGCAGTGAGATCACTTACCTAACTGCAGTCTCAGGAAGTGCCAGTCATGAAGTCCCAAACACGCAGCCCATAATCCTCGTTGTCCAAGCAGGGTTCATACTTGTTTTCTTCTGAAAAAGAAGGACAATGAAGTTGGCTCCTTTCAGCCATGTTTCCCCCTGCCTTCCTCTGAGCAATGCAATCCCACATTGCAGGGGAGAACATCGACTTTTCTGGTAGCACAGACCTCAAGGCACAGCCCTGGGTTTGCTTTCTCCCTTTTTATTCCCGTGTTGGGAATCCGTGTTGTGTCCTCACTTTTTGCTTAGTTTACATCTCACTTCCAAACCCTGAACTGCTTCTCTACTCCTGTTCTGAATCACGGCAATATTTCAAACGCCTACGTTTTGGAGACCCTGACATTAGCCGTACAGCCATGAAACCCAAAAAGAGCCAAGTGTTTTTTCCCCACTGCTTTTTAAAACAAAGTCCTTGGCCCCAACAAGTGTTACGCCTCCTACGTTTTCTTTTTCCTTAACACTATGACACCATTTAATCCAGCCAGCTGTCTTTGTGTAAATGCAGAAGAAAATTTACAAGCCTCAAGAAGTTAATCCCATTTCAAGGGGAACATCTGACATGGAGATTAGCAAGGCAGTAACTGAGGCTGTGATTGCCAGGAGACAATGCACAAAAAGATGGGTAGACTTTGGACGGAGGTTCAGGCCTGACTCAGCAAGGTACTGCCACAGCATCTCAGCCCGAACAAGGAAATGGACAGATATCAAGGACACTGATCAACCACACAGTTACAGGATGGTTCGATAGCTGTTCCTGGGACTGACACTACCTTAATCCTTAGTCTTGGCCTCATGTTTCCTCTGGCAGCTAAAAGCCCTCTAAGTCCCCGTGATATTGAGGACACAAACAGGCTGCACTACCACCACGCTGTAGGACCAGGGCTTAGTGGACTTTCACGGTCACAGAGGCAGAGCAGGGGTCAGTCTCTCCTCCCGCACACCCAGCCCTTCTCCTCAGCTGGCAGAGTCCTGCCACGGCATTCTCCATCCCACCCAGTGCCACGGGACACCACACCGCGAGACCCCCTCCTTCCTGAAGTGCCTCCTTCTCCACAGTCTCACCATCCGTCTCTTTAGAAAGAAGGTGGGTCAGCTTAATTAGAAGTGGCCGTTCCTCATCGGAAACACGGTACCTTCAGGAGGCAATACTTCTCCAAATACATTAGAGAAACAAAGCCTGGGCATTTGGGGATGCACCTAGTCACTAGTCCGAACAACGTGTCATTCATGGAGAAAAGCGTAAGCGCTAGACCCTTTCCAGTTTACCAGGAGACAGCAAATCCTGACCTGCTGAGAGACTAGGAGATTGCATGGCACCTTCTTGTTCACATTTCACTTTTAGTGCATTTTTAGCAAACTGCAAGATGATGGTAAATTACTTCCTTCAGAGAGGACAGGAAGGCGTTGTAGCTGGTTCAGCTGGGGAAAGAGCCCTCTTGAGAAGCACTTCCCATCACGCCAACTCCATCACATGGTCATTGTAACAGACACACATGGTGGACTGAACCCCCAGCTCTTGCAACCATATTCTGGGCACTTTCACAAGTGGCAGTGAAGAGCCCACAGTCCCCCAAAACAAGAGGAAGCCCTCAACCAAGTGTCTGAAAACACAACTAGAAACAGACAGCTAAACCACCCGAGACTGAATGCACAGCCCTTCATTTTAGCTGCCTTCAAGTTGGGTGTCCAGCCTCAAGCTGGGTGTTCAGCTTTCACCCGTCCCTGATCCCGAGCTGTCACCGAGAGTCCTCAGACATCAAGGAGAACAACGGGGCTGGACCAGGCTGTGAAGCTGGGGTGCTCCGATCCTGGCCGCTCCCAGCGACCCCAAGCTGTCTGCGCATCCTCTCCACCTCCCAAGGGCACTCTCCCCGCTGGCAACGGCCAGGGTGCTGGCCCTCTCACGGCTTATCGAGAATCAGCTCCTCGGCGAGTCCCTCACACACTCAAGGATTGAGCACCGACATTTCCTGCCAGCTGGGTACCAACGTCTGCCCAGAACAGCTCCGACCAGTAATGCTGGTCACAAGCGGAGTCCCCCAGGGCTCAGTTTTGGGACCGGTCTTGTTTAATGTCTTTATTGATGATCTGGATGAGGGGATAGAGTGCACCCTCAGCAAGTTTGCAGACGACACCAAGTTGGGAGGGAGTGTTGATCTGCTTGAGGGTAGGAAGGCTCTGCAGAGGGATCTGGACAGGCTGGATCGATGGGCTGAGGCCAACCGGATCAAGTTCAATAAGGGTTCTACACTTCGGCCACAACAACCCCAGGCAACGCTACAGGCTTGGGGATGAGTGGCTGGAAAGCTCCCCCGCAGAAAAGGACCTGGGGGTGTTGATCGACAGCTGGCTGAATATGAGCCAGCAGTGTGCCCAGGTGGCCAAGAAGGCCAACGGCATCCTGGCTTGTATCAGAAATGGTGTGGCCAGCAGGAGCAGGGAGGTGATCATGCCTCTGTACTCGGCTCTGGTGAGGCCGCACCTCGAATACTGTGTTCAGTTTTGGGCCCCTCACTACAAGAAAGACATCGACGTGCTGGAGCGTGTCCAGAGAAGGGCGACGAAGCTGGTGAGGGGTCTGGAACACAAGTCTTATGAGGAGCGGCTGAGGGAGCGGGGGTTGTTTAGCCTGGAGAAGAGGAGGCTGAGGGGAGACCTTATCGCTCTCTACAACTACCTGAAAGGGGGTTGCAGAGAGGTGGGTGCTGGTCTCTTCTGCCAAGTGACTAGTGACAGGACTAGAGGAAATGGCCTCAAGTTGCGCCAGGGGAGGTTCAGGCTAGATATTAGGAAAAAGTTCTTTACTGAGAGAGTAGTGAAACCTTGGAAGAGGCTGCCCAGGGAGGTGGTAGAGTCACCCTCACTGGAGGTATTCCATGCTATAACTGGGGCAGCAGCTGTCCCTGGGACTCAGCTGGAACCATAATGGGCAGCAGAGGCTCTGGAAAAATCTCTGCAGCTTGCCAGCGCATGCAAGGCATGAAATTGAGCCGTCCCTGACCCCGAGCTGTCACCGAGAGTCCTCAGACATCAAGGAGAACAATGGGGCTGGACCAGGCTGTGAAGCTGGGGTGCTCCGATCCTGACTGGGGGATGCCTGCAGCCCAGGCAAAGTCGGCCGCTCCCAGCGACCCTAAGCTGTCTGCGCATCCTCTCCGCCTCCCCGCTGGCAGTCTCCCCACTGGCAATGGCCAGGGTGCTGGCCCTCTCACGGCTTATCAGGAATGAACTCCTTGGCAAGTCCCTCATGCACTCAAGGAGTGAGCATCGCCAGTTCCTGCTAGCTGGGTACCAACGTCTGCCCAGAACGGCTCTGACCAGTAACGCTGTAACTGGGGCAGCAGCTGTCCCTGGGACTCAGCTGGAACCATAACGGACAGCAGAGACTCGAAAATCTCTGCAGCTCGCCGGCGCCTGCAAGGCATGAAATTGAGCGTCACCGCAGTGAGGCTCCGATCGATCCCTTCCTGCTGTGTAGGCTACCGCTTGCCCATGCATGCCTCTAAAACCTCAGTTTCAAAATCTTCTGGTAAGAGTGATATACACCCACTCCTTCAGGAGTTCCTTTAGCAATTCTGATGACCGCTCAGAAGAGTTTCCTATTTCAGCTTTATCATTTGCTTTTTGAGGACCTTAACAGAACATATGAAGTTAAATTTCTCACAAATCAAATACTGAAAATGAGTGCCTAGTCTGTAAAGTCAGCCAAGACTGCCTACTCACCCCTGGGCTGCCAGGTGAGCTCCAGCGTAGGATCCATCCAAGAAGTCGGAAAAGCCCTCCTTGTACTCACATCTGCAACCAAACACAGACGAGAAGTTTCCATCGTACCTTGTGATATACACCGTCATAGCTGAACAGCACGGCATATGAGGGGATCACGTAATGACATGGCACACACGAGGCAGGTGTATATTGTCCCAGCTGCAAGAGATGCCTCGCTCACATTTGGGCTTTGAGCTGGCAGCTCTCAAAGGAAGTAAAAAGCCATGACGTACCCAGGCGATCTCCCAGCGTGACAGCCCTGGAACCCAGCCGCGAGGCTGGATATCCGTCGCCTGCAGGCACATCTGTAAACCAACAGAACAGAGAAGCTCCCCTTAAATACTACAATATACTTCTTCAGATCTGAAAGGCAGCGAATGCAGTTCAAACACGGAATTGCTCCATGGCACTCGTCTCTCCCTTCCACTCAGGAGCATCGTGCAGCCAGTTACTGGGTGCCTGGACCATGTCAGTCTAAAGCAAACCATGCACGGAGCTGTTGGGAGAAAGCACTCCCTGGAGCTCACACCAGCTCTAAACTCAACCCCAACAAGCCTGCTGGCTTTGCAGCCGGCACTGGAAGCACCGCAGGGTCGGAGAGGCTGGGAAAGAACGCTTTGCAAAGCAGAGCGCCCCGGGGCACATCATTGAGCCCGACCCTTTGCCTCTCTGTTCTTCTGCATGTCTGAGCACCAGCCAAGAAAAGATGAAGTTAAATTTCATATGAAGAGAATATTAAAGCCTGCATGCTCATTCGTTCAAGCGACATACCTGTGGGATCGCCCTCAGTCTCCCAGACGAGATCTGGCTGAGGAGTCGGGTGGCCGTCACCTACTGGCAGAGCTGTAACCAAGCACGTTTCCATTAGGTGTTGTGATCTACTTCTTTCTCAGTGACCTGCAGTGACTGGAGGGGGGTCAGGTAATGACGGGGGACCCAGATGTGGGTGGAGATTTCCAAAGCTGCAGAGGGGCCTGGGTGACCTGTTGGCTGGCACCCGGAAGCTCTCAACACACTGTTTCCAGGCCATGTGCAACACCCCTCAAGGACCAGCTGGACAAACGTACGTCCCCTCGGGGATTTCTTACTGGGAGGTCTCTACAGTGCACAAAGGAAGCCCACACGAAAACAGCAGAGGAAAAAAATTATCATTCACACACCTCGTGGATAAGAGCCCACTGGCCAGTGAGAGTCTGCACCAGTGCTGCCCCATCTGTTCCCCGGGCTGCAGGCCGGGGCTGTGTGTCCCATGGGGACCTCGGTTTGCCCAAGGAGAGCACTGCAGGGCAACAGCAGGAATGCTCCCGTTGTCCTGAGCAGACATCTCCCGAGGATGGATGTCCCCAAGGCTGAAAGGCAGGACCCAGCCTAGGAGCGGCAGAGCCAGGCCCTGGGCATGGCTGTGCCTGTGAAAGGCTTCCCAGGTCAGGGCGACACAGGGCCATCTGTAGGGACGGTTTCTCACCTCGTGGTGTTGCTCCTGCCCCCACCGTTCACCTGGAAAATGCCCCCACAGAGGCTGCAGCCCCCTGCACCTCCCTGCGGGGCATCTGTTTCCCACTGCCTGCGGAGCTGGACACGGCTCACCTGGCCCATTCCAGCCCCGCTGCTCTCCTGGCCCTGCCCCACCACGAGCCAAGCCCTGCCGTCACCCCAAGGAGTGGTGAGTGCTGCACCAAGCTGCCAGGGCTGGGTGCTGGCCATCGCCTGTCCGCCTACCTAATCCCCGCGCTCGCCACGGAGCAGCCCCAACGTCCCAGGCTCGCAGGGCCACCAGGAGGAGGATAAGGAGGTGGGGGGGGGCCATGGACCCCCGCGCCTGCATCATGTTGCTGCCGCTGCTGCTACTGCCGCTGCTGCTGCTGCCACTGCCGCTGCTGGCACTGCTGGAGTGGTGCCCGCGGCCCGGCAGTGCACATCACAGCGTGGCCCAGCGGGGCTCTGTGACCTCACAGCCCGGCCTCCCCACTGCGGTCATGCCACTGGGGCACTGCCCCTCCCCCAAGCACCGCCCCCAGCATGCCCCGCCCCCACATGTCACCGCAGGAGGGCGGGGCTCCCGGAGGGGCGGTAGACTGAGACTGCCCCATCCTGCCCCCCTGGCGGGGCCCCATGCAGCCGAGGCCCCCCGCCTTATGGAATTCTCTGGGCGTTGCGGCCGGATCTCCGCAGTGCTGGGGCAGCTGGCATGTCCTGGAGCAGCCCTGTCCAATGCCCGTTCTGTGTTTCCTGCTGTGAAATTGATCGTCACCACAGTGAGGGTCCGATCGATCCCTTCCTGCTGTGTAGGCTACCGCTTGTCCATGCATGCCTCTAAAACCTCAGATTCCCAAGTCTTCTAGTTAAGAGTGATATATATACCCACCACGTGCCGCTTTGTCCAATTCCTTCAGGAGTTCCTTTAGCAGTCCTGATGACTGCTCGGAAGAGTTTCCTATTCTGGCTTTATCCTTTGCTCTTTGAGGACCTTAACGGAAAGTATGAAGTTAAATTTCTCACAAATAAAATATTGAAAACAAGTGCCTAGTCTGTAAAGTCAGTCAAGACTGTCTACTCACCCCTGGGCTGCCAGGTGACCACCAGCGCAGGATCCAGCTGAGAAGTTGGAAAAGCCTTCCCTGTACTCACATTTGCAACCAAACACCGACCATCCCTGCAGCTCGCCAGCGCCTGACACACACAATGCAGGTGTATATTGCCCCAGCTGCAAGAGATGCCTCGCTCACATCTGGGCTTTGAGCTGGCAGCTCTCAAAGGAAGTAAAAAGCCATGATGTACCCAGGCGATCTCCCAGCGTGACAGCCCTGGAACCCAGCCGCGAGGCTGGATATCTGTCGCCTCCAGGCACGTCTGTAAAATAACAGAACAGAGAAGCTCCCCTGAAATACTTCAATATGCTTCTTCAGATCCGAACGGCAGCGCATGCGGTTCAAACATGGGATTGCTCCATGGCACTTGTCTCTCTCTTCCACTCAGGAGCATCAGGAGGATGAGGAGGAAGAGGCAACGGGAGGCAACAGAAAGCAACAGGAAGCAACAGGAGAAGGAGGAGGAGGCAACAGGAGGCAACAAGAGGCAGGAGGAAGAGGAGGAAGGGGATGGTGAGGAGGAAACACCTGCCTATTCCCGCTAGATTTTAAGCACATTAAAAGTCAGGGATGGAGCACCTGCTATGTCCGTTTGTCTTCAGCGATGCAGAAAATCCAAGCTTAGTGCTGAAGTCGTTACTTACAGGAGTCATTCCACATCATGACCATTGCTCCTCTTTGGAACAGAGGGGAAAGCTCTGGATGACAATGGATGTCAGGACGCGCTCCAGAAAGAGAAGATCAGTGCAAGAAGTTCCCCGTCACCTAATTGCAAAGAAATAATTCTAGCTCAATGAAATGGGTACTGAAAATGAAACACACCGAACCGAGTTGCAGTCTGACGGCTCTGCCATCACTGTCGCAGGGCCCCAGTTCACAGCAATTGCGAAGGCCCTTTTGAAAGACTCAGATGCCTGTCACCTCCTCTGAAGAGGACCTGCTGCTTACCCGTTGCCAGCGTTAGCAGCAGAGCCCTCTGCCTCTCCAGCCCACACTTTCCCACCTTGTAGGCAGGAGTTACCAGCTTTCAGCTGCTGCTTCAACGGCTCTCTTGACCATTCTCCTTTTCTGTCTTGCTTCCTACTGTATCAGTCAGGGTGGGCTTCCTGTCATTCAAGACTGAGCCGAACTTCTCAGTAGGAGGATTACACTGCTGCCCCATTGCTTGCCTATTTTAGAATACGGAAAAGAGATGATAATTATCAAACAGTAACTCTACCCGTAGCCCATACCTATGTAGTCTATAGCCTATGGCTCTGAAGGGATAGACCAGCCTATACTTATATCCTGTATCTACTCTCCGATCTGTGTGGGAAGTCAAATAAAAATTACCTTTACTAGAGCATGGAACTTGGGGGGAGTGGAGAAGAAAGAAAAGGTGGGAAAAAAGAGAAGCGTAAGCACACAATTAAAAAAGAAAGGAGCTGAGTTATCCCGAAGGCCAACTCAGCCCAACTCGCTTTCACTGGCAAAACGCTGTGAAGCTTGGAGGAAAAAAAGCTGACAGGTGCTGGGAGGCACCCAATTATCTGAGTTCAGATGTGAAAGAGCAGGACAACCTTGACGTGACTCCTTTTCACTGTCCCCCGACCTGTGTGCATGCTATGACTTCTTCGTTTCCCTGAAGTCCTCTCCGACTAACAGGGAAGTGTCATCTGTCCAGGCCACGTGCCACGAGGAGAAACAGTTCTGACCATGAAGGGGCAGCAAACAACTGCATCTGCAGAAGCAAAGGGGCAGCCGTGCCTCAGCTTCGGAGATGCCCAAAGCTGCCCCGAGCCCCAGGAGCCCCTGGCACCCCAGCGTTTGCTTGGCCCTGAAGCCCTGCGGGGCCTGCCAGTGCTGGGGAGCCCTGGGGACAGACAAGAAGGACAGCGGTCAGCCTGTGTAGGGAGAGTGACGGGACTCCGTCCTTTTTTCTGGCCAGAGGAGGATGCCCTGGGCCACGCCAGGACAGGGTGTCTCTTCTCCTCAGCCCCGGGGGAAGGCGAGGCCTGAGGAAGGCCCTGGGGGCTGGGCTCAGCATGGGCGGTGTGACCGAGGGCAGAGCCCTGCCTCCTGCCAGGTGCCGGCCTGGCCGACACCAGCAGCTCCCACCACACAGCTCCTCCTGCCCAGGGCTGTGGCTGGCAGCACAGACAGACCCACATTTTGGGAAAGACTTGCTGTTCCAGAGCAAACCCACGGCAGCTCCTCTCCTGCCCCCTCTCCTCCCCTCCTGTCATGTCCCCTCCCCTCACCCCCCTTCCCTTCCCTCTCTCCCTGAGCAGGCCCAGACCCCATGAGTGAACTGAGGGACGGCAGAGCTTTGCACACACCTTGCGCTGCTGAGGGAACAGCTCCAGGGGCAATGGCCCTTCTTGAAGGCCGTCTCTCCGCAGGTCCAGTGTCCCGGCTGGCTGAGGAACGAGCTGCCGTCAGGGGGTGAGTTGCCGCGACTGGCGGAGCGGGTTGGGTGAGCGCAGCAGGATGAGGCCTGTGCCCTGACAGGGCCCTTTCCTGGACAGCCTGTCTGCTCCAGGAGAGGGCCTGGACAGAAGCTGCTGGCGTTTGACTTTATTCCTCTGAAGATGCCTGAATTAAAGCCCAAAAAAGCTACAGGATAATCACAGGCAGCTCCTCCTGCCCATGGCCATGGCTGCCCGAAATCAGCCCCCCATGATCAGGATCCACCCCGGGGTCTGTGGCAGTGCGGGAGGGCAGCGGGCGCGGGGCAGCTCTGGGAGGAGAGGCCTGGGCTGCCCCTGCCCGCCCAGCCGGTGCCAGCTGGCTCCAGCCTGCCCAGCAACAGTAGTGCCATTGGCCACAGCTGAGCCAATCAGTGCAGCAGGAGGTGGCCTGTCAGTCACAGCTGGCCTGGGGCGGTGCTGGAGGGGGCAGAGGCCGAGTGGCCTGAGGAGAAACTGGTGAGGTGCAGGTGGGGCCCGGGCCCAGGCCTGGGCCCAGGGGTGCTGCAGGCACAGGAGCAGTGTGAGTGAGCCTTCTGAAACGTTTCCTGGGTTATTCACTAGATATGTGCATAGAGAGGCAAATTAGGCCGTGAACTGACTTTCCAATTAAGGGTTTCCTCTTGCCATAGAACATGCTTCCATTTTCTCATGGGTAAGAGACTGAAAGGCAGAAGCTGAAGCAGCATGTGCCTCTTGTGAAAATAGGTAGCCACAGATGGTTGTATTGAGTTGATCCTTAGTTGCTTCCTGTGTAGGAAACGGGCACATTAATTTAATCTTGTGTGTCTCGGCAGGGCCTTGATACTGCTACTGTGTAGGCACCAAGTATGTGGCTGTCCAGTTCTCTGCATGTTTGTGGCTGATCTTTCTTGTTTCTTGGCTTATGCAGGTGCTTATGATGTCATATGTGCCTGAGTAGGTAATTGGGCAGGAGTATGCCCCTGGCTTCTGCAGCTGCTTGTGATGTAAGTGATAGCTGATGAGGTGGTAGGACAGAAGCATGCCCCTGACTTCTTCAGGTTCCTGGAGGGCCACTGTTGACTGAGGAGACAATAGGCGTGGAGCACGACCCCGGCACGTGCTGCTACTTGGGATACCATAGGTGGCACCCAAGCAGGTGATAGGGCAGGAGTATGCACCTGGCTTGTGTAGGTGCTTGTGATGTCATAGGTGCATGAGTAGTTGATAGGGCAGGAGCAGGATGTGTCTTGTAGAGCTGCTTGTGTTGTCACTGATGGCTAAGTAGCTGTCTGGGTATAAATAGACACCTGGCTGGTGCAGGTGCTTGTGATGTCAATGGAGGCTGTGCAGCTCTTGGGGTAGGAGCATGCACCTGGCTTCTGCAGGTGCTTGTGATATCATAGGTGGCTAAATAAGTCATAGAGCAGGAGCAGGCACCTGGCTTGTACAGATGCCTGTGAGGTCAATGGTGGCTGAGTAGCTGACAGGGCAGGAGCAGGACCTGGCTTCTACAGCTGCTTGTGATGTCACTGGTGTCTAAGTAGCTGTTTGGGTATGACTGAAGAGCTGGCTTTTGCAGGTGATTGGTCACTTTCTTCTTCATTCTGCTTGCATCTGCCAGTTTCAGCTAGTTCTGTAGCTGCAACATTTCTCCCCCAGTCAGCTCTCGGTATCCTCGTCCTCTGCATTGCCTTTAACCTCTCTCTGCCTTGCTCCTCTGCCCTCTGTGCCTGCAGGCAGTGCCCTGAGCCCTGCTGTGCTTTGCAGAGGGGCTGCTCGTGGGCAGAGGTGTCTCTGTGCAGCGCTGCCCACTTGCCAGGAGCTCCCTCTGTCCCAGGAGTCCGGCCCAGCTCAGCAGCAAAGGACCAGCGCAAGGTGTCACTCTCTTTGCCCTCTGGGCTCCCTCCAGGTGTCCCTGGGTCACCAGGGGAACCTGCTGTGAAACAGGCTGAAGCAATCAAAAAGAGGTACGGGAACAGGGCCCTGCTGTCCAGGTGGGGCCCTGCTCTCCCGGTGGGGCCCTGCCCCACGCTGGGTGACCACAGCCTGGTTAAAACACACGCCCCACAGGGCTGCTCTGAAGAGCTTCCTCCTTTCCCAGGTGCAGAGGGGCATCCTGAGAAGCTGCTGCAGAGGTGGGTGAAGTTTTCCCTCGCTGTGCTGCCAAACCGGGGGCCAGGCAGCAGGCAGCAGGCAGCAAGACACAGGGAAGAAGCCTTCTGCCAGGCGAGACCCTTGTGGGAAGGGGTGAAAGGGACCTTTGCGCCCATGTAGGCAAGACATCTCCTTTGGACGCTCCGGCTGTAGGGACTCAGGAAGGTCCCCGACGCATGCCCCACATTTTTTATGAGCTTGTTTGCCCCATCGTGGGCCCCTTAGTGGGGAAGGCAGAGGATGTTGGTGCACCCTCCATCGCTTGGCATGCCCTTACACCAGACCTGAGGTGCAGTCCTTTCCCATCCATCTGACGAGGCTCAGGAAAGGCTCCAGCTTGCCATGGGAAACGGCCCCACCTGCCCCACTTCTTCTGCCAGCCTGGGGAGCTTTGATACCGGGTGAAAATGGGAGACAAAACTGCCCCGCGCTCATGCTGACTCCTCCTGTTGTTTCTTTTGCAGCGTGCTCCCCCCATGTGCAGGCAGATCCCCCAGGACGAAGGAGGCAGGCAGGCAGGAGCCAGCTCCTCCAGGCAGGCCCAGCGCTGCATTCCCATCGTCTGAAGGCTGCAAGAGAGCGCTGCGGGTACATGCCTTGCTGTGACTACCGTGCTGTTTGAGACTCAGCAAAAGCCTCTTTGTGCAGAGAGCCATCCTGAAAGGATCCCGTGGCTTGCATTCATTGGAACCTGTCTGTCACCTCCTTCAGACCTTCTTCATGAAAAGGAAGGTGCTGCACACCGTTCCCGCCTGTTATTGCCCCCTGGGTTGTCATGAAACACTTTATTCTGGCCAGGGGCTCTGGAAAACGTGCAAGTCCTTCCTAGGTCGTTGACAGTGGAGGTCTTTGGTCACTCAGCTGTGTTTGCCATGAGTTGAAGAGCCTGGCATGACTCCACGTCTCCTGATCTGTTAGGGGCAAAGCTGACCGACCGGCTGAGGCAAGGGGCAGCAAAGTGGGTCAGACCCAAAGGAAGCCCCTCCAGGAGCTGAGACTAATCCTGCTTGCTGCTGCATTTCCATCCCCTCCTGGAGGTGTGGCAGCTGTCCGCAGAGTGGGAGCAAGCGAAGACCCGTTGGCAAGAGCAGCGAGGGCAAGCAAAGGCAGAATGGGTGGCGTAGGAAGCCTGGTCTGCAGGGGAGGACCGACAGCTGCCCCAGGTACGGGCAGCAATTGATACTGCTGAGAGCAGCAGCGACCCTCTCTGTCAGGGCAGCCAGGGTGGCAGGTCTGCAGGGGGTGGGAGCAGGACTGACACCCAGTTGCAGGGCAGGGGTTTCCCCTGGGAGAGACCCAACACCACCATGCCCACTAAACCATGCCCCTGCGAGCGCAGGCAGTGGGAGTGCCTGCAACCAGCTTTGCTGCTGAAGGGGTCTGTGCGTAGAACGGGACTGCGAACGGTAAGGGAGCAGCTAACTTGGCTTACTCTCCTTAGACCAGAAATGCCTGTCTCAACAGTGCACCTCTAGCAAATTGCTTCACTCTTCCAAGTAATTTGAGGAAAGTACCAGCTCTCCCCAGGATGCCCCGAGAGCCAGTAGGCAGCCTTGGCTCGCCAGTGGCCTCGCTGCCCCTGTCCTCCAGGTGCTTTGGCTCAGTGGGCAGCTCGTGCTGCAGGAGAGCCAGGCATTGATGTCTGTAACGCTGGCTGATGAGCAGCATTGCTGTGGAAAGCCGCCTGCCTCACAGGAGCACGGAGTGTGCGGAGCTTGAGCCTCTGGGTATGAGGCAGGTTGTGAAATTCACCATCTGTCATCGCAGCACCTCTCTTCCTCTCGACCTTTTATGAAATTATTATTAAGTGATGGGCATTGCAACCCATCCTGTGTTTTCTGATCATTTGTTTTTGTCCATCTGAGGGAAAACCCCATGCCTTTCCTCAGCTGCAAATAGCAATAGAGGTAGCATTGCAGGTGGATATACTACTGGAGATGGAGATACCACTGGAGGAGCGGATGCCACTGCAGATACCTTTGCAGATGGGTGATCCCTTCCTAATAACACTGCAGATGCAGGTGCTGTTGCAGATGGCGTTCTGCAGATGCAGATACAGCAGAGGAAGACTATTCCACTGCCGATAGATACCACTGCAGATACCTTTGCAGATGCCCTTACAGATGGAGATGTCGTTGCAGATGCAGAATCCATTTACAGATGAAGATACCATTGCAGCTTCCATTGCAGATACAAATACCATTGCAGGTGGCGCTGCAGAATGAATTAGCATTGCAGATGCCAGTGCCGATACCTTTGCAGACGCACAATCCATTGGCCATAACACTGCTGATGCAGATACCAATGCAAACAGCATTGCAGATGCAGATGCCACTGGAGCTGTAGACACCTTTGCAGATAGCACTGCTGATGTAAACACTCTTGAAAAAGCCGGTATCAGTGCAGATAAAGATACCATTGCATATTCCTTTGCAGATGCCATTGCAGCTGCATGCACCATTGCAGATGCCACTGAAGAAGTAGAGAGCACTGCAGATGCAGACACCATGGCAGATACCACTTCACTCTCAAATACCATTGCATACACCACACCACAGCAGGTAGCATTACTGATGCCATTTCCGATGCTGACGTCGCTGCAATTCAGACACCGTTACCGATGCAGATGCCATGGCAAATAGCGTTGCCAATGCAGGGACCAGAGCAGATGCAGAGTTTATTGCAGATGCTATCGCATTTCACACCCCCATGCAGACACCGTTACAGATGCAGGTATCATTGCAGACGCCGTTCCAGGGGCAAGTACGATTGCAGAGAGCATTGCAGGTGAACGCACAATTGAAGATGGAGATCCCAGTGGAGATGCAGATGCCACTGCAGATGTAGACCACATTGGAGATGCAGCTACTGTTGCAGATACTACTGCAGATGCAGGTGGCAATGCTGATTCTGATGCATATACCATTCCTGAGAATGTTGCAGATGCAGAAACCAAAGGCAATACCATTGTATATGCAGATACTGCTGCAGCTGCAGGTGCCATTTCTGATGCAGATACATCTACAGGTGCAGATTCCACTGTAGAAACCCCTGCAGAGACCATTGCTGATGTAAAGTCAGCTGCAGATACAATAGGAGAGGCAGGTGCTGTTGCAGATGCAGGTAGCACTGACGATGCAGAGGCCACTGCAGACACTCGCAGAATCACAGAATCATTAAGGTTGGAAAAGACCTGTAAGATCATCAAGTCCAACCATCATCCCAACACCACCATGCCCACTAAACCATGTCCCGCAGTGCCACGGCCACACGTTTTTTGAACACCTCCAGTGATGGTGACTCCACCACCTCCCTGGGCAGCCAGTTCCACTGTTTGACCACTGTCTCAGTAAAGAAATTTTTCCTCATATCCAGTCTAAACCTCCCCTGGTGCAAGTTGAGGCCATTTCCTCTCATTGTATCTCTAGTTACATGGGAGAAGAGACCAACGCCCACCTCACCACAACCCCCTTTCAGGTGGTTGCAGAGAGCGATAAGGTCTCCCCTCAGCCTCCTCTTCTGCAGACTAAACAATGCCAGTTCCCTCAGCCGCTCCTCATAAGACTTGTTCTCAGACCCCTCACCAGCTTCGTTGCCTCTCTCTGGCATTACAAATGCCACTGCAGATGCAGATACCTTTGCAGCGATGCAGATGCCATTGCAGATATCCTTGACGATGCCTTTCCAGGTACAGCCATCGACAGCAATACCATGAGGAAGATACCAATTCGATTGCAGGTACAATGGCAGATACAGACACAAAACACCTACCATTGCAGATTAAAGTACAGTCCCGGACACCAGTACCCACACAATTGCAGGTGCAGTCATAGATGCAGACAGAATTACACATACAATTGCAGCCACAAGATGAGCTACAGACATGAGTACACATTCAGTTACAAATATAGATACAGATACAGACACGTACCGGTAGTGGTGGATATACCACTGAAAGTACAGGCAGTATCTGCATCTGAATTGGGTGTCTGCAATGGCATCAGCATCTTCAAGAGCAACTCCAAAGGCAACTGCATCTGAAATTGTACTTGCATCTGCAAGGCCATCTGCAGTGGTATCTGCATCTGCGATGCTATCTCCAGTGGCACCAATGCCACTGTATCTTCAAAGCAATCGTCAGTGGCACCTCCTACTGCAATGGTGTCTGCAAAGGTACCTACACCTGCAATGGCATCTGCATTTGAAGTGGTGTCTGACATGGCCTTTGCATCTGCAGTGCTGTCTGTAATGGTTTCTGCATCTGCAAGGGCACCTGCACCGGCACCTGCATCTTCAATAGCATCCCCATCTGCAACTTCATCTGAAAGTGTATTTGCATCTGCAATGGCATCTGCATCTGCAGTGGTGTCTGCACTGGAGATTGCAGGCGACATTACAGATGCACACGCAGCATTCCAGATGCAGATGCATTTGCGAATGGTGTTGCAGGTTCAAGTGCTATTGCAGGCACCATTTCAGATGAACAAACCACTGCAGATAACCCTACAGATGCCAATATCATTACAGGTGCGGACTCACATTGAATTGTTGATACAATTGCAGATACAGGCACAAAACACATACAATTGCAGGCACATACAATTAAGATACAAGTGCACATTCAGCATTTAGCATTGCAAATGCCGTTGCAGATGCAGATACCATTGCCGATGCAAATACTCTTCCAGGTGGCACTACAGAATGAGATAGCATTGCAGACACCATTGCAGATACATTATCCATGCAGATACAGTTACAGGTTGTATTGGGTTTGTGTGGCAACGTTTTGGTTTCAGGAGGGGCTACAGGGGTGGCTTCTGTGAGAAGCTGCTAGACACTTCCCCTATGCCTGATAGAGCCAATGCCAGCCGGCTCCAAGACGGACCTGCCACTGGCTAAGGCCAAGCTAATCAGCAACAGTGGTAGCGCCTCTGTGATAACGTATTTAAGAAGGGGGGGAAAAACGGGGAAACGGCAGCCGGGGAAGAGAGGAGTGAGAATATGTGAGAGAAACAACTCTGCAGACACCAAGGTCAGTGAAGAAGGAGGGGGAGGAGGTGCTCCAGGCGCCGGAGCAGATTCCCCTGCAGCCCGTGGGGAAGACCATGGTGAAGCAGGCTGTCTCCCTCCAGCCCATGGAGGACCCCATGCAGGAGCAGGTGGCTGCCCGAAGGAGGCTGTCACCCTCTGGGAAGCCCACGCTGGAGCAGGCTCCTGACAGGACCTGTGGACCCGTGGAGAGAGGAGCCCACGCTGGAGCAGGTTTGCTGGCAGGATTTGTGACCCTGTGGGGGACCCACACTGGAGCAGTCTGTTCCTGAGGGACTGCACCCCGTGGAAAGGACCCATGCTGGAGCAGTTCGTGAAGAACTGTGTGCTGGTTTTGGCTGGGATGGGGTTAACTTTCTTCATAGCAGCTAGTCTGGGGCTGTGTTTTGGATTGTATGGGGCTGTGTTTTGGATTTGGGCTGGCAACAATGTTGATAAAGCAGGAATGTTTTAGTTAATGCTGAGCAGGGCTCACACAGCACCAAGGCCTTTTCTGCTCCTCACCCCACCCCACCAGTGAGTGGGCTGGGGGTGCACGGGAAGTTGGGAGGGAACACAGCCGGGACAGCTGACCCCAACTGACCAAAGGGATATTCCATACCATATGACATCATGCTCAGTATATAAAGCCGGGGGAGGAAGAAGGAAGGTGGGGACATTCGGAGTAATGGCGATTGTCTTCCCGAGCAACCGCTACGCGTGATAGAGCCCTGCTTCCCTGCAGATAGCTGAACACCTGCCTGCCGACGGGAAGTGGTGAATGAATTCCTTCTTTTGCTTTGCTTCTCCGCGCGGTGTTTCTTGCTCTACTTATTAAACTGTTTTTATCTCAGCCCACGAGTTTTCTCACTTTTACTCTTCTGGTTCTCTCCCCCACCCCACCTGGGGGGAGTGAGTGAGCAGCTGTGTGGTGATTAGTCCGGCTGGGCTTAAACCACGACAACTGTCTCCCGTGGGAGGGACCCCACGCTGGAGCAGGGGAAGAGCGTGAGGAGGAAGGAGCGGCAGAAATGACGTGTGATGAACTGACCACAACCCCCATTCCCTGTCCCCCTGCGCCGCTCGGGGGGAAGAGGTAGGGAACATCGGGAGTGAAGTTGAGCCCGGGAAAAAGGGAGGGGTGAGGAGAGGGTGTTTTTAAGATTTGGGTTTATTTCTGATTATTCTACTCTGATTTTGATTGCTGATAAATTAAACTAATTTCCCCAAGTCAAGTCTGTTTTGCCCATGATGGTAATTGGTGAGTGATCTCCCTATGTCCTTGTCTCGACCTACGAGCCTTTCGTCATATTTTCTCTCTCCTGTTCCAGCTGAGGAAGGGGAGTGAGTGAGCGGCTGTGTGGTGATTAGTTGCCGGTTGGGACTAAACCACGACACAGGTACAGTTATGGGTACAGACACCATTAGAGACACAGATACCAGTACCATCAGAAATACAGGTTCTGGTGCCATAATCCAGACTGATAGAATTACAAACACTGATTCACATTAAGTTGCCAATAGAGTTGCAGATGCAGGCACAAAATAGATAAAACTTCAGATACAGACACAATTGCAGTCAGCAATATAAGGACGCATTCAATTACACAGACAACAGCAGATACAGCAAGTGATGCCATTATTGAGAGAGGTACCATGACAGACAGAGGAACGATTACACATAACGGCGCTGATAGGAATGCAGCCACCATTACACACAGATGTGCTGTTACAGGTATTGGTCCAGATAAATATACAGACACCTACACAGACAGTCACCAACATGGCTATGGATGAGGAAACAGAGATGGGTACAAATACAAAGACAGGCACAGGGACAGTTACAGAGATGGACACGATTACACATAGAGAGAGAGGCAGAGAAAGAACAGATACGTACCTTGAAACACACACAGATACAGTTGCCGATACAGGTACAGTTGGAGTTATAGCTACAATTACGGATACGGCTATCATTACTGTCCTGGTTTTGTCTGGGATGGAGTTAACTTTCTTCCTAGTAGCTGGTATAGTATTGTGCTTTGGATTTAGGATGAGAATAATGTTGATAACACACTAATGTTCTAGTTGTTGCTGAGCAGTGCTTCTACTAAGTCAAGGACTTTTCAGCTTCTCACAGTGCCCTACCAGGTGCATGAGAAGTTGGGCAGGGACACAACTGGGACAGCTGGCCCCAACTGACCAAAGGGAGATCCCATACCATCTGACATCATGCTCAGCATATAAAGCTGGGGGAAGAAGAAGGAACGGGGGGGACGTTGGGAGTGATGGCGCTTGTCTTCCCCAGTAACCGTTACGCGTGATGGAGCCCTGCTTTCCTGGAGATGGCTGAACGCCTGCCTGCCAATGGGAAGTAGTGAATGAATTGCTTGTTTTGCGTTTTGCTTGCTTGCGCGGGTTTGCTTGCCCTATTAAACTGTCTTTAACTCAACCCACCACTTTTCTCACTTTCACTCTTCTGATTCTCTCCCCCATCCCACCGGGGGGAGAGAGCGAGCAGCTGTGTGGTGCTTGGTTGCCGGCTGGGGTTAAACCACCACAATAACACATACAGATACCATTACACTTACCGATAAACATATAGAAGGTGCTACCGAAGATACTGCTGCAGATGCCCCTGAAGATACCACTGCAGATGCAACTACTATTGCAGATGCAAATACTGCTGAAGATGGCAACAGCAAATACCATGGCAGACACCACTGCAGATACCTTTGCAGATGCACAATCCATTCCTCGTAACATTTCAGATGCAGAAACCAATGCAAACAGCATTGCAGATGCAAATGCCATTTCAAATGGAGATGCCACGGCAGACGCAGGTACCATTACAGGTGCCAAAACGCTGCAGGTATTTTTTAAGACGTCAATTGAATAGGGGTATACCACTGGACATACAGATACCACTACAGATACCATTGCAGTTGCAGGCACCCTTGTAAATGAAGATGTCATTGCAGATACGGATACCACGGAAGATGCAGAAACAATTGCAGATACCATGTTGCACGCAAATATCATTGCATGCACTACTGCAGAGAGCATTACAGATACCATTTCAATAGGGACACCGTCACAGATGAAGATACCATTACCGATGCACATGCACTGGCAGAGAGCATTAGCAATACAGGGACCATGGAAGCCGCAGAGGATATTACAGATACTATTGCATTTTGCATACCCGCGCGACAAGAAACTCTTTGCTTACAATCAACAAATCTAGGAGGGCGCCTTCCCTAGTCAGCTCCCTTAGTAGCCACACCAAAAAGTTACCTTCAATGTGCTTCTGGAATTTCCTGAACTTGTTTGTGTCCGCTGCATGATATTCCCACTTAACGACTGAGACATTGCAATCACCTAAAAGAATCTTTGGAAACAAGAAACCCCTAGGGTTCTTGTGGCTTTTCTTATGCTAATTGCACTCCATTTAAAAAACTATTCTCAACCTATTGCTGCTACAGCCCAGAAAACCCCAGAATGTCAGGCACCGCCAAAGCATGAAGGTGGGCATGGAAACGGAAAGCTTCCAGAAAGAGCCTCCTACTCCAAGACAGAGACCGAGAGGGGACATGGGAGTGCAGATGCAGTCACCAAAGTGCCAAATAAGGGAGGACGAAAGCATTTTTATTCTTTTGTTGTTGTTTATTGCCCAGTCGTGAAGGTGCGGAGGGCAAGCCGCCGGTAGGGATCCTGCCGGCTGCTCCTGCAACGCTGTTGGTGCCACCTCACACAAAGGAGCCCGGACGTCTGGGGTACTGCCAGGTGATCCCTGTGGCAGGTGGACCCAATGCCAGCGACGATTCTTCTTGAGATGGATGCACCTCTGTGGGCCTCATGCCATCCTTTGGTGGGCTGTCATGCCTGGGCCTCACACCGTGCCTCAGCAGATAGACACGCCAGGCCCGCGTGCTGTTCCCCTGTGTGGCCGCCACAGGGGGTGATTTTGTTCCTCCTCCTGTGAGGCGCCCTTCTCCTCCGCGGTTGCGGTAAGGGGCTCTGTGGCGTCCGCCGCAAAGGTGGGCAGCTATCCACCTCGCTTCTCCGGCTCCTCTTCCTTCCAAGCATGCTTGGCATGCGAGGGCCTGGAAGCTCGGCAAACTGTGGGCCAGCTGCAGGGGCCCCTGTTTTTATAGGGCCGGAACAAAAGGCAGTGAGGTGGCTGGTGACAGCAGGAGGCCACTGTGATGGCGATTATGACTGTGGCCAATGCGTGTGACCAAATATGGCGGGTTTGGGCGTGGGGGGCCTGTGGCCTCAAAGGCGCCCAAATGTGGGAGAAGGAGGAGGGCCACGGGGGCTGAGGGCCCCTTTCCTGGGGCTCGCTCCCACCTGCCTTGTTGCTTGCCCGAGAGAAAGGCTGCCCCCTGGGCACAGGGACCACCCTCCACCTCCCCTCATAAGCCCTGGGCTCCAGCCCCCTCCTCATCCCGTGCCTGCGGTCCCCTCGACAAGACGGTGGCAGCCATGTTGCAGGAGGGTCAGGGGTCCTCAGTGACCCCCCCACCGACCCTGTGCCCTGCAAGTGGCACAGCCCCGTGCACTCGACAGTGGCTGCGAGGGTCAAAGCCTGCCACATCCCACCGGCAGGAAAGGGAGGCCCAGCCAGCCTGCGCAGGGTCTGCCAGTGCTCCGTGAGGGAGTTGTTGATTGCTAAGTGTGATGTGAGTCCCTTTCCCATCCCCCGGTCCTGCCCCAACAATGTGGAGAGGTGTCATCTCTTCTGCACGGAGCCCCGAGGGGAAGGGGAGGAGAGGGCCGGAACATTCGACTCCTGCCTCCAGATCCTTTATAAAAACATTAAAGAGCTCTGGCCTAAAACGGAGCCCTGGGGAACCCCACTGTTCACTGCCGGCCAGCCTGATGTAACCCCCTTTACTATAACACTTTGAGCCCGGTCTGTCAGCCAGTTGTTCACCTAACCTAACATGGACTTGACTAGCTGTAGGCTGGACATTTTGTCCAGAAGGGTACTGTGAGAGACGGTAGCGAAAGCTTTGCCAAGCTCCATAAAACCCACATCTACTGGCTTCCCTTGGTCTACTGGATGGGTGACCTTGTCGTAAAAGGAAATTAAGTTAGTTCAGCAGGACTTTCCCCTCATGAACCCGTGCTGGCTATGACCAATGACTGCGTTGTCTCTCAAGTGTTTCTCCATAACTCCCAGAATGACCTTCTCCGAAATTGTACCTGGCAGTTAAGCGAGACTGACAGGCCTGTAATTACCAGGGTCTTTCTTCTTACCCTTCTTGAGAACTGGGACAACATTTGCCAGCTTCTGGTCGACTGGGACCTCTCCAGACTCCCGAGACCGTCGAAAAATAATGGAGAGAGGTCCCGCAATACCGTCGGCCAGCTCTTTCAGTACGCTGGGACGAATCCCATTGGGCCCCGTAGCCTTAGGTGTATCCAGCTGGAGCAGCAAGTCTCAGAAATTTCTGAGTTGGCTGGGAGTTTATCATGCCCCCAGTCACAGTCTTCCAACAGAGGGCTTGGCGGGTGGGGGCATGGGGCGGGTCCCAGGACCCATCATCGATGTTAAAGACAGAGGGGAAGAAGGCCCGAAACGTCTCTGCTTTGTCTACAGCCCTATTTGTGAGGTGACTGAGCTCATCAAGCAACGGACCAACGTTATCTCTGATCCTGCTTTTGCTGTGAACGTATTTTAAGAAGCCCTTTCTGTTGTCCTTCAGCCCAGTTCAGCACCCATCACAGGGCACCACACGGCTGGGTCCATACTCCTGCTCACAGCAGTTGTAACACAACCAGCTTTCGCAGCTGCAATAGTGTCATGAGTCCAGAGCTGTCGGCTGTCCCGCGCAGCACATCCTGACAGCAGTTCACGTCCGCAGAGGAACGCAGGCAACGTAAAGCTATTGCCTTGTGTTTGCTGCAAGAGGGAGAAAACTTAGCAGCCCTAGCCTCCCCCAGGAGGTTGCTCAAAGTGCCCTCCAACCTGACTTGGAACACTTCCAATGATGGGACGTCCACAACTTCTCTGGGCAACCCGTTCCAGCGTCTCACCACCCTCACCGTAAAACATTTCTTCCTTACGTGCAATCAAAACCTACCTTCTTTCAGCTTAAAACCCTCGCCCCTTGTCCTGTCAATACAGACCCTGGTAAAAAGTCTCTCTGTGCCTTTCCTATAAGCCCCCTTTATATACTGAAACGCGACAGAAAGGTCTCCCTGGAGCCTTTTCTTCTCCAGGCTGAAAACCCTCAGCTCTCTCAGCCTTTCTGCCCAGGAGAGCTGTGCCAGCCCTGGGATCGTTCCTGTGGCCTCCTCTGCACCTGCTCTAACAGGTCCATGTCTTTCTTGCGCTGGGGAGCCCAGAGCTGGATGCAGTGCTCCAGCCAGGGTTGCAGGGGAATGGAGTAGAGGGGCAGAATCCCTTCCCTCGACCTGCTGCCCACGCCTCTTTTGATGCAGCTGTCGCGTTAAAAGGAATGTAGTTTCGAAATTTCTCTGTCAGAGTGCCGGGACATTCACTGATTCGTTTATTCAGAGCCCCAGCAAAAGGACTTGCACTGAGCAGATGCACAAAAATCGAAAGCAGTTATTTTATTGAAAGCGACAGAAACAGATTCGAGATTGCCGTTGATAAAATCACTAACTACAATAGTGCTACTAATGAAGGTTGATATTGCTAGCAAACTTGATAGCAATGCAACAACCCCGGGATAACTTTCACCCAGAGGGTGAGAGGTGCAGCGCTTACCCCGAATGGCGTCCCTGCCTGGGGTGGAGGAAGAGGACGCAGCCCATCGACTGGTCCGTCAGGTATCGAGGTTCTTCTCTCCCACTTTAACAATCATTTTCTCTGTCTTTTATCCCCAAAACTGCGAGGTTCCACCCATATGTAACGTGTAGCATGATTTGGGTGGAGAGACGAGTGCTATAGTCCTATATGTTTAGCGTGATCTCGTTAATCTTCATTAGCATATGCAGGGTGTGAGTTGTAATATGCATTTCACCGGTAATGAGGCAAAGGGCAGCTATCAGACACGAAGCCTTTCGAAGAAACAAAGAACCCTTCAGATTCCTGTTATTTTGCTTTCTTTGCTGACCACAAGCAGGGCTGTCCTGCCTCCACAGGGCCCCCTCCCCTGTGTTAGCCAGGCAAGTCTCCACTCCCCTGGGTCCCACGAGAGATAGCAAGGGCAGTCTTAATGGTTCTTAGTGCACAGGAATCCCACCTCGTTATCAAAATTCCACAGCAGCCCAAGACACACTTGTCTTTCTGAGCTGCAAGCGCACAGTGCCGGCTCACGCCCAGTTTTTCACGTACCACTGCACCCCCAGCTTACTGGCTGGCAGGGCTGTGTGTGAACAGAGTAGGCCTTGGCGCCGTGCAAGCAGGGCTCAGCAACAGCTGAATCCTGGGTATGCTACCAACACTGGTTTGGTCACAGATCTAAACCTCGGCACCATATGGGCTGCTAGGGAGAAAATGGACTCCATCCCAGCCAAAAGCAGAGCAGACGGTGTCTCTGTGGTGGCTCGATAGCAGCTTTGTGCTGCTCTGTGTTTTACTTATGGCTTTGCCTTATGTGATCTGTTTAGCGTGCACCCAAGGGAGGGGCTGGGGCTGGTATTGCCCTACAGCGTATCGCCGTCCTGTGCACCCCAGGACAGAGCTGGCACGGGGAGCAGAGGTGGGGGTGATGACCTGTTAAGGAGCCCCAGCAGTGCCTCTGTGGCTCAGAATTTAGCAGGCCAGTCCCACCAGGGAAGCTGGGTTGCCCCAGCCCGTCGGCAGGTCCCATGCCCAGCTCCCTGCCTGCTGACACCGTGGGCATCCACATCCCTCCGTGCCTTGATATGAAGATCGGCCCAGAATTGGTGAATTCCTGGCTTTGCTGCCGTTACGACCCGGACAATTGTGCTACTGATCTGTATTTATTGCTCCGCCATTATTCTGAAATGAACAGTCGACCCCTGAAGCTGTGGGTTGGGAGTCTGGGCAATGGTCTTGGGGGGCGGGGGGGGTGGTTTCAGCTCCTCGGGGGCTGGAGGGCGCCGGGCTGGTCCCACAACAGGCGGCTGGCTGAGTTGGACAGCCAGGGGGGCCAGGGTGGAGGCGGGTGGGCCAGGTGGCTGCCCGGGCTGGTGCTCCGTGGCGGGCGGGCTGGTGTTCCAGGCACAGGTGGTGGCTGCTGGTGTCAGGTCTGTCTCTCAGAGGTGATGGGGTGAGCGGTCCGGTTGTTTGGGTGTTAGGGGAGGCTGCAGTAGGTGGGCCAGGCTTCCAAAGCTGTGGAGACGTGCCTGCGGAGAGAGGAGGCTGCTGAGACCCCGCCGTGGCTGTGGTGCTGGGCAGGGTCGAGGGTGCAGGGCAGTGCTGGGTGCCCCATGGGGTGTGGGCGCGTGGCTGCACCGGGGAGCTGTGGGCACGGAGAGCTCCATGCAGAAAACGGGGCACCCCGCACCCCTTGGTTGGGGCTCTACTCGCCTGCCCGTGGCTCATCTCCTCTCGGCCCCGACCATCCTGACCTGCCTGCTCTGCATGTGCCAGAAAGGAGATGTGAGCCCGGCAGACCGAGGGAAGCAAAGCTGGGCATGGCACTGCAGGGCCAGGAGAGCCTCCTGTTCTCCTTTCTCAGCGTGCCTGGCAGAGACCAGCACTTGGCTCCCCTGCCCCTCCCTGACCAGACAAGCGGACAGCCTCGGCGCTCTGTTCGGTGAGGTGCTCTCCACCCTCTCTTTAGAATCCGTATCCAAAGAGATACATACCCCTGCACAGACAAAACCCCTGCCTGAGCTGAGAACACACGCTCTGGCAGTGTTTGGGAGCAGACGGGACAGACTGACTCTCTCTCTCTCCAAAGCAAGGCTGATAGCTGGGAAGGTTCGTCACCACGGTCTGAGCTGCTGGGACACCTTGGCCGAGGTGAACATCTGGGATTTACGGCATCACCTAACAGGGTGATTTCTGCTGGGAGGTCCGCTGGGAGGGAGATGTCACTATCATGCTTCTCACTTTCTATGGCAGTGTCACCCCTCGTCGTTTTCCTTCTGGACCTTGCGCTGCCTGTGTCTGTGGCTGGGTCTGCTCTTGTCCAGGCAGCGTCACTTTTAACTCATACTTGCAACAGTAAGAACGGGTTTCAGAGAAGACTGCCCATGAATGGAGAGGCCGCTTAAAACATCTTACAGCAGAAATGTCCGTAGAGTCTGGCCAGTAACTAACTCGGCACGCCAGGATACCCGACCTCTAAATGCTTCATGGCTAATAGCAGCCACCTAATACAGAGGTTTGGCAACACCCCCCGCCAACAACTCACCGTTTTCTCTTCCTCCGCAGGCGGATTGCACACCACAATACCATGCCAAGCAGCACGCAGCCCAAGACCACCACGGCGCCTCCTATGAAGAACTTCTGGAAACCATTAGGATTTGTAGAATTTGCGTTTCTCTTGCCATCCACACCTGGAGGAAGAATTCTGTATGTTAGTGTATCCTGCACATCGTGGGAGGTACAGCCGTTCCTGGCTTCTTTTAGAACACTTGCTCTGCACTAACAGCATGGCTGATGACACCATGTGCATTAGTGGGCACCAGGGGAAGAGCCTGCAGACACGCAGTGATTTATGACACTGGATGACCGAAGGAAAGCAATTACCTGGCACGCCTGTTGATTGAATTGCCGCCGTTTTTTTGTCAGAGACTGGCACCGCGAGACCCCCTCCTTCCTGAAGTGCCTCCTTCTCCACAGTCTCACCATCCGTCTCTTTAGAAAGAAGGTGGGTCAGCTTAATTAGAAGTGGCCGTTCCTCATCGGAAACACGGTACCTTCAGGAGGCAATACTTCTCCAAATACATTAGAGAAACAAAGCCTGGGCATTTGGGGGATGCACCTAGTCACTAGTCCGAACAACGTGTCATTCATGGAGAAAAGCGTAAGCGCTAGACCCTTCCCAGTTTACCAGTAGACAGCAAATCCTGACCTGCTGAGAAACTAGGAGATTGCATGGCACCTTCTTGTTCACATTTCATTTTTAGTGCATTTTTAGCATACACATGGTGGACTGAACCCCCAGCTCTTGCAACCATATTCTGGGCACTTTCACAAGTGGCAGTGAAGAGCCCACAGTCCCCCAAAACAAGAGGAAGCCCTCAACCAAGTGTCTGAAAACACAACTAGAAACAGACAGCTAAACCACCCGAGACTGAATGCACAGCCCTTCATTTTAGCTGCCTTCAAGTTGGGTGTCCAGCCTCAAGCTGGGTGTTCAGCTTTCACCCGTCCCTGATCCTGAGCTGTCACCGAGAGTCCTCAGACATCAAGGAGAACAACGGGGCTGGACCAGGCTGTGAAGCTGGGGTGCTCCGATCCTGGCCGCTCCCAGCGACCCCAAGCTGTCTGCGCATCCTCTCCACCTCCCAAGGGCACTCTCCCCGCTGGCAACGGCCAGGGTGCTGGCCCTCTCACGGCTTATCGAGAATCAGCTCCTCGGCGAGTCCCTCACACACTCAAGGATTGAGCACCGACATTTCCTGCCAGCTGGGTACCAACGTCTGCCTAGAACGGCTCTGACCAGTAATGCTGGTCACAAGCGGAGTCCCCCAGGGCTCAGTTTTGGGACCGGTCTTGTTTAATGTCTTTATTGATGATCTGGATGAGGGGATAGAGTGCACCCTCAGCAAGTTTGCAGACGACACCAAGTTGGGAGGGAGTGTTGATCTGCTTGAGGGTAGGAAGGCTCTGCAGAGGGATCTGGACAGGCTGGATCGATGGGCTGAGGCCAACCGGATGAAGTTCAATAAGGCCAAGTGCCGGGTTCTACACTTCGGCCACAACAACCCCAGGCAACGCTACAGGCTTGGGGATGAGTGGCTGGAAAGCTCCCCCGCAGAAAAGGACCTGGGGGTGTTGATCGACACCCGGCTGAATAGGAGCCAGCAGTGTGCCCAGGTGGCCAAGAAGGCCAACGGCATCCTGGCCTGTATCAGAAATGGTGTGGCCAGCAGGAGCAGGGAGGTGATCATGCCTCTGTACTCGGCTCTGGTGAGGCCGCACCTCGAATACTGTGTTCAGTTTTGGGCCCCTCACTACAAGAAAGACATCGGGGTGCTGGAGCGTGTCCAGAGAAGGGCGACGAAGCTGGTGAGGGGTCTGGAACACAAGTCTTATGAGGAGCGGCTGAGGGAGCGGGGGTTGTTTAGCCTGGAGAAGAGGAGGCTGAGGGGAGACCTTATCGCTCTCTACAACTACCTGAAAGGGGGTTGCAGAGAGGCGGGTGCTGGTCTCTTCTCCCAAGTGACTAGTGACAGGACTAGAGGAAATGGCCTCAAGTTGCGCCAGGGGAGGTTCAGGCTAGATATTAGGAAAAAGTTCTTTACTGAGAGAGTAGTGAAACCTTGGAATAGGCTGCCCAGGGAGGTGGTAGAGTCACCCTCCCTGGAGGTATTCCATGCTATTACTGGGGCAGCAGCTGTCCCTGGGACTCAGCTGGAACCATAATGGGCAGCAGAGGCTCTGGAAAATCTCTGCAGCTTGCCAGCGCATGCAAGGCATGAAATTGAGTGTCACCGCAGTGAGGCTCCGATCGATCCCTTCCTGCTGTGTAGGCTACTGCGTGTCCATGCATGCCTCTAAAACCTCAGCTTCCCAAGTCTTCTGCTTAAGAGTGATATATATACCCACCACGTGCTGCTTTGTCCAATTCCTTCAGGACTTCCTTTAGCAATCCTGATGACTGCTCGGAAGAGTGTCCTATCCCGGCTCTATCCTTTGCTCTTTGAGGACCTTAACGGAAAGTATGAAGTTAAATTTCTCACAAATCAAATACTGAAAATGAGTGCCTAGTCTGTAAAGTCAGCCAAGACTGCCTACTCACCCCTGGGCTGCCAGGTAACCTCCAGCGCAGGATCGAGCTGAGAAGTTGGAAAAGCCCTCTCTGTACTCACATCTGCAACCAAACACAGACGAGAAGATTCCATCATACCTTGTGATATACACCGTCATAGCTGAACAGCACGGCATATGAGGGGATCACGTAATGACATGGCACACACGAGGCAGGTGTATATTGTCCCAGCTGCAAGAGATGCCTCGCTCACATTTGGGCTTTGAGCTGGCAGCTCTCAAAGGAAGTAAAAAGCCATGACGTACCCAGGCGATCTCCCAGCGTGACAGCCCTGGAACTCAGCCGCGAGGCTGGATATCCGTCGCCTGCAGGCACATCTGTAAACCAACAGAACAGAGAAGCTCCCCTGAAATACTACAATATACTTCTTCAGATCTGAAAGGCAGCGAATGCAGTTCAAACACGGAATTGCTCCATGGCACTCGTCTCTCCCTTCCACTCAGGAGCATCGTGCAGCCAGTTACTGGGTGCCTGGACCATGTCGGTCTAAAGCAAACCATGCACGGAGCTGTTGGGAGAAAGCACTCCCTGGAGCTCACACCAGCTCTAAACTCAACCCCAACAAGCCTGCTGGCTTTGCAGCCGGCACGGGAAGCAGCGCGGGGTCGGAGAGGCTGGGAAAGAACGCTTTGCAAAGCAGAGCACCCCGGGGCACATCATTGAGCCCAACCATTTGCCTCTCTGTTCTTCTGCATGTCTGAGCACCAGCCAAGAAAAGATGAAGTTAAATTTCATATGAAGAGAATATTAAAGCCTACATGCTCATTCGTTCAAGCGACATACCTGTGGGATCGCCCTCAGTCTCCCAGACGAGATCTGGCTGAGGAGTCGGGTGGCCGTCACCTACTGGCAGAGCTGTAACCAAGCACGTTTCCATTAGGTGTTGTGATCTACTTCTTTCTCAGTGACCTGCAGTGACTGGAGGGGGGTCAGGTAATGACGGGGGACCCAGATGTGGGTGGAGATTTCCAAAGCTGCAGAGGGGCCTGGGTGACCTGTTGGCTGGCACCCGGAAGCTCTCAACACACTGTTTCCAGGCCATGTGCAACACCCCTCAAGGACCAGCTGGACAAACATACGTCCCCTCGGGGATTTCTTACTGGGAGGTCTCTACAGTGCACAAAGGAAGCCCACACGAAAACAGCAGAGGAAAAAAATTATCATTCACACACCTCGTGGATAAGAGCCCACTGGCCAGTGAGAGTCTGCACCAGTGCTGCCCCATCTGTTCCCCGGGCTGCAGGCCGGGGCTGTGTGTCCCATGGGGACCTCGGTTTGCCCAAGGAGAGCACTGCAGGGCAACAGCAGGAATGCTCCCGTTGTCCTGAGCAGACATCTCCCGAGGACAGATGTCCCTGAGGCTGAAAGGCAGGACCCAGCCTAGGAGCGGCAGAGCCAGGCCCTGGGCATGGCTGTGCCTGTGAAAGGCTTCCCAGGTCAGGGCGACACAGGGCCATCTGTAGGGACGGTTTCTCACCTCGTGGTGTTTCTCCTGGCCCCACCGTTCACCTGGAAAATGCCCCCGCAGAGGCTGCAGCCCCCTGCACCTCCCTGTGGGGCAGCTTTCCTACTGCCTGCGGAGCTGGACACGGCTCACCTGGCCCATTCCAGCCCCGCTGCTCTCCCGGCCCTGCCCCACCACGAGCCCAGCCCTGCCGTCACCCCGAGGAGTGGTGAGTGCTGCACCATGCTGCCAGGGCTGGGTGCTGGCCATCGCCTGTCCGCCTACCTAATCCCCACGCTCGCCACGGAGCAGCCCCAACGTCCCAGGCTCGCAGGGCCACCAGGAGGAGGATAAAGAGGTGGGGGGGGGCCATGGACCCCCGCGCCTGCATCATGTTGCTGCCGCTGCTGCTACTGCCGCTGCTGCTGCTGCCACTGCCGCTGCTGGCACTGCTGGAGTGGTGCCCGCGGCCCGGCAGTGCACATCACAGCGTGGCCCAGCGGGGCTCTGTGACCTCACAGCCCGGCCTCCCCACTGCGGTCATGCCACTGGGGCACTGCCCCTCCCCCAAGCACCGCCCCCAGCATGCCCCGCCCCCACATGTCACCGCAGGAGGGCGGGGCTCCCGGAGGGGCAGGAGACTGAGACTGCCCCATCCTGCCCCCCTGGCGGGGCCCCATGCAGCCGAGGCCTTCCACCTCATGGACCTCTCTGGGCGTTGCGGCCAGATCTCCGGTGCTCTGGGGCAGCTGGCATGTCCGGGAGCAGCCCTGTCCAACGCCCGTTCCGTGTTTCCTGATGGCACTAGCCTCACCACCCCAGAGACAACAGTCCTCCTCAGATAGCCGTTCTTGGCTTCTTTTAAAACACATGCTCTGCACTAATAGTTTAGCTGTTGATACCATATGCAGTAGTGGGCACCAGGGGAAGAGCCTGCAGACACGCAGTGACTTATGACACTGGATGACAGAAGGATAGCAATTACCTGGCACGTCTGTTGATTGAATTGCCCCTGTTGTTTCAGTGGAGACTGGCACTGTGAAACGCCCTCCTTCCTGAAGTGCCGCCTTCTCCACAGTCTCACCATCCGTCTCTTTAGAAAGAAGGTGGGTCAGCTTAATTAGAAGTGGCCGTTCCTCATCGGAAACACGGTACCTTCAGGAGGCAATACTTCTCCAAATACATTAGAGAAACAAAGACTGGGCATTTGGGGGATGCACCTAGTCACTAGTCCGAACAACGTGTCATTCATGGAGAAAAGCGTAAGCGCTAGACCCTTTCCAGTTTACCAGTAGACAGCAAATCCTGACCTGCTGAGAGACTAGGAGATTGCATGGCACCTTCTTGTTCACATTTCATTTGGTACATTTTTGGCAAACTGCAAGATGATGGTAAATTACTTCCTTCAGAGAGGACAGGAAGGCGCTGTAGCTGGTTCAGCTGGGGAAAGAGCCCTCTTGAGAAGCACTTCCCATCGTGCCAACTCCATCACGTGGTCATTGTAACAGACACACATGGTGGACTGAACCCCCAGCTCTTGCAACCATATTCTGGGCACTTTCACAAGTGGCAGTGAAGAGCCCACAGTCCCCCAAAACAAGAGGAAACCCTCAACCAAGTGTCTGAAAACACAACTAGAAACAGACAGCTAAACCACCCGAGACTGAATGCACAGCCCTTCATTTTAGCTGCTTTCAAGTTGGGTGTCCAGCCTCAAGCTGGGTGTTCAGCTTTCACCCGTCCCTGATCCCGAGCTGTCACCGAGAGTCCTCAGACATCAAGGAGAACAACGGGGCTGGACCAGGCTGTGAAGCTGGGGTGCTCCGATCCTGACTGGGGGATGCCTGCAGCCCAGGCAAAGTTGGCCGCTCCCAGCGACCCCAAGCTGTCTGCGCATCCTCTCCGCCTCCCCGCTGGCAGTCTCCCCACTGGCAATGGCCAGGGTGCTGGCCCTCTCACGGCTTATCAGGAATGAACTCCTTGGCAAGTCCCTCATGCACTCAAGGAGTGAGCATCGCCAGTTCCTGCTAGCTGGGTACCAACGTCTGCCCTGAACGGCTCTGACCAGTAACGCTGTAACTGGGGCAGCAGCTGTCCCTGGGACTCAGCTGGAACCATAACGGACAGCAGAGACTCGAAAATCTCTGCAGCTCGCCGGCGCCTGCAAGGCATGAAATTGAGCGTCACCGCAGTGAGGCTCCGATCGATCCCTTCCTGCTGTGTAGGCTACCGCTTGCCCATGCATGCCTCTAAAACCTCAGTTTCAAAATCTTCTGGTAAGAGTGATATACACCCACTCCTTCAGGAGTTCCTTTAGCAATCCTGATGACCGCTCAGAAGAGTTTCCTATTTCAGCTTTATCATTTGCTTTTTGAGGACCTTAACGGAACATATGAAGTTAAATTTCTCACAAATCAAATACTGAAAATGAGTGCCTAGTCTGTAAAGTCAGCCAAGACTGCCTACTCACCCCTGGGCTGCCAGGTGAGCTCCAGCGCAGGATCCATCCAAGAAGTCGGAAAAGCCCTCCTTGTACTCACATCTGCAGCCAAACACAGACGAGAAGTTTCCATCGTACCTTTTGATATACACCGTCATAGCTGAACAGCACAGCATATGAGGGGATCACGTAAAGATACGGTGCACACGAGGCAGGTGTATATTGTCCCAGCTGCAAGAGATGCCTTGTTCACATTTGGGCTTTGAGCTGGCAGCTCTCAAAGGAAGTAAAAAGCCATGACGTACCCAGGCGATCTCCCAGCGTGACAGCCCTGGAAGCCAGCCGCGAGGCTGGATATCCGTCGCCTGCAGGCACGTCTGTAAACCAACAGAACAGAGAAGCTCCCCTGAAATACTTCAATATGCTTCTTCAGATCTGAATGGCAGTGAATGCAGTTCAAACACGGAATTGCTCCATGGCACTCGTCTCTCCCTTCCACTCAGGAGCATCGTGCAGCCAGTTACTGGGTGCCTGGACCATGTCGGTCTAAAGCAAACCATGCACGGAGCTGTTGGGAGAAAGCACTCCCTGGAGCTCACACCAGCTCTAAACTCAACCCCAACAAGCCTGCTGGCTTTGCAGCCGGCACTGGAAGCACCGCAGGGTCGGAGAGGCTGGGAAAGAACGCTTTGCAAAGCAGAGCACCCCGGGGCACATCATTGAGCCCGACCCTTTGCCTCTCTGTTCTTCTGCATGTCTGAGCACCAGCCAAGAAAAGATGAAGTTGAATTTCATATGAAGAGAATATTAAAGCCTGCATGCTCATTCGTTCAAGCGACATACCTGTGGGATCGCCCTCAGTCTCCCAGACGAGATCTGGCTGAGGAGTCGGGTGGCCGTCACCTACTGGCAGAGCTGTAACCAAGCACGTTTCCATTAGGTGTTGTGATCTACTTCTTTCTCAGTGACCTGCAGTGACTGGAGGGGGGTCAGGTAACGACGGGGGACCCAGACGTGGGTGGAGATTTCCAAAGCTGCAGAGGGGCCTGGGTGACCTGTTGGCTGGCACCCGGAAGCTCTCAACACACTGTTTCCAGGCCATGTGCAACACCCCTCAAGGACCAGCTGGACAAACGTACGTCCCCTCGGGGATTTCTTACTGGGAGGTCTCTACAGTGCACAAAGGAAGCCCACATGAAAGCACTGGAGGAAATAAACGATCATTCACACGTCTCGTGGAGAAGAGCCCACTGGCCAGTTAGAGTCTGCACCAGTGCTGCCCCATCTGTTCCCCGGGCTGCAGGCCGGGGCTGTGTGTCCCATGGGGACCTCGGTTTGCCCAAGGAGAGCACTGCAGGGCAACAGCAGGAATGCTCCCGTTGTCCTGAGCAGACATCTCCCGAGGACAGATGTCCCCGAGGCTGAAAAGCAGGACCCAGCCTAGGAGCGGCAGAGCCAGGCCCTGGGCATGGCTGTGCCTGTGAAAGGCTTCCCAGGTCAGGGCGACACAGGGCCATCTGTAGGGACGGTTTCTCACCTCGTGGTGTTGCTCCTGCCCCCACCGTTCACCTGGAAAATGCCCCCACAGAGGCTGCAGCCCCCTGCACCTCCCTGTGGGGCATCTGTTTCCCACTGCCTGCGGAGCTGGACACAGCTCACCTGGCCCATTCCAGCCCCGCTGCTCTCCTGGCCCTGCCCCACCACGAGCCCAGCCCTGCCGTCACCCCGAGGAGTGGTGAGTGCTGCACCATGCTGCCAGGGCTGGGTGCTGGCCATCGCCTGTCCGCCTACCTAATCCCCGCGCTCGCCACGGAGCAGCCCCAACGTCCCAGGCTCGCAGGGCCACCAGGAGGAGGATAAAGAGGTGGGGGGGGGCCATGGACCCCCGCGCCTGCATCATGTTGCTGCCGCTGCTGCTACTGCCGCTGCTGCTGCTGCCACTGCCGCTGCTGGCACTGCTGGAGTGGTGCCCGCGGCCCGGCAGTGCACATCACAGCGTGGCCCAGCGGGGCTCTGTGACCTCACAGCCCGGCCTCCCCACTGCGGTCATGCCACTGGGGCACTGCCCCTCCCCCAAGCACCGCCCCCAGCATGCCCCGCCCCCACATGTCACCGCAGGAGGGCGGGGCTCCCGGAGGGGCGGTAGACTGAGACTGCCCCATCCTGCCCCCCCTGGCGGGGCCCCATGCAGCCGAGGCCCCCCGCCTTATGGAATTCTCTGGGCGTTGCGGCCGGATCTCCGCAGTGCTGGGGCAGCTGGCATGTCCTGGAGCAGCCCTGTCCAATGCCCGTTCTGTGTTTCCTCCTGTGAAATTGATCGTCACCACAGTGAGGGTCCGATCGATCCCTTCCTGCTGTGTAGGCTACCGCTTGTCCATGCATGCCTCTAAAACCTCAGATTCCCAAGTCTTCTAGTTAAGAGTGATATATACCCACCACGTGCCGCTTTGTCCAATTCCTTCAGGAGTTCCTTTAGCAGTCCTGATGACTGCTCGGAAGAGTTTCCTATTCCGGCTTTATCCTTTGCTCTTTGAGGACCTTAACGGAAAGTATGAAGTTAAATTTCTCACAAATAAAATACTGAAAACAAGTGCCTAGTCTGTAAAGTCAGTCAAGACTGTCTACTCACCCCTGGGCTGCCAGGTGACCACCAGCGCAGGATCCAGCTGAGAAGTTGGAAAAGCCTTCCCTGTACTCACATTTGCAACCAAACACCGACCATCCCTGCAGCTCGCCAGCGCCTGACACACACAATGCAGGTGTATATTGCCCCAGCTGCAAGAGATGCCTCGCTCACATTTGGGCTTTGAGCTGGCAGCTCTCAAAGGAAGTAAAAAGCCATGATGTACCCAGGCGATCTCCCAGCGTGACAGCCCTGGAACCCAGCCGCGAGGCTGGATATCCGTCGCCTGCAGGCACGTCTGTAAACTAACAGAACAGAGAAGCTCCCCTGAAATACTTACAGGAGTCATTCCACATCATGACCATTGCTCCTCTTTGGAACAGAGGGGAAAGCTCTGGATGACAATGGATATCAGGACGCGCTCCAGAAAGAGAAGATCAGTGCAAGAAGTTCCCCGTCACCTAATTGCAAAGAAATAATTCTAGCTCAATGAAATGGGTACTGAAAACGAAACACACCGAACCGAGTTGCAGTCTGACGGCTTTGCCATCACTGTCGCAGGGCCCCAGTTCACAGCAATTGCGAAGGCCCTTTTGAAAGACTCAGATGCCTGTCACCTCCTCTGAAGAGGACCTGCTGCTTACCCGTTGCCAGCGTTAGCAGCAGAGCCCTCTGCCTCTCCAGCCCACACTTTCCCACCTTGTAGGCAGGAGTTACCAGCTTTCAGCTGCTGCTTCAACGGCTCTCTTGACCATTCTCCTTTTCTGTCTTGCTTCCTACTGTATCAGTCAGGGTGGGCTTCCTGTCATTCAAGACTGAGCCGAACTTCTCAGTAGGAGGATTACACTGCTGCCCCATTGCTTGCCTATTTTAGAATACGGAAAAGAGATGATAATTATCAAACAGTAACTCTACCCGTAGCCCATACCTATGTAGTCTATAGCCTATGGCTCTGAAGGGATAGACCAGCCTATACTTATATCCTGTATCTACTCTCCGATCTGTGTGGGAAGTCAAATAAAAATTACCTTTACTAGAGCATGGAACTTGGAGGGAGTGGAGAAGAAAGAAAAGGTGGGAAAAAAGAGAAGCGTAAGCACACAATTAAAAAAGAAAGGAGCTGAGTTATCCCGAAGGCCAACTCAGCCCAACTCGCTTTCACTGGCAAAACGCTGTGAAGCTTGGAGGAAAAAAAGCTGACAGGTGCTGGGAGGCACCCAATTATCTGAGTTCAGATGTGAAAGAGCAGGACAACCTTGACGTGACTCCTTTTCACTGTCCCCCGACCTGTGTGCATGCTATGACTTCTTCGTTTCCCTGAAGTCCTCTCCGACTAACAGGGAAGTGTCATCTGTCCAGGCCACGTGCCACGAGGAGAAACAGTTCTGACCATGAAGGGGCAGCAAACAACTGCATCTGCAGAAGCAAAGGGGCAGCCGTGCCTCAGCTTCGGAGATGCCCAAAGCTGCCCCGAGCCCCAGGAGCCCCTGGCACCCCAGCGTTTGCTTGGCCCTGAAGCCCTGTGGGGCCTGCCAGTGCTGGGGAGCCCTGGGGACAGACAAGAAGGACAGCGGTCAGCCTGTGTAGGGAGAGTGACGGGACTCCGTCCTTTTTTCTGGCCAGAGGAGGATGCCCTGGGCCACACCAGGACAGGGCCTGGTGGCAGAGCTGAAGGAGGAGGTGGAGAGGCTGAGGAGTATCAGGGAGTGCGAGAGGGAGATAGACTGGTGGAGCCACGCCCTACCGTCCCTGAGGCAAAGGCAGCAGAGGGAGGCTCCACGAGAAGCAGAGGACCCCTTACCCTCTTGCCACCGGGCAGAAGGAGGGGACCTAGGAGGCGAAGGGGAATGGAAAAAGGTCCCTGCTCGGAGCCGCAGGCGAATCCCCTCCCGGCCTCCCTCACCCTCACCTTCTCAGCTGCCCCTACATAACAGATATGGGGCTCTGGAACTTGAGGGCCAGGCTAACGAGGACATGGACGAAAGTCCATCTGCGGGGCTGCCTAGGGCGAGACAGCCTGCCCCACGCATCACAACCACCTCTACCAAGGCAAAAAGGAGGGTGGTTGTTGTAGGTGATTCCCTCCTGAGGGGAACGGAGGGCCCAATATGCCGGCCTGACCCGACCCACAGGGAAGTCTGCTGCCTCCCTGGGGCCCGGGTGAGAGAGGTCACGAGGAAACTCCCCAGTCTGGTACGGCCCACCGATTACTACCCGCTGGTAGTTTTGCAGGTTGGCAGCGAGGAGATAGAGCAAAGAAGCGTGAAAGGGATGAAGAAGGACTTTAAGGTGCTGGGGAGACTGGTTGACGGATCGGGTGCGCAGGTGGTGTTTTCTGCAATCCCTTCAGTGGTGGGGAGGAACACTGAAAGGAATAAGAAAGCAAACATGGTCAACGCGTGGCTCAGAGACTGGTGCCACCAGAGGAATTTTGGATTCTTTGACCATGGGGTGGTCTCCATGGCACCGGGCCTGCTGAGTGCAGACGGTGTTCAGCTGTCCCCAAGGGGGAAAAGAATCCTTGCCCGTAAGTTGGCAAACCTCATCAGGAGGGCTTTAAACTAGACTCGAAGGGGGAAGGGGATGAAGCCAGGCTACCCAGAGGTGAGCCTAGGGGTGACATGCCATTGTCGGGGGCAAGACCGATAGCCCAGCTCAAGTGCATCTACTCCAATGCACACAGCATGGGCGGCAAACAGGAGGAGCTGGAAGCCATCGTGCGGCGGGGCAGCTATGACGTGGTCGCCATCACAGAAACATGGTGGGACGACTCGCATGGCTGGAGTGCTGCGATGGAGGGCTATAAGCTCTTCAGGAGGGATAGGCAAGGAAGGAGAGGCGGTGGGGTGGCTCTGTACGTCAAGGAGTGCTTTGATTGTATAGAGCTGGATGATTGTCACGACGGGGTTGAATGCTTATGGGCAAGGATGAGGGGGAAGGCCAACAAGCCGGATATCCTTCTGGGGGTCTGTTATAGACCACCCGACCAGGGCGTAGAAGCTGATGAAGGGTTCTTCAAGCGACTAGCAGAAGTCTCGCAGTCGCAAGCCCTTGCTCTTGTGGGGGACTTCAACTTACCGGATGTCTGCTGGAAGTACAACACAGCTAAGAGGAAACAGTCCCGGAGGTTCCTCGAGTGTGTGGAAGATAACTTCCTGATGCAGCTGGTAAGCGAGCCTACAAGGGAAGGTGCCCTGCTTGACCTGCTGTTTACGAACAGAGAGGGTCTGGTGGGAGAAGTGAAGGTCGGAGGCCGTCTTGGGCTTAGCGACCATGAAATGATAGAGTTTTCAATTTTTAGCCAAGTAAGGAGGCGGGTGAGCAATACCGCTACCGTGGACTTCCGGAGGGCAGACTTTGCCCTGTTCAGGACGCTGGTCGGGAGGGTCCCTTGGGAGACGGTCCTGAAGGGCAAAGGGGCCCAGGAAGGCTGGACCTTCTTCAAGAAGGAAATCTTGAAGGCGCAGGAGCAGGCAGTGCCCATGTGCCGTAAGAAGAGCCGGTGGGGAAGACGGCCGGCCTGGCTGAACAAGGAGCTTATGCTGAGGCTCGGGGAAAAAAAGAGAACTTACCACCTCTGGAAAAAGGGGCAGGCAAGTGAAGAAGAATACAAGGACCTCGTTAGGTCATGCAGGGAGGGAATTAGGAAGGCGAAAGCCCAGCTAGAGCTCAACCTGGCCACGGTCGTGAGGGACAACAAAAAAAGCTTCTATAAATACATTAACAACAAAAAGAGAGCCAAGGAGGATCTCCATCCTCTACTGGATGCGGCGGGGAACATTGTCACAAAGAATGAGGAAAAGGCTGAGGTACTTAATGCCTTCTTTGCCTCAGTCTTTAACAGCCACACCAGGTATCCTCAGGGTATCCGTCCCCCTGAGCTGGATGACAGGGATGGAGAGCAAAATAGGCTCCCCATGATCCAGGAGGAAGCAGTTAACGACCTGCTATGCCACCTGGACACTCATAAGTCTATGGGGCCTGATGGCATCCACCCAAGGGTGCTGAGGGAGCTGGCGGAGGAGCTTGCCAAGCCGCTCTCCATCATTTATCAACAGTCCTGGTCAACGGGGGAGGTCCCGGATGACTGGAGGCTTGCCAACGTGACGCCCATCTACAAGAAGGGTCGGAAGGAGGATCCGGGGAACTACAGGCCTGTCAGCCTGACCTCGGTGCCGGGGAAGGTTATGGAGAGGCTCATCTTGAGGGCGCTCACGGGACACGTGCAGGATAACCAAGGGATCAGGCCCAGCCAGCACGGGTTCATGAAAGGCAGGTCCTGCTTGACCAACCTGATCTCCTTCTATGACCAGGTGACCCGCCTAGTGGATGAGGGGAAGGCTGTTGATGTTGTCTATCTGGACTTCAGCAAAGCCTTTGACACTGTTCCCCACAGTATTCTCCTGGAGAAGCTGGCGGCCCGTGGTTTAGACAGGTACACTCTTCGCTGGGTAAAAAACTGGCTGGATGGCCGAGCCCAGAGAGTTGTAGTGAATGGGGTGAAATCCAGCTGGCGGCCGGTCACAAGCGGAGTCCCCCAGGGCTCGGTTTTGGGACCGGTCTTGTTTAATGTCTTTATTGATGATCTGGATGAGGGGATAGAGTGCTCCCTCAGCAAGTTTGCAGACGACACCAAGTTGGGAGGGAGTGTTGATCTGCTTGAGGGTAGGAAGGCTCTGCAGAGGGATCTGGACAGGCTGGATCGATGGGCTGAGGCCAACCGGATGAAGTTCAATAAGGCCAAGTGCCGGGTTCTACACTTCGGCCACAACAACCCCAGGCAACGCTACAGGCTTGGGGATGAGTGGCTGGAAAGCTCCCCCGCAGAAAAGGACCTGGGGGTGTTGATCGACACCCGGCTGAATAGGAGCCAGCAGTGTGCCCAGGTGGCCAAGAAGGCCAACGGCATCCTGGCTTGTATCAGAAATGGTGTGGCCAGCAGGAGCAGGGAGGTGATCATGCCTCTGTACTCGGCTCTGGTGAGGCCGCACCTCGAATACTGTGTTCAGTTTTGGGCCCCTCACTACAAGAAGGACATCGAGGTGCTGGAGCGTGTCCAGAGAAGGGCGATGAAGCTGGTGAGGGGTCTGGAACACAAGTCTTATGAGGAGCGGCTGAGGGAGCGGGGGTTGTTTAGCCTGGAGAAGAGGAGGCTGAGGGGAGACCTTATCGCTCTCTACAACTACCTGAAAGGGGGTTGCAGAGAGGTGGGTGTTGGTCTCTTCTCCCAAGTGACTAGTGACAGGACTAGAGGAAATGGCCTCAAGTTGCGCCAGGGGAGGTTCAGGCTAGATATTAGGAAAAAGTTCTTTACTGAGAGAGTAGTGAAACCTTGGAATAGGCTGCCCAGGGAGGTGGTAGAGTCACCCTCCCTGGAGATATTCAAGGAGCGTGTGGATGTGGCATTGTGGGATGTAGCTTGATGGACATGGTGCTGTGTGGTGTTGGGTGGGTTGGTTTTTGGTGTGTTGTGCCTTGTTGTTGTTGTGTAGTAGTTGGCTTGCGTGGTTTTTTTTTTTTTGTTTGTTTGGTTGTTGTTTTTTTTTTTTCCAGGTTGGACTTGATGATCTTACAGGTCTTTTCCAACCGTAGTGATTCTGTGATTCTGTGATTCTGTGATTCTGCTTGGGGGAGGCGAGGTGTCAGGGTTATGCTTGTATCTGTTCAGAGGAGACTATGCTCTGTAAATAGCCTGTCTTCGGGAGCTGTTGTTGCTGCTGTAGTTACTGCTGTCAGGAGAGCTAGTAAAAGTGGCCAGCAGGCAGAGCGCAGCCCCTTCAAGATGTTGCCTGCTGGAGTCTTCCCACTGCATAGTTTCCTCTATTTTCCTGGCCTGTCCTGATGTGAGAAATCTTCCCCAAAGGCCTTTACTCCAAGGACTCTGCGCCATGGGGGCTTCTCTCCCATTGCCTCTGGCTTCTTGCTCCTCTGCTTTCTTTCAGGAGATGCAGCTGAACCAAAACGTCTGGTCCGAGCAAGCAGCCAGTTGGGGGAAATAGGAGATACCAGCAGCACCAAGCAGCTCTGTGGGGCTGGGAGGAGGACGCTTGGATGCAGCAAACACTGCTGCCGGCCGTGGTGTGTCCCTGAGCCATCTCTCGTCGGCTCCCCACTGTTCTGGGGATATAGAGCCATAACTGTCTGCTTTTAACCATTTGGATATTGTTTCTTGTTTAACCACTTAGCTATTGTTTCTTGTTTATTCTTTCTAAAACTCACTTACCAAGGCTGGCGCCTGTAACGTCTGTTAAGGGTTAAGTTTATCAGGGACTGGCATTTGTCAAAAGCTACTTGCTGAACAAAGGGAGTGATAACAGGAACTGCAAGGCTAGTCTGACCACAGAACCAACTAGGACTTGTTAAAAGCTGCTGAAATCAACAAGTAAGAAGACAGCATGCGTAAAAGACTGAAGTTCATCTAGAGGACAGAAGAGGAAGAGGAAGATAAGACCCCTGAAGAAGTAAAAGACCACCAGAGACAGATCTGAGCCTGCGCAGTTTCTGAATCAACTCCGCCCCCAACTTATACATACGTATTATGAAACCCTATGAATATGTATGCTTTGGTGTAATAAATATCCGACTGCTTGCCAAAATGGTGTGCAAGCTTTGAGGAGAAATCCCCTCGCACCCGGCGCCGTAATAAACACGCCTGCTTTATAACTCTTTGTGAATTGTAAAGTTTGTTTCCGTGCGTCACTGGGGCTCCAGCCAGCCCCTTTGTTTTAACGGGTGAGGCGCAGTGTCTTTTGACACATTTACCCACTTTCTGGGTTTGCTCAGGGGGGCTCCCAAAGAAGTGCATGGGGCTGATGCCCCTGCGAGCGCAGGCATTGGGAGTGCACAAGTCTGCAACCAGCTTTGCTGCTGAAGGGGTCTGTGCGTAGAACGGGACTGCGAACGGTAAGGGAGCAGCTAACTTGGCTTACTCTCCTTAGACCAGAAATGCCTGTCTCAACAGTGCACCTGTAGCAAATTGCTTCACTCTTCCAAGTAATTTGAGGAAAGTACCAGCTCTCCCCAGGATGCCCCGAGAGCCAGTAGGCAGCCTTGGCTCGCCAGTGGCCTCGCTGCCCCTGTCCTCCAGGTGCTTTGGCTCAGTGGGCAGCTCGTGCTGCAGGAGAGCCAGGCATTGATGTCTGTAACACTGGCTGATGAGCAGCATTGCTGTGGAAAGCCGCCTGCCTCACAGGAGCACGGAGTGTGCGGAGCTTGAGCCTCTGGGTATGAGGCAGGTTGTGAAATTCACCATCTGTCATCGCAGCACCTCTCTTCCTCTCGACCTTTTATGAAATTATTATTAAGTGATGGGCATTGCAACCCATCCTGTGTTTTCTGATCATTGGTTTTTGTCCATCTGAGGGAAAACCCCATGCCTTTCCTCAGCTGCAAATAGCAATAGAGGTAGCATTGCAGGTGGATATACTACTGGAGATGGAGATACCACTGGAGAAGCAGATGCCACTGCAGATACCTTTGCAGATGGGTGATCCCTTCCTAATAACACTGCAGATGCAGGTGCTGTTGCAGATGGCGTTCTGCAGATGCAGATACAGCAGAGGAAGACTATTCCACTGCCGATAGATACCACTGCAGATACCTTTGCAGATGCCCTTACAGATGGAGATGTCGTTGCAGATGCAGAATCCATTTACAGATGAAGATACCATTGCAGCTTCCATTGCAGATACAAATACCATTGCAGGTGGCGCTGCAGAATGAATTAGCATTGCAGATGCCAGTGCCGATACCTTTGCAGACGCACAATCCATTGGCCGTAACACTGCTGATGCAGATACCAATGCAAACAGCATTGCAGATGCAGATGCCACTGGAGCTGTAGACACCTTTGCAGATAGCACTGCTGATGTAAACACTCTTGAAAAAGCCGGTATCAGTGCAGATAAAGATACCATTGCATATTCCTTTGCAGATGCCATTGCAACTGCACGCACCATTGCAGATGCCACTGAAGAAGTAGAGAGCACTGCAGATGCAGACACCATGGCAGATACCACTTCACTCTCAAATACCATTGCATACACCACACCACAGCAGGTAGCGTTACTGATGCCATTTCAGATGCTGACGTCGCTGCAATTCAGACACCGTTACCGATGCAGATGCCATGGCAAATAGCGTTGCCAATGCAGGGACCAGAGCAGATGCAGAGTTTATTGCAGATGCTATCGCATTTCACACCCCCATGCAGACACCGTTACAGATGCAGGTATCATTGCAGACGCCGTTCCAGGGGCAAGTATGATTGCAGAGAGCATTGCAGGTGAACGCACAATTGAAGATGGAGATCCCAGTGGAGATGCAGATGCCACTGCAGATGTAGACCACATTGGAGATGCAGCTACTGTTGCAGATACTACTGCAGATGCAGGTGGCAATGCTGATTCTGATGCATATACCATTCCTGAGAATGTTGCAGATGCAGAAACCAAAGGCAATACCATTGTATATGCAGATACTGCTGCAGCTGCAGGTGCCATTTCTGATGCAGATACATCTACAGGTGCAGATTCCACTGTAGAAACCCCTGCAGAGACCATTGCTGATGTAAAGTCAGCTGCAGATACAATAGGAGAGGCAGGTGCTGTTGCAGATGCAGGTAGCACTGACGATGCAGAGGCCACTGCAGACACTCGCAGAATCACAGAATCATTAAGGTTGGAAAAGACCTGTAAGATCATCAAGTCCAACCATCATCCCAACACCACCATGCCCACTAAACCATGTCCCGCAGTGCCACGGCCACACGTTTTTTGAACACCTCCAGTGATGGTGACTCCACCACCTCCCTGGGCAGCCAGTTCCACTGTTTGACCACTGTCTCAGTAAAGAAATTTTTCCTCATATCCAGTCTAAACCTCCCCTGGTGCAAGTTGAGGCCATTTCCTCTCATTGTATCTCTAGTTACATGGGAGAAGAGACCAACGCCTACCTCACCACAACCCCCTTTCAGGTGGTTGCAGAGAGCGATAAGGTCTCCCCTCAGCCTCCTCTTCTGCAGACTAAACAATGCCAGTTCCCTCAGCCGCTCCTCATAAGACTTGTTCTCAGACCCCTCACCAGCTTCGTTGCCTCTCTCTGGCATTACAAATGCCACTGCAGATGCAGATACCTTTGCAGCGATGCAGATGCCATTGCAGATATCCTTGACGATGCCTTTCCAGGTACAGCCATCGACAGCAATACCATGAGGAAGATACCAATTCGATTGCAGGTACAATGGCAGATACAGACACAAAACACCTACCATTGCAGATTAAAGTACAGTCCCGGACACCAGTACCCACACAATTGCAGGTGCAGTCATAGATGCAGACAGAATTACACATACAATTGCAGCCACAAGATGAGCTACAGACATGAGTACACATTCAGTTACAAATATAGATACAGATACAGACACGTACCGGTAGTGGTGGATATACCACTGAAAGTACAGGCAGTATCTGCATCTGAATTGGGTGTCTGCAATGGCATCAGCATCTTCAAGAGCAACTCCAAAGGCAACTGCATCTGAAATTGTACTTGCATCTGCAAGGCCATCTGCAGTGGTATCTGCATCTGCGATGCTATCTCCAGTGGCACCAATGCCACTGTATCTTCAAAGCAATCGTCAGTGGCACCTCCTACTGCAATGGTGTCTGCAAAGGTACCTACACCTGCAATGGCATCTGCATTTGAAGTGGTGTCTGACATGGCCTTTGCATCTGCAGTGCTGTCTGTAATGGTTTCTGCATCTGCAAGGGCACCTGCACCGGCACCTGCATCTTCAATAGCATCCCCATCTGCAACTTCATCTGAAAGTGTATTTGCATCTGCAATGGCATCTGCATCTGCAGTGGTGTCTGCATTGGAGATTGCAGGCGACATTACAGGTGCACACGCAGCATTCCAGATGCAGATGCATTTGCGAATGGTGTTGCAGGTTCAAGTGCTATTGCAGGCACCATTTCAGATGAACAAACCACTGCAGATAACCCTACAGATGCCAATATCATTACAGGTGCGGACTCACATTGAATTGTTGATACAATTGCAGATACAGGCACAAAACACATACAATTGCAGGCACATACAATTAAGATACAAGTGCACATTCAGCATTTAGCATTGCAAATGCCGTTGCAGATGCAGATACCATTGCCGATGCAAATACTCTTCCAGGTGGCACTACAGAATGAGATAGCATTGCAGACACCATTGCAGATACATTATCCATGCAGATACAGTTACAGGTTGTATTGGGTTTGTGTGGCAACGTTTTGGTTTCAGGAGGGGCTACAGGGGTGGCTTCTGTGAGAAGCTGCTAGACACTTCCCCTATGTCTGATAGAGCCAATGCCAGCCGGCTCCAAGACGGACCTGCCACTGGCTAAGGCCGAGCTAATCAGCAACAGTGGTAGCGCCTCTGTGATAACGTATTTAAGAAGGGGGGGAAAAACGGGGAAACGGCAGCCGGGGAAGAGAGGAGTGAGAATATGTGAGAGAAACAACTCTGCAGACACCAAGGTCAGTGAAGAAGGAGGGGGAGGAGGTGCTCCAGGCGCCGGAGCAGATTCCCCTGCAGCCCGTGGGGAAGACCATGGTGAAGCAGGCTGTCTCCCTCCAGCCCATGGAGGACCCCATGCAGGAGCAGGTGGCTGCCCGAAGGAGGCTGTCACCCTCTGGGAAGCCCACGCTGGAGCAGGCTCCTGACAGGACCTGTGGACCCGTGGAGAGAGGAGCCCACGCTGGAGCAGGTTTGCTGGCAGGATTTGTGACCCTGTGGGGGACCCACACTGGAGCAGTCTGTTCCTGAGGGACTGCACCCCGTGGAAAGGACCCATGCTGGAGCAGTTCGTGAAGAACTGTCTCCCGTGGGAGGGACCCCACGCTGGAGCAGGGGAAGAGTGTGAGGAGGAAGGAGCGGCAGAAATGACGTGTGATGAACTGACCACAACCCCAGAATCACAGAATCACAGAATCAGTACGGTTGGAAAAGACCTGTAAGATCATCGAGTCCAACCTGGGGGAAAAAAAAAAAAAAAAAAAAAAAAGAAAAAAAAAACACACAACATCAAAAAACCCACAAAAAAAAAAAAACCACAAAACCCACGCCATACAACAACAATAACAAGCCACAACCCACCCAACACCACACAGCACCATGTCCATCAAGCTACATCCCACAATGCCACATCCACACGCTCCTTGAATACCTCCAGGGAGGGTGACTCTACCACCTCCCTGGGCAGCCTATTCCAGTGTTTCACCACTCTCTCAGTGAAGAACTTTTTCCTAATGTCTAGCCGGACCCTCCCCTGTCGCAACTTGAGGCCATTTCCTCTAGTCCTGTCACTAGTCACTTCGGAGAAGAGACCAACACCCACCTCTCTGCAACCCCCTTTCAGGTAGTTGTAGAGAGCGATAAGGTCTCCCCTCAGCCTCCTCTTCTCCAGGCTAAACAACCCCCGCTCCATCAGCTGCTCCTCATCAGACTTGTGTTCCAGACCCCTCACCAGCTTCGTCGCCCTTCTCTGGACACGCTCCAGCACGTCGATGTCTTTCTTGTAGTGAGGGGCCCAAAACTGAACACAGTATTCGAGGTGCGGCCTCACCAGAGCCGAGTACAGAGGCATGATCACCTCCCTGCTCCTGCTGGCCACACCATTTCTGATACAAGCCAGGATGCCGTTGGCCTTCTTGGCCACCTGGGCACACTGCTGGCTCATATTCAGCCGGCTGTCGATCAACACCCCCAGGTCCTTTTCTGCAGGGGAACTTTCCAGCCACTCATCCCCAAGCCTGTAGCGTTGCCTGGGGTTGTTGTAGCCGAAGTGTAGAACCCGGCACTTGGCCTTATTGAACTTCATCCAGTTGGCCTCAGCCCATCGATCCAGCCTGTCCAGATCCCTCTGCAGAGCCTTCCTACCCTCAAGCAGATCAACACTCCTTCCCAACTTGGTGTCGTCTGCAAACTTGCTGAGGGAGCACTCTATCCCCTCATCCAGATCATCAATAAAGACATTAAACAAGACCGGTCCCAAAACCGAGCCCTGGGGGACTCCGCTTGTGACCGGCCGCCAGCTGGATTTCACCCCATTCACCACAACCCTCTGGGCTCGGCCATCCAGCCAGTTTTTTACCCAGCGAAGAGTGTACCTGTCTAAACCACAGGCCGCCAGCTTCTCTAGGAGAATACTGTGGGGAACAGTGTCAAAGGCTTTGCTGAAGTCCAGATAGACAACATCAACAGCCTTCCCCTCATCCACTAGGCGGGTCACCTGGTCATAGAAGGAGATCAGGTTGGTCAAGCAGGACCTGCCTTTCATGAACCCGTGCTGGCTTGGCCTGATCCCTTGGGTAACCTGCATGTGTCCCGTGAGCGCCCTCAAGATGAGCCTCTCCATAACCTTCCCCGGCACCGAGGTCAGGCTGACAGGCCTGTAGTTCCCCGGATCCTCCTTCCGACCCTTCTTGTAGATGGGCGTCACGTTGGCAAGCCTCCAGTCATCCGGGACCTCCCCCGTTGACCAGGACTGTTGATAAATGATGGAGAGCGGCTTGGCAAGCTCCTCCGCCAGCTCCCTCAGCACCCTTGGGTGGATGCCATCAGGCCCCATAGACTTATGAGTGTCCAGGTGGCATAGCAGGTCGTTAACTGCTTCCTCCTGGATCATGGGGAGCCTATTTTGCCCTCCATCCCTGTCATCCAGCTCAGGGGGACGGATACCCTGAGGATACCTGGTGTGGCTGTTAAAGACTGAGGCAAAGAAGGCATTAAGTACCTCAGCCTTTTCCTCATCCTTCGTGACATTCCCTGTCCCCCTGCGCCGCTCGGGGGGAAGAGGTAGGGAACATCGGGAGTGAAGTTGAGCCCCGGAAAAAGGGAGGGGTGAGGAGAAGGTGTTTTTAAGATTTGGGTTTATTTCTGATTATTCTACTCTGATTTTGATTGGTGATAAATTAAACTAATTTCCCCAAGTCAAGTCTGTTTTGCCCATGATGGTAATTGGTGAGTGATCTCCCTATGTCCTTGTCTCGACCTACGAGCCTTTCGTCATATTTTCTCTCTCCTGTCCAGCTGAGGAAGGGGAGTGAGTGAGCGGCTGTGTGGTGATTAGTTGCCGGTTGGGACTAAACCACGACACAGGTACAGTTATGGGTACAGACACCATTAGAGACACAGATACCAGTACCATCAGAAATACAGGTTCTGGTGCCATAATCCAGACTGATAGAATTACAAACACTGATTCACATTAAGTTGCCAATAGAGTTGCAGATGCAGGCACAAAATAGATAAAACTTCAGATACAGACACAATTGCAGTCAGCAAGATAAGGACGCATTCAATTACACAGACAACAGCAGATACAGCAAGTGATGCCATTATTGAGAGAGGTACCATGACAGACAGAGGAACGATTACACATAACGGCGCTGATAGGAATGCAGCCACCATTACACACAGATGTGCTGTTACAGGTATTGGTCCAGATAAATATACAGACACCTACACAGACAGTCACCAACATGGCTATGGATGAGGAAACAGAGATGGGTACAAATACAAAGACAGGCACAGGGACAGTTACAGAGATGGACACGATTACACATAGAGAGAGAGGCAGAGGAAGAACAGATACATACCTTGAAACACACACAGATACAGTTGCCGATACAGGTACAGTTGGAGTTATAGCTACAATTACGGATACGGCTATCATTACTGTCCTGGTTTTGTCTGGGATGGAGTTAACTTTCTTCCTAGTAGCTGGTATAGTATTGTGCTTTGGATTTAGGATGAGAATAATGTTGATAACACACTAATGTTCTAGTTGTTGCTGAGCAGTGCTTCTACTAAGTCAAGGACTTTTCAGCTTCTCACAGTGCCCTACCAGGTGCATGAGAAGTTGGGCAGGGACACAACTGGGACAGCTGGCCCCAACTGACCAAAGGGAGATCCCATACCATCTGACATTATGCTCAGCATATAAAGCTGGGGGAAGAAGAAGGAACGGGGGGGACGTTGGGAGTGATGGCGCTTGTCTTCCCCAGTAACCGTTACGCGTGATGGAGCCCTGCTTTCCTGGAGACGGCTGAACGCCTGCCTGCCAATGGGAAGTAGTGAATGAATTGCTTGTTTTGCGTTTTGCTTGCTTGCGCGGGTTTGCTTGCCCTATTAAACTGTCTTTAACTCAACCCACCACTTTTCTCACTTTCACTCTTCTGATTCTCTCCCCCATCCCACCGGGGGGAGAGAGCGAGCAGCTGTGTGGTGCTTGGTTGCCGGCTGGGGTTAAACCACCACAATAACACATACAGATACCATTACACTTACCGATAAACATATAGAAGGTGCTACCGAAGATACTGCTGCAGATGCCCCTGAAGATACCACTGCAGATGCAACTACTATTGCAGATGCAAATACTGCTGAAGATGGCAACAGCAAATACCATGGCAGACACCACTGCAGATACCTTTGCAGATGCACAATCCATTCCTCGTAACATTTCAGATGCAGAAACCAATGCAAACAGCATTGCAGATGCAAATGCCATTTCAAATGGAGATGCCACGGCAGACGCAGGTACCATTACAGGTGCCAAAACGCTGCAGGTATTTTTTAAGACGTCAATTGAATAGGGGTATACCACTGGACATACAGATACCACTACAGATACCATTGCAGTTGCAGGCACCCTTGTAAATGAAGATGTCATTGCAGATACGGATACCACGGAAGATGCAGAAACAATTGCAGATACCATGTTGCACGCAAATATCATTGCATGCACTACTGCAGAGAGCATTACAGATACCATTTCAATAGGGACACCGTCACAGATGAAGATACCATTACCGATGCACATGCACTGGCAGAGAGCATTAGCAATACAGGGACCATGGAAGCCGCAGAGGATATTACAGATACTATTGCATTTTGCATACCCGCGCGACAAGAAACTCTTTGCTTACAATCAACAAATCTAGGAGGGCGCCTTCCTAGTCAGCTCCCTTAGTAGCCACACCAAAAAGTTACCTTCAATGTGCTTCTGGAATTTCCTGAACTTGTTTGTGTCCGCTGCATGATATTCCCACTTAACGACTGAGACATTGCAATCACCTAAAAGAATCTTTGGAAACAAGAAACCCCTAGGGTTCTTGTGGCTTTTCTTATGCTAATTGCACTCCATTTAAAAAACTATTCTCAACCTATTGCTGCTACAGCCCAGAAAACCCCAGAATGTCAGGCACCGCCAAAGCATGAAGGTGGGCATGGAAACGGAAAGCTTCCAGAAAGAGCCTCCTACTCCAAGACAGAGACCGAGAGGGGACATGGGAGTGCAGATGCAGTCACCAAAGTGCCAAATAAGGGAGGACGAAAGCATTTTTATTCTTTTGTTGTTGTTTATTGCCCAGTCGTGAAGGTGCGGAGGGCAAGCCGCCGGTAGGGATCCTGCCGGCTGCTCCTGCAACGCTGTTGGTGCCACCTCACACAAAGGAGCCCGGACGTCTGGGGTACTGCCAGGTGATCCCTGTGGCAGGTGGACCCAATGCCAGCGACGATTCTTCTTGAGATGGATGCACCTCTGTGGGCCTCATGCCATCCTTTGGTGGGCTGTCATGCCTGGGCCTCACACCGTGCCTCAGCAGATAGACACGCCAGGCCCGCGTGCTGTTCCCCTGTGTGGCCGCCACAGGGGGTGATTTTGTTCCTCCTCCTGTGAGGCGCCCTTCTCCTCCGCGGTTGCGGTAAGGGGCTCTGTGGCGTCCGCCGCAAAGGTGGGCAGCTATCCACCTCGCTTCTCCGGCTCCTCTTCCTTCCAAGCATGCTTGGCATGCGAGGGCCTGGAAGCTCGGCAAACTGTGGGCCAGCTGCAGGGGCCCCTGTTTTTATAGGGCCGGAACAAAAGGCAGTGAGGTGGCTGGTGACAGCAGGAGGCCACTGTGATGGCGATTATGACTGTGGCCAATGCGTGTGACCAAATATGGCGGGTTTGGGCGTGGGGGGCCTGTGGCCTCAAAGGCGCCCAAATGTGGGAGAAGGAGGAGGGCCACGGGGGCTGAGGGCCCCTTTCCTGGGGCTCGCTCCCACCTGCCTTGTTGCTTGCCCGAGAGAAAGGCTGCCCCCTGGGCACAGGGACCACCCTCCACCTCCCCTCATAAGCCCTGGGCTCCAGCCCCCTCCTCATCCCGTGCCTGCGGTCCCCTCGACAAGACGGTGGCAGCCATGTTGCAGGAGGGTCAGGGGTCCTCAGTGACCCCCCCACCGACCCTGCGCCCTGCAAGTGGCACAGCCCCGTGCACTCGACAGTGGCTGCGAGGGTCAAAGCCTGCCACATCCCACCGGCAGGAAAGGGAGGCCCAGCCAGCCTGCGCAGGGTCTGCCAGTGCTCCGTGAGGGAGTTGTTGATTGCTAAGTGTGATGTGAGTCCCTTTCCCATCCCCCGGTCCTGCCCCAACAATGTGGAGAGGTGTCATCTCTTCTGCACGGAGCCCCGAGGGGAAGGGGAGGAGAGGGCCGGAACATTCGACTCCTGCCTCCAGATCCTTTATAAAAACATTAAAGAGCTCTGGCCTAAAACGGAGCCCTGGGGAACCCCACTGTTCACTGCCGGCCAGCCTGATGTAACCCCCTTTACTATAACACTTTGAGCCCGGTCTGTCAGCCAGTTGTTCACCTAACCTAACATGGACTTGACTAGCTGTAGGCTGGACATTTTGTCCAGAAGGGTACTGTGAGAGACGGTAGCGAAAGCTTTGCCAAGCTCCATAAAACCCACATCTACTGGCTTCCCTTGGTCTACTGGATGGGTGACCTTGTCGTAAAAGGAAATTAAGTTAGTTCAGCAGGACTTTCCCCTCATGAACCCGTGCTGGCTATGACCAATGACTGCGTTGTCTCTCAAGTGTTTCTCCATAACTCCCAGAATGACCTTCTCCGAAATTGTACCTGGCAGTTAAGCGAGACTGACAGGCCTGTAATTACCAGGGTCTTTCTTCTTACCCTTCTTGAGAACTGGGACAACATTTGCCAGCTTCTGGTCGACTGGGACCTCTCCAGACTCCCGAGACCGTCGAAAAATAATGGAGAGAGGTCCCGCAATACCGTCGGCCAGCTCTTTCAGTACGCTGGGACGAATCCCATTGGGCCCCGTAGCCTTAGGTGTATCCAGCTGGAGCAGCAAGTCTCAGAAATTTCTGAGTTGGCTGGGAGTTTATCATGCCCCCAGTCACAGTCTTCCAACAGAGGGCTTGGCGGGTGGGGGCATGGGGCGGGTCCCAGGACCCATCATCGATGTTAAAGACAGAGGGGAAGAAGGCCCGAAACGTCTCTGCTTTGTCTACAGCCCTATTTGTGAGGTGACTGAGCTCATCAAGCAACGGACCAACGTTATCTCTGATCCTGCTTTTGCTGTGAACGTATTTTAAGAAGCCCTTTCTGTTGTCCTTCAGCCCAGTTCAGCACCCATCACAGGGCACCACACGGCTGGGTCCATACTCCTGCTCACAGCAGTTGTAACACAACCAGCTTTCGCAGCTGCAATAGTGTCATGAGTCCAGAGCTGTCGGCTGTCCCGCGCAGCACATCCTGACAGCAGTTCACGTCCGCAGAGGAACGCAGGCAACGTAAAGCTATTGCCTTGTGTTTGCTGCAAGAGGGAGAAAACTTAGCAGCCCTAGCCTCCCCCAGGAGGTTGCTCAAAGTGCCCTCCAACCTGACTTGGAACACTTCCAATGATGGGACGTCCACAACTTCTCTGGGCAACCCGTTCCAGCGTCTCACCACCCTCACCGTAAAACATTTCTTCCTTACGTGCAATCAAAACCTACCTTCTTTCAGCTTAAAACCCTCGCCCCTTGTCCTGTCAATACAGACCCTGGTAAAAAGTCTCTCTGTGCCTTTCCTATAAGCCCCCTTTATATACTGAAACGCGACAGAAAGGTCTCCCTGGAGCCTTTTCTTCTCCAGGCTGAAAACCCTCAGCTCTCTCAGCCTTTCTGCCCAGGAGAGCTGTGCCAGCCCTGGATCGTTCCTGTGGCCTCCTCTGCACCTGCTCTAACAGGTCCATGTCTTTCTTGCGCTGGGGAGCCCAGAGCTGGATGCAGTGCTCCAGCCAGGGTTGCAGGGGAATGGAGTAGAGGGGCAGAATCCCTTCCCTCGACCTGCTGCCCACGCCTCTTTTGATGCAGCTGTCGCGTTAAAAGGAATGTAGTTTCGAAATTTCTCTGTCAGAGTGCCGGGACATTCACTGATTCGTTTATTCAGAGCCCCAGCAAAAGGACTTGCACTGAGCAGATGCACAAAAATCGAAAGCAGTTATTTTATTGAAAGCGACAGAAACAGATTCGAGATTGCCGTTGATAAAATCACTAACTACAATAGTGCTACTAATGAAGGTTGATATTGCTAGCAAACTTGATAGCAATGCAACAACCCCGGGATAACTTTCACCCAGAGGGTGAGAGGTGCAGCGCTTACCCCGAATGGCGTCCCTGCCTGGGGTGGAGGAAGAGGACGCAGCCCATCGACTGGTCCGTCAGGTATCGAGGTTCTTCTCTCCCACTTTAACAATCATTTTCTCTGTCTTTTATCCCCAAAACTGCGAGGTTCCACCCATATGTAACGTGTAGCATGATTTGGGTGGAGAGACGAGTGCTATAGTCCTATATGTTTAGCGTGATCTCGTTAATCTTCATTAGCATATGCAGGGTGTGAGTTGTAATATGCATTTCACCGGTAATGAGGCAAAGGGCAGCTATCAGACACGAAGCCTTTCGAAGAAACAAAGAACCCTTCAGATTCCTGTTATTTTGCTTTCTTTGCTGACCACAAGCAGGGCTGTCCTGCCTCCACAGGGCCCCCTCCCCTGTGTTAGCCAGGCAAGTCTCCACTCCCCTGGGTCCCACGAGAGATAGCAAGGGCAGTCTTAATGGTTCTTAGTGCACAGGAATCCCACCTCGTTATCAAAATTCCACAGCAGCCCAAGACACACTTGTCTTTCTGAGCTGCAAGCGCACAGTGCCGGCTCACGCCCAGTTTTTCATGTACCACTGCACCCCCAGCTTACTGGCTGGCAGGGCTGTGTGTGAACAGAGTAGGCCTTGGCGCCGTGCAAGCAGGGCTCAGCAACAGCTGAATCCTGGGTATGCTACCAACACTGGTTTGGTCACAGATCTAAACCTCGGCACCATATGGGCTGCTAGGGAGAAAATGGACTCCATCCCAGCCAAAAGCAGAGCAGACGGTGTCTCTGTGGTGGCTCGATAGCAGCTTTGTGCTGCTCTGTGTTTTACTTATGGCTTTGCCTTATGTGATCTGTTTAGCGTGCACCCAAGGGAGGGGCTGGGGCTGGTATTGCCCTACAGCGTATCGCCGTCCTGTGCACCCCAGGACAGAGCTGGCACGGGGAGCAGAGGTGGGGGTGATGACCTGTTAAGGAGCCCCAGCAGTGCCTCTGTGGCTCAGAATTTAGCAGGCCAGTCCCACCAGGGAAGCTGGGTTGCCCCAGCCCGTCGGCAGGTCCCATGCCCAGCTCCCTGCCTGCTGACACTGTGGGCATCCACATCCCTCCGTGCCTTGATATGAAGATCGGCCCAGAATTGGTGAATTCCTGGCTTTGCTGCCGTTACGACCCAGACAATTGTGCTACTGATCTGTATTTATTGCTCCGCCATTATTCTGAAATAAACAGTCGACCCCTGAAGCTGTTGGTTGGGAGTCTGGGCAATGGTCTTGGGGGGCGGGGGGGGTGGTTTCAGCTCCTCGGGGGCTGGAGGGCGCCGGGCTGGTCCCACAACAGGCGGCTGGCTGAGTAAGACAGCCAGGGGGGCCAGGGTGGAGGCGTCCGTGGCGGGCGGGCTGGTGTTCCAGGCACAGGTGGTGGCTGCTGGTGTCAGGTTGTCTCTCAGAGGTGATGGGGTGAGCGGTCCGGTTGTTTGGGTGTTAGGGGAGGCTGCAGTAGGTGGGCCAGGCTTCCAAAGCTGTGGAGACGTGCCTGCGGAGAGAGGAGGCTGCTGAGACCCCGCCGTGGCTGTGGTGCTGGGCAGGGTCGAGGGTGCAGGGCAGTGCTGGGTGCCCCATGGGGTGTGGGCGCGTGGCTGCACCGGGGAGCTGTGGGCACGGAGAGCTCCATGCAGAAAACGGGGCACCCCGCACCCCTTGGTTGGGGCTCTACTCGCCTGCCCGTGGCTCATCTCCTCTCGGCCCCGACCATCCTGACCTGCCTGCTCTGCATGTGCCAGAAAGGAGATGTGAGCCCGGCAGACCGAGGGAAGCAAAGCTGGGCATGGCACTGCAGGGCCAGGAGAGCCTCCTGTTCTCCTTTCTCAGCGTGCCTGGCAGAGACCAGCACTTGGCTCCCCTGCCCCTCCCTGACCAGACAAGCGGACAGCCTCGGCGCTCTGTTCGGTGAGGTGCTCTCCACCCTCTCTTTAGAATCCGTATCCAAAGAGATACATACCCCTGCACAGACAAAACCCCTGCCTGAGCTGAGAACACACGCTCTGGCAGTGTTTGGGAGCAGACGGGACAGACTGACTCTCTCTCTCTCCAAAGCAAGGCTGATAGCTGGGAAGGTTCGTCACCACGGTCTGAGCTGCTGGGACACCTTGGCCGAGGTGAACATCTGGGATTTACGGCATCACCTAACAGGGTGATTTCTGCTGGGAGGTCCGCTGGGAGGGAGATGTCACTATCGTGCTTCTCACTTTCTATGGCAGTGTCACCCCTCGTCGTTTTCCTTCTGGACCTTGCGCTGCCTGTGTCTGTGGCTGGGTCTGCTCTTGTCCAGGCAGCGTCACTTTTAACTCATACTTGCAACAGTAAGAACGGGTTTCAGAGAAGACTGCCCATGAATGGAGAGGCCGCTTAAAACATCTTACAGCAGAAATGTCCGTAGAGTCTGGCCAGTAACTAACTCGGCACGCCAGGATACCCGACCTCTAAATGCTTCATGGCTAACAGCAGCCACCTAATACAGAGGTTTGGCAACACCCCCCGCCAACAACTCACCGTTTTCTCTTCCTCCGCAGGCGGATTGCACACCACAATACCATCCCAAGCAGCACGCAGCCCAAGACCACCACGGCGCCTCCTATGAAGAACTTCTGGAAACCATTAGGATTTGTAGAATTTGCGTTTCTCTTGCCATCCACACCTGGAGGAAGAATTCTGTATGTTAGTGTGTCCTGCACATTGTGGGAGGTACAGCCGTTCCTGGCTTCTTTTAGAACACTTGCTCTGCACTAACAGCATGGCTGATGACACCATGTGCATTAGTGGGCACCAGGGGAAGAGCCTGCAGACACGCAGTGATTTATGACACTGGATGACCGAAGGAAAGCAATTACCTGGCACGCCTGTTGATTGAACTGCCGCCGTTTTTTTGTCAGAGACTGGCACCGCGAGACCCCCTCCTTCCTGAAGTGCCTCCTTCTCCACAGTCTCACCATCCGTCTCTTTAGAAAGAAGGTGGGTCAGCTTAATTAGAAGTGGCCATTCCTCATCGGAAACACGGTACCTTCAGGAGGCAATACTTCTCCAAATACATTAGAGAAACAAAGCCTGGGCATTTGGGGATGCACCTAGTCACTAGTCCGAACAACGTGTCATTCATGGAGAAAAGCGTAAGCGCTAGACCCTTTCCAGTTTACCAGTAGACAGCAAATCCTGACCTGCTGAGAGACTAGGAGATTGCATGGCACCTTCTTGTTCACATTTCACTTTTAGTGCATTTTTAGCAAACTGCAAGATGATGGTAAATTACTTCCTTCAGAGAGGACAGGAAGGCGCTGTAGCTGGTTCAGCTGGGGAAAGAGCCCTCTTGAGAAGCACTTCCCATCGTGCCAACTCCATCACGTGGTCATTGTAACAGACACACATGGTGGACTGAACCCCCAGCTCTTGCAACCATATTCTGGGCACTTTCACAAGTGGCAGTGAAGAGCCCACAGTCCCCCAAAACAAGAGGAAGCCCTCAACCAAGTGTCTGAAAACACAACTAGAAACAGACAGCTAAACCACCCGAGACTGAATGCACAGCCCTTCATTTTAGCTGCCTTCAAGTTGGGTGTTCAGCCTCAAGCTGGGTGTTCAGCTTTCACCCGTCCCTGATCCCGAGCTGTCACCGAGAGTCCTCAGACATCAAGGAGAACAACGGGCTGGACCAGGCTGTGAAGCTGGGGTGCTCCGATCCTGGCTGCTCCCAGCGACCCCAAGCTGTCTGCGCATCCTCTCCACCTCCCAAGGGCACTCTCCCCGCTGGCAACGGCCAGGGTGCTGGCCCTCTCACGGCTTATCGAGAATCAGCTCCTCGGCGAGTCCCTCACACACTCAAGGATTGAGCACCGACATTTCCTGCCAGCTGGGTACCAACGTCTGCCCAGAACGGCTCTGACCAGTAATGCTGGTCACAAGCGGAGTCCCCCAGGGCTCAGTTTTGGGACCGGTCTTGTTTAATGTCTTTATTGATGATCTGGATGAGGGGATAGAGTGCACCCTCAGCAAGTTTGCAGACGACACCAAGTTGGGAGGGAGTGTTGATCTGCTTGAGGGTAGGAAGGCTCTGCAGAGGGATCTGGACAGGCTGGATCGATGGGCTGAGGCCAACCGGATGAAGTTCAATAAGGCCAAGTGCCGGGTTCTACACTTCGGCCACAACAACCCCAGGCAACGCTACAGGCTTGGGATGAGTGGCTGGAAAGCTCCCCCGCAGAAAAGGACCTGGGGGTGTTGATCGACACCCGGCTGAATAGGAGCCAGCAGTGTGCCCAGGTGGCCAAGAAGGCCAACGGCATCCTGGCTTGTATCAGAAATGGTGTGGCCAGCAGGAGCAGGGAGGTGATCATGCCTCTGTACTCGGCTCTGGTGAGGCCGCACCTCGAATACTGTGTTCAGTTTTGGGCCCCTCACTACAAGAAAGACATCGACGTGCTGGAGCGTGTCCAGAGAAGGGCGACGAAGCTGGTGAGGGGTCTGGAACACAAGTCTTATGAGGAGCAGCTGATGGAGCGGGGGTTGTTTAGCCTGGAGAAGAGGAGGCTGAGGGGAGACCTTATCGCTCTCTACAACTACCTGAAAGGGGGTTGCAGAGAGGTGGGTGCTGGTCTCTTCTCCCAAGTGACTAGTGACAGGACTAGAGGAAATGGCCTCAAGTTGCGCCAGGGGAGGTTCAGGCTAGATATTAGGAAAAAGTTCTTTACTGAGAGAGTAGTGAAACCTTGGAATAGGCTGCCCAGGGAGGTGGTAGAGTCACCCCTCCCTGGAGGTATTCCATGCTATAACTGGGGCAGCAGCTGTCCCTGGGACTCAGCTGGAACCATAATGGGCAGCAGAGGCTCTGGAAAATCTCTGCAGCTTGCCAGCGCATGCAAGGCATGAAATTGAGTGTCACCGCAGTGAGGCTCCGATCGATCCCTTCCTGCTGTGTAGGCTACCGCTTGTCCATGCATGCCTCTAAAACCTCAGATTCCCAAGTCTTCTGCTTAAGAGTGATATATATACCCACCACGTGCTGCTTTGTCCAATTCCTTCAGGACTTCCTTTAGCAATCCTGATGACTGCTCGGAAGAGTTTCCTATTCCGGCTCTATCCTTTGCTCTTTGAGGACCTTAACGGAACATATGAAGTTAAATTTCTCACAAATCAAATACTGAAAATGAGTGCCTAGTCTGTAAAGTCAGCCAAGACTGCCTACTCACCCCTGGGCTGCCAGGTAACCTCCAGCGCAGGATCGAGCTGAGAAGTTGGAAAAGCCCTCTCTGTACTCACATCTGCAACCAAACACAGACGAGAAGATTCCATCATACCTTGTGATATACACCGTCATAGCTGAACAGCACGGCATATGAGGGGATCACGTAATGACATGGCACACACGAGGCAGGTGTATATTGTCCCAGCTGCAAGAGATGCCTCGCTCACATTTGGGCTTTGAGCTGGCAGCTCTCAAAGGAAGTAAAAAGCCATGACGTACCCAGGCGATCTCCCAGCGTGACAGCCCTGGAACCCAGCCGCGAGGCTGGATATCCGTCGCCTGCAGGCACATCTGTAAACCAACAGAACAGAGAAGCTCCCCTGAAATACTACAATATACTTCTTCAGATCTGAAAGGCAGCGAATGCAGTTCAAACACAGAATTGCTCCATGGCACTCGTCTCTCCCTTCCACTCAGGAGCATCGTGCAGCCAGTTACTGGGTGCCTGGACCATGTCGGTCTAAAGCAAACCATGCACGGAGCTGTTGGGAGAAAGCACTCCCTGGAGCTCACACCAGCTCTAAACTCAACCCCAACAAGCCTGCTGGCTTTGCAGCCGGCACGGGAAGCACCGCAGGGTCGGAGAGGCTGGGAAAGAACGCTTTGCAAAGCAGAGCGCCCCGGGGCACATCATTGAGCCCGACCCTTTGCCTCTCTGCTCTTCTGCATGTCTGAGCACCAGCCAAGAAAAGATGAAGTTGAATTTCATATGAAGAGAATATTAAAGCCTGCATGCTCATTCGTTCAAGCGACATACCTGTGGGATCGCCCTCAGTCTCCCAGACAAGATCTGGCTGAGGAGTCGGGTGGCCGTCACCTACTGGCAGAGCTGTAACCAAGCACGTTTCCATTAGGTGTTGTGATCTACTTCTTTCTCAGTGACCTGCAGTGACTGGAGGGGGGTCAGGTAACGACGGGGGACCCAGACGTGGGTGGAGATTTCCAAAGCTGCAGAGGGGCCTGGGTGACCTGTTGGCTGGCACCCGGAAGCTCTCAACACACTGTTTCCAGGCCATGTGCAACACCCCTCAAGGACCAGCTGACAAACATACGTCCCCTCGGGGATTTCTTACTGGGAGGTCTCTACAGTGCACAAAGGAAGCCCACATGAAAGCACTGGAGGAAATAAACGATCATTCACACGTCTCGTGGAGAAGAGCCCACTGGCCAGTGAAAGTCTGCACCAGTGCTGCCCCATCTGTTCCCCGGGCTGCAGGCCGGGGCTGTGTGTCCCATGGGGACCTCGGTTTGCCCAAGAGAGCACTGCAGGGCAACAGCAGGAATGCTCCCGTTGTCCTGAGCAGACATCTCCCGAGGACAGATGTCCCCGAGGCTGAAAGGCAGGACCCAGCCTAGGAGCGGCAGAGCCAGGCCCTGGGCATGGCTGTGCCTGTGAAAGGCTTCCCAGGTCAGGGCGACACAGGGCCATCTGTAGGGACGGTTTCTCACCTCGTGGTGTTGCTCCTGGCCCCACCGTTCACCTGGAAAATGCCCCCGCAGAGGCTGCAGCCCCCTGCACCTCCCTGTGGGGCATCTGTTTCCCACTGCCTGCGGAGCTGGACACAGCTCACCTGGCCCATTCCAGCCCCGCTGCTCTCCCGGCCCTGCCCCACCACAAGCCCAGCCCCACTGTCTACCCCGAGGAGTGGTGAGTGCTGCACCATGCTGCCAGGGCTGGGTGCTGGCCCTCGCCTGCCCGCCTACCTAATCCCCGCGCTCGCCACGGAGCAGCCCCAACGTCCCAGGCTCGCAGGGCCACCAGGAGGAGGATAAAGAGGTGGGGGGGGGCCATGGACCCCCGCGCCTGCATCATGTTACTGCCTCTGCTGCTACTGCCGCTGCTGCTGCTGCCACTGCCGCTGCTGGCACTGCTGGAGCGGTGCCGCGGCCCGGCAGTGCACATCACAGCGTGGCCCAGCGGGGCTCTGTGACCTCACAGCCCGGCCTCCCCACTGCGGTCATGCCACTGGGGCACTGCCCCTCCCCAAGCACCGCCCCCAGCATGCCCCGCCCCCACATGTCACCGCAGGAGGGCGGGGCTCCCGGAGGGCAGGAGACTGAGACTGCCCCATCCTGCCCCCCTGGCGGGGCCTCGTGCAGCCGAGGCCTTCCACCTCATGGACCTCTCTGGGCGTTGCGGCCAGATCTCCGGTGCTCTGGGGCAGCTGGCATGTCCGGGAGCAGCCCTGTCCAACGCCCGTTCCGTGTTCCTGATGGCACTAGCCTCACCACCCCAGAGACAACAGTCCTCCTCAGATAGCCGTTCTTGGCTTCTTTTAAAACACATGCTCTGCACTAACAGTTTAGCTGTTGATACCATATGCAGTAGTGGGCACCAGGGAAGAGCCTGCAGACACGCAGTGACTTATGACACTGGATGACAGAAAGATAGCAATTACCTGGCACGCCTGTTGATTGAATTGCCCCTGTTGTTTCATTGGAGACTGGCACTGTGAAACCCCCTCCTTCCTGAAGTGCTGCCTTCTCCACAGTCTCACCATCCGTCTCTTTAGAAAGAAGGTGGGTCAGCTTAATTAGAAGTGGCCGTTCCTCATCGGAAACACGGTACCTTCAGGAGGCAATACTTCTCCAAATACATTAGAGAAACAAAGCCTGGGCATTTGGGGGATGCACCTAGTCACTAGTCCGAACAACGTGTCATTCATGGAGAAAAGCGTAAGCGCTAGACCCTTTCCAGTTTACCAGTAGACAGCAAATCCTGACCTGCTGAGAGACTAGGAGATTGCATGGCACCTTCTTGTTCACATTTCATTTGGTACATTTTTGGCAAACTGCAAGATGATGGTAAATTACTTCCTTCAGAGAGGACAGGAAGGCGCTGTAGCTGGTTCAGCTGGGGAAAGAGCCCTCTTGAGAAGCACTTCCCATCGTGCCAACTCCATCACGTGGTCATTGTAACAGACACACATGGTGGACTGAACCCCAGCTCTTGCAACCATATTCTGGGCACTTTCACAAGTGGCAGTGAAGAGCCCACAGTCCCCCAAAACAAGAGGAAACCCTCAACCAAGTGTCTGAAAACACAACTAGAAACAGACAGCTAAACCACCCGAGACTGAATGCACAGCCCTTCATTTTAGCTGCTTTCAAGTTGGTGTCCAGCCTCAAGCTGTGTGTTCAGCTTTCACCCGTCCCTGATCCCGAGCTGTCACCGAGAGTCCTCAGACATCAAGGAGAACAACGGGGCTGGACCAGGCTGTGAAGCTGGGGTGCTCCGATCCTGACTGGGGGATGCCTGCAGCCCAGGCAAAGTTGGCCGCTCCCAGCGACCCCAAGCTGTCTGCGCATCCTCTCCGCCTCCCCGCTGGCAGTCTCCCCACTGGCAATGGCCAGGGTGCTGGCCCTCTCACGGCTTATCAGGAATGAACTCCTTGGCAAGTCCCTCATGCACTCAAGAGTGAGCATCGCCAGTTCCTGCTAGCTGGGTACCAACGTCTGCCCAGAACGGCTCTGACCAGTAACGCTGTAACTGGGGCAGCAGCTGTCCCTGGGACTCAGCTGGAACCATAACGGACAGCAGAGACTCGAAAATCTCTGCAGCTCGCCGGCGCCTGCAAGGCATGAAATTGAGCGTCACCGCAGTGAGGCTCCGATCGATCCCTTCCTGCTGTGTAGGCTACCGCTTGCCCATGCATGCCTCTAAAACCTCAGTTTCAAAATCTTCTGGTAAGAGTGATATACACCCACTCCTTCAGGAGTTCCTTTAGCAATCCTGATGACCGCTCAGAAGAGTTTCCTATTTCAGCTTATCATTTGCTTTTATTGAGGACCTTAACGGAACATATGAAGTTAAATTTCTCACAAATCAAATACTGAAAATGAGTGCCTAGTCTGTAAAGTCAGCCAAGACTGCCTACTCACCCCTGGGCTGCCAGGTGAGCTCCAGCGCAGGATCCATCCAAGAAGTCGGAAAAGCCCTCCTTGTACTCACATCTGCAGCCAAACACAGACGAGAAGTTTCCATCGTACCTTTTGATATACACCGTCATAGCTGAACAGCACAGCATATGAGGGGATCACGTAAAGATACGGTGCACACGAGGCAGGTGTATATTGTCCCAGCTGCAAGAGATGCCTTGCTCACATTTGGGCTTTGAGCTGGCAGCTCTCAAAGGAAGTAAAAAGCCATGACGTACCCAGGCGATCTCCCAGCGTGACAGCCCTGGAAGCCAGCCGCGAGGCTGGATATCCGTCGCCTGCAGGCACGTCTGTAAACCAACAGAACAGAGAAGCTCCCTGAAATACTTCAATATGCTTCTTCAGATCTGAATGGCAGTGAATGCAGTTCAAACATGGAATTGCTCCATGGCACTCGTCTCTCCCTTCCACTCAGGAGCATCGTGCAGCCAGTTACTGGGTGCCTGGACCATGTCGGTCTAAAGCAAACCATGCACGGAGCTGTTGGGAGAAAGCACTCCCTGGAGCTCACACCAGCTCTAAACTCAACCCCAACAAGCCTGCTGGCTTTGCAGCCGGCACTGGAAGCACCGCAGGGTCGGAGAGGCTGGGAAAGAACGCTTTGCAAAGCAGAGCGCCCCGGGGCACATCATTGAGCCCGACCCTTTGCCTCTCTGTTCTTCTGCATGTCTGAGCACCAGCCAAGAAAGATGAAGTTGAATTTCATATGAAGAGAATATTAAAGCCTACATGCTCATTCGTTCAAGCGACATACCTGTGGGATCGCCCTCAGTCTCCCAGACGAGATCTGGCTGAGGAGTCGGGTGGCCGTCACCTACTGGCAGAGCTGTAACCAAGCACGTTTCCATTAGGTGTTGTGATCTACTTCTTTCTCAGTGACCTGCAGTGACTGGAGGGGGGTCAGGTAATGACGGGGGACCCAGACGTGGGTGGAGATTTCCAAAGCTGCAGAGGGGCCTGGGTGACCTGTTGGCTGGCACCCGGAAGCTCTCAACACACTGTTTCCAGGCCATGTGCAACACCCCTCAAGGACCAGCTGGACAAACGTACGTCCCCTCGGGGATTTCTTACTGGGAGGTCTCTACAGTGCACAAAGGAAGCCCACATGAAAGCACTGGAGGAAATAAACGATCATTCACACGTCTCGTGGAGAAGAGCCCACTGGCCAGTTAGAGTCTGCACCAGTGCTGCCCCATCTGTTCCCCGGGCTGCAGGCCGGGGCTGTGTGTCCCATGGGGACCTCGGTTTGCCCAAGGAGAGCACTGCAGGGCAACAGCAGGAATGCTCCCGTTGTCCTGAGCAGACATCTCCCGAGGACAGATGTCCCCGAGGCTGAAAGGCAGGACCCAGCCTAGGAGCGGCAGAGCCAGGCCCTGGGCATGGCTGTGCCTGTGAAAGGCTTCCCAGGTCAGGGCGACACAGGGCCATCTGTAGGGACGGTTTCTCACCTCGTGGTGTTGCTCCTGGCCCCACCGTTCACCTGGAAAATGCCCCCACAGAGGCTGCAGCCCCCTGCACCTCCCTGTGGGGCATCTGTTTCCCACTGCCTGCGGAGCTGGACACAGCTCACCTGGCCCATTCCAGCCCCGCTGCTCTCCTGGCCCTGCCCCACCACGAGCCCAGCCCTGCCGTCACCCCGAGGAGTGGTGAGTGCTGCACCATGCTGCCAGGGCTGGGTGCTGGCCATCGCCTGTCCGCCTACCTAATCCCCGCGCTCGCCACGGAGCAGCCCCAACGTCCCAGGCTCGCAGGGCCACCAGGAGGAGGATAAAGAGGTGGGGGGGGGCCATGGACCCCCGCGCCTGCATCATGTTGCTGCCGCTGCTGCTACTGCCGCTGCTGCTGCTGCCACTGCCGCTGCTGGCACTGCTGGAGTGGTGCCCGCGGCCCGGCAGTGCACATCACAGCGTGGCCCAGCGGGGCTCTGTGACCTCACAGCCCGGCCTCCCCACTGCGGTCATGCCACTGGGGCACTGCCCCTCCCCCAAGCACCGCCCCCAGCATGCCCCGCCCCCACATGTCACCGCAGGAGGGCGGGGCTCCCGGAGGGGCGGTAGACTGAGACTGCCCCATCCTGCCCCCCCTGGCCCCCCCTGGCGGGGCCCCATGCAGCCGAGGCCCCCCGCCTTATGGAATTCTCTGGGCGTTGCGGCCGGATCTCCGCAGTGCTGGGGCAGCTGGCATGTCCTGGAGCAGCCCTGTCCAATGCCCGTTCTGTGTTTCCTCCTGTGAAATTGATCGTCACCACAGTGAGGGTCCGATCGATCCCTTCCTGCTGTGTAGGCTACCGCTTGTCCATGCATGCCTCTAAAACCTCAGATTCCCAAGTCTTCTAGTTAAGAGTGATATATACCCACCACGTGCCGCTTTGTCCAATTCCTTCAGGAGTTCCTTTAGCAGTCCTGATGACTGCTCGGAAGAGTTTCCTATTCCGGCTTTATCCTTTGCTCTTTGAGGACCTTAACGGAAAGTATGAAGTTAAATTTCTCACAAATAAAATACTGAAAACAAGTGCCTAGTCTGTAAAATCAGTCAAGACTGTCTACTCACCCCTGGGCTGCCAGGTGACCACCAGCGCAGGATCCAGCTGAGAAGTTGGAAAAGCCTTCCCTGTACTCACATTTGCAACCAAACACCGACCATCCCTGCAGCTCGCCAGCGCCTGACACACACAATGCAGGTGTATATTGCCCCAGCTGCAAGAGATGCCTCGCTCACATTTGGGCTTTGAGCTGGCAGCTCTCAAAGGAAGTAAAAAGCCATGATGTACCCAGGCGATCTCCCAGCGTGACAGCCCTGGAACCCAGCCGCGAGGCTGGATATCCGTCGCCTGCAGGCACGTCTGTAAACTAACAGAACAGAGAAGCTCCCCTGAAATACTTACAGGAGTCATTCCACATCATGACCATTGCTCCTCTTTGGAACAGAGGGGAAAGCTCTGGATGACAATGGATGTCAGGACGCGCTCCAGAAAGAGAAGATCAGTGCAAGAAGTTCCCCGTCACCTAATTGCAAAGAAATAATTCTAGCTCAATGAAATGGGTACTGAAAACGAAACACACCGAACCGAGTTGCAGTCTGACGGCTTTGCCATCACTGTCGCAGGGCCCCAGTTCACAGCAATTGCGAAGGCCCTTTTGAAAGACTCAGATGCCTGTCACCTCCTCTGAAGAGGACCTGCTGCTTACCCGTTGCCAGCGTTAGCAGCAGAGCCCTCTGCCTCTCCAGCCCACACTTTCCCACCTTGTAGGCAGGAGTTACCAGCTTTCAGCTGCTGCTTCAACGGCTCTCTTGACCATTCTCCTTTTCTGTCTTGCTTCCTACTGTATCAGTCAGGGTGGGCTTCCTGTCATTCAAGACTGAGCCGAACTTCTCAGTAGGAGGATTACACTGCTGCCCCATTGCTTGCCTATTTTAGAATACGGAAAAGAGATGATAATTATCAAACAGTAACTCTACCCATAGCCCATACCTATGTAGTCTATAGCCTATGGCTCTGAAGGGATAGACCAGCCTATACTTATATCCTGTATCTACTCTCCGATCTGTGTGGGAAGTCAAATAAAAATTACCTTTACTAGAGCATGGAACTTGGGGGGAGTGGAGAAGAAAGAAAAGGTGGGAAAAAAGAGAAGCGTAAGCACACAATTAAAAAAGAAAGGAGCTGAGTTATCCCGAAGGCCAACTCAGCCCAACTCGCTTTCACTGGCAAAACGCTGTGAAGCTTGGAGGAAAAAAAGCTGACAGGTGCTGGGAGGCACCCAATTATCTGAGTTCAGATGTGAAAGAGCAGGACAACCTTGACGTGACTCCTTTTCACTGTCCCCCGACCTGTGTGCATGCTATGACTTCTTCGTTTCCCTGAAGTCCTCTCCGACTAACAGGGAAGTGTCATCTGTCCAGGCCACGTGCCACGAGGAGAAACAGTTCTGACCATGAAGGGGCAGCAAACAACTGCATCTGCAGAAGCAAAGGGGCAGCCGTACCTCAGCTTCGGAGATGCCCAAAGCTGCCCCGAGCCCCAGGAGCCCCTGGCACCCCAGCGTTTGCTTGGCCCTGAAGCCCTGCGGGGCCTGCCAGTGCTGGGGAGCCCTGGGGACAGACAAGAAGGACAGCGGTCAGCCTGTGTAGGGAGAGTAACGGGACTCCGTCCTTTTTTCTGGCCAGAGGAGGATGCCCTGGGCCACGCCAGGACAGGGCCTGGTGGCAGAGCTGAAGGAGGAGGTGGAGAGGCTGAGGAGTATCAGGGAGTGTGAGAGGGAGATAGACTGGTGGAGCCACGCCCTACCGTCTCTGAGGCAAAGGCAGCAGAGGGAGGCTCCACGAGAAGCAGAGGACCCCTTACCCTCTCGCCACCGGGCAGAAGGAGGGGACCTAGGAGGCGAAGGGGAATGGAAAAAGGTCCCTGCTCGGAGCCGCAGGCGAATCCCCTCCCGGCCTCCCTCACCCTCACCTTCTCAGCTGCCCCTACATAACAGATATGGGGCTCTGGAACTTGAGGGCCAGGCTAACGAGGACATGGACGAAAGTCCATCTGCGGGGCTGCCTAGGGCGAGACAGCCTGCCCCACGCATCACAACCACCTCTACCAAGGCAAAAAGGAGGGTGGTTGTTGTAGGTGATTCCCTCCTGAGGGGAACGGAGGGCCCAATATGCCGGCCTGACCCGACCCACAGGGAAGTCTGCTGCCTCCCTGGGGCCCGGGTGAGAGAGGTCACGAGGAAACTCCCCAGTCTGGTACGGCCCACCGATTACTACCCGCTGGTAGTTTTGCAGGTTGGCAGCGAGGAGATAGAGCAAAGAAGCGTGAAAGGGATGAAGAAGGACTTTAAGGCGCTGGGGAGACTGATTAACGGATCGGGTGCGCAGGTGGTGTTTTCTGCAATCCCTTCAGTGGTGGGGAGGAACACCGAAAGGAATAAGAAAGCAAACATGGTCAACGCGTGGCTCAGAGACTGGTGCCACCAGAGGAATTTTGGATTCTTTGACCATGGGGTGGTCTCCATGGCACCGGGCCTGCTGAGTGCAAACGGTGTTCAGCTGTCCCCAAGGGGGAAAAGAATCCTTGCCCGTAAGTTGGCAAACCTCATCAGGAGGGCTTTAAACTAGACTCGAAGGGGGAAGGGGATGAAGCCAGGCTACCCAGAGGTGAGCCTAGGGGTGACATGCCATTGTCGGGGGCAAGACCGATAGCCCAGCTCAAGTGCATCTACTCCAATGCACGCAGCATGGGCGGCAAACAGGAGGAGCTGGAAGCCATCGTGCGGCGGGGCAGCTATGACGTGGTCGCCATCACAGAAACATGGTGGGACGACTCGCATGGCTGGAGTGCTGCGATGGAGGGCTATAAGCTCTTCAGGAGGGATAGGCAAGGAAGGAGAGGCGGTGGGGTGGCTCTGTACGTCAAGGAGTGCTTTGATTGTATAGAGCTGGATGATTGTCACGACGGGGTTGAATGCTTATGGGCAAGGATGAGGGGGAAGGCCAACAAGCCGGATATCCTGCTGGGGGTCTGTTATAGACCACCCGACCAGGGCGTAGAAGCTGATGAAGCGTTCTTCAAGCGACTGGCAGAAGTCTCGCAGTCGCAAGCCCTTGCTCTTGTGGGGGACTTCAACTTACCGGATGTCTGCTGGAAGTACAACACAGCTAAGAGGAAACAGTCCCGGAGGTTCCTCGAGTGTGTGGAAGATAACTTCCTGACGCAGCTGGTAAGCGAGCCTACAAGGGAAGGTGCCCTGCTTGACCTGCTGTTTACGAACAGAGAGGGTCTGGTGGGAGAAGTGAAGGTCGGAGGCCGTCTTGGGCTTAGCGACCATGAAATGATAGAGTTTTCAATTTTTAGCCAAGTAAGGAGGCGGGTGAGCAATACCGCTACCGTGGACTTCCGGAGGGCAGACTTTGCCCTGTTCAGGACGCTGGTCGGGAGGGTCCCTTGGGAGACGGTCCTGAAGGGCAAAGGGGCCCAGGAAGGCTGGACCTTCTTCAAGAAGGAAATCTTGAAGGCGCAGGAGCAGGCAGTGCCCATGTGCCGTAAGAAGAGCCGGCGGGGAAGACGGCCGGCCTGGCTGAACAAGGAGCTTATGCTGAGGCTCGGGGAAAAAAAGAGAACTTACCACCTCTGGAAAAAGGGGCAGGCAAGTGAAGAAGAATACAAGGACCTCGTTAGGTCATGCAGGGAGGGAATTAGGAAGGCAAAAGCCCAGCTAGAGCTCAACCTGGCCACGGTCGTGAGGGACAACAAAAAAAGCTTCTATAAATACATTAACAACAAAAAGAGAGCCAAGGAGGATCTCCATCCTCTACTGGATGCGGCGGGGAACATTGTCACGAAGGATGAGGAAAAGGCTGAGGTACTTAATGCCTTCTTTGCCTCAGTCTTTAACAGCCACACCAGGTATCCTCAGGGTATCCGTCTCCCTGAGCTGGGTGACAGGGATGGAGAGCAAAATAGGCTCCCCCTGATCCAGGAGGAAGCAGTTAACGACCTGCTATGCCACCTGGACACTCATAAGTCTATGGGGCCTGATGGCATCCACCCAAGGGTGCTGAGGGAGCTGGCGGAGGAGCTTGCCAAGCCGCTCTCCATCATTTATCAACAGTCCTGGTCAACGGGGGAGGTCCCGGATGACTGGAGGCTTGCCAACGTGACGCCCATCTACAAGAAGGGTCGGAAGGAGGATCCGGGGAACTACAGGCCTGTCAGCCTGACCTCGGTGCCGGGGAAGGTTATGGAGAGGCTCATCTTGAGGGCGCTCACGGGACACGTGCAGGATAACCAAGGGATCAGGCCCAGCCAGCACGGGTTCATGAAAGGCAGGTCCTGCTTGACCAACCTGATCTCCTTCTATGACCAGGTGACCCGCCTAGTGGATGAGGGGAAGGCTGTTGATGTTGTCTACCTGGACTTCAGCAAAGCCTTTGACACTGTTCCCCACAGTATTCTCCTGGAGAAGCTGGCGGCCCGTGGTTTAGACAGGTACACTCTTCGCTGGGTAAAAAACTGGCTGGATGGCCGAGCCCAGAGAGTTGTAGTGAATGGGGTGAAATCCAGCTGGCGGCCGGTCACAAGCGGAGTCCCCCAGGGCTCAGTTTTGGGACCGGTCTTGTTTAATGTCTTTATTGATGATCTGGATGAGGGGATAGAGTGCACCCTCAGCAAGTTTGCAGACGACACCAAGTTGGGAGGGAGTGTTGATCTGCTTGAGGGTAGGAAGGCTCTGCAGAGGGATCTGGACAGGCTGGATCGATGGGCTGAGGCCAACCGGATGAAGTTCAGTAAGGCCAAGTGCCGGGTTCTACACTTTGGCCACAACAACCCCAGGCAACGCTACAGGCTTGGGGACGAGTGGCTGGAAAGCTCCCCCGCAGAAAAGGACCTGGGGGTGTTGATCGACACCCGGCTGAATATGAGCCAGCAGTGTGCCCAGGTGGCCAAGAAGGCCAACGGCATCCTGGCTTGTATCAGAAACGGTGTGGCCAGCAGGAGCAGGGAGGTGATCATGCCTCTGTACTCGGCTCTGGTGAGGCCGCACCTCGAATACTGTGTTCAGTTTTGGGCCCCTCACTACAAGAAAGACATTGAGGTGCTGGAGCGTGTCCAGAGAAGGGCGACGAAGCTGGTGAGGGGTCTGGAACACAAGTCTTATGAGGAGCGGCTGAGGGAGCTGGGGTTGTTTAGCCTGGAGAAGAGGAGGCTGAGGGGAGACCTTATCGCTCTCTACAACTACCTGAAAGGGGGTTGCAGAGAGGTGGGTGTTGGTCTCTTCTCCCAAGTGACTAGTGACAGGACTAGAGGAAATGGCCTCAAGTTGCGCCAGGGGAGGTTCAGGCTAGATATTAGGAAAAAGTTCTTTACTGAGAGAGTAGTGAAACATTGGAATAGGCTGCCCAGGGAGGTGGTAGAGTCACCCTCCCTGGAGATATTCAAGGAGCGTGTGGATGTAGCATTGTGGGATGTAGCTTGATGGACATGGTGCTGTGTGGTGTTGGGTAGGTTGTGGCTTGTTGTTGTTGTGTGGTGGGTTTTTGGGGTTTTTTTGTGGTTTTTGTTTTTTTTTGTTTTTTTTTTTCCCCAGGTTGGACTTGATGATCTTACAGGTCTTTTCCAACCCTAGTGATTCTGTGATTCTGTGATTCTCCTCAGCCCCGGGGGAAGGCGAGGCCTGAGGAAGGCCCTGGGGGCTGGGCTCAGCATGGGCGGTGTGACCGAGGGCAGAGCCCTGCCTCCTGCCAGGTGCCGGCCTGGCCGACACCAGCAGCTCCCACCACACAGCTCCTCCTGCCCAGGGCTGTGGCTGGCAGCACAGACAGATCCACATTTTGGGAAAGACTTGCTGTTCCAGAGCAAACCCACGGCAGCTCCTCTCCTGCCCCCTCTCCTCCCCTCCTGTCATGTCCCCTCCCCTCACCCCCCTTCCCTTCCCTCTCTCCCTGAGCAGGCCCAGACCCCATGAGTGAACTGAGGGACGGCAGAGCTTTGCACACACCTTGCGCTGCTGAGGGAACAGCTCCAGGGGCAATGGCCCTTCTTGAAGGCCGTCTCTCCGCAGGTCCAGTGTCCCGGCTGGCTGAGGAACGAGCTGCCGTCAGGGGGTGAGTTGCCGCGACTGGCGGAGCGGGTTGGGTGAGCGCAGCAGGATGAGGCCTGTGCCCTGACAGGGCCCTTTCCTGGACAGCCTGTCTGCTCCAGGAGAGGGCCTGGACAGAAGCTGCTGGCGTTTGACTTTATTCCTCTGAAGATGCCTGAATTAAAGCCCAAAAAAGCTACAGGATAATCACAGGCAGCTCCTCCTGCCCATGGCCATGGCTGCCCGAAATCAGCCCCCCATGATCAGGATCCACCCCGGGGTCTGTGGCAGTGCGGGAGGGCAGCGGGCGCGGGGCAGCTCTGGGAGGAGAGGCCTGGGCTGCCCCTGCCCGCCCAGCCGGTGCCAGCTGGCTCCAGCCTGCCCAGCAACAGTAGTGCCATTGGCCACAGCTGAGCCAATCAGTGCAGCAGGAGGTGGCCTGTCAGTCACAGCTGGCCTGGGGCGGTGCTGGAGGGGGCAGAGGCCGAGTGGCCTGAGGAGAAACTGGTGAGGTGCAGGTGGGGCCCGGGCCCAGGCCTGGGCCCAGGGGTGCTGCAGGCACAGGAGCAGTGTGAGTGAGCCTTCTGAAACGTTTCCTGGGTTATTCACTAGATATGTGCATAGAGAGGCAAATTAGGCCGTGAACTGACTTTCCAATTAAGGGTTTCCTCTTGCCATAGAACATGCTTCCATTTTCTCATGGGTAAGAGACTGAAAGGCAGAAGCTGAAGCAGCATGTGCCTCTTGTGAAAATAGGTAGCCACAGATGGTTGTATTGAGTTGATCCTTAGTTGCTTCCTGTGTAGGAAACGGGCACATTAATTTAATCTTGTGTGTCTCGGCAGGGCCTTGATACTGCTACTGTGTAGGCACCAAGTATGTGGCTGTCCAGTTCTCTGCATGTTTGTGGCTGATCTTTCTTGTTTCTTGGCTTATGCAGGTGCTTATGATGTCATATGTGCCTGAGTAGGTAATTGGGCAGGAGTATGCCCCTGGCTTCTGCAGCTGCTTGTGATGTAAGTGATAGCTGATGAGGTGGTAGGACAGAAGCATGCCCCTGACTTCTTCAGGTTCCTGGAGGGCCACTGTTGACTGAGTAGCCAATAGGCGTGGAGCACGACCCCGGCACGTGCTGCTACTTGGGATACCATAGGTGGCACCCAAGCAGGTGATAGGGCAGGAGTATGCACCTGGCTTGCGTAGGTGCTTGTGATGTCATAGGTGCATGAGTAGTTGATAGGGCAGGAGCAGGATGTGTCTTGTAGAGCTGCTTGTGTTGTCACTGATGGCTAAGTAGCTGTCTGGGTATAAATAGACACCTGGCTGGTGCAGGTGCTTGTGATGTCAATGGAGGCTGTGCAGCTCTTGGGGTAGGAGCATGCACCTGGCTTCTGCAGGTGCTTGTGATATCATAGGTGGCTAAATAAGTCATAGAGCAGGAGCAGGCACCTGGCTTGTACAGATGCCTGTGAGGTCAATGGTGGCTGAGTAGCTGACAGGGCAGGAGCAGGACCTGGCTTCTACAGCTGCTTGTGATGTCACTGGTGTCTAAGTAGCTGTTTGGGTATGACTGAAGAGCTGGCTTTTGCAGGTGATTGGTCACTTTCTTCTTCATTCTGCTTGCATCTGCCAGTTTCAGCTAGTTCTGTAGCTGCAACATTTCTCCCCCAGTCAGCTCTCGGTATCCTCGTCCTCTGCATTGCCTTTAACCTCTCTCTGCCTTGCTCCTCTGCCCTCTGTGCCTGCAGGCAGTGCCCTGAGCCCTGCTGTGCTTTGCAGAGGGGCTGCTCGTGGGCAGAGGTGTCTCTGTGCAGCGCTGCCCACTTGCCAGGAGCTCCCTCTGTCCCAGGAGTCCGGCCCAGCTCAGCAGCAAAGGACCAGCGCAAGGTGTCACTCTCTTTGCCCTCTGGGCTCCCTCCAGGTGTCCCTGGGTCACCAGGGGAACCTGCTGTGAAACAGGCTGAAGCAATCAAAAAGAGGTACGGGAACAGGGCCCTGCTGTCCAGGTGGGGCCCTGCTCTCCCGGTGGGGCCCTGCCCCACGCTGGGTGACCACAGCCTGGTTAAAACACACGCCCCACAGGGCTGCTCTGAAGAGCTTCCTCCTTTCCCAGGTGCAGAGGGGCATCCTGAGAAGCTGCTGCAGAGGTGGGTGAAGTTTTCCCTCGCTGTGCTGCCAAACCGGGGGCCAGGCAGCAGGCAGCAAGACACAGGGAAGAAGCCTTCTGCCAGGCGAGACCCTTGTGGGAAGGGGTGAAAGGGACCTTTGCGCCCATGTAGGCAAGACATCTCCTTTGGACGCTCCGGCTGTAGGGACTCAGGAAGGTCCCCGACGCATGCCCCACATTTTTTATGAGCTTGTTTGCCCCATCGTGGGCCCCTTAGTGGGGAAGGCAGAGGATGTTGGTGCACCCTCCATCGCTTGGCATGCCCTTACACCAGACCTGAGGTGCAGTCCTTTCCCATCCATCTGACGAGGCTCAGGAAAGGCTCCAGCTTGCCATGGGAAACGGCCCCACCTGCCCCACTTCTTCTGCCAGCCTGGGGAGCTTTGATACCGGGTGAAAATGGGAGACAAAACTGCCCCGCGCTCATGCTGACTCCTCCTGTTGTTTCTTTTGCAGCGTGCTCCCCCCATGTGCAGGCAGATCCCCCAGGACGAAGGAGGCAGGCAGGCAGGAGCCAGCTCCTCCAGGCAGGCCCAGCGCTGCATTCCCATCGTCTGAAGGCTGCAAGAGAGCGCTGCGGGTACATGCCTTGCTGTGACTACCGTGCTGTTTGAGACTCAGCAAAAGCCTCTTTGTGCAGAGAGCCATCCTGAAAGGATCCCGTGGCTTGCATTCATTGGAACCTGTCTGTCACCTCCTTCAGACCTTCTTCATGAAAAGGAAGGTGCTGCACACCGTTCCCGCCTGTTATTGCCCCCTGGGTTGTCATGAAACACTTTATTCTGGCCAGGGGCTCTGGAAAACGTGCAAGTCCTTCCTAGGTCGTTGACAGTGGAGGTCTTTGGTCACTCAGCTGTGTTTGCCATGAGTTGAAGAGCCTGGCATGACTCCACGTCTCCTGATCTGTTAGGGGCAAAGCTGACCGACCGGCTGAGGCAAGGGGCAGCAAAGTGGGTCAGACCCAAAGGAAGCCCCTCCAGGAGCTGAGACTAATCCTGCTTGCTGCTGCATTTCCATCCCCTCCTGGAGGTCTGGCAGCTGTCCGCAGAGTGGGAGCAAGCGAAGACCCGTTGGCAAGAGCAGCGAGGGCAAGCAAAGGCAGAATGGGTGGCGTAGGAAGCCTGGTCTGCAGGGGAGGACCGACAGCTGCCCCAGGTACGGGCAGCAATTGATACTGCTGAGAGCAGCAGCGACCCTCTCTGTCAGGGCAGCCAGGGTGGCAGGTCTGCAGGGGGTGGGAGCAGGACTGACACCCAGTTGCAGGGCAGGGGTTTCCCCTGGGAGAGACCCAACACCACCATGCCCACTAAACCATGCCCCTGCGAGCGCAGGCAGTGGGAGTGCCTGCAACCAGCTTTGCTGCTGAAGGGGTCTGTGCGTAGAACGGGACTGCGAACGGTAAGGGAGCAGCTAACTTGGCTTACTCTCCTTAGACCAGAAATGCCTGTCTCAACAGTGCACCTGTAGCAAATTGCTTCACTCTTCCAAGTAATTTGAGGAAAGTACCAGCTCTCCCCAGGATGCCCCGAGAGCCAGTAGGCAGCCTTGGCTCGCCAGTGGCCTCGCTGCCCCTGTCCTCCAGGTGCTTTGGCTCAGTGGGCAGCTCGTGCTGCAGGAGAGCCAGGCATTGATGTCTGTAACGCTGGCTGATGAGCAGCATTGCTGTGGAAAGCCGCCTGCCTCACAGGAGCACGGAGTGTGCGGAGCTTGAGCCTCTGGGTATGAGGCAGGTTGTGAAATTCACCATCTGTCATCGCAGCACCTCTCTTCCTCTCGACCTTTTATGAAATTATTATTAAGTGATGGGCATTGCAACCCATCCTGTGTTTTCTGATCATTTGTTTTTGTCCATCTGAGGGAAAACCCCATGCCTTTCCTCAGCTGCAAATAGCAATAGAGGTAGCATTGCAGGTGGATATACTACTGGAGATGGAGATACCACTGGAGGAGCGGATGCCACTGCAGATACCTTTGCAGATGGGTGATCCCTTCCTAATAACACTGCAGATGCAGGTGCTGTTGCAGATGGCGTTCTGCAGATGCAGATACAGCAGAGGAAGACTATTCCACTGCCGATAGATACCACTGCAGATACCTTTGCAGATGCCCTTACAGATGGAGATGTCGTTGCAGATGCAGAATCCATTTACAGATGAAGATACCATTGCAGCTTCCATTGCAGATACAAATACCATTGCAGGTGGCGCTGCAGAATGAATTAGCATTGCAGATGCCAGTGCCGATACCTTTGCAGACGCACAATCCATTGGCCATAACACTGCTGATGCAGATACCAATGCAAACAGCATTGCAGATGCAGATGCCACTGGAGCTGTAGACACCTTTGCAGATAGCACTGCTGATGTAAACACTCTTGAAAAAGCCGGTATCAGTGCAGATAAAGATACCATTGCATATTCCTTTGCAGATGCCATTGCAACTGCACGCACCATTGCAGATGCCACTGAAGAAGTAGAGAGCACTGCAGATGCAGACACCATGGCAGATACCACTTCACTCTCAAATACCATTGCATACACCACACCACAGCAGGTAGCATTACTGATGCCATTTCAGATGCTGACGTCGCTGCAATTCAGACACCGTTACCGATGCAGATGCCATGGCAAATAGCGTTGCCAATGCAGGGACCAGAGCAGATGCAGAGTTTATTGCAGATGCTATCGCATTTCACACCCCCATGCAGACACCGTTACAGATGCAGGTATCATTGCAGACGCCGTTCCAGGGGCAAGTACGATTGCAGAGAGCATTGCAGGTGAACGCACAATTGAAGATGGAGATCCCAGCGGAGATGCAGATGCCACTGCAGATGTAGACCACATTGGAGATGCAGCTACTGTTGCAGATACTACTGCAGATGCAGGTGGCAATGCTGATTCTGATGCATATACCATTCCTGAGAATGTTGCAGATGCAGAAACCAAAGGCAATACCATTGTATATGCAGATACTGCTGCAGCTGCAGGTGCCATTTCTGATGCAGATACATCTACAGGTGCAGATTCCACTGCAGAAACCCCTGCAGAGACCATTGCTGATGTAAAGTCAGCTGCAGATACAATAGGAGAGGCAGGTGCTGTTGCAGATGCAGGTAGCACTGACGATGCAGAGGCCACTGCAGACACTCGCAGAATCACAGAATCATTAAGGTTGGAAAAGACCTGTAAGATCATCAAGTCCAACCATCATCCCAACACCACCATGCCCACTAAACCATGTCCCGCAGTGCCACGGCCACACGTTTTTTGAACACCTCCAGTGATGGTGACTCCACCACCTCCCTGGGCAGCCAGTTCCACTGTTTGACCACTGTCTCAGTAAAGAAATTTTTCCTCATATCCAGTCTAAACCTCCCCTGGTGCAAGTTGAGGCCATTTCCTCTCATTGTATCTCTAGTTACATGGGAGAAGAGACCAACGCCCACCTCACCACAACCCCCTTTCAGGTGGTTGCAGAGAGCGATAAGGTCTCCCCTCAGCCTCCTCTTCTGCAGACTAAACAATGCCAGTTCCCTCAGCCGCTCCTCATAAGACTTGTTCTCAGACCCCTCACCAGCTTCGTTGCCTCTCTCTGGCATTACAAATGCCACTGCAGATGCAGATACCTTTGCAGCGATGCAGATGCCATTGCAGATATCCTTGACGATGCCTTTCCAGGTACAGCCATCGACAGCAATACCATGAGGAAGATACCAATTCGATTGCAGGTACAATGGCAGATACAGACACAAAACACCTACCATTGCAGATTAAAGTACAGTCCCGGACACCAGTACCCACACAATTGCAGGTGCAGTCATAGATGCAGACAGAATTACACATACAATTGCAGCCACAAGATGAGCTACAGACATGAGTACACATTCAGTTACAAATATAGATACAGATACAGACACGTACCGGTAGTGGTGGATATACCACTGAAAGTACAGGCAGTATCTGCATCTGAATTGGGTGTCTGCAATGGCATCAGCATCTTCAAGAGCAACTCCAAAGGCAACTGCATCTGAAATTGTACTTGCATCTGCAAGGCCATCTGCAGTGGTATCTGCATCTGCGATGCTATCTCCAGTGGCACCAATGCCACTGTATCTTCAAAGCAATCGTCAGTGGCACCTCCTACTGCAATGGTGTCTGCAAAGGTACCTACACCTGCAATGGCATCTGCATTTGAAGTGGTGTCTGACATGGCCTTTGCATCTGCAGTGCTGTCTGTAATGGTTTCTGCATCTGCAAGGGCACCTGCACCGGCACCTGCATCTTCAATAGCATCCCCATCTGCAACTTCATCTGAAAGTGTATTTGCATCTGCAATGGCATCTGCATCTGCAGTGGTGTCTGCACTGGAGATTGCAGGCGACATTACAGATGCACACGCAGCATTCCAGATGCAGATGCATTTGCGAATGGTGTTGCAGGTTCAAGTGCTATTGCAGGCACCATTTCAGATGAACAAACCACTGCAGATAACCCTACAGATGCCAATATCATTACAGGTGCGGACTCACATTGAATTGTTGATACAATTGCAGATACAGGCACAAAACACATACAATTGCAGGCACATACAATTAAGATACAAGTGCACATTCAGCATTTAGCATTGCAAATGCCGTTGCAGATGCAGATACCATTGCCGATGCAAATACTCTTCCAGGTGGCACTACAGAATGAGATAGCATTGCAGACACCATTGCAGATACATTATCCATGCAGATACAGTTACAGGTTGTATTGGGTTTGTGTGGCAACGTTTTGGTTTCAGGAGGGGCTACAGGGGTGGCTTCTGTGAGAAGCTGCTAGACACTTCCCCTATGCCTGATAGAGCCAATGCCAGCCGGCTCCAAGACGGACCTGCCACTGGCTAAGGCCAAGCTAATCAGCAACAGTGGTAGCGCCTCTGTGATAACGTATTTAAGAAGGGGGGGAAAAACGGGGAAACGGCAGCCGGGGAAGAGAGGAGTGAGAATATGTGAGAGAAACAACTCTGCAGACACCAAGGTCAGTGAAGAAGGAGGGGGAGGAGGTGCTCCAGGCGCCGGAGCAGATTCCCCTGCAGCCCGTGGGGAAGACCATGGTGAAGCAGGCTGTCTCCCTCCAGCCCATGGAGGACCCCATGCAGGAGCAGGTGGCTGCCCGAAGGAGGCTGTCACCCTCTGGGAAGCCCACGCTGGAGCAGGCTCCTGACAGGACCTGTGGACCCGTGGAGAGAGGAGCCCACGCTGGAGCAGGTTTGCTGGCAGGATTTGTGACCCTGTGGGGGACCCACACTGGAGCAGTCTGTTCCTGAGGGACTGCACCCCGTGGAAAGGACCCATGCTGGAGCAGTTCGTGAAGAACTGTGTGCTGGTTTTGGCTGGGATGGGGTTAACTTTCTTCATAGCAGCTAGTCTGGGGCTGTGTTTTGGATTGTATGGGGCTGTGTTTTGGATTTGGGCTGGAAACAATGTTGATAAAGCAGGAATGTTTTAGTTAATGCTGAGCAGGGCTCACACAGCACCAAGGCCTTTTCTGCTCCTCACCCCACCCCACCAGTGAGTGGGCTGGGGGTGCACGGGAAGTTGGGAGGGAACACAGCCGGGACAGCTGACCCCAACTGACCAAAGGGATATTCCATACCATATGACATCATGCTCAGTATATAAAGCCGGGGGAGGAAGAAGGAAGGTGGGGACATTCGGAGTAATGGCGTTTGTCTTCCCGAGCAACCGCTACGCGTGATAGAGCCCTGCTTCCCTGCAGATAGCTGAACACCTGCCTGCCGACGGGAAGTGGTGAATGAATTCCTTCTTTTGCTTTGCTTCTCCGCGCGGTGTTTCTTGCTCTACTTATTAAACTGTTTTTATCTCAGCCCACGAGTTTTCTCACTTTTACTCTTCTGGTTCTCTCCCCCACCCCACCTGGGGGGAGTGAGTGAGCAGCTGTGTGGTGATTAGTCCGGCTGGGCTTAAACCACGACAACTGTCTCCCGTGGGAGGGACCCCACGCTGGAGCAGGGGAAGAGTGTGAGGAGGAAGGAGCGGCAGAAATGACGTGTGATGAACTGACCACAACCCCCATTCCCTGTCCCCCTGCGCCGCTCGGGGGGAAGAGGTAGGGAACATCGGGAGTGAAGTTGAGCCCGGGAAAAAGGGAGGGGTGAGGAGAAGGTGTTTTTAAGATTTGGGTTTATTTCTGATTATTCTACTCTGATTTTGATTGCTGATAAATTAAACTAATTTCCCCAAGTCAAGTCTGTTTTGCCCATGATGGTAATTGGTGAGTGATCTCCCTATGTCCTTGTCTCGACCTACGAGCCTTTCGTCATATTTTCTCTCTCCTGTTCCAGCTGAGGAAGGGGAGTGAGTGAGCGGCTGTGTGGTGATTAGTTGCCGGTTGGGACTAAACCACGACACAGGTACAGTTATGGGTACAGACACCATTAGAGACACAGATACCAGTACCATCAGAAATACAGGTTCTGGTGCCATAATCCAGACTGATAGAATTACAAACACTGATTCACATTAAGTTGCCAATAGAGTTGCAGATGCAGGCACAAAATAGATAAAACTTCAGATACAGACACAATTGCAGTCAGCAATATAAGGACGCATTCAATTACACAGACAACAGCAGATACAGCAAGTGATGCCATTATTGAGAGAGGTACCATGACAGACAGAGGAACGATTACACATAACGGCGCTGATAGGAATGCAGCCACCATTACACACAGATGTGCTGTTACAGGTATTGGTCCAGATAAATATACAGACACCTACACAGACAGTCACCAACATGGCTATGGATGAGGAAACAGAGATGGGTACAAATACAAAGACAGGCACAGGGACAGTTACAGAGATGGACACGATTACACATAGAGAGAGAGGCAGAGAAAGAACAGATACGTACCTTGAAACACACACAGATACAGTTGCCGATACAGGTACAGTTGGAGTTATAGCTACAATTACGGATACGGCTATCATTACTGTCCTGGTTTTGTCTGGGATGGAGTTAACTTTCTTCCTAGTAGCTGGTATAGTATTGTGCTTTGGATTTAGGATGAGAATAATGTTGATAACACACTAATGTTCTAGTTGTTGCTGAGCAGTGCTTCTACTAAGTCAAGGACTTTTCAGCTTCTCACAGTGCCCTACCAGGTGCATGAGAAGTTGGGCAGGGACACAACTGGGACAGCTGGCCCCAACTGACCAAAGGGAGATCCCATACCATCTGACATCATGCTCAGCATATAAAGCTGGGGGAAGAAGAAGGAACGGGGGGGACGTTGGGAGTGATGGCGCTTGTCTTCCCCAGTAACCGTTACGCGTGATGGAGCCCTGCTTTCCTGGAGATGGCTGAACGCCTGCCTGCCAATGGGAAGTAGTGAATGAATTGCTTGTTTTGCGTTTTGCTTGCTTGCGCGGGTTTGCTTGCCCTATTAAACTGTCTTTAACTCAACCCACCACTTTTCTCACTTTCACTCTTCTGATTCTCTCCCCCATCCCACCGGGGGGAGAGAGCGAGCAGCTGTGTGGTGCTTGGTTGCCGGCTGGGGTTAAACCACCACAATAACACATACAGATACCATTACACTTACCGATAAACATATAGAAGGTGCTACCGAAGATACTGCTGCAGATGCCCCTGAAGATACCACTGCAGATGCAACTACTATTGCAGATGCAAATACTGCTGAAGATGGCAACAGCAAATACCATGGCAGACACCACTGCAGATACCTTTGCAGATGCACAATCCATTCCTCGTAACATTTCAGATGCAGAAACCAATGCAAACAGCATTGCAGATGCAAATGCCATTTCAAATGGAGATGCCACGGCAGACGCAGGTACCATTACAGGTGCCAAAACGCTGCAGGTATTTTTTAAGACGTCAATTGAATAGGGGTATACCACTGGACATACAGATACCACTACAGATACCATTGCAGTTGCAGGCACCCTTGTAAATGAAGATGTCATTGCAGATACGGATACCACGGAAGATGCAGAAACAATTGCAGATACCATGTTGCACGCAAATATCATTGCATGCACTACTGCAGAGAGCATTACAGATACCATTTCAATAGGGACACCGTCACAGATGAAGATACCATTACCGATGCACATGCACTGGCAGAGAGCATTAGCAATACAGGGACCATGGAAGCCGCAGAGGATATTACAGATACTATTGCATTTTGCATACCCGCGCGACAAGAAACTCTTTGCTTACAATCAACAAATCTAGGAGGGCGCCTTCCCTAGTCAGCTCCCTTAGTAGCCACACCAAAAAGTTACCTTCAATGTGCTTCTGGAATTTCCTGAACTTGTTTGTGTCCGCTGCATGATATTCCCACTTAACGACTGAGACATTGCAATCACCTAAAAGAATCTTTGGAAACAAGAAACCCCTAGGGTTCTTGTGGCTTTTCTTATGCTAATTGCACTCCATTTAAAAAACTATTCTCAACCTATTGCTGCTACAGCCCAGAAAACCCCAGAATGTCAGGCACCGCCAAAGCATGAAGGTGGGCATGGAAACGGAAAGCTTCCAGAAAGAGCCTCCTACTCCAAGACAGAGACCGAGAGGGGACATGGGAGTGCAGATGCAGTCACCAAAGTGCCAAATAAGGGAGGACGAAAGCATTTTTATTCTTTTGTTGTTGTTTATTGCCCAGTCGTGAAGGTGCGGAGGGCAAGCCGCCGGTAGGGATCCTGCCGGCTGCTCCTGCAACGCTGTTGGTGCCACCTCACACAAAGGAGCCCGGACGTCTGGGGTACTGCCAGGTGATCCCTGTGGCAGGTGGACCCAATGCCAGCGACGATTCTTCTTGAGATGGATGCACCTCTGTGGGCCTCATGCCATCCTTTGGTGGGCTGTCATGCCTGGGCCTCACACCGTGCCTCAGCAGATAGACACGCCAGGCCCGCGTGCTGTTCCCCTGTGTGGCCGCCACAGGGGGTGATTTTGTTCCTCCTCCTGTGAGGCGCCCTTCTCCTCCGCGGTTGCGGTAAGGGGCTCTGTGGCATCCGACGCAAAGGTGGGCAGCCATCCACCTCGCTTCTCCGGCTCCTCTTCCTTCCAAGCATGCTTGGCATGCGAGGGCCTGGAAGCTCGGCAAACTGTGGGCCAGCTGCAGGGGCCCCTGTTTTTATAGGGCCGGAACAAAAGGCAGTGAGGTGGCTGGTGACAGCAGGAGGCCACTGTGATGGCGATTATGACTGTGGCCAATGCGTGTGACCAAATATGGCGGGTTTGGGCGTGGGGGGCCTGTGGCCTCAAAGGCGCCCAAATGTGGGAGAAGGAGGAGGGCCACGGGGGCTGAGGGCCCCTTTCCTGGGGCTCGCTCCCACCTGCCTTGTTGCTTGCCCGAGAGAAAGGCTGCCCCCTGGGCACAGGGACCACCCTCCACCTCCCCTCATAAGCCCTGGGCTCCAGCCCCCTCCTCATCCCGTGCCTGCGGTCCCCTCGACAAGACGGTGGCAGCCATGTTGCAGGAGGGTCAGGGGTCCTCAGTGACCCCCCCACCGACCCTGTGCCCTGCAAGTGGCACAGCCCCGTGCACTCGACAGTGGCTGCGAGGGTCAAAGCCTGCCACATCCCACCGGCAGGAAAGGGAGGCCCAGCCAGCCTGCGCAAGGTCTGCCAGTGCTCCGTGAGGGAGTTGTTGATCGCTAAGTGTGATGTGAGTCCCTTTCCCATCCCCCGGTCCTGCCCCAACAATGTGGAGAGGTGTCATCTCTTCTGCACGGAGCCCCGAGGGGAAGGGGAGGAGAGGGCCGGAACATTCGACTCCTGCCTCCAGATCCTTTATAAAAACATTAAAGAGCTCTGGCCTAAAACGGAGCCCTGGGGAACCCCACTGTTCACTGCCGGCCAGCCTGATGTAACCCCCTTTACTATAACACTTTGAGCCCGGTCTGTCAGCCAGTTGTTCACCTAACCTAACATGGACTTGACTAGCTGTAGGCTGGACATTTTGTCCAGAAGGGTACTGTGAGAGACGGTAGCGAAAGCTTTGCCAAGCTCCAGAAAACCCACATCTACTGGCTTCCCTTGGTCTACTGGATGGGTGACCTTGTCGTAAAAGGAAATTAAGTTAGTTCAGCAGGACTTTCCCCTCATGAACCCGTGCTGGCTATGACCAATGACTGCGTTGTCTCTCAAGTGTTTCTCCATAACTCCCAGAATGACCTTCTCCGAAATTGTACCTGGCAGTTAAGCGAGACTGACAGGCCTGTAATTACCAGGGTCTTTCTTCTTACCCTTCTTGAGAACTGGGACAACATTTGCCAGCTTCTGGTCGACTGGGACCTCTCCAGACTCCCGAGACCGTCGAAAAATAATGGAGAGAGGTCCCGCAATACCGTCGGCCAGCTCTTTCAGTACGCTGGGACGAATCCCATTGGGCCCCGTAGCCTTAGGTGTATCCAGCTGGAGCAGCAAGTCTCAGAAATTTCTGAGTTGGCTGGGAGTTTATCATGCCCCCAGTCACAGTCTTCCAACAGAGGGCTTGGCGGGTGGGGGCATGGGGCGGGTCCCAGGACCCATCATCGATGTTAAAGACAGAGGGGAAGAAGGCCCGAAACGTCTCTGCTTTGTCTACAGCCCTATTTGTGAGGTGACTGAGCTCATCAAGCAACGGACCAACGTTATCTCTGATCCTGCTTTTGCTGTGAACGTATTTTAAGAAGCCCTTTCTGTTGTCCTTCAGCCCAGTTCAGCACCCATCACAGGGCACCACACGGCTGGGTCCATACTCCTGCTCACAGCAGTTGTAACACAACCAGCTTTCGCAGCTGCAATAGTGTCATGAGTCCAGAGCTGTCGGCTGTCCCGCGCAGCACATCCTGACAGCAGTTCACGTCCGCAGAGGAACGCAGGCAACGTAAAGCTATTGCCTTGTGTTTGCTGCAAGAGGGAGAAAACTTAGCAGCCCTAGCCTCCCCCAGGAGGTTGCTCAAAGTGCCCTCCAACCTGACTTGGAACACTTCCAATGATGGGACGTCCACAACTTCTCTGGGCAACCCGTTCCAGCGTCTCACCACCCTCACCGTAAAACATTTCTTCCTTACGTGCAATCAAAACCTACCTTCTTTCAGCTTAAAACCCTCGCCCCTTGTCCTGTCAATACAGACCCTGGTAAAAAGTCTCTCTGTGCCTTTCCTATAAGCCCCCTTTATATACTGAAACGCGACAGAAAGGTCTCCCTGGAGCCTTTTCTTCTCCAGGCTGAAAACCCTCAGCTCTCTCAGCCTTTCTGCCCAGGAGAGCTGTGCCAGCCCTGGGATCGTTCCTGTGGCCTCCTCTGCACCTGCTCTAACAGGTCCATGTCTTTCTTGCGCTGGGGAGCCCAGAGCTGGATGCAGTGCTCCAGCCAGGGTTGCAGGGGAATGGAGTAGAGGGGCAGAATCCCTTCCCTCGACCTGCTGCCCACGCCTCTTTTGATGCAGCTGTCGCGTTAAAAGGAATGTAGTTTCGAAATTTCTCTGTCAGAGTGCCGGGACATTCACTGATTCGTTTATTCAGAGCCCCAGCAAAAGGACTTGCACTGAGCAGATGCACAAAAATCGAAAGCAGTTATTTTATTGAAAGCGACAGAAACAGATTCGAGATTGCCGTTGATAAAATCACTAACTACAATAGTGCTACTAATGAAGGTTGATATTGCTAGCAAACTTGATAGCAATGCAACAACCCCGGGATAACTTTCACCCAGAGGGTGAGAGGTGCAGCGCTTACCCCGAATGGCGTCCCTGCCTGGGGTGGAGGAAGAGGACGCAGCCCATCGACTGGTCCGTCAGGTATCGAGGTTCTTCTCTCCCACTTTAACAATCATTTTCTCTGTCTTTTATCCCCAAAACTGCGAGGTTCCACCCATATGTAACGTGTAGCATGATTTGGGTGGAGAGACGAGTGCTATAGTCCTATATGTTTAGCGTGATCTCGTTAATCTTCATTAGCATATGCAGGGTGTGAGTTGTAATATGCATTTCACCGGTAATGAGGCAAAGGGCAGCTATCAGACACGAAGCCTTTCGAAGAAACAAAGAACCCTTCAGATTCCTGTTATTTTGCTTTCTTTGCTGACCACAAGCAGGGCTGTCCTGCCTCCACAGGGCCCCCTCCCCTGTGTTAGCCAGGCAAGTCTCCACTCCCCTGGGTCCCACGAGAGATAGCAAGGGCAGTCTTAATGGTTCTTAGTGCACAGGAATCCCACCTCGTTATCAAAATTCCACAGCAGCCCAAGACACACTTGTCTTTCTGAGCTGCAAGCGCACAGTGCCGGCTCACGCCCAGTTTTTCATGTACCACTGCACCCCCAGCTTACTGGCTGGCAGGGCTGTGTGTGAACAGAGTAGGCCTTGGCGCCGTGCAAGCAGGGCTCAGCAACAGCTGAATCCTGGGTATGCTACCAACACTGGTTTGGTCACAGATCCAAACCTCGGCACCATATGGGCTGCTAGGGAGAAAATGGACTCCATCCCAGCCAAAAGCAGAGCAGACGGTGTCTCTGTGGTGGCTCGATAGCAGCTTTGTGCTGCTCTGTGTTTTACTTATGGCTTTGCCTTATGTGATCTGTTTAGCGTGCACCCAAGGGAGGGGCTGGGGCTGGTATTGCCCTACAGCGTATCGCCGTCCTGTGCACCCCAGGACAGAGCTGGCACGGGGAGCAGAGGTGGGGGTGATGACCTGTTAAGGAGCCCCAGCAGTGCCTCTGTGGCTCAGAATTTAGCAGGCCAGTCCCACCAGGGAAGCTGGGTTGCCCCAGCCCGTCGGCAGGTCCCATGCCCAGCTCCCTGCCTGCTGACACCGTGGGCATCCACATCCCTCCGTGCCTTGATATGAAGATCGGCCCAGAATTGGTGAATTCCTGGCTTTGCTGCCGTTACGACCCGGACAATTGTGCTACTGATCTGTATTTATTGCTCCGCCATTATTCTGAAATGAACAGTCGACCCCTGAAGCTGTTGGTTGGGAGTCTGGGCAATGGTCTTGGGGGGCGGGGGGGGTGGTTTCAGCTCCTCGGGGGCTGGAGGGCGCCGGGCTGGTCCCACAACAGGCGGCTGGCTGAGTTGGACAGCCAGGGGGGCCAGGGTGGAGGCGGGTGGGCCAGGTGGCTGCCCGGGCTGGTGCTCCGTGGCGGGCGGGCTGGTGTTCCAGGCACAGGTGGTGGCTGCTGGTGTCAGGTCTGTCTCTCAGAGGTGATGGGGTGAGCGGTCCGGTTGTTTGGGTGTTAGGGGAGGCTGCAGTAGGTGGGCCAGGCTTCCAAAGCTGTGGAGACGTGCCTGCGGAGAGAGGAGGCTGCTGAGACCCCGCCGTGGCTGTGGTGCTGGGCAGGGTCGACGGTGCAGGGCAGTGCTGGGTGCCCCATGGGGTGTGGGCGCGTGGCTGGACCGGGGAGCTGTGGGCACGGAGAGCTCCATGCAGAAAACGGGGCACCCCGCACCCCTTGGTTGGGGCTCTACTCGCCTGCCCGTGGCTCATCTCCTCTCGGCCCCGACCATCCTGACCTGCCTGCTCTGCATGTGCCAGAAAGGAGATGTGAGCCCGGCAGACCGAGGGAAGCAAAGCTGGGCATGGCACTGCAGGGCCAGGAGAGCCTCCTGTTCTCCTTTCTCAGCGTGCCTGGCAGAGACCAGCACTTGGCTCCCCTGCCCCTCCCTGACCAGACAAGCGGACAGCCTCGGCGCTCTGTTCGGTGAGGTGCTCTCCACCCTCTCTTTAGAATCCGTATCCAAAGAGATACATACCCCTGCACAGACAAAACCCCTGCCTGAGCTGAGAACACACGCTCTGGCAGTGTTTGGGAGCAGACGGGACAGACTGACTCTCTCTCTCTCCAAAGCAAGGCTGATAGCTGGGAAGGTTCGTCACCACGGTCTGAGCTGCTGGGACACCTTGGCCGAGGTGAACATCTGGGATTTACGGCATCACCTAACAGGGTGATTTCTGCTGGGAGGTCCGCTGGGAGGGAGATGTCACTATCATGCTTCTCACTTTCTATGGCAGTGTCACCCCTCGTCGTTTTCCTTCTGGACCTTGCGCTGCCTGTGTCTGTGGCTGGGTCTGCTCTTGTCCAGGCAGCGTCACTTTTAACTCATACTTGCAACAGTAAGAACGGGTTTCAGAGAAGACTGCCCATGAATGGAGAGGCCGCTTAAAACATCTTACAGCAGAAATGTCCGTAGAGTCTGGCCAGTAACTAACTCGGCACGCCAGGATACCCGACCTCTAAATGCTTCATGGCTAATAGCAGCCACCTAATACAGAGGTTTGGCAACACCCCCCGCCAACAACTCACCGTTTTCTCTTCCTCCGCAGGCGGATTGCACACCACAATACCATGCCAAGCAGAACGCAGCCCAAGACCACCACGGCGCCTCCTATGAAGAACTTCTGGAAACCATTAGGATTTGTAGAATTTGCGTTTCTCTTGCCATCCACACCTGGAGGAAGAATTCTGTATGTTAGTGTGTCCTGCACATCGTGGGAGGTACAGCCGTTCCTGGCTTCTTTTAGAACACTTGCTCTGCACTAACAGCATGGCTGATGACACCATGTGCATTAGTGGGCACCAGGGGAAGAGCCTGCAGACACGCAGTGATTTATGACACTGGATGACCGAAGGAAAGCAATTACCTGGCACGCCTGTTGATTGAATTGCCGCCGTTTTTTTGTCAGAGACTGGCACCGCGAGACCCCCTCCTTCCTGAAGTGCCTCCTTCTCCACAGTCTCACCATCCGTCTCTTTAGAAAGAAGGTGGGTCAGCTTAATTAGAAGTGGCCGTTCCTCATCGGAAACACGGTACCTTCAGGAGGCAATACTTCTCCAAATACATTAGAGAAACAAAGCCTGGGCATTTGGGGGATGCACCTAGTCACTAGTCCGAACAACGTGTCATTCATGGAGAAAAGCGTAAGCGCTAGACCCTTCCCAGTTTACCAGTAGACAGCAAATCCTGACCTGCTGAGAAACTAGGAGATTGCATGGCACCTTCTTGTTCACATTTCATTTTTAGTGCATTTTTAGCATACACATGGTGGACTGAACCCCCAGCTCTTGCAACCATATTCTGGGCACTTTCACAAGTGGCAGTGAAGAGCCCACAGTCCCCCAAAACAAGAGGAAGCCCTCAACCAAGTGTCTGAAAACACAACTAGAAACAGACAGCTAAACCACCCGAGACTGAATGCACAGCCCTTCATTTTAGCTGCCTTCAAGTTGGGTGTCCAGCCTCAAGCTGGGTGTTCAGCTTTCACCCGTCCCTGATCCTGAGCTGTCACCGAGAGTCCTCAGACATCAAGGAGAACAACGGGGCTGGACCAGGCTGTGAAGCTGGGGTGCTCCGATCCTGGCCGCTCCCAGCGACCCCAAGCTGTCTGCGCATCCTCTCCACCTCCCAAGGGCACTCTCCCCGCTGGCAACGGCCAGGGTGCTGGCCCTCTCACGGCTTATCGAGAATCAGCTCCTCGGCGAGTCCCTCACACACTCAAGGATTGAGCACCGACATTTCCTGCCAGCTGGGTACCAACGTCTGCCTAGAACGGCTCTGACCAGTAATGCTGGTCACAAGCGGAGTCCCCCAGGGCTCAGTTTTGGGACCGGTCTTGTTTAATGTCTTTATTGATGATCTGGATGAGGGGATAGAGTGCACCCTCAGCAAGTTTGCAGACGACACCAAGTTGGGAGGGAGTGTTGATCTGCTTGAGGGTAGGAAGGCTCTGCAGAGGGATCTGGACAGGCTGGATCGATGGGCTGAGGCCAACCGGATGAAGTTCAATAAGGCCAAGTGCCGGGTTCTACACTTCGGCCACAACAACCCCAGGCAACGCTACAGGCTTGGGGATGAGTGGCTGGAAAGCTCCCCCGCAGAAAAGGACCTGGGGGTGTTGATCGACACCCGGCTGAATAGGAGCCAGCAGTGTGCCCAGGTGGCCAAGAAGGCCAACGGCATCCTGGCCTGTATCAGAAATGGTGTGGCCAGCAGGAGCAGGGAGGTGATCATGCCTCTGTACTCGGCTCTGGTGAGGCCGCACCTCGAATACTGTGTTCAGTTTTGGGCCCCTCACTACAAGAAAGACATCGGGGTGCTGGAGCGTGTCCAGAGAAGGGCGACGAAGCTGGTGAGGGGTCTGGAACACAAGTCTTATGAGGAGCGGCTGAGGGAGCGGGGGTTGTTTAGCCTGGAGAAGAGGAGGCTGAGGGGAGACCTTATCGCTCTCTACAACTACCTGAAAGGGGGTTGCAGAGAGGCGGGTGCTGGTCTCTTCTCCCAAGTGACTAGTGACAGGACTAGAGGAAATGGCCTCAAGTTGCGACAGGGGAGGTTCAGGCTAGATATTAGGAAAAAGTTCTTTACTGAGAGAGTAGTGAAACCTTGGAATAGGCTGCCCAGGGAGGTGGTAGAGTCACCCTCCCTGGAGGTATTCCATGCTATTACTGGGGCAGCAGCTGTCCCTGGGACTCAGCTGGAACCATAATGGGCAGCAGAGGCTCTGGAAAATCTCTGCAGCTTGCCAGCGCATGCAAGGCATGAAATTGAGTGTCACCGCAGTGAGGCTCCGATCGATCCCTTCCTGCTGTGTAGGCTACTGCGTGTCCATGCATGCCTCTAAAACCTCAGCTTCCCAAGTCTTCTGCTTAAGAGTGATATATATACCCACCACGTGCTGCTTTGTCCAATTCCTTCAGGACTTCCTTTAGCAATCCTGATGACTGCTCGGAAGAGTGTCCTATCCCGGCTCTATCCTTTGCTCTTTGAGGACCTTAACGGAAAGTATGAAGTTAAATTTCTCACAAATCAAATACTGAAAATGAGTGCCTAGTCTGTAAAGTCAGCCAAGACTGCCTACTCACCCCTGGGCTGCCAGGTAACCTCCAGCGCAGGATCGAGCTGAGAAGTTGGAAAAGCCCTCTCTGTACTCACATCTGCAACCAAACACAGACGAGAAGATTCCATCATACCTTGTGATATACACCGTCATAGCTGAACAGCACGGCATATGAGGGGATCACGTAATGACATGGCACACACGAGGCAGGTGTATATTGTCCCAGCTGCAAGAGATGCCTCGCTCACATTTGGGCTTTGAGCTGGCAGCTCTCAAAGGAAGTAAAAAGCCATGACGTACCCAGGCGATCTCCCAGCGTGACAGCCCTGGAACCCAGCCGCGAGGCTGGATATCCGTCGCCTGCAGGCACATCTGTAAACCAACAGAACAGAGAAGCTCCCCTGAAATACTACAATATACTTCTTCAGATCTGAAAGGCAGCGAATGCAGTTCAAACACGGAATTGCTCCATGGCACTCGTCTCTCCCTTCCACTCAGGAGCATCGTGCAGCCAGTTACTGGGTGCCTGGACCATGTCGGTCTAAAGCAAACCATGCACGGAGCTGTTGGGAGAAAGCACTCCCTGGAGCTCACACCAGCTCTAAACTCAACCCCAACAAGCCTGCTGGCTTTGCAGCCGGCACGGGAAGCAGCGCGGGGTCGGAGAGGCTGGGAAAGAACGCTTTGCAAAGCAGAGCGCCCCGGGGCACATCATTGAGCCCAACCATTTGCCTCTCTGTTCTTCTGCATGTCTGAGCACCAGCCAAGAAAAGATGAAGTTAAATTTCATATGAAGAGAATATTAAAGCCTACATGCTCATTCGTTCAAGCGACATACCTGTGGGATCGCCCTCAGTCTCCCAGACGAGATCTGGCTGAGGAGTCGGGTGGCCGTCACCTACTGGCAGAGCTGTAACCAAGCACGTTTCCATTAGGTGTTGTGATCTACTTCTTTCTCAGTGACCTGCAGTGACTGGAGGGGGGTCAGGTAATGACGGGGGACCCAGATGTGGGTGGAGATTTCCAAAGCTGCAGAGGGGCCTGGGTGACCTGTTGGCTGGCACCCGGAAGCTCTCAACACACTGTTTCCAGGCCATGTGCAACACCCCTCAAGGACCAGCTGGACAAACATACGTCCCCTCGGGGATTTCTTACTGGGAGGTCTCTACAGTGCACAAAGGAAGCCCACACGAAAACAGCAGAGGAAAAAAATTATCATTCACACACCTCGTGGATAAGAGCCCACTGGCCAGTGAGAGTCTGCACCAGTGCTGCCCCATCTGTTCCCCGGGCTGCAGGCCGGGGCTGTGTGTCCCATGGGGACCTCGGTTTGCCCAAGGAGAGCACTGCAGGGCAACAGCAGGAATGCTCCCGTTGTCCTGAGCAGACATCTCCCGAGGACAGATGTCCCTGAGGCTGAAAGGCAGGACCCAGCCTAGGAGCGGCAGAGCCAGGCCCTGGGCATGGCTGTGCCTGTGAAAGGCTTCCCAGGTCAGGGCGACACAGGGCCATCTGTAGGGACGGTTTCTCACCTCGTGGTGTTGCTCCTGGCCCCACCGTTCACCTGGAAAATGCCCCCGCAGAGGCTGCAGCCCCCTGCACCTCCCTGTGGGGCAGCTTTCCTACTGCCTGCGGAGCTGGACACGGCTCACCTGGCCCATTCCAGCCCCGCTGCTCTCCCGGCCCTGCCCCACCACGAGCCCAGCCCTGCCGTCACCCCGAGGAGTGGTGAGTGCTGCACCATGCTGCCAGGGCTGGGTGCTGGCCATCGCCTGTCCGCCTACCTAATCCCCACGCTCGCCACGGAGCAGCCCCAACGTCCCAGGCTCGCAGGGCCACCAGGAGGAGGATAAAGAGGTGGGGGGGGGCCATGGACCCCCGCGCCTGCATCATGTTGCTGCCGCTGCTGCTACTGCCGCTGCTGCTGCTGCCACTGCCGCTGCTGGCACTGCTGGAGTGGTGCCCGCGGCCCGGCAGTGCACATCACAGCGTGGCCCAGCGGGGCTCTGTGACCTCACAGCCCGGCCTCCCCACTGCGGTCATGCCACTGGGGCACTGCCCCTCCCCCAAGCACCGCCCCCAGCATGCCCCGCCCCCACATGTCACCGCAGGAGGGCGGGGCTCCCGGAGGGGCAGGAGACTGAGACTGCCCCATCCTGCCCCCCTGGCGGGGCCCCATGCAGCCGAGGCCTTCCACCTCATGGACCTCTCTGGGCGTTGCGGCCAGATCTCCGGTGCTCTGGGGCAGCTGGCATGTCCGGGAGCAGCCCTGTCCAACGCCCGTTCCGTGTTTCCTGATGGCACTAGCCTCACCACCCCAGAGACAACAGTCCTCCTCAGATAGCCGTTCTTGGCTTCTTTTAAAACACATGCTCTGCACTAATAGTTTAGCTGTTGATACCATATGCAGTAGTGGGCACCAGGGGAAGAGCCTGCAGACACGCAGTGACTTATGACACTGGATGACAGAAGGATAGCAATTACCTGGCACGTCTGTTGATTGAATTGCCCCTGTTGTTTCAGTGGAGACTGGCACTGTGAAACGCCCTCCTTCCTGAAGTGCCGCCTTCTCCACAGTCTCACCATCCGTCTCTTTAGAAAGAAGGTGGGTCAGCTTAATTAGAAGTGGCCGTTCCTCATCGGAAACACGGTACCTTCAGGAGGCAATACTTCTCCAAATACATTAGAGAAACAAAGCCTGGGCATTTGGGGGATGCACCTAGTCACTAGTCCGAACAACGTGTCATTCATGGAGAAAAGCGTAAGCGCTAGACCCTTCCCAGTTTACCAGTAGACAGCAAATCCTGACCTGCTGAGAGACTAGGAGATTGCATGGCACCTTCTTGTTCACATTTCATTTGGTACATTTTTGGCAAACTGCAAGATGATGGTAAATTACTTCCTTCAGAGAGGACAGGAAGGCGCTGTAGCTGGTTCAGCTGGGGAAAGAGCCCTCTTGAGAAGCACTTCCCATCGTGCCAACTCCATCACGTGGTCATTGTAACAGACACACATGGTGGACTGAACCCCCAGCTCTTGCAACCATATTCTGGGCACTTTCACAAGTGGCAGTGAAGAGCCCACAGTCCCCCAAAACAAGAGGAAACCCTCAACCAAGTGTCTGAAAACACAACTAGAAACAGACAGCTAAACCACCCGAGACTGAATGCACAGCCCTTCATTTTAGCTGCTTTCAAGTTGGGTGTCCAGCCTCAAGCTGGGTGTTCAGCTTTCACCCGTCCCTGATCCCGAGCTGTCACCGAGAGTCCTCAGACATCAAGGAGAACAACGGGGCTGGACCAGGCTGTGAAGCTGGGGTGCTCCGATCCTGACTGGGGGATGCCTGCAGCCCAGGCAAAGTTGGCCGCTCCCAGCGACCCCAAGCTGTCTGCGCATCCTCTCCGCCTCCCCGCTGGCAGTCTCCCCGCTGGCAATGGCCAGGGTGCTGGCCCTCTCACGGCTTATCAGGAATGAACTCCTTGGCAAGTCCCTCATGCACTCAAGGAGTGAGCATCGCCAGTTCCTGCTAGCTGGGTACCAACGTCTGCCCTGAACGGCTCTGACCAGTAACGCTGTAACTGGGGCAGCAGCTGTCCCTGGGACTCAGCTGGAACCATAACGGACAGCAGAGACTCAAAAATCTCTGCAGCTCGCCGGCGCCTGCAAGGCATGAAATTGAGCGTCACCGCAGTGAGGCTCCGATCGATCCCTTCCTGCTGTGTAGGCTACCGCTTGCCCATGCATGCCTCTAAAACCTCAGTTTCAAAATCTTCTGGTAAGAGTGATATACACCCACTCCTTCAGGAGTTCCTTTAGCAATCCTGATGACCGCTCAGAAGAGTTTCCTATTTCAGCTTTATCATTTGCTTTTTGAGGACCTTAAGGGAACATATGAAGTTAAATTTCTCACAAATCAAATACTGAAAATGAGTGCCTAGTCTGTAAAGTCAGCCAAGACTGCCTACTCACCCCTGGGCTGCCAGGTGAGCTCCAGCGCAGGATCCATCCAAGAAGTCGGAAAAGCCCTCCTTGTACTCACATCTGCAGCCAAACACAGACGAGAAGTTTCCATCGTACCTTTTGATATACACCGTCATAGCTGAACAGCACAGCATATGAGGGGATCACGTAAAGATACGGTGCACACGAGGCAGGTGTATATTGTCCCAGCTGCAAGAGATGCCTTGTTCACATTTGGGCTTTGAGCTGGCAGCTCTCAAAGGAAGTAAAAAGCCATGACGTACCCAGGCGATCTCCCAGCGTGACAGCCCTGGAAGCCAGCCGCGAGGCTGGATATCCGTCGCCTGCAGGCACGTCTGTAAACCAACAGAACAGAGAAGCTCCCCTGAAATACTTCAATATGCTTCTTCAGATCTGAATGGCAGTGAATGCAGTTCAAACACGGAATTGCTCCATGGCACTCGTCTCTCCCTTCCACTCAGGAGCATCGTGCAGCCAGTTACTGGGTGCCTGGACCATGTCGGTCTAAAGCAAACCATGCACGGAGCTGTTGGGAGAAAGCACTCCCTGGAGCTCACACCAGCTCTAAACTCAACCCCAACAAGCCTGCTGGCTTTGCAGCCGGCACTGGAAGCACCGCAGGGTCGGAGAGGCTGGGAAAGAACGCTTTGCAAAGCAGAGCACCCCGGGGCACATCATTGAGCCCGACCCTTTGCCTCTCTGTTCTTCTGCATGTCTGAGCACCAGCCAAGAAAAGATGAAGTTGAATTTCATATGAAGAGAATATTAAAGCCTGCATGCTCATTCGTTCAAGCGACATACCTGTGGGATCGCCCTCAGTCTCCCAGACGAGATCTGGCTGAGGAGTCGGGTGGCCGTCACCTACTGGCAGAGCTGTAACCAAGCACGTTTCCATTAGGTGTTGTGATCTACTTCTTTCTCAGTGACCTGCAGTGACTGGAGGGGGGTCAGGTAACGACGGGGGACCCAGACGTGGGTGGAGATTTCCAAAGCTGCAGAGGGGCCTGGGTGACCTGTTGGCTGGCACCCGGAAGCTCTCAACACACTGTTTCCAGGCCATGTGCAACACCCCTCAAGGACCAGCTGGACAAACGTACGTCCCCTCGGGGATTTCTTACTGGGAGGTCTCTACAGTGCACAAAGGAAGCCCACATGAAAGCACTGGAGGAAATAAACGATCATTCACACGTCTCGTGGAGAAGAGCCCACTGGCCAGTTAGAGTCTGCACCAGTGCTGCCCCATCTGTTCCCCGGGCTGCAGGCCGGGGCTGTGTGTCCCATGGGGACCTCGGTTTGCCCAAGGAGAGCACTGCAGGGCAACAGCAGGAATGCTCCCGTTGTCCTGAGCAGACATCTCCCGAGGACAGATGTCCCCGAGGCTGAAAGGCAGGACCCAGCCTAGGAGCGGCAGAGCCAGGCCCTGGGCATGGCTGTGCCTGTGAAAGGCTTCCCAGGTCAGGGCGACACAGGGCCATCTGTAGGGACGGTTTCTCACCTCGTGGTGTTGCTCCTGCCCCCACCGTTCACCTGGAAAATGCCCCCACAGAGGCTGCAGCCCCCTGCACCTCCCTGTGGGGCATCTGTTTCCCACTGCCTGCGGAGCTGGACACAGCTCACCTGGCCCATTCCAGCCCCGCTGCTCTCCTGGCCCTGCCCCACCACGAGCCCAGCCCTGCCGTCACCCCGAGGAGTGGTGAGTGCTGCACCATGCTGCCAGGGCTGGGTGCTGGCCATCGCCTGTCCGCCTACCTAATCCCCGCGCTCGCCACGGAGCAGCCCCAACGTCCCAGGCTCGCAGGGCCACCAGGAGGAGGATAAAGAGGTGGGGGGGGGCCATGGACCCCCGCGCCTGCATCATGTTGCTGCCGCTGCTGCTACTGCCGCTGCTGCTGCTGCCACTGCCGCTGCTGGCACTGCTGGAGTGGTGCCCGCGGCCCGGCAGTGCACATCACAGCGTGGCCCAGCGGGGCTCTGTGACCTCACAGCCCGGCCTCCCCACTGCGGTCATGCCACTGGGGCACTGCCCCTCCCCCAAGCACCGCCCCCAGCATGCCCCGCCCCCACATGTCACCGCAGGAGGGCGGGGCTCCCGGAGGGGCGGTAGACTGAGACTGCCCCATCCTGCCCCCCCTGGCGGGGCCCCATGCAGCCGAGGCCCCCCGCCTTATGGAATTCTCTGGGCGTTGCGGCCGGATCTCCGCAGTGCTGGGGCAGCTGGCATGTCCTGGAGCAGCCCTGTCCAATGCCCGTTCTGTGTTTCCTCCTGTGAAATTGATCGTCACCACAGTGAGGGTCCGATCGATCCCTTCCTGCTGTGTAGGCTACCGCTTGTCCATGCATGCCTCTAAAACCTCAGATTCCCAAGTCTTCTAGTTAAGAGTGATATATACCCACCACGTGCCGCTTTGTCCAATTCCTTCAGGAGTTCCTTTAGCAGTCCTGATGACTGCTCGGAAGAGTTTCCTATTCCGGCTTTATCCTTTGCTCTTTGAGGACCTTAACGGAAAGTATGAAGTTAAATTTCTCACAAATAAAATACTGAAAACAAGTGCCTAGTCTGTAAAGTCAGTCAAGACTGTCTACTCACCCCTGGGCTGCCAGGTGACCACCAGCGCAGGATCCAGCTGAGAAGTTGGAAAAGCCTTCCCTGTACTCACATTTGCAACCAAACACCGACCATCCCTGCAGCTCGCCAGCGCCTGACACACACAATGCAGGTGTATATTGCCCCAGCTGCAAGAGATGCCTCGCTCACATTTGGGCTTTGAGCTGGCAGCTCTCAAAGGAAGTAAAAAGCCATGATGTACCCAGGCGATCTCCCAGCGTGACAGCCCTGGAACCCAGCCGCGAGGCTGGATATCCGTCGCCTGCAGGCACGTCTGTAAACTAACAGAACAGAGAAGCTCCCCTGAAATACTTACAGGAGTCATTCCACATCATGACCATTGCTCCTCTTTGGAACAGAGGGGAAAGCTCTGGATGACAATGGATATCAGGACGCGCTCCAGAAAGAGAAGATCAGTGCAAGAAGTTCCCCGTCACCTAATTGCAAAGAAATAATTCTAGCTCAATGAAATGGGTACTGAAAACGAAACACACCGAACCGAGTTGCAGTCTGACGGCTTTGCCATCACTGTCGCAGGGCCCCAGTTCACAGCAATTGCGAAGGCCCTTTTGAAAGACTCAGATGCCTGTCACCTCCTCTGAAGAGGACCTGCTGCTTACCCGTTGCCAGCATTAGCAGCAGAGCCCTCTGCCTCTCCAGCCCACACTTTCCCACCTTGTAGGCAGGAGTTACCAGCTTTCAGCTGCTGCTTCAACGGCTCTCTTGACCATTCTCCTTTTCTGTCTTGCTTCCTACTGTATCAGTCAGGGTGGGCTTCCTGTCATTCAAGACTGAGCCGAACTTCTCAGTAGGAGGATTACACTGCTGCCCCATTGCTTGCCTATTTTAGAATACGGAAAAGAGATGATAATTATCAAACAGTAACTCTACCCGTAGCCCATACCTATGTAGTCTATAGCCTATGGCTCTGAAGGGATAGACCAGCCTATACTTATATCCTGTATCTACTCTCCGATCTGTGTGGGAAGTCAAATAAAAATTACCTTTACTAGAGCATGGAACTTGGAGGGAGTGGAGAAGAAAGAAAAGGTGGGAAAAAAGAGAAGCGTAAGCACACAATTAAAAAAGAAAGGAGCTGAGTTATCCCGAAGGCCAACTCAGCCCAACTCGCTTTCACTGGCAAAACGCTGTGAAGCTTGGAGGAAAAAAAGCTGACAGGTGCTGGGAGGCACCCAATTATCTGAGTTCAGATGTGAAAGAGCAGGACAACCTTGACGTGACTCCTTTTCACTGTCCCCCGACCTGTGTGCATGCTATGACTTCTTCGTTTCCCTGAAGTCCTCTCCAACTAACAGGGAAGTGTCATCTGTCCAGGCCACGTGCCACGAGGAGAAACAGTTCTGACCATGAAGGGGCAGCAAACAACTGCATCTGCAGAAGCAAAGGGGCAGCCGTGCCTCAGCTTCGGAGATGCCCAAAGCTGCCCCGAGCCCCAGGAGCCCCTGGCACCCCAGCGTTTGCTTGGCCCTGAAGCCCTGCGGGGCCTGCCAGTGCTGGGGAGCCCTGGGGACAGACAAGAAGGACAGCGGTCAGCCTGTGTAGGGAGAGTGACGGGACTCCGTCCTTTTTTCTGGCCAGAGGAGGATGCCCTGGGCCACACCAGGACAGGGCCTGGTGGCAGAGCTGAAGGAGGAGGTGGAGAGGCTGAGGAGTATCAGGGAGTGCGAGAGGGAGATAGACTGGTGGAGCCACGCCCTACCGTCCCTGAGGCAAAGGCAGCAGAGGGAGGCTCCACGAGAAGCAGAGGACCCCTTACCCTCTTGCCACCGGGCAGAAGGAGGGGACCTAGGAGGCGAAGGGGAATGGAAAAAGGTCCCTGCTCGGAGCCGCAGGCAAATCCCCTCCCGGCCTCCCTCACCCTCACCTTCTCAGCTGCCCCTACATAACAGATATGGGGCTCTGGAACTTGAGGGCCAGGCTAACGAGGACATGGACGAAAGTCCATCTGCGGGGCTGCCTAGGGCGAGACAGCCTGCCCCACGCATCACAACCACCTCTACCAAGGCAAAAAGGAGGGTGGTTGTTGTAGGTGATTCCCTCCTGAGGGGAACGGAGGGCCCAATATGCCGGCCTGACCCGACCCACAGGGAAGTCTGCTGCCTCCCTGGGGCCCGGGTGAGAGAGGTCACGAGGAAACTCCCCAGTCTGGTACGGCCCACCGATTACTACCCGCTGGTAGTTTTGCAGGTTGGCAGCGAGGAGATAGAGCAAAGAAGCGTGAAAGGGATGAAGAAGGACTTTAAGGTGCTGGGGAGACTGGTTGACGGATCGGGTGCGCAGGTGGTGTTTTCTGCAATCCCTTCAGTGGTGGGGAGGAACACTGAAAGGAATAAGAAAGCAAACATGGTCAACGCGTGGCTCAGAGACTGGTGCCACCAGAGGAATTTTGGATTCTTTGACCATGGGGTGGTCTCCGTGGCACCGGGCCTGCTGAGTGCAGACGGTGTTCAGCTGTCCCCAAGGGGGAAAAGAATCCTTGCCCGTAAGTTGGCAAACCTCATCAGGAGGGCTTTAAACTAGACTCGAAGGGGGAAGGGGATGAAGCCAGGCTACCCAGAGGTGAGCCTAGGGGTGACATGCCATTGTCGGGGGCAAGACCGATAGCCCAGCTCAAGTGCATCTACTCCAATGCACACAGCATGGGCGGCAAACAGGAGGAGCTGGAAGCCATCGTGCGGCGGGGCAGCTATGACGTGGTCGCCATCACAGAAACATGGTGGGACGACTCGCATGGCTGGAGTGCTGCGATGGAGGGCTATAAGCTCTTCAGGAGGGATAGGCAAGGAAGGAGAGGCGGTGGGGTGGCTCTGTACGTCAAGGAGTGCTTTGATTGTATAGAGCTGGATGATTGTCACGACGGGGTTGAATGCTTATGGGCAAGGATGAGGGGGAAGGCCAACAAGCCGGATATCCTTCTGGGGGTCTGTTATAGACCACCCGACCAGGGCGTAGAAGCTGATGAAGGGTTCTTCAAGCGACTAGCAGAAGTCTCGCAGTCGCAAGCCCTTGCTCTTGTGGGGGACTTCAACTTACCGGATGTCTGCTGGAAGTACAACACAGCTAAGAGGAAACAGTCCCGGAGGTTCCTCGAGTGTGTGGAAGATAACTTCCTGATGCAGCTGGTAAGCGAGCCTACAAGGGAAGGTGCCCTGCTTGACCTGCTGTTTACGAACAGAGAGGGTCTGGTGGGAGAAGTGAAGGTCGGAGGCCGTCTTGGGCTTAGCGACCATGAAATGATAGAGTTTTCAATTTTTAGCCAAGTAAGGAGGCGGGTGAGCAATACCGCTACCGTGGACTTCCGGAGGGCAGACTTTGCCCTGTTCAGGACGCTGGTCGGGAGGGTCCCTTGGGAGACGGTCCTGAAGGGCAAAGGGGCCCAGGAAGGCTGGACCTTCTTCAAGAAGGAAATCTTGAAGGCGCAGGAGCAGGCAGTGCCCATGTGCCGTAAGAAGAGCCGGTGGGGAAGACGGCCGGCCTGGCTGAACAAGGAGCTTATGCTGAGGCTCGGGGAAAAAAAGAGAACTTACCACCTCTGGAAAAAGGGGCAGGCAAGTGAAGAAGAATACAAGGACCTCGTTAGGTCATGCAGGGAGGGAATTAGGAAGGCGAAAGCCCAGCTAGAGCTCAACCTGGCCACGGTCGTGAGGGACAACAAAAAAAGCTTCTATAAATACATTAACAACAAAAAGAGAGCCAAGGAGGATCTCCATCCTCTACTGGATGCGGCGGGGAACATTGTCACAAAGGATGAGGAAAAGGCTGAGGTACTTAATGCCTTCTTTGCCTCAGTCTTTAACAGCCACACCAGGTATCCTCAGGGTATCCGTCCCCCTGAGCTGGATGACAGGGATGGAGAGCAAAATAGGCTCCCCATGATCCAGGAGGAAGCAGTTAACGACCTGCTATGCCACCTGGACACTCATAAGTCTATGGGGCCTGATGGCATCCACCCAAGGGTGCTGAGGGAGCTGGCGGAGGAGCTTGCCAAGCCGCTCTCCATCATTTATCAACAGTCCTGGTCAACGGGGGAGGTCCCGGATGACTGGAGGCTTGCCAACGTGACGCCCATCTACAAGAAGGGTCGGAAGGAGGATCCGGGGAACTACAGGCCTGTCAGCCTGACCTCGGTGCCGGGGAAGGTTATGGAGAGGCTCATCTTGAGGGCGCTCACGGGACACGTGCAGGATAACCAAGGGATCAGGCCCAGCCAGCACGGGTTCATGAAAGGCAGGTCCTGCTTGACCAACCTGATCTCCTTCTATGACCAGGTGACCCGCCTAGTGGATGAGGGGAAGGCTGTTGATGTTGTCTATCTGGACTTCAGCAAAGCCTTTGACACTGTTCCCCACAGTATTCTCCTGGAGAAGCTGGCGGCCCGTGGTTTAGACAGGTACACTCTTCGCTGGGTAAAAAACTGGCTGGATGGCCGAGCCCAGAGAGTTGTAGTGAATGGGGTGAAATCCAGCTGGCGGCCGGTCACAAGCGGAGTCCCCCAGGGCTCAGTTTTGGGACCGGTCTTGTTTAATGTCTTTATTGATGATCTGGATGAGGGGATAGAGTGCACCCTCAGCAAGTTTGCAGACGACACCAAGTTGGGAGGGAGTGTTGATCTGCTTGAGGGTAGGAAGGCTCTGCAGAGGCATCTGGACAGGCTGGATCGATGGGCTGAGGCCAACCGGATGAAGTTCAATAAGGCCAAGTGCCGGGTTCTACACTTCGGCCACAACAACCCCAGGCAACGCTACAGGCTTGGGGATGAGTGGCTGGAAAGCTCCCCCGCAGAAAAGGACCTGGGGGTGTTGATCGACACCCGGCTGAATAGGAGCCAGCAGTGTGCCCAGGTGGCCAAGAAGGCCAACGGCATCCTGGCTTGTATCAGAAATGGTGTGGCCAGCAGGAGCAGGGAGGTGATCATGCCTCTGTACTCGGCTCTGGTGAGGCCGCACCTCGAATACTGTGTTCAGTTTTGGGCCCCTCACTACAAGAAAGACATCGAGGTGCTGGAGCGTGTCCAGAGAAGGGCGATGAAGCTGGTGAGGGGTCTGGAACACAAGTCTTATGAGGAGCGGCTGAGGGAGCTGGGGTTGTTTAGCCTGGAGAAGAGGAGGCTGAGGGGAGACCTTATCGCTCTCTACAACTACCTGAAAGGGGGTTGCAGAGAGGTGGGTGTTGGTCTCTTCTCCCAAGTGACTAGTGACAGGACTAGAGGAAATGGCCTCAAGTTGCGCCAGGGGAGGTTCAGGCTAGATATTAGGAAAAAGTTCTTTACTGAGAGAGTAGTGAAACCTTGGAATAGGCTGCCCAGGGAGGTGGTAGAGTCACCCTCCCTGGAGATATTCAAGGAGCGTGTGGATGTGGCATTGTGGGATGTAGCTTGATGGACATGGTGCTGTGTGGTGTTGGGTGGGTTGGTTTTTGGTGTGTTGTGCCTTGTTGTTGTTGTGTAGTAGTTGGCTTGCGTGGTTTTTTTTTGTTTGTTTGTTTGGTTGTTGTTTTTTTTTTTTCCAGGTTGGACTTGATGATCTTACAGGTCTTTTCCAACCGTAGTGATTCTGTGATTCGGTGATTCTGTGATTCTGCTTGGGGGAGGCGAGGTGTCAGGGTTATGCTTGTATCTGTTCAGAGGAGACTATGCTCTGTAAATAGCCTGTCTTCGGGAGCTGTTGTTGCTGCTGTAGTTACTGCTGTCAGGAGAGCTAGTAAAAGTGGCCAGCAGGCAGAGCGCAGCCCCTTCAAGATGTTGCCTGCTGGAGTCTTCCCACTGCATAGTTTCCTCTATTTTCCTGGCCTGTCCTGATGTGAGAAATCTTCCCCAAAGGCCTTTACTCCAAGGACTCTGCGCCATGGGGGCTTCTCTCCCATTGCCTCTGGCTTCTTGCTCCTCTGCTTTCTTTCAGGAGATGCAGCTGAACCAAAACGTCTGGTCCGAGCAAGCAGCCAGTTGGGGGAAATAGGAGATACCAGCAGCACCAAGCAGCTCTGTGGGGCTGGGAGGAGGACGCTTGGATGCAGCAAACACTGCTGCCGGCCGTGGTGTGTCCCTGAGCCATCTCTCGTCGGCTCCCCACTGTTCTGGGGATATAGAGCCATAACTGTCTGCTTTTAACCATTTGGATATTGTTTCTTGTTTAACCACTTAGCTATTGTTTCTTGTTTATTCTTTCTAAAACTCACTTACCAAGGCTGGCGCCTGTAACGTCTCTTAAGGGTTAAGTTTATCAGGGACTGGCATTTGTCAAAAGCTACTTGCTGAACAAAGGGAGTGATAACAGGAACTGCAAGGCTAGTCTGACCACAGAACCAACTAGGACTTGTTAAAAGCTGCTGAAATCAACAAGTAAGAAGACAGCATGCGTAAAAGACTGAAGTTCATCTAGAGGACAGAAGAGGAAGAGGAAGATAAGACCCCTGAAGAAGTAAAAGACCACCAGAGACAGATCTGAGCCTGCGCAGTTTCTGAATCAACTCCGCCCCCAACTTATACATACATATTATGAAACCCTATGAATATGTATGCTTTGGTGTAATAAATATCCGACTGCTTGCCAAAATGGTGTGCAAGCTTTGAGGAGAAATCCCCTCGCACCCGGCGCCGTAATAAACACGCCTGCTTTATAACTCTTTGTGAATTGTAAAGTTTGTTTCCGTGCGTCACTGGGGCTCCAGCCAGCCCCTTTGTTTTAAAGGGTGAGGCGCAGTGTCTTTTGACACATTTACCCACTTTCTGGGTTTGCTCAGGGGGGCTCCCAAAGAAGTGCATGGGGCTGATGCCCCTGCGAGCGCAGGCATTGGGAGTGCACAAGTCTGCAACCAGCTTTGCTGCTGAAGGGGTCTGTGCGTAGAACGGGACTGCGAACGGTAAGGGAGCAGCTAACTTGGCTTACTCTCCTTAGACCAGAAATGCCTGTCTCAACAGTGCACCTGTAGCAAATTGCTTCACTCTTCCAAGTAATTTGAGGAAAGTACCAGCTCTCCCCAGGATGCCCCGAGAGCCAGTAGGCAGCCTTGGCTCGCCAGTGGCCTCGCTGCCCCTGTCCTCCAGGTGCTTTGGCTCAGTGGGCAGCTCGTGCTGCAGGAGAGCCAGGCATTGATGTCTGTAACGCTGGCTGATGAGCAGCATTGCTGTGGAAAGCCGCCTGCCTCACAGGAGCACGGAGTGTGCGGAGCTTGAGCCTCTGGGTATGAGGCAGGTTGTGAAATTCACCATCTGTCATCGCAGCACCTCTCTTCCTCTCGACCTTTTATGAAATTATTATTAAGTGATGGGCATTGCAACCCATCCTGTGTTTTCTGATCATTGGTTTTTGTCCATCTGAGGGAAAACCCCATGCCTTTCCTCAGCTGCAAATAGCAATAGAGGTAGCATTGCAGGTGGATATACTACTGGAGATGGAGATACCACTGGAGGAGCGGATGCCACTGCAGATACCTTTGCAGATGGGTGATCCCTTCCTAATAACACTGCAGATGCAGGTGCTGTTGCAGATGGCGTTCTGCAGATGCAGATACAGCAGAGGAAGACTATTCCACTGCCGATAGATACCACTGCAGATACCTTTGCAGATGCCCTTACAGATGGAGATGTCGTTGCAGATGCAGAATCCATTTACAGATGAAGATACCATTGCAGCTTCCATTGCAGATACAAATACCATTGCAGGTGGCGCTGCAGAATGAATTAGCATTGCAGATGCCAGTGCCGATACCTTTGCAGACGCACAATCCATTGGCCATAACACTGCTGATGCAGATACCAATGCAAACAGCATTGCAGATGCAGATGCCACTGGAGCTGTAGACACCTTTGCAGATAGCACTGCTGATGTAAACACTCTTGAAAAAGCCGGTATCAGTGCAGATAAAGATACCATTGCATATTCCTTTGCAGATGCCATTGCAACTGCACGCACCATTGCAGATGCCACTGAAGAAGTAGAGAGCACTGCAGATGCAGACACCATGGCAGATACCACTTCACTCTCAAATACCATTGCATACACCACACCACAGCAGGTAGCATTACTGATGCCATTTCAGATGCTGACGTCGCTGCAATTCAGACACCGTTACCGATGCAGATGCCATGGCAAATAGCGTTGCCAATGCAGGGACCAGAGCAGATGCAGAGTTTATTGCAGATGCTATCGCATTTCACACCCCCATGCAGACACCGTTACAGATGCAGGTATCATTGCAGACGCCGTTCCAGGGGCAAGTACGATTGCAGAGAGCATTGCAGGTGAACGCACAATTGAAGATGGAGATCCCAGCGGAGATGCAGATGCCACTGCAGATGTAGACCACATTGGAGATGCAGCTACTGTTGCAGATACTACTGCAGATGCAGGTGGCAATGCTGATTCTGATGCATATACCATTCCTGAGAATGTTGCAGATGCAGAAACCAAAGGCAATACCATTGTATATGCAGATACTGCTGCAGCTGCAGGTGCCATTTCTGATGCAGATACATCTACAGGTGCAGATTCCACTGTAGAAACCCCTGCAGAGACCATTGCTGATGTAAAGTCAGCTGCAGATACAATAGGAGAGGCAGGTGCTGTTGCAGATGCAGGTAGCACTGACGATGCAGAGGCCACTGCAGACACTCGCAGAATCACAGAATCATTAAGGTTGGAAAAGACCTGTAAGATCATCAAGTCCAACCATCATCCCAACACCACCATGCCCACTAAACCATGTCCCGCAGTGCCACGGCCACACGTTTTTTGAACACCTCCAGTGATGGTGACTCCACCACCTCCCTGGGCAGCCAGTTCCACTGTTTGACCACTGTCTCAGTAAAGAAATTTTTCCTCATATCCAGTCTAAACCTCCCCTGGTGCAAGTTGAGGCCATTTCCTCTCATTGTATCTCTAGTTACATGGGAGAAGAGACCAACGCCCACCTCACCACAACCCCCTTTCAGGTGGTTGCAGAGAGCGATAAGGTCTCCCCTCAGCCTCCTCTTCTGCAGACTAAACAATGCCAGTTCCCTCAGCCGCTCCTCATAAGACTTGTTCTCAGACCCCTCACCAGCTTCGTTGCCTCTCTCTGGCATTACAAATGCCACTGCAGATGCAGATACCTTTGCAGCGATGCAGATGCCATTGCAGATATCCTTGACGATGCCTTTCCAGGTACAGCCATCGACAGCAATACCATGAGGAAGATACCAATTCGATTGCAGGTACAATGGCAGATACAGACACAAAACACCTACCATTGCAGATTAAAGTACAGTCCCGGACACCAGTACCCACACAATTGCAGGTGCAGTCATAGATGCAGACAGAATTACACATACAATTGCAGCCACAAGATGAGCTACAGACATGAGTACACATTCAGTTACAAATATAGATACAGATACAGACACGTACGGGTAGTGGTGGATATACCACTGAAAGTACAGGCAGTATCTGCATCTGAATTGGGTGTCTGCAATGGCATCAGCATCTTCAAGAGCAACTCCAAAGGCAACTGCATCTGAAATTGTACTTGCATCTGCAAGGCCATCTGCAGTGGTATCTGCATCTGCGATGCTATCTCCAGTGGCACCAATGCCACTGTATCTTCAAAGCAATCGTCAGTGGCACCTCCTACTGCAATGGTGTCTGCAAAGGTACCTACACCTGCAATGGCATCTGCATTTGAAGTGGTGTCTGACATGGCCTTTGCATCTGCAGTGCTGTCTGTAATGGTTTCTGCATCTGCAAGGGCACCTGCACCGGCACCTGCATCTTCAATAGCATCCCCATCTGCAACTTCATCTGAAAGTGTATTTGCATCTGCAATGGCATCTGCATCTGCAGTGGTGTCTGCACTGGAGATTGCAGGCGACATTACAGATGCACACGCAGCATTCCAGATGCAGATGCATTTGCGAATGGTGTTGCAGGTTCAAGTGCTATTGCAGGCACCATTTCAGATGAACAAACCACTGCAGATAACCCTACAGATGCCAATATCATTACAGGTGCGGACTCACATTGAATTGTTGATACAATTGCAGATACAGGCACAAAACACATACAATTGCAGGCACATACAATTAAGATACAAGTGCACATTCAGCATTTAGCATTGCAAATGCCGTTGCAGATGCAGATACCATTGCCGATGCAAATACTCTTCCAGGTGGCACTACAGAATGAGATAGCATTGCAGACACCATTGCAGATACATTATCCATGCAGATACAGTTACAGGTTGTATTGGGTTTGTGTGGCAACGTTTTGGTTTCAGGAGGGGCTACAGGGGTGGCTTCTGTGAGAAGCTGCTAGACACTTCCCCTATGCCTGATAGAGCCAATGCCAGCCGGCTCCAAGACGGACCTGCCACTGGCTAAGGCCAAGCTAATCAGCAACAGTGGTAGCGCCTCTGTGATAACGTATTTAAGAAGGGGGGGAAAAACGGGGAAACGGCAGCCGGGGAAGAGAGGAGTGAGAATATGTGAGAGAAACAACTCTGCAGACACCAAGGTCAGTGAAGAAGGAGGGGGAGGAGGTGCTCCAGGCGCCGGAGCAGATTCCCCTGCAGCCCGTGGGGAAGACCATGGTGAAGCAGGCTGTCTCCCTCCAGCCCATGGAGGACCCCATGCAGGAGCAGGTGGCTGCCCGAAGGAGGCTGTCACCCTCTGGGAAGCCCACGCTGGAGCAGGCTCCTGACAGGACCTGTGGACCCGTGGAGAGAGGAGCCCACGCTGGAGCAGGTTTGCTGGCAGGATTTGTGACTCTGTGGGGGACCCACACTGGAGCAGTCTGTTCCTGAGGGACTGCACCCCGTGGAAAGGACCCATGCTGGAGCAGTTCGTGAAGAACTGTCTCCCGTGGGAGGGACCCCACGCTGGAGCAGGGGAAGAGTGTGAGGAGGAAGGAGCGGCAGAAATGACGTGTGATGAACTGACCACAACCCCAGAATCACAGAATCACAGAATCAGTACGGTTGGAAAAGACCTGTAAGATCATCGAGTCCAACCTGGGGGAAAAAAAAAAAAAAAAAAAAAAAAAGAAAAAAAAAACACACAACATCAAAAAACCCACAAAAAAAAAAAAACCACAAAACCCACGCCATACAACAACAATAACAAGCCACAACCCACCCAACACCACACAGCACCATGTCCATCAAGCTACATCCCACAATGCCACATCCACACGCTCCTTGAATACCTCCAGGGAGGGTGACTCTACCACCTCCCTGGGCAGCCTATTCCAGTGTTTCACCACTCTCTCAGTGAAGAACTTTTTCCTAATGTCTAGCCGGACCCTCCCCTGTCGCAACTTGAGGCCATTTCCTCTAGTCCTGTCACTAGTCACTTGGGAGAAGAGACCAACACCCACCTCTCTGCAACCCCCTTTCAGGTAGTTGTAGAGAGCGATAAGGTCTCCCCTCAGCCTCCTCTTCTCCAGGCTAAACAACCCCAGCTCCCTCAGCCGCTCCTCATCAGACTTGTGTTCCAGACCCCTCACCAGCTTCGTCGCCCTTCTCTGGACACGCTCCAGCACCTCGATGTCCTTCTTGTAATGAGGGGCCCAAAACTGAACACAGTATTCGAGGTGCGGCCTCACCAGAGCCGAGTACAGAGGCAGGATCACCTCCCTGCTCCTGCTGGCCACACCATTTCTGATACAAGCCAGGATGCCGTTGGCCTTCTTGGCCACCTGGGCACACTGCTGGCTCCTATTCAGCCGGCTGTCGATCAACACCCCCAGGTCCTTTTCTGCAGGGGAACTTTCCAGCCACTCATCCCCAAGCCTGTAGCGTTGCCTGGGGTTGTTGTAGCCGAAGTGTAGAACCCGGCACTTGGCCTTATTGAACTTCATCCAGTTGGCCTCAGCCCATCGATCCAGCCTGTCCAGATCCCTCTGCAGAGCCTTCCTACCCTCAAGCAGATCAACACTCCCTCCCAACTTGGTGTCGTCTGCAAACTTGCTGAGGGAGCACTCTATCCCCTCATCCAGATCATCAATAAAGACATTAAACAAGACCGGTCCCAAAACCGAGCCCTGGGGGACTCCGCTTGTGACCGGCCGCCAGCTGGATTTCACCCCATTCACCACAACCCTCTGGGCTCGGCCATCCAGCCAGTTTTTTACCCAGCGAAGAGTGTACCTGTCTAAACCACAGGCCGCCAGCTTCTCTAGGAGAATACTGTGGGGAACAGTGTCAAAGGCTTTGCTGAAGTCCAGATAGACAACATCAACAGCCTTCCCCTCATCCACTAGGCGGGTCACCTGGTCATAGAAGGAGATCAGGTTGGTCAAGCAGGACCTGCCTTTCATGAACCCGTGCTGGCTTGGCCTGATCCCTTGGGTAACCTGCACGTGTCCCGTGAGCGCCCTCAAGATGAGCCTCTCCATAACCTTCCCCGGCACCGAGGTCAGGCTGACAGGCCTGTAGTTCCCCGGATCCTCCTTCCGACCCTTCTTGTAGATGGGCGTCACGTTGGCAAGCCTCCAGTCATCCGGGACCTCCCCCGTTGACCAGGACTGTTGATAAATGATGGAGAGCGGCTTGGCAAGCTCCTCCGCCAGCTCCCTCAGCACCCTTGGGTGGATGCCATCAGGCCCCATAGACTTATGAGTGTCCAGGTGGCATAGCAGGTCGTTAACTGCTTCCTCCTGGATCATGGGGAGCCTATTTTGCCCTCCATCCCTGTCATCCAGCTCAGGGGGACGGATACCCTGAGGATACCTGGTGTGGCTGTTAAAGACTGAGGCAAAGAAGGCATTAAGTACCTCAGCCTTTTCCTCATCCTTCGTGACATTCCCTGTCCCCCTGCGCCGCTCTGGGGGAAGAGGTAGGGAACATCGGGAGTGAAGTTGAGCCCCGGAAAAAGGGAGGGGTGAGGAGAAGGTGTTTTTAAGATTTGGGTTTATTTCTGATTATTCTACTCTGATTTTGATTGCTGATAAATTAAACTAATTTCCCCAAGTCAAGTCTGTTTTGCCCATGATGGTAATTGGTGAGTGATCTCCCTATGTCCTTGTCTCGACCTACGAGCCTTTCGTCATATTTTCTCTCTCCTGTCCAGCTGAGGAAGGGGAGTGAGTGAGCGGCTGTGTGGTGATTAGTTGCCGGTTGGGACTAAACCACGACACAGGTACAGTTATGGGTACAGACACCATTAGAGACACAGATACCAGTACCATCAGAAATACAGGTTCTGGTGCCATAATCCAGACTGATAGAATTACAAACACTGATTCACATTAAGTTGCCAATAGAGTTGCAGATGCAGGCACAAAATAGATAAAACTTCAGATACAGACACAATTGCAGTCAGCAATATAAGGACGCATTCAATTACACAGACAACAGCAGCTACAGCAAGTGATGCCATTATTGAGAGAGGTACCATGACAGACAGAGGAACGATTACACATAACGGCGCTGATAGGAATGCAGCCACCATTACACACAGATGTGCTGTTACAGGTATTGGTCCAGATAAATATACAGACACCTACACAGACAGTCACCAACATGGCTATGGATGAGGAAACAGAGATGGGTACAAATACAAAGACAGGCACAGGGACAGTTACAGAGATGGACACGATTACACATAGAGAGAGAGGCAGAGGAAGAACAGATACATACCTTGAAACACACACAGATACAGTTGCCGATACAGGTACAGTTGGAGTTATAGCTACAATTACGGATACGGCTATCATTACTGTCCTGGTTTTGTCTGGGATGGAGTTAACTTTCTTCCTAGTAGCTGGTATAGTATTGTGCTTTGGATTTAGGATGAGAATAATGTTGATAACACACTAATGTTCTAGTTGTTGCTGAGCAGTGCTTCTACTAAGTCAAGGACTTTTCAGCTTCTCACAGTGCCCTACCAGGTGCATGAGAAGTTGGGCAGGGACACAACTGGGACAGCTGGCCCCAACTGACCAAAGGGAGATCCCATACCATCTGACATCATGCTCAGCATATAAAGCTGGGGGAAGAAGAAGGAACGGGGGGGACGTTGGGAGTGATGGCGCTTGTCTTCCCCAGTAACCGTTACGCGTGATGGAGCCCTGCTTTCCTGGAGACGGCTGAACGCCTGCCTGCCAATGGGAAGTAGTGAATGAATTGCTTGTTTTGCGTTTTGCTTGCTTGCGCGGGTTTGCTTGCCCTATTAAACTGTCTTTAACTCAACCCACCACTTTTCTCACTTTCACTCTTCTGATTCTCTCCCCCATCCCACCGGGGGGAGAGAGCGAGCAGCTGTGTGGTGCTTAGTTGCCGGCTGGGGTTAAACCACCACAATAACACATACAGATACCATTACACTTACCGATAAACATATAGAAGGTGCTACCGAAGATACTGCTGCAGATGCCCCTGAATATACCACTGCAGATGCAACTACTATTGCAGATGCAAATACTGCTGAAGATGGCAAAAGCAAATACCATGGCAGGCACCACTGCAGATACCTTTGCAGATGCACAATCCATTCCTCGTAACATTTCAGATGCAGAAACCAATGCAAACAGCATTGCAGATGCAAATGCCATTTCAAATGGAGATGCCACGGCAGACGCAGGTACCATTACAGGTGCCAAAACGCTGCAGGTATTTTTTAAGAAGTCAATTGAATAGGGGTATACCACTGGACATACAGATACCACTACAGATACCATTGCAGTTGCAGGCACCCTTGTAAATGAAGATGTCATTGCAGATACGGATACCACGGAAGATGCAGAAACAATTGCAGATACCCTGTTGCACGCAAATATCATTGCATGCACTACTGCAGAGAGCATTACAGATACCATTTCAATAGGGACACCGTCACAGATGAAGATACCATTACCGATGCACATGCACTGGCAGAGAGCATTAGCAATACAGGGACCGTGGAAGCTGCAGAGGATATTACAGATACGGTTGCATTTTGCATACCCGCGCGACAAGAAACTCTTTGCTTACAATCAGCAGATCTAGGAGGGCGCCTTCCCTAGTCAGCTCCCTTAGTAGCCACACCAAAAAGTTACCTTCAATGTGCTTCTGGAATTTCCTGAACTTGTTTGTGTCCGCTGCATGATATTCCCACTTAACGACTGAGACATTGCAATCACCTAAAAGAATCTTTGGAAACAAGAAACCCCTAGGGTTCTTGTGGCTTTTCTTATGCTAATTGTACTCCATTTAAAAAACTATTCTCAACCTATTGCTGCTACAGCCCAGAAAACCCCAGAATGTCAGGCACCGCCAAAGCATGAAGGTGGGCATGGAAACGGAAAGCTTCCAGAAAGAGCCTCCTACTCCAAGACAGAGACCGAGAGGGGACATGGGAGTGCAGATGCAGTCACCAAAGTGCCAAATAAGGGAGGACGAAAGCATTTTTATTCTTTTGTTGTTGTTTATTGCCCAGTCGTGAAGGTGCGGAGGGCAAGCCGCCGGTAGGGATCCTGCCGGCTGCTCCTGCAACGCTGTTGGTGCCACCTCACACAAAGGAGCCCGGACGTCTGGGGTACTGCCAGGTGATCCCTGTGGCAGGTGGACCCAATGCCAGCGACGATTCTTCTTGAGATGGATGCACCTCTGTGGGCCTCATGCCATCCTTTGGTGGGCTGTCATGCCTGGGCCTCACACCGTGCCTCAGCAGATAGACACGCCAGGCCCGCGTGCTGTTCCCCTGTGTGGCCGCCACAGGGGGTGATTTTGTTCCTCCTCCTGTGAGGCGCCCTTCTCCTCCGCGGTTGCGGTAAGGGGCTCTGTGGCGTCTGACGCAAAGGTGGGCAGCCATCCACCTCGCTTCTCCGGCTCCTCTTCCTTCCAAGCATGCTTGGCATGCGAGGGCCTGGAAGCTCGGCAAACTGTGGGCCAGCTGCAGGGGCCCCTGTTTTTATAGGGCCGGAACAAAAGGCAGTGAGGTGGCTGGTGACAGCAGGAGGCCACTGTGATGGCGATTATGACTGTGGCCAATGCGTGTGACCAAATATGGCGGGTTTGGGCGTGGGGGGCCTGTGGCCTCAAAGGCGCCCAAATGTGGGAGAAGGAGGAGGGCCACGGGGGCTGAGGGCCCCTTTTCTGGGGCTCGCTCCCACCTGCCTTGTTGCTTGCCCGAGAGAAAGGCTGCCCCCTGGGCACAGGGACCACCCTCCACCTCCCCTCATAAGCCCTGGGCTCCAGCCCCCTCCTCATCCCGTGCCTGCGGTCCCCTCGACAAGACGGTGGCAGCCATGTTGCAGGAGGGTCAGGGGTCCTCAGTGACCCCCGCACCGACCCTGCGCCCTGCAAGTGGCACAGCCCCGTGCACTCGACAGTGGCTGCGAGGGTCAAAGCCTGCCACATCCCACCGGCAGGAAAGGGAGGCCCAGCCAGCCTGCGCAAGGTCTGCCAGTGCTCCGTGAGGGAGTTGTTGATTGCTAAGTGTGATGTGAGTCCCTTTCCCATCCCCCGGTCCTGCCCCAACAATGTGGAGAGGTGTCATCTCTTCTGCACGGAGCCCCGAGGGGAAGGGGAGGAGAGGGCCGGAACATTCGACTCCTGCCTCCAGATCCTTTATAAAAACATTAAAGAGCTCTGGCCTAAAACGGAGCCCTGGGGAACCCCACTGTTCACTGCCGGCCAGCCTGATGTAACCCCCTTTACTATAACACTTTGAGCCCGGTCTGTCAGCCAGTTGTTCACCTAACCTAACATGGACTTGACTAGCTGTAGGCTGGACATTTTGTCCAGAAGGGTACTGTGAGAGACGGCAGCGAAAGCTTTGCCAAGCTCCAGAAAACCCACATCTACTGGCTTCCCTTGGTCAACTGGATGGGTGACCTTGTCGTAAAAGGAAATTAAGTTAGTTCAGCAGGACTTTCCCCTCATGAACCCGTGCTGGCTATGACCAATGACTGCGTTGTCTCTCAAGTGTTTCTCCATAACTCCCAGAATGACCTTCTCCAAAATTGTACCTGGCAGTTAAGCGAGACTGACAGGCCTGTAATTACCAGGGTCTTTCTTCTTACCCTTCTTGAGAACTGGGACAACATTTGCCAGCTTCTGGTCGACTGGGACCTCTCCAGACTCCCGAGACCGTCGAAAAATAATGGAGAGAGGTCCCGCAATACCGTCGGCCAGCTCTTTCAGTACGCTGGGACGAATCCCATTGGGCCCCGTAGCCTTAGGTGTAGCCAGCTGGAGCAGCAAGTCTCAGAAATTTCTGAGTTGGCTGGGAGTTTATCATGCCCCCAGTCACAGTCTTCCAACAGAGGGCTTGGGGGGTGGGGGCATGGGGCGGGTCCCAGGACCCATCATCGATGTTAAAGACAGAGGGGAAGAAGGCCCGAAACGTCTCTGCTTTGTCTACAGCCCTATTTGTGAGGTGACTGAGCTCATCAAGCAACGGACCAACGTTATCTCTGATCCTGCTTTTGCTGTGAACGTATTTTAAGAAGCCCTTTCTGTTGTCCTTCAGCCCAGTTCAGCACCCATCACAGGGCACCACACGGCTGGGTCCATACTCCTGCTCACAGCAGTTGTAACACAACCAGCTTTCGCAGCTGCAATAGTGTCATGAGTCCAGAGCTGTTGGCTGTCCCGCGCAGCACATCCTGACAGCAGTTCACGTCCGCAGAGGAACGCAGGCAACGTAAAGCTATTGCCTTGTGTTTGCTGCAAGAGGGAGAAAACTTAGCAGCCCTAGCCTCCCCCAGGAGGTTGCTCAAAGTGCCCTCCAACCTGACTTGGAACACTTCCAATGATGGGACGTCCACAACTTCTCTGGGCAACCCGTTCCAGCGTCTCACCACCCTCACCGTAAAACATTTCTTCCTTACGTGCAATCAAAACCTACCTTCTTTCAGCTTAAAACCCTCGCCCCTTGTCCTGTCAATACAGACCCTGGTAAAAAGTCTCTCTGTGCCTTTCCTATAAGCCCCCTTTATATACTGAAACGCGACAGAAAGGTCTCCCTGGAGCCTTTTCTTCTCCAGGCTGAAAACCCTCAGCTCTCTCAGCCTTTCTGCCCAGGAGAGCTGTGCCAGCCCTGGGATCGTTTCTGTGGCCTCCTCTGCACCTGCTCTAACAGGTCCATGTCTTTCTTGCGCTGGGGAGCCCAGAGCTGGAGGCAGTGCTCCAGCCGGGGTTGCAGGGGAATGGAGTAGAGGGGCAGAATCCCTTCCCTCGACCTGCTGCCCATGCCTCTTTTGATGCAGCTGTCGCGTTAAAAGGAATGTAGTTTCGAAATTTCTCTGTCAGAGTGCCGGGACATTCACTGATTCGTTTATTCAGAGCCCCAGCAAAAGGACTTGCGCTGAGCAGATGCACAAAAATCGAAAGCAGTTATTTTATTGAAAGCTACAGAAACAGATTCGAGATTGCCGTTGATAAAATCACTAACTACAATAGTGCTACTAATGAAGGTTGATATTGCTAGCAAACTTGATAGCAATGCAACAACCCCGGGATAACTTTCACCCAGAGGGTGAGAGGTGCAGCGCTTACCCCGAATGGCGTCCCTGCTTGGGGTGGAGGAAGAGCACGCAGCCCATCGACTGGTCCGTCAGGTATCGAGGTTCTTCTCTCCCACTTTAACAATCATTTTCTCTGTCTTTTATCCCCAAAACTGCGAGGTTCCACCCATATGTGACGTGTAGCATGATTTGGGTGGAGAGACGAGTGCTATAGTCCTATATGTTTAGCGTGATCTCGTTAATCTTCATTAGCATATGCAGGGTGTGAGTTGTAATATGCATTTCACCGGTAATGAGGCAAAGGGCAGTTATCAGACACGAAGCCTTTCGAAGAAACAAAGAACCCTTCAGATTCCTGTTATTTTGCTTTCTTTGCTGACCACAAGCAGGGCTGTCCTGCCTCCACAGGGCCCCCTCCCCTGTGTTAGCCAGGCAAGTCTCCACTCCCCTGGGTCCCAGGAGAGATAGCAAGGGCAGTCTTAATGGTTCTTAGTGCACAGGAATCCCACCTCGTTATCAAAATTCCACAGCAGCCCAAGACACACTTGTCTTTCTGAGCTGCAAGCGCACAGTGCCGGCTCACGCCCAGTTTTTCACGTACCACTGCACCCCCAGCTTACTGGCTGGCAGGGCTGTGTGTGAACAGAGTAGGCCTTGGCGCCGTGCAAGCAGGGCTCAGCAACAGCTGAATCCTGGGTATGCTACCAACACTGGTTTGGTCACAGATCTAAACCTCGGCACCATATGGGCTGCTAGGGAGAAAATGGACTCCATCCCAGCCAAAAGCAGAGCAGACGGTGTCTCTGTGGTGGCTCGATAGCAGCTTTGTGCTGCTCTGTTGTGCAAAGCTTATGGCTTTGCCTTATGTGATCTGTTTAGCGTGCACCCAAGGGAGGGGCTGGGGCTGGTATTGCCCTACAGCGTATCGCCGTCCTGTGCACCCCAGGACAGAGCTGGCACGGGGAGCAGAGGTGGGGGTGATGACCTGTTAAGGAGCCCCAGCAGTGCCTCTGTGGCTCAGAATTTAGCAGGCCAGTCCCACCAGGGAAGCTGGGTTGCCCCAGCCCGTCGGCAGGTCCCATGCCCAGCTCCCTGCCTGCTGACACCGTGGGCATCCACATCCCTCCGTGCCTTGATATGAAGATCGGCCCAGAATTGGTGAATTCCTGGCTTTGCTGCCGTTACGACCCAGACAATTGTGCTACTGATCTGTATTTATTGCTCCGCCATTATTCTGAAATAAACAGTCGACCCCTGAAGCTGTTGGTTGGGAGTCTGGGCAATGGTCTTGGGGGGCGGGGGGGGTGGTTTCAGCTCCTCGGGGGCTGGAGGGCGCCGGGCTGGTCCCACAACAGGCGGCTGGCTGAGTAAGACAGCCAGGGGGGCCAGGGTGGAGGCGTCCGTGGCGGGCGGGCTGGTGTTCCAGGCACAGGTGGTGGCTGCTGGTGTCAGGTTGTCTCTCAGAGGTGATGGGGTGAGCGGTCCGGTTGTTTGGGTGTTAGGGGAGGCTGCAGTAGGTGGGCCAGGCTTCCAAAGCTGTGGAGACGTGCCTGCGGAGAGAGGAGGCTGCTGAGACCCCGCCGTGGCTGTGGTGCTGGGCAGGGTCGAGGGTGCAGGGCAGTGCTGGGTGCCCCATGGGGTGTGGGCGCGTGGCTGCACCGGGGAGCTGTGGGCACGGAGAGCTCCATGCAGAAAACGGGGCACCCCGCACCCCTTGGTTGGGGCTCTACTCGCCTGCCCGTGGCTCATCTCCTCTCGGCCCCGACCATCCTGACCTGCCTGCTCTGCATGTGCCAGAAAGGAGATGTGAGCCCGGCAGACCGAGGGAAGCAAAGCTGGGCATGGCACTGCAGGGCCAGGAGAGCCTCCTGTTCTCCTTTCTCAGCGTGCCTGGCAGAGACCAGCACTTGGCTCCCCTGCCCCTCCCTGACCAGACAAGCGGACAGCCTCGGCGCTCTGTTCGGTGAGGTGCTCTCCACCCTCTCTTTAGAATCCGTATCCAAAGAGATACATACCCCTGCACAGACAAAACCCCTGCCTGAGCTGAGAACACACGCTCTGGCAGTGTTTGGGAGCAGACGGGACAGACTGACTCTCTCTCTCTCCAAAGCAAGGCTGATAGCTGGGAAGGTTCGTCACCACGGTCTGAGCTGCTGGGACACCTTGGCCGAGGTGAACATCTGGGATTTACGGCATCACCTAACAGGGTGATTTCTGCTGGGAGGTCCGCTGGGAGGGAGATGTCACTATCGTGCTTCTCACTTTCTATGGCAGTGTCACCCCTCGTCGTTTTCCTTCTGGACCTTGCGCTGCCTGTGTCTGTGGCTGGGTCTGCTCTTGTCGAGGCAGCGTCACTTTTAACTCATACTTGCAACAGTAAGAACGGGTTTCAGAGAAGACTGCCCATGAATGGAGAGGCCGCTTAAAACATCTTACAGCAGAAATGTCCGTAGAGTCTGGCCAGTAACTAACTCGGCACGCCAGGATACCCGACCTCTAAATGCTTCATGCTAATAGCAGCCACCTAATACAGAGGTTTGGCAACACCCCCCGCCAACAACTCACCGTTTTCTCTTCCTCCGCAGGCGGATTGCACACCACAATACCATCCCAAGCAGCACGCAGCCCAAGACCACCACGGCGCCTCCTATGAAGAACTTCTGGAAACCATTAGGATTTGTAGAATTTGCGTTTCTCTTGCCATCCACACCTGGAGGAAGAATTCTGTATGTTAGTGTGTCCTGCACATCGTGGGAGGTACAGCCGTTCCTGGCTTCTTTTAGAACACTTGCTCTGCACTAACAGCATGGCTGATGACACCATGTGCATTAGTGGGCACCAGGGGAAGAGCCTGCAGACACGCAGTGATTTATGACACTGGATGACCGAAGGAAAGCAATTACCTGGCACGCCTGTTGATTGAACTGCCGCCGTTTTTTTGTCAGAGACTGGCACCGCGAGACCCCCTCCTTCCTGAAGTGCCGCCTTCTCCACAGTCTCACCATCTGTCTCTTTAGAAAGAAGGTGGGTCAGCTTAATTAGAAGTGGCCATTCCTCATCGGAAACACGGTACCTTCAGGAGGCAATACTTCTCCAAATACATTAGAGAAACAAAGCCTGGGCATTTGGGGATGCACCTAGTCACTAGTCCGAACAACGTGTCATTCATGGAGAAAAGCGTAAGCGCTAGACCCTTTCCAGTTTACCAGTAGACAGCAAATCCTGACCTGCTGAGAAACTAGGAGATTGCATGGCACCTTCTTGTTCACATTTCACTTTTAGTGCATTTTTAGCAAACTGCAAGATGATGGTAAATTACTTCCTTCAGAGAGGACAGGAAGGCGCTGTAGCTGGTTCAGCTGGGGAAAGAGCCCTCTTGAGAAGCACTTCCCATCGTGCCAACTCCATCACGTGGTCATTGTAACAGACACACATGGTGGACTGAACCCCCAGCTCTTGCAACCATATTCTGGGCACTTTCACAAGTGGCAGTGAAGAGCCCACAGTCCCCCAAAACAAGAGGAAGCCCTCAACCAAGTGTCTGAAAACACAACTAGAAACAGACAGCTAAACCACCCGAGACTGAATGCACAGCCCTTCATTTTAGCTGCCTTCAAGTTGGGTGTCCAGCCTCAAGCTGGGTGTTCAGCTTTCACCCGTCCCTGACCCCGAGCTGTCACCGAGAGTCCTCAGACATCAAGGAGAACAACGGGGCTGGACCAGGCTGGGAAGCTGGGGTGCTCCGATCCTGGCCGCTCCCAGCGACCCCAAGCTGTCTGCGCATCCTCTCCACCTCCCAAGGGCACTCTCCCCGCTGGCAACGGCCAGGGTGCTGGCCCTCTCACGGCTTATCGAGACTCAGCTCCTCGGCGAGTCCCTCACACACTCAAGGATTGAGCACCGACATTTCCTGCCAGCTGGGTACCAACGTCTGCCCAGAACGGCTCTGACCAGTAATGCTGGTCACAAGCGGAGTCCCCCAGGGCTCAGTTTTGGGACCGGTCTTGTTTAATGTCTTTATTGATGATCTGGATGAGGGGATAGAGTGCACCCTCAGCAAGTTTGCAGACGACACCAAGTTGGGAGGGAGTGTTGATCTGCTTGAGGGTAGGAAGGCTCTGCAGAGGCATCTGGACAGGCTGGATCGATGGGCTGAGGCCAACCGGATGAAGTTCAATAAGGCCAAGTGCCGGGTTCTACACTTCGGCCACAACAACCCCAGGCAACGCTACAGGCTTGGGGACGAGTGGCTGGAAAGCTCCCCCGCAGAAAAGGACCTGGGGGTGTTGATCGACACCCGGCTGAATATGAGCCAGCAGTGTGCCCAGGTGGCCAAGAAGGCCAACGGCATCCTGGCTTGTATCAGAAATGGTGTGGCCAGCAGGAGCAGGGAGGTGATCATGCCTCTGTACTCGGCTCTGGTGAGGCCGCACCTCGAATACTGTGTTCAGTTTTGGGCCCCTCACTACAAGAAAGACATCGACGTGCTGGAGCGTGTCCAGAGAAGGGCGACGAAGCTGGTGAGGGGTCTGGAACACAAGTCTTATGAGGAGCGGCTGAAGGAGCGGGGGTTGTTTAGCCTGGAGAAGAGGAGGCTGAGGGGAGACCTTATCGCTCTCTACAACTACCTGAAAGGGGGTTGCAGAGAGGTGGGTGCTGGTCTCTTCTGCCAAGTGACTAGTGACAGGACTAGAGGAAATGGCCTCAAGTTGCGCCAGGGGAGGTTCAGGCTAGATATTAGGAAAAAGTTCTTTACTGAGAGAGTAGTGAAACCTTGGAAGAGGCTGCCCAGGGAGGTGGTAGAGTCACCCTCCCTGGAGGTATTCCATGCTATAACTGGGGCAGCAGCTGTCCCTGGGACTCAGCTGGAACCATAATGGGCAGCAGAGGCTCTGGAAAATCTCTGCAGCTTGCCAGCGCATGCAAGGCATGAAATTGAGTGTCACCGCAGTGAGGCTCCGATCGATCCCTTCCTGCTGTGTAGGCTACCGCTTGTCCATGCATGCCTCTAAAACCTCAGCTTCCCAAGTCTTCTGCTTAAGAGTGGTATATATACCCACCACGTGCTGCTTTGTCCAATTCCTTCAGGACTTCCTTTAGCAATCCTGATGACTGCTCGGAAGAGTTTCCTATTCCGGCTCTATCCTTTGCTCTTTGAGGACCTTAACGGAAAGTATGAAGTTAAATTTCTCACAAATAAAATACTGAAAACGAGTGCCTAGTCTGTAAAGTCAGCCAAGACTGCCTACTCACCCCTGGGCTGCCAGGTAACCTCCAGCGCAGGATCGAGCTGAGAAGTTGGAAAAGCCCTCTCTGTACTCACATCTGCAACCAAACACAGACGAGAAGATTCCATCATACCTTGTGATATACACCGTCATAGCTGAACAGCACGGCATATGAGGGGATCACGTAATGACATGGCACACACGAGGCAGGTGTATATTGTCCCAGCTGCAAGAGATGCCTCGCTCACATTTGGGCTTTGAGCTGGCAGCTCTCAAAGGAAGTAAAAAGCCATGACGTACCCAGGCGATCTCCCAGCGTGACAGCCCTGGAACCCAGCCGCGAGGCTGGATATCCGTCGCCTGCAGGCACGTCTGTAAACCAACAGAACAGAGAAGCTCCCCTTAAATACTACAATATACTTCTTCAGATCTGAAAGGCAGCGAATGCAGTTCAAACACGGAATTGCTCCATGGCACTCGTCTCTCCCTTCCACTCAGGAGCATCGTGCAGCCAGTTACTGGGTGCCTGGACCATGTCGGTCTAAAGCAAACCATGCACGGAGCTGTTGGGAGAAAGCACTCCCTGGAGCTCACACCAGCTCTAAACTCAACCCCAACAAGCCTGCTGGCTTTGCAGCCGGCACGGGAAGCAGCGCGGGGTCGGAGAGGCTGGGAAAGAACGCTTTGCAAAGCAGAGCGCCCCGGGGCACATCATTGAGCCCGACCCTTTGCCTCTCTGTTCTTCTGCATGTCTGAGCACCAGCCAAGAAAAGATGAAGTTGAATTTCATATGAAGAGAATATTAAAGCCTGCATGCTCATTCGTTCAAGCGACATACCTGTGGGATCGCCCTCAGTCTCCCAGACGAGATCTGGCTGAGGAGTCGGGTGGCCGTCACCTACTGGCAGAGCTGTAACCAAGCATGTTTCCATTAGGTGTTGTGATCTACTTCTTTCTCAGTGACCTGCAGTGACTGGAGGGGGGTCAGGTAATGACGGGGGACCCAGACGTGGGTGGAGATTTCCAAAGCTGCAGAGGGGCCTGGGTGACCTGTTGGCTGGCACCCGGAAGCTCTCAACACACTGTCTCCAGGCCATGTGCAACACCCCTCAAGGACCAGCTGGACACACGTATGTCCCCTCGGGGATTTCTTACTGGGAGGTCTCTACAGTGCACAAAGGAAGCCCACATGAAAGCACTGGAGGAAATAAACGATCATTCACACGTCTCGTGGAGAAGAGCCCACTGGCCAGTGAGAGTCTGCACCAGTGCTGCCCCATCTGTTCCCCGGGCTGCAGGCCGGGGCTGTGTGTCCCATGGGGACCTCGGTTTGCCCAAGGAGAGCACTGCAGGGCAACAGCAGGAATGCTCCCGTTGTCCTGAGCAGACATCTCCCGAGGACAGATGTCCCCGAGGCTGAAAGGCAGGACCCAGCCTAGGAGTGGCAGAGCCAAGCCCTGGGCATGGCTGTGCCTGTGAAAGGCTTCCCAGGTCAGGGCGACACAGGGCCATCTGTAGGGACGGTTTCTCACCTCGTGGTGTTGCTCCTGGCCCCACCGTTCACCTGGAAAATGCCCCCGCAGAGGCTGCAGCCCCCTGCACCTCCCTGCGGGGCATCTTTCCTACTGCCTGCGGAGCTGGACACAGCTCACCTGGCCCATTCCAGCCCCGCTGCTCTCCCGGCCCTGCCCCACCACAAGCCCAGCCCCGCTGTCTACCCCGAGGAGTGGTGAGTGCTGCACCATGCTGCCAGGGCTGGGTGCTGGCCCTCGCCTGCCCGCCTACCTAATCCCCGCGCTCGCCACGGAGCAGCCCCAACGTCCCAGGCTCGCAGGGCCACCAGGAGGAGGATAAGGAGGTGGGGGGGGGCCATGGACCCCCGCGCCTGCATCATGTTACTGCCGCTGCTGCTACTGCCGCTGCTGCTGCTGCCACTGCCGCTGCTGGCACTGCTGGAGTGGTGCCCGCGGCCCGGCAGTGCACATCACAGCGTGGCCCAGCGGGGCTCTGTGACCTCACAGCCCGGCCTCCCCACTGCGGTCATGCCACTGGGGCACTGCCCCTCCCCCAAGCACCGCCCCCAGCATGCCCCGCCCCCACATGTCACCGCAGGAGGGCGGGGCTCCCGGAGGGGCAGGAGACTGAGACTGCCCCATCCTGCCCCCCTGGCGGGGCCCCATGCAGCCGAGGGCCCCCGCCTTATGGAATTCTCTGGGCGTTGTGGCCAGATCTCCGCAGTGCTGGGGCAGCTGGCATGTCCTGGAGCAGCCCTGTCCAATGCCCGTTCTGTGTTTCCTGCTGTGAAATTGATCGTCACCACAGTGAGGGTCCGATCGATCCCTTCCTGCTGTGTAGGCTACCGCTTGTCCATGCATGCCTCTAAAACCTCAGATTCCCAAGTCTTCTAGTTAAGAGTGATATATACCCACCACGTGCTGCTTTGTCCAATTCCTTCAGGAGTTCCTTTAGCAGTCCTGATGACTGCTCGGAAGAGTTTCCTATTCTGGCTTTATCCTTTGCTCTTTGAGGACCTTAACGGAAAGTATGAAGTTAAATTTCTCACAAATAAAATATTGAAAACAAGTGCCTAGTCTGTAAAGTCAGTCAAGACTGTCTACTCACCCCTGGGCTGCCAGGTGACCACCAGCGCAGGATCCAGCTGAGAAGTTGGAAAAGCCTTCCCTGTACTCACATTTGCAACCAAACACCGACCATCCCTGCAGCTCGCCAGCGCCTGACACACACAATGCAGGTGTATATTGCCCCAGCTGCAAGAGATGCCTCGCTCACATTTGGGCTTTGAGCTGGCAGCTCTCAAAGGAAGTAAAAAGCCATGATGTACCCAGGCGATCTCCCAGCGTGACAGCCCTGGAACCCAGCCGCGAGGCTGGATATCTGTCGCCTGCAGGCACGTCTGTAAACTAACAGAACAGAGAAGCTCCCCTGAAATACTTCAATATGCTTCTTCAGATCCGAACGGCAGCGCATGCGGTTCAAACATGGGATTGCTCCATGGCACTTGTCTCTCTCTTCCACTCAGGAGCATCAGGAGGATGAGGAGGAAGAGGTAACAGGAGGCAACATGCGGAGAAGGAGGGGGACGATGAGGAGGCAAGAGGAAGCACAAGAAGAGGAGGAGTATGCAGCAGGCAACAGGAGGCAACAGGAGGAGGAGGAGGCAGCATATGGCAACAGGAGGCAACAGGAACAGGAGAAGGAGGCAACAGGTTTAAACGGGAGGAGGAGGAGGCAACATGAAGCAACAGGAGGCAAGGAGAAGCAAGAGGAGGAGGAGGCAACAGGAGGAGAAGGAAGAGGAGGAGGCAGCAGGAGGCAACAGGAGGCAACAGGAGGAGGAGGAAGAGAAGAGAAGGAGGCAACAAGGAGGAAGAGGAAGAGGCAACGGGAGGCAACAGAAAGCAACAGGAAGCAACAGGAGAAGGAGGAGGAGGCAACAGGAGGCAACAAGAGGCAGGAGGAAGAGGAGGAAGGGGATGATGAGGAGGAAACACCTGCCTATTCCCGCTAGATTTTAAGCACATTAAAAGTCAGGGATGGAGCACCTGCTATGTCTGTTTGTCTTCAGCGATGCAGAAAATCCAAGCTTAGTGCTGAAGTCGTTACTTACAGGAGTCATTCCACATCATGACCATTGCTCCTCTTTGGAACAGAGGGGAAAGCTCTGGATGACAATGGATGTCAGGACGCGCTCCAGAAAGAGAAGATCAGTGCAAGAAGTTCCCCGTCACCTAATTGCAAAGAAATAATTCTAGCTCAATGAAATGGGTACTGAAAACGAAACACACCGAACCGAGTTGCAGTCTGACGGCTTTGCCATCACTGTCGCAGGGCCCCAGTTCACAGCAATTGCGAAGGCCCTTTTGAAAGACTCAGATGCCTGTCACCTCCTCTGAAGAGGACCTGCTGCTTACCCGTTGCCAGCGTTAGCAGCAGAGCCCTCTGCCTCTCCAGCCCACACTTTCCCACCTTGTAGGCAGGAGTTACCAGCTTTCAGCTGCTGCTTCAACGGCTCTCTTGACCATTCTCCTTTTCTGTCTTGCTTCCTACTGTATCAGTCAGGGTGGGCTTCCTGTCATTCAAGACTGAGCCGAACTTCTCAGTAGGAGGATTACACTGCTGCCCCATTGCTTGCCTATTTTAGAATACGGAAAAGAGATGATAATTATCAAACAGTAACTCTACCCGTAGCCCATACCTATGTAGTCTATAGCCTATGGCTCTGAAGGGATAGACCAGCCTATACTTATATCCTGTATCTACTCTCCGATCTGTGTGGGAAGTCAAATAAAAATTACCTTTACTAGAGCATGGAACTTGGGGGGAGTGGAGAAGAAAGAAAAGGTGGGAAAAAAGGGAAGCGTAAGCACACAATTAAAAAAGAAAGGAGCTGAGTTATCCCGAAGGCCAACTCAGCCCAACTCGCTTTCACTGGCAAAACGCTGTGAAGCTTGGAGGAAAAAAAGCTGACAGGTGCTGGGAGGCACCCAATTATCTGAGTTCAGATGTGAAAGAGCAGGACAACCTTGACGTGACTCCTTTTCACTGTCCCCCGACCTGTGTGCATGCTATGACTTCTTCGTTTCCCTGAAGTCCTCTCCGACTAACAGGGAAGTGTCATCTGTCCAGGCCACGTGCCACGAGGAGAAACAGTTCTGACCATGAAGGGGCAGCAAACAACTGCATCTGCAGAAGCAAAGGGGCAGCCGTACCTCAGCTTCGGAGATGCCCAAAGCTGCCCCGAGCCCCAGGAGCCCCTGGCACCCCAGCGTTTGCTTGGCCCTGAAGCCCTGCGGGGCCTGCCAGTGCTGGGGAGCCCTGGGGACAGACAAGAAGGACAGCGGTCAGCCTGTGTAGGGAGAGTGACGGGACTCCATCCTTTTTTCTGGCCAGAGGAGGATGCCCTGGGCCACGCCAGGACAGGGCCTGGTGGCAGAGCTGAAGGAGGAGGTGGAGAGGCTGAGGAGTATCAGGGAGTGCGAGAGGGAGATAGACTGGTGGAGCCACGCCCTACCGTCCCTGAGGCAAAGGCAGCAGAGGGAGGCTCCACGAGAAGCAGAGGACCCCTTACCCTCTTGCCACCGGGCAGAAGGAGGGGACCTAGGAGGCGAAGGGGAATGGAAAAAGGTCCCTGCTCGGAGCCGCAGGCGAATCCCCTCCTGGCCTCCCTCACCCTCACCTTCTCAGCTGCCCCTACATAACAGATATGGGGCTCTGGAACTTGAGGGCCAGGCTAACGAGGACATGGACGAAAGTCCATCTGCGGGGCTGCCTAGGGCGAGACAGCCTGCCCCACGCATCACAACCACCTCTACCAAGGCAAAAAGGAGGGTGGTTGTTGTAGGTGATTCCCTCCTGAGGGGAACGGAGGGCCCAATATGCCGGCCTGACCCGACCCACAGGGAAGTCTGCTGCCTCCCTGGGGCCCGGGTGAGAGAGGTCACGAGGAAACTCCCCAGTCTGGTACGGCCCACCGATTACTACCCGCTGGTAGTTTTGCAGGTTGGCAGCGAGGAGATAGAGCAAAGAAGCGTGAAAGGGATGAAGAAGGACTTTAAGGCGCTGGGGAGACTGATTGACGGATCGGGTGCGCAGGTGGTGTTTTCTGCAATCCCTTCAGTGGTGGGGAGGAACACTGAAAGGAATAAGAAAGCAAACATGGTCAACGCGTGGCTCAGAGACTGGTGCCACCAGAGGAATTTTGGATTCTTTGACCATGGGGTGGTCTCCGTGGCACCGGGCCTGCTGAGTGCAGACGGTGTTCAGCTGTCCCCAAGGGGGAAAAGAATCCTTGCCCGTAAGTTGGCAAACCTCATCAGGAGGGCTTTAAACTAGACTCGAAGGGGGAAGGGGATGAAGCCAGGCTACCCAGAGGTGAGCCTAGGGGTGACATGCCATTGTCGGGGGCAAGACCGATAGCCCAGCTCAAGTGCATCTACTCCAATGCACGCAGCATGGGCGGCAAACAGGAGGAGCTGGAAGCCATCGTGCGGCGGGGCAGCTATGACGTGGTCGCCATCACAGAAACATGGTGGGACGACTCGCATGGCTGGAGTGCTGCGATGGAGGGCTATAAGCTCTTCAGGAGGGATAGGCAAGGAAGGAGAGGCGGTGGGGTGGCTCTGTACGTCAAGGAGTGCTTTGATTGTATAGAGCTGGATGATTGTCACGACGGGGTTGAATGCTTATGGGCAAGGATGAGGGGGAAGGCCAACAAGCCGGATATCCTGCTGGGGGTCTGTTATAGACCACCCGACCAGGGCGTAGAAGCTGATGAAGCGTTCTTCAAGCGACTGGCAGAAGTCTCGCAGTCGCAAGCCCTTGCTCTTGTGGGGGACTTCAACTTACCGGATGTCTGCTGGAAGTACAACACAGCTAAGAGGAAACAGTCCCGGAGGTTCCTCGAGTGTGTGGAAGATAACTTCCTGACGCAGCTGGTAAGCGAGCCTACAAGGGAAGGTGCCCTGCTTGACCTGCTGTTTACGAACAGAGAGGGTCTGGTGGGAGAAGTGAAGGTCGGAGGCCGTCTTGGGCTTAGCGACCATGAAATGATAGAGTTTTCAATTTTTAGCCAAGTAAGGAGGCGGGTGAGCAATACCGCTACCGTGGACTTCCGGAGGGCAGACTTTGCCCTGTTCAGGACACTGGTCGGGAGGGTCCCTTGGGAGACGGTCCTGAAGGGCAAAGGGGCCCAGGAAGGCTGGACCTTCTTCAAGAAGGAAATCTTGAAGGCGCAGGAGCAGGCAGTGCCCATGTGCCGTAAGAAGAGCCGGCGGGGAAGACGGCCGGCCTGGCTGAACAAGGAGCTTATGCTGAGGCTCGGGGAAAAAAAGAGAACTTACCACCTCTGGAAAAAGGGGCAGGCAAGTGAAGAAGAGTACAAGGACCTCGTTAGGTCATGCAGGGAGGGAATTAGGAAGGCGAAAGCCCAGCTAGAGCTCAACCTGGCCACGGTCGTGAGGGACAACAAAAAAAGCTTCTATAAATACATTAACAACAAAAAGAGAGCCAAGGAGGATCTCCATCCTCTACTGGATGCGGCGGGGAACATTGTCACGAAGGATGAGGAAAAGGCTGAGGTACTTAATGACTTCTTTGCCTCAGTCTTTAACAGCCACACCAGGTATCCTCAGGGTATCCGTCTCCCTGAGCTGGATGACAGGGATGGAGAGCAAAATAGGCTCCCCATGATCCAGGAGGAAGCAGTTAACGACCTGCTATGCCACCTGGACACTCATAAGTCTATGGGGCCTGATGGCATCCACCCAAGGGTGCTGAGGGAGCTGGCGGAGGAGCTTGCCAAGCCGCTCTCCATCATTTATCAACAGTCCTGGTCAACGGGGGAGGTCCCGGATGACTGGAGGCTTGCCAACGTGACGCCCATCTACAAGAAGGGTCGGAAGGAGGATCCGGGGAACTACAGGCCTGTCAGCCTGACCTCGGTGCCGGGGAAGGTTATGGAGAGGCTCATCTTGAGGGCGCTCACGGGACACGTGCAGGATAACCAAGGGATCAGGCCCAGCCAGCACGGGTTCATGAAAGGCAGGTCCTGCTTGACCAACCTGATCTCCTTCTATGACCAGGTGACCCGCCTAGTGGATGAGGGGAAGGCTGTTGATGTTGTCTATCTGGACTTCAGCAAAGCCTTTGACACTGTTCCCCACAGTATTCTCCTGGAGAAGCTGGCGGCCCGTGGTTTAGACAGGTACACTCTTCGCTGGGTAAAAAACTGGCTGGATGGCCGAGCCCAGAGAGTTGTAGTGAATGGGGTGAAATCCAGCTGGCGGCCGGTCACAAGCGGAGTCCCCCAGGGCTCAGTTTTGGGACCGGTCTTGTTTAATGTCTTTATTGATGATCTGGATGAGGGGATAGAGTGCACCCTCAGCAAGTTTGCAGACGACACCAAGTTGGGAGGGAGTGTTGATCTGCTTGAGGGTAGGAAGGCTCTGCAGAGGGATCTGGACAGGCTGGATCGATGGGCTGAGGCCAACCGGATGAAGTTCAGTAAGGCCAAGTGCCGGGTTCTACACTTCGGCCACAACAACCCCAGGCAACGCTACAGGCTTGGGGACGAGTGGCTGGAAAGCTCCCCCGCAGAAAAGGACCTGGGGGTGTTGATCGACACCCGGCTGAATATGAGCCAGCAGTGTGCCCAGGTGGCCAAGAAGGCCAACGGCATCCTGGCTTGTATCAGAAACGGTGTGGCCAGCAGGAGCAGGGAGGTGATCATGCCTCTGTACTCGGCTCTGGTAAGGCCGCACCTCGAATACTGTGTTCAGTTTTGGACCCCTCACTACAAGAAAGACATTGAGGTGCTGGAGCGTGTCCAGAGAAGGGCGACGAAGCTGGTGAGGGGTCTGGAACACAAGTCTTATGAGGAGCGGCTGAGGGAGCTGGGGTTGTTTAGCCTGGAGAAGAGGAGGCTGAGGGGAGACCTTATCGCTCTCTACAACTACCTGAAAGGGGGTTGCAGAGAGGTGGGTGTTGGTCTCTTCTCCCAAGTGACTAGTGACAGGACTAGAGGAAATGGCCTCAAGTTGCGCCAGGGGAGGTTCAGGCTAGATATTAGGAAAAAGTTCTTTACTGAGAGAGTAGTGAAACATTGGAATAGGCTGCCCAGGGAGGTGGTAGAGTCACCCTCCCTGGAGATATTCAAGGAGCATGTGGATGTAGCATTGTGGGATGTAGCTTGATGGACATGGTGCTGTGTGGTGTTGGGTAGGTTGTGGCTTGTTGTTGTTGTGTGGTGGGTTTTTGGGTTTTTTTTGTGGTTTTTGGTTTTTTTTGTTTTTTTTTTTCCCCAGGTTGGACTTGATGATCTTACAGGTCTTTTCCAACCCTAGTGATTCTGTGATTCTGTGATTCTCCTCAGCCCCGGGGGAAGGCGAGGCCTGAGGAAGGCCCTGGGGGCTGGGCTCAGCATGGGCGGTGTGACCGAGGGCAGAGCCCTGCCTCCTGCCAGGTGCCGGCCTGGCCGACACCAGCAGCTCCCACCACACAGCTCCTCCTGCCCAGGGCTGTGGCTGGCAGCACAGACAGATCCACATTTTGGGAAAGACTTGCTGTTCCAGAGCAAACCCACGGCAGCTCCTCTCCTGCCCCCTCTCCTCCCCTCCTGTCATGTCCCCTCCCCTCACCCCCCTTCCCTTCCCTCTCTCCCTGAGCAGGCCCAGACCCCATGAGTGAACTGAGGGACGGCAGAGCTTTGCACACACCTTGCGCTGCTGAGGGAACAGCTCCAGGGGCAATGGCCCTTCTTGAAGGCCGTCTCTCCGCAGGTCCAGTGTCCCGGCTGGCTGAGGAACGAGCTGCCGTCAGGGGGTGAGTTGCCGCGACTGGCGGAGCGGGTTGGGTGAGCGCAGCAGGATGAGGCCTGTGCCCTGACAGGGCCCTTTCCTGGACAGCCTGTCTGCTCCAGGAGAGGGCCTGGACAGAAGCTGCTGGCGTTTGACTTTATTCCTCTGAAGATGCCTGAATTAAAGCCCAAAAAAGCTACAGGATAAACACAGGCAGCTCCTCCTGCCCATGGCCATGGCTGCCCGAAATCACCCCCCCCATGATCAGGATCCACCCCGGGGTCTGTGGCAGTGCGGGAGGGCAGCGGGCGCGGGGCAGCTCTGGGAGGAGAGGCCTGGGCTGCCCCTGCCCGCCCAGCCGGTGCCAGCTGGCTCCAGCCTGCCCAGCAACAGTAGTGCCATTGGCCACAGCTGAGCCAATCAGTGCAGCAGGAGGTGGCCTGTCAGTCACAGCTGGCCTGGGGCGGTGCTGGAGGGGGCAGAGGCCGAGTGGCCTGAGGAGAAACTGGTGAGGTGCAGGTGGGGCCTGGGCCCAGGCCTGGGCCCAGGGGTGCTGCAGGCACAGGAGCAGTGTGAGTGAGCCTTCTGAAACGTTTCCTGGGTTATTCACTAGATATGTGCATAGAGAGGCAAATTAGGCCGTGAACTGACTTTCCAATTAAGGGTTTCCTCTTGCCATAGAACATGCTTCCATTTTCTCATGGGTAAGAGACTGAAAGGCAGAAGCTGAAGCAGCATGTGCCTCTTGTGAAAATAGGTAGCCACAGATGGTTGTATTGAGTTGATCCTTAGTTGCTTCCTGTGTAGGAAACGGGCACATTAATTTAATCTTGTGTGTCTCGGCAGGGCCTTGATACTGCTAGTGTGTAGGCACCAAGTATGTGGCTGTCCAGTTCTCTGCATGTTTGTGGCTGATCTTTCTTGTTTCTTGGCTTATGCAGGTGCTTATGATGTCATATGTGCCTGAGTAGGTAATTGGGCAGGAGTATGCCCCTGGCTTCTGCAGCTGCTTGTGATGTAAGTGATAGCTGATGAGGTGGTAGGACAGAAGCATGCCCCTGACTTCTTCAGGTTCCTGGAGGGCCACTGTTGACTGAGGAGACAATAGGCGTGGAGCACGACCCCGGCACGTGCTGCTACTTGGGATACCATAGGTGGCACCCAAGCAGGTGATAGGGCAGGAGTATGCACCTGGCTTGTGTAGGTGCTTGTGATGTCATAGGTGCATGAGTAGTTGATAGGGCAGGAGCAGGATGTGTCTTGTAGAGCTGCTTGTGTTGTCACTGATGGCTAAGTAGCTGTCTGGGTATAAATAGACACCTGGCTGGTGCAGGTGCTTGTGATGTCAATGGAGGCTGTGCAGCTCTTGGGGTAGGAGCATGCACCTGGCTTCTGCAGGTGCTTGTGATATCATAGGTGGCTAAATAAGTCATAGAGCAGGAGCAGGCACCTGGCTTGTACAGATGCCTGTGAGGTCAATGGTGGCTGAGTAGCTGACAGGGCAGGAGCAGGACCTGGCTTCTACAGCTGCTTGTGATGTCACTGGTGTCTAAGTAGCTGTTTGGGTATGACTGAAGAGCTGGCTTTTGCAGGTGATTGGTCACTTTCTTCTTCATTCTGCTTGCATCTGCCAGTTTCAGCTAGTTCTGTAGCTGCAACATTTCTCCCCCAGTCAGCTCTCGGTATCCTCGTCCTCTGCATTGCCTTTAACCTCTCTCTGCCTTGCTCCTCTGCCCTCTGTGCCTGCAGGCAGTGCCCTGAGCCCTGCTGTGCTTTGCAGAGGGGCTGCTCGTGGGCAGAGGTGTCTCTGTGCAGCGCTGCCCACTTGCCAGGAGCTCCCTCTGTCCCAGGAGTCCGGCCCAGCTCAGCAGCAAAGGACCAGCGCAAGGTGTCACTCTCTTTGCCCTCTGGGCTCCCTCCAGGTGTCCCTGGGTCACCAGGGGAACCTGCTGTGAAACAGGCTGAAGCAATCAAAAAGAGGTACGGGAACAGGGCCCTGCTGTCCAGGTGGGGCCCTGCTCTCCCGGTGGGGCCCTGCCCCACGCTGGGTGACCACAGCCTGGTTAAAACACACGCCCCACAGGGCTGCTCTGAAGAGCTTCCTCCTTTCCCAGGTGCAGAGGGGCATCCTGAGAAGCTGCTGCAGAGGTGGGTGAAGTTTTCCCTCGCTGTGCTGCCAAACCGGGGGCCAGGCAGCAGGCAGCAGGCAGCAAGACACAGGGAAGAAGCCTTCTGCCAGGCGAGACCCTTGTGGGAAGGGGTGAAAGGGACCTTTGCGCCCATGTAGGCAAGACATCTCCTTTGGACGCTCCGGCTGTAGGGACTCAGGAAGGTCCCCGACGCATGCCCCACATTTTTTATGAGCTTGTTTGCCCCATCGTGGGCCCCTTAGTGGGGAAGGCAGAGGATGTTGGTGCACCCTCCATCGCTTGGCATGCCCTTACACCAGACCTGAGGTGCAGTCCTTTCCCATCCATCTGACGAGGCTCAGGAAAGGCTCCAGCTTGCCATGGGAAACGGCCCCACCTGCCCCACTTCTTCTGCCAGCCTGGGGAGCTTTGATACCGGGTGAAAATGGGAGACAAAACTGCCCCGCGCTCATGCTGACTCCTCCTGTTGTTTCTTTTGCAGCGTGCTCCCCCCATGTGCAGGCAGATCCCCCAGGACGAAGGAGGCAGGCAGGCAGGAGCCAGCTCCTCCAGGCAGGCCCAGCGCTGCATTCCCATCGTCTGAAGGCTGCAAGAGAGCGCTGCGGGTACATGCCTTGCTGTGACTACCGTGCTGTTTGAGACTCAGCAAAAGCCTCTTTGTGCAGAGAGCCATCCTGAAAGGATCCCGTGGCTTGCATTCATTGGAACCTGTCTGTCACCTCCTTCAGACCTTCTTCATGAAAAGGAAGGTGCTGCACACCGTTCCCGCCTGTTATTGCCCCCTGGGTTGTCATGAAACACTTTATTCTGGCCAGGGGCTCTGGAAAACGTGCAAGTCCTTCCTAGGTCGTTGACAGTGGAGGTCTTTGGTCACTCAGCTGTGTTTGCCATGAGTTGAAGAGCCTGGCATGACTCCACGTCTCCTGATCTGTTAGGGGCAAAGCTGACCGACCGGCTGAGGCAAGGGGCAGCAAAGTGGGTCAGACCCAAAGGAAGCCCCTCCAGGAGCTGAGACTAATCCTGCTTGCTGCTGCATTTCCATCCCCTCCTGGAGGTCTGGCAGCTGTCCGCAGAGTGGGAGCAAGCGAAGACCCGTTGGCAAGAGCAGCGAGGGCAAGCAAAGGCAGAATGGGTGGCGTAGGAAGCCTGGTCTGCAGGGGAGGACCGACAGCTGCCCCAGGTACGGGCAGCAATTGATACTGCTGAGAGCAGCAGCGACCCTCTCTGTCAGGGCAGCCAGGGTGGCAGGTCTGCAGGGGGTGGGAGCAGGACTGACACCCAGTTGCAGGGCAGGGGTTTCCCCTGGGAGAGACCCAACACCACCATGCCCACTAAACCATGCCCCTGCGAGCGCAGGCAGTGGGAGTGCCTGCAACCAGCTTTGCTGCTGAAGGGGTCTGTGCGTAGAACGGGACTGCGAACGGTAAGGGAGCAGCTAACTTGGCTTACTCTCCTTAGACCAGAAATGCCTGTCTCAACAGTGCACCTGTAGCAAATTGCTTCACTCTTCCAAGTAATTTGAGGAAAGTACCAGCTCTCCCCAGGATGCCCCGAGAGCCAGTAGGCAGCCTTGGCTCGCCAGTGGCCTCGCTGCCCCTGTCCTCCAGGTGCTTTGGCTCAGTGGGCAGCTCGTGCTGCAGGAGAGCCAGGCATTGATGTCTGTAACGCTGGCTGATGAGCAGCATTGCTGTGGAAAGCCGCCTGCCTCACAGGAGCACGGAGTGTGCGGAGCTTGAGCCTCTGGGTATGAGGCAGGTTGTGAAATTCACCATCTGTCATCGCAGCACCTCTCTTCCTCTCGACCTTTTATGAAATTATTATTAAGTGATGGGCATTGCAACCCATCCTGTGTTTTCTGATCATTTGTTTTTGTCCATCTGAGGGAAAACCCCATGCCTTTCCTCAGCTGCAAATAGCAATAGAGGTAGCATTGCAGGTGGATATACTACTGGAGATGGAGATACCACTGGAGGAGCGGATGCCACTGCAGATACCTTTGCAGATGGGTGATCCCTTCCTAATAACACTGCAGATGCAGGTGCTGTTGCAGATGGCGTTCTGCAGATGCAGATACAGCAGAGGAAGACTATTCCACTGCCGATAGATACCACTGCAGATACCTTTGCAGATGCCCTTACAGATGGAGATGTCGTTGCAGATGCAGAATCCATTTACAGATGAAGATACCATTGCAGCTTCCATTGCAGATACAAATACCATTGCAGGTGGCGCTGCAGAATGAATTAGCATTGCAGATGCCAGTGCCGATACCTTTGCAGACGCACAATCCATTGGCCATAACACTGCTGATGCAGATACCAATGCAAACAGCATTGCAGATGCAGATGCCACTGGAGCTGTAGACACCTTTGCAGATAGCACTGCTGATGTAAACACTCTTGAAAAAGCCGGTATCATTGCAGATAAAGATACCATTGCATATTCCTTTGCAGATGCCATTGCAGCTGCATGCACCATTGCAGATGCCACTGAAGAAGTAGAGAGCACTGCAGATGCAGACACCATGGCAGATACCACTTCACTCTCAAATACCATTGCATACACCACACCACAGCAGGTAGCATTACTGATGCCATTTCAGATGCTGACGTCGCTGCAATTCAGACACCGTTACCGATGCAGATGCCATGGCAAATAGCGTTGCCAATGCAGGGACCAGAGCAGATGCAGAGTTTATTGCAGATGCTATCGCATTTCACACCCCCATGCAGACACCGTTACAGATGCAGGTATCATTGCAGACGCCGTTCCAGGGGCAAGTATGATTGCAGAGAGCATTGCAGGTGAACGCACAATTGAAGATGGAGATCCCAGTGGAGATGCAGATGCCACTGCAGATGTAGACCACATTGGAGATGCAGCTACTGTTGCAGATACTACTGCAGATGCAGGTGGCAATGCTGATTCTGATGCATATACCATTCCTGAGAATGTTGCAGATGCAGAAACCAAAGGCAATACCATTGTATATGCAGATACTGCTGCAGCTGCAGGTGCCATTTCTGATGCAGATACATCTACAGGTGCAGATTCCACTGTAGAAACCCCTGCAGAGACCATTGCTGATGTAAAGTCAGCTGCAGATACAATAGGAGAGGCAGGTGCTGTTGCAGATGCAGGTAGCACTGACGATGCAGAGGCCACTGCAGACACTCGCAGAATCACAGAATCATTAAGGTTGGAAAAGACCTGTAAGATCATCAAGTCCAACCATCATCCCAACACCACCATGCCCACTAAACCATGTCCCGCAGTGCCACGGCCACACGTTTTTTGAACACCTCCAGTGATGGTGACTCCACCACCTCCCTGGGCAGCCAGTTCCACTGTTTGACCACTGTCTCAGTAAAGAAATTTTTCCTCATATCCAGTCTAAACCTCCCCTGGTGCAAGTTGAGGCCATTTCCTCTCATTGTATCTCTAGTTACATGGGAGAAGAGACCAACGCCCACCTCACCACAACCCCCTTTCAGGTGGTTGCAGAGAGCGATAAGGTCTCCCCTCAGCCTCCTCTTCTGCAGACTAAACAATGCCAGTTCCCTCAGCCGCTCCTCATAAGACTTGTTCTCAGACCCCTCACCAGCTTCGTTGCCTCTCTCTGGCATTACAAATGCCACTGCAGATGCAGATACCTTTGCAGCGATGCAGATGCCATTGCAGATATCCTTGACGATGCCTTTCCAGGTACAGCCATCGACAGCAATACCATGAGGAAGATACCAATTCGATTGCAGGTACAATGGCAGATACAGACACAAAACACCTACCATTGCAGATTAAAGTACAGTCCCGGACACCAGTACCCACACAATTGCAGGTGCAGTCATAGATGCAGACAGAATTACACATACAATTGCAGCCACAAGATGAGCTACAGACATGAGTACACATTCAGTTACAAATATAGATACAGATACAGACACGTACCGGTAGTGGTGGATATACCACTGAAAGTACAGGCAGTATCTGCATCTGAATTGGGTGTCTGCAATGGCATCAGCATCTTCAAGAGCAACTCCAAAGGCAACTGCATCTGAAATTGTACTTGCATCTGCAAGGCCATCTGCAGTGGTATCTGCATCTGCGATGCTATCTCCAGTGGCACCAATGCCACTGTATCTTCAAAGCAATCGTCAGTGGCACCTCCTACTGCAATGGTGTCTGCAAAGGTACCTACACCTGCAATGGCATCTGCATTTGAAGTGGTGTCTGACATGGCCTTTGCATCTGCAGTGCTGTCTGTAATGGTTTCTGCATCTGCAAGGGCACCTGCACCGGCACCTGCATCTTCAATAGCATCCCCATCTGCAACTTCATCTGAAAGTGTATTTGCATCTGCAATGGCATCTGCATCTGCAGTGGTGTCTGCACTGGAGATTGCAGGCGACATTACAGATGCACACGCAGCATTCCAGATGCAGATGCATTTGCGAATGGTGTTGCAGGTTCAAGTGCTATTGCAGGCACCATTTCAGATGAACAAACCACTGCAGATAACCCTACAGATGCCAATATCATTACAGGTGCGGACTCACATTGAATTGTTGATACAATTGCAGATACAGGCACAAAACACATACAATTGCAGGCACATACAATTAAGATACAAGTGCACATTCAGCATTTAGCATTGCAAATGCCGTTGCAGATGCAGATACCATTGCCGATGCAAATACTCTTCCAGGTGGCACTACAGAATGAGATAGCATTGCAGACACCATTGCAGATACATTATCCATGCAGATACAGTTACAGGTTGTATTGGGTTTGTGTGGCAACGTTTTGGTTTCAGGAGGGGCTACAGGGGTGGCTTCTGTGAGAAGCTGCTAGACACTTCCCCTATGCCTGATAGAGCCAATGCCAGCCGGCTCCAAGACGGACCTGCCACTGGCTAAGGCCAAGCTAATCAGCAACAGTGGTAGCGCCTCTGTGATAACGTATTTAAGAAGGGGGGGAAAAACGGGGAAACGGCAGCCGGGGAAGAGAGGAGTGAGAATATGTGAGAGAAACAACTCTGCAGACACCAAGGTCAGTGAAGAAGGAGGGGGAGGAGGTGGTCCAGGCGCCGGAGCAGATTCCCCTGCAGCCCGTGGGGAAGACCATGGTGAAGCAGGCTGTCTCCCTCCAGCCCATGGAGGACCCCATGCAGGAGCAGGTGGCTGCCCGAAGGAGGCTGTCACCCTCTGGGAAGCCCACGCTGGAGCAGGCTCCTGACAGGACCTGTGGACCCGTGGAGAGAGGAGCCCACGCTGGAGCAGGTTTGCTGGCAGGATTTGTGACCCTGTGGGGGACCCACACTGGAGCAGTCTGTTCCTGAGGGACTGCACCCCGTGGAAAGGACCCATGCTGGAGCAGTTCGTGAAGAACTGTGTGCTGGTTTTGGCTGGGATGGGGTTAACTTTCTTCATAGCAGCTAGTCTGGGGCTGTGTTTTGGATTGTATGGGGCTGTGTTTTGGATTTGGGCTGGAAACAATGTTGATAAAGCAGGAATGTTTTAGTTACTGCTGAGCAGGGCTCACACAGCACCAAGGCCTTTTCTGCTCCTCACCCCACCCCACCAGTGAGTGGGCTGGGGGTGCACGGGAAGTTGGGAGGGAACACAGCCGGGACAGCTGACCCCAACTGACCAAAGGGATATTCCATACCATATGACATCATGCTCAGTATATAAAGCCGGGGGAGGAAGAAGGAAGGTGGGGACATTCGGAGTAATGGCGATTGTCTTCCCGAGCAACCGCTACGCGTGATAGAGCCCTGCTTCCCTGCAGATAGCTGAACACCTGCCTGCCGACGGGAAGTGGTGAATGAATTCCTTCTTTTGCTTTGCTTCTCCGCGCGGTGTTTCTTGCTCTACTTATTAAACTGTTTTTATCTCAGCCCACGAGTTTTCTCACTTTTACTCTTCTGGTTCTCTCCCCCACCCCACCTGGGGGGAGTGAGTGAGCAGCTGTGTGGTGATTAGTCCGGCTGGGCTTAAACCACGACAACTGTCTCCCGTGGGAGGGACCCCACGCTGGAGCAGGGGAAGAGTGTGAGGAGGAAGGAGCGGCAGAAATGACGTGTGATGAACTGACCACAACCCCCATTCCCTGTCCCCCTGCGCCGCTCGGGGGGAAGAGGTAGGGAACATCGGGAGTGAAGTTGAGCCCGGGAAAAAGGGAGGGGTGAGGAGAAGGTGTTTTTAAGATTTGGGTTTATTTCTGATTATTCTACTCTGATTTTGATTGCTGATAAATTAAACTAATTTCCCCAAGTCAAGTCTGTTTTGCCCATGATGGTAATTGGTGAGTGATCTCCCTATGTCCTTGTCTCGACCTACGAGCCTTTCGTCATATTTTCTCTCTCCTGTCCAGCTGAGGAAGGGGAGTGAGTGAGCGGCTGTGTGGTGATTAGTTGCCGGTTGGGACTAAACCACGACACAGGTACAGTTATGGGTACAGACACCATTAGAGACACAGATACCAGTACCATCAGAAGTACAGGTTCTGGTGCCATAATCCAGACTGATAGAATTACAAACACTGATTCACATTAAGTTGCCAATAGAGTTGCAGATGCAGGCACAAAATAGATAAAACTTCAGATACAGACACAATTGCAGTCAGCAATATAAGGACGCATTCAATTACACAGACAACAGCAGCTACAGCAAGTGATGCCATTATTGAGAGAGGTACCATGACAGACAGAGGAACGATTACACATAACGGCGCTGATAGGAATGCAGCCACCATTACACACAGATGTGCTGTTACAGGTATTGGTCCAGATAAATATACAGACACCTACACAGACAGTCACCAACATGGCTATGGATGAGGAAACAGAGATGGGTACAAATACAAAGACAGGCACAGGGACAGTTACAGAGATGGACACGATTACACATAGAGAGAGAGGCAGAGAAAGAACAGATACGTACCTTGAAACACACACAGATACAGTTGCCGATACAGGTACAGTTGGAGTTATAGCTACAATTACGGATACGGCTATCATTACTGTCCTGGTTTTGTCTGGGATGGAGTTAACTTTCTTCCTAGTAGCTGGTATAGTATTGTGCTTTGGATTTAGGATGAGAATAATGTTGATAACACACTAATGTTCTAGTTGTTGCTGAGCAGTGCTTCTACTAAGTCAAGGACTTTTCAGCTTCTCACAGTGCCCTACCAGGTGCATGAGAAGTTGGGCAGGGACACAACTGGGACAGCTGGCCCCAACTGACCAAAGGGAGATCCCATACCATCTGACATCATGCTCAGCATATAAAGCTGGGGGAAGAAGAAGGAACGGGGGGGACGTTGGGAGTGATGGCGCTTGTCTTCCCCAGTAACCGTTACGCGTGATGGAGCCCTGCTTTCCTGGAGATGGCTGAACGCCTGCCTGCCAATGGGAAGTAGTGAATGAATTGCTTGTTTTGCGTTTTGCTTGCTTGCGCGGGTTTGCTTGCCCTATTAAACTGTCTTTAACTCAACCCACCACTTTTCTCACTTTCACTCTTCTGATTCTCTCCCCCATCCCACCGGGGGGAGAGAGCGAGCAGCTGTGTGGTGCTTGGTTGCCGGCTGGGGTTAAACCACCACAATAACACATACAGATACCATTACACTTACCGATAAACATATAGAAGGTGCTACCGAAGATACTGCTGCAGATGCCCCTGAAGATACCACTGCAGATGCAACTACTATTGCAGATGCAAATACTGCTGAAGATGGCAACAGCAAATACCATGGCAGACACCACTGCAGATACCTTTGCAGATGCACAATCCATTCCTCGTAACATTTCAGATGCAGAAACCAATGCAAACAGCATTGCAGATGCAAATGCCATTTCAAATGGAGATGCCACGGCAGACGCAGGTACCATTACAGGTGCCAAAACGCTGCAGGTATTTTTTAAGACGTCAATTGAATAGGGGTATACCACTGGACATACAGATACCACTACAGATACCATTGCAGTTGCAGGCACCCTTGTAAATGAAGATGTCATTGCAGATACGGATACCACGGAAGATGCAGAAACAATTGCAGATACCATGTTGCACGCAAATATCATTGCATGCACTACTGCAGAGAGCATTACAGATACCATTTCAATAGGGACACCGTCACAGATGAAGATACCATTACCGATGCACATGCACTGGCAGAGAGCATTAGCAATACAGGGACCATGGAAGCCGCAGAGGATATTACAGATACTATTGCATTTTGCATACCCGCGCGACAAGAAACTCTTTGCTTACAATCAACAAATCTAGGAGGGCGCCTTCCCTAGTCAGCTCCCTTAGTAGCCACACCAAAAAGTTACCTTCAATGTGCTTCTGGAATTTCCTGAACTTGTTTGTGTCCGCTGCATGATATTCCCACTTAACGACTGAGACATTGCAATCACCTAAAAGAATCTTTGGAAACAAGAAACCCCTAGGGTTCTTGTGGCTTTTCTTATGCTAATTGCACTCCATTTAAAAAACTATTCTCAACCTATTGCTGCTACAGCCCAGAAAACCCCAGAATGTCAGGCACCGCCAAAGCATGAAGGTGGGCATGGAAACGGAAAGCTTCCAGAAAGAGCCTCCTACTCCAAGACAGAGACCGAGAGGGGACATGGGAGTGCAGATGCAGTCACCAAAGTGCCAAATAAGGGAGGACGAAAGCATTTTTATTCTTTTGTTGTTGTTTATTGCCCAGTCGTGAAGGTGCGGAGGGCAAGCCGCCGGTAGGGATCCTGCCGGCTGCTCCTGCAACGCTGTTGGTGCCACCTCACACAAAGGAGCCCGGACGTCTGGGGTACTGCCAGGTGATCCCTGTGGCAGGTGGACCCAATGCCAGCGACGATTCTTCTTGAGATGGATGCACCTCTGTGGGCCTCATGCCATCCTTTGGTGGGCTGTCATGCCTGGGCCTCACACCGTGCCTCAGCAGATAGACACGCCAGGCCCGCGTGCTGTTCCCCTGTGTGGCCGCCACAGGGGGTGATTTTGTTCCTCCTCCTGTGAGGCGCCCTTCTCCTCCGCGGTTGCGGTAAGGGGCTCTGTGGCGTCCGCCGCAAAGGTGGGCAGCTATCCACCTCGCTTCTCCGGCTCCTCTTCCTTCCAAGCATGCTTGGCATGCGAGGGCCTGGAAGCTCGGCAAACTGTGGGCCAGCTGCAGGGGCCCCTGTTTTTATAGGGCCGGAACAAAAGGCAGTGAGGTGGCTGGTGACAGCAGGAGGCCACTGTGATGGCGATTATGACTGTGGCCAATGCGTGTGACCAAATATGGCGGGTTTGGGCGTGGGGGGCCTGTGGCCTCAAAGGCGCCCAAATGTGGGAGAAGGAGGAGGGCCACGGGGGCTGAGGGCCCCTTTCCTGGGGCTCGCTCCCACCTGCCTTGTTGCTTGCCCGAGAGAAAGGCTGCCCCCTGGGCACAGGGACCACCCTCCACCTCCCCTCATAAGCCCTGGGCTCCAGCCCCCTCCTCATCCCGTGCCTGCGGTCCCCTCGACAAGACGGTGGCAGCCATGTTGCAGGAGGGTCAGGGGTCCTCAGTGACCCCCCCACCGACCCTGCGCCCTGCAAGTGGCACAGCCCCGTGCACTCGACAGTGGCTGCGAGGGTCAAAGCCTGCCACATCCCACCGGCAGGAAAGGGAGGCCCAGCCAGCCTGCGCAGGGTCTGCCAGTGCTCCGTGAGGGAGTTGTTGATTGCTAAGTGTGATGTGAGTCCCTTTCCCATCCCCCGGTCCTGCCCCAACAATGTGGAGAGGTGTCATCTCTTCTGCACGGAGCCCCGAGGGGAAGGGGAGGAGAGGGCCGGAACATTCGACTCCTGCCTCCAGATCCTTTATAAAAACTTTAAAGAGCTCTGGCCTAAAACGGAGCCCTGGGGAACCCCACTGTTCACTGCCGGCCAGCCTGATGTAACCCCCTTTACTATAACACTTTGAGCCCGGTCTGTCAGCCAGTTGTTCACCTAACCTAACATGGACTTGACTAGCTGTAGGCTGGACATTTTGTCCAGAAGGGTACTGTGAGAGACGGTAGCGAAAGCTTTGCCAAGCTCCAGAAAACCCACATCTACTGGCTTCCCTTGGTCTACTGGATGGGTGACCTTGTCGTAAAAGGAAATTAAGTTAGTTCAGCAGGACTTTCCCCTCATGAACCCGTGCTGGCTATGACCAATGACTGCGTTGTCTCTCAAGTGTTTCTCCATAACTCCCAGAATGACCTTCTCCGAAATTGTACCTGGCAGTTAAGCGAGACTGACAGGCCTGTAATTACCAGGGTCTTTCTTCTTACCCTTCTTGAGAACTGGGACAACATTTGCCAGCTTCTGGTCGACTGGGACCTCTCCAGACTCCCGAGACCGTCGAAAAATAATGGAGAGAGGTCCCGCAATACCGTCGGCCAGCTCTTTCAGTACGCTGGGACGAATCCCATTGGGCCCCGTAGCCTTAGGTGTATCCAGCTGGAGCAGCAAGTCTCAGAAATTTCTGAGTTGGCTGGGAGTTTATCATGCCCCCAGTCACAGTCTTCCAACAGAGGGCTTGGCGGGTGGGGGCATGGGGCGGGTCCCAGGACCCATCATCGATGTTAAAGACAGAGGGGAAGAAGGCCCGAAACGTCTCTGCTTTGTCTACAGCCCTATTTGTGAGGTGACTGAGCTCATCAAGCAACGGACCAACGTTATCTCTGATCCTGCTTTTGCTGTGAACGTATTTTAAGAAGCCCTTTCTGTTGTCCTTCAGCCCAGTTCAGCACCCATCACAGGGCACCACACGGCTGGGTCCATACTCCTGCTCACAGCAGTTGTAACACAACCAGCTTTCGCAGCTGCAATAGTGTCATGAGTCCAGAGCTGTCGGCTGTCCCGCACAGCACATCCTGACAGCAGTTCACGTCCGCAGAGGAACGCAGGCAACGTAAAGCTATTGCCTTGTGTTTGCTGCAAGAGGGAGAAAACTTAGCAGCCCTAGCCTCCCCCAGGAGGTTGCTCAAAGTGCCCTCCAACCTGACTTGGAACACTTCCAATGATGGGACGTCCACAACTTCTCTGGGCAACCCGTTCCAGCGTCTCACCACCCTCACCGTAAAACATTTCTTCCTTACGTGCAATCAAAACCTACCTTCTTTCAGCTTAAAACCCTCGCCCCTTGTCCTGTCAATACAGACCCTGGTAAAAAGTCTCTCTGTGCCTTTCCTATAAGCCCCCTTTATATACTGAAACGCGACAGAAAGGTCTCCCTGGAGCCTTTTCTTCTCCAGGCTGAAAACCCTCAGCTCTCTCAGCCTTTCTGCCCAGGAGAGCTGTGCCAGCCCTGGGATCGTTCCTGTGGCCTCCTCTGCACCTGCTCTAACAGGTCCATGTCTTTCTTGCGCTGGGGAGCCCAGAGCTGGATGCAGTGCTCCAGCCAGGGTTGCAGGGGAATGGAGTAGAGGGGCAGAATCCCTTCCCTCGACCTGCTGCCCACGCCTCTTTTGATGCAGCTGTCGCGTTAAAAGGAATGTAGTTTCGAAATTTCTCTGTCAGAGTGCCGGGACATTCACTGATTCGTTTATTCAGAGCCCCAGCAAAAGGACTTGCACTGAGCAGATGCACAAAAATCGAAAGCAGTTATTTTATTGAAAGCGACAGAAACAGATTCGAGATTGCCGTTGATAAAATCACTAACTACAATAGTGCTACTAATGAAGGTTGATATTGCTAGCAAACTTGATAGCAATGCAACAACCCCGGGATAACTTTCACCCAGAGGGTGAGAGGTGCAGCGCTTACCCCGAATGGCGTCCCTGCCTGGGGTGGAGGAAGAGGACGCAGCCCATCGACTGGTCCGTCAGGTATCGAGGTTCTTCTCTCCCACTTTAACAATCATTTTCTCTGTCTTTTATCCCCAAAACTGCGAGGTTCCACCCATATGTAACGTGTAGCATGATTTGGGTGGAGAGACGAGTGCTATAGTCCTATATGTTTAGCGTGATCTCGTTAATCTTCATTAGCATATGCAGGGTGTGAGTTGTAATATGCATTTCACCGGTAATGAGGCAAAGGGCAGCTATCAGACACGAAGCCTTTCGAAGAAACAAAGAACCCTTCAGATTCCTGTTATTTTGCTTTCTTTGCTGACCACAAGCAGGGCTGTCCTGCCTCCACAGGGCCCCCTCCCCTGTGTTAGCCAGGCAAGTCTCCACTCCCCTGGGTCCCACGAGAGATAGCAAGGGCAGTCTAAATGGTTCTTAGTGCACAGGAATCCCACCTCGTTATCAAAATTCCACAGCAGCCCAAGACACACTTGTCTTTCTGAGCTGCAAGCGCACAGTGCCGGCTCACGCCCAGTTTTTCATGTACCACTGCACCCCCAGCTTACTGGCTGGCAGGGCTGTGTGTGAACAGAGTAGGCCTTGGCGCCGTGCAAGCAGGGCTCAGCAACAGCTGAATCCTGGGTATGCTACCAACACTGGTTTGGTCACAGATCCAAACTTCGGCACCATATGGGCTGCTAGGGAGAAAATGGACTCCATCCCAGCCAAAAGCAGAGCAGACGGTGTCTCTGTGGTGGCTCGATAGCAGCTTTGTGCTGCTCTGTGTTTTACTTATGGCTTTGCCTTATGTGATCTGTTTAGCGTGCACCCAAGGGAGGGGCTGGGGCTGGTATTGCCCTACAGCGTATCGCCGTCCTGTGCACCCCAGGACAGAGCTGGCACGGGGAGCAGAGGTGGGGGTGATGACCTGTTAAGGAGCCCCAGCAGTGCCTCTGTGGCTCAGAATTTAGCAGGCCAGTCCCACCAGGGAAGCTGGGTTGCCCCAGCCCGTCGGCAGGTCCCATGCCCAGCTCCCTGCCTGCTGACACCGTGGGCATCCACATCCCTCCGTGCCTTGATATGAAGATCGGCCCAGAATTGGTGAATTCCTGGCTTTGCTGCCGTTACGACCCGGACAATTGTGCTACTGATCTGTATTTATTGCTCCGCCATTATTCTGAAATGAACAGTCGACCCCTGAAGCTGTTGGTTGGGAGTCTGGGCAATGGTCTTGGGGGGCGGGGGGGGTGGTTTCAGCTCCTCGGGGGCTGGAGGGCGCCGGGCTGGTCCCACAACAGGCGGCTGGCTGAGTAAGACAGCCAGGGGGGCCAGGGTGGAGGCGCCTGTGGCGGGCGGGCTGGTGTTCCAGGCACAGGTGGTGGCTGCTGGTGTCAGGTCTGTCTCTCAGAGGTGATGGGGTGAGCGGTCCGGTTGTTTGGGTGTTAGGGGAGGCTGCAGTAGGTGGGCCAGGCTTCCAAAGCTGTGGAGACGTGCCTGCGGAGAGAGGAGGCTGCTGAGACCCCGCTGTGGCTGTGGTGCTGGGCAGGGTCGAGGGTGCAGGGCAGTGCTGGGTGCCCCATGGGGTGTGGGCGCGTGGCTGCACCGGGGAGCTGTGGGCACGGAGAGCTCCATGCAGAAAACGGGGCACCCCGCACCTCTTGGTTGGGGCTCTACTCGCCTGCCCGTGGCTCATCTCCTCTCGGCCCCGACCATCCTGACCTGCCTGCTCTGCATGTGCCAGAAAGAAGATGTGAGCCCGGCAGACCGAGGGAAGCAAAGCTGGGCATGGCACTGCAGGGCCAGGAGAGCCTCCTGTTCTCCTTTCTCAGCGTGCCTGGCAGAGACCAGCACTTGGCTCCCCTGCCCCTCCCTGACCAGACAAGCGGACAGCCTCGGCGCTCTGTTCGGTGAGGTGCTCTCCACCCTCTCTTTAGAATCCGTATCCAAAGAGATACATACCCCTGCACAGACAAAACCCCTGCCTGAGCTGAGAACACACGCTCTGGCAGTGTTTGGGAGCAGACGGGACAGACTGACTCTCTCTCTCTCCAAAGCAAGGCTGATAGCTGGGAAGGTTCGTCACCACGGTCTGAGCTGCTGGGACACCTTGGCCGAGGTGAACATCTGGGATTTACGGCATCACCTAACAGGGTGATTTCTGCTGGGAGGTCCGCTGGGAGGGAGATGTCACTATCGTGCTTCTCACTTTCTATGGCAGTGTCACCCCTCGTCGTTTTCCTTCTGGACCTTGCGCTGCCTGTGTCTGTGGCTGGGTCTGCTCTTGTCGAGGCAGCGTCACTTTTAACTCATACTTGCAACAGTAAGAACGGGTTTCAGAGAAGACTGCCCATGAATGGAGAGGCCGCTTAAAACATCTTACAGCAGAAATGTCCGTAGAGTCTGGCCAGTAACTAACTCGGCACGCCAGGATACCCGACCTCTAAATGCTTCATGCTAATAGCAGCCACCTAATACAGAGGTTTGGCAACACCCCCCGCCAACAACTCACTGTTTTCTCTTCCTCCGCAGGCGGATTGCACACCACAATACCATCCCAAGCAGCACGCAGCCCAAGACCACCACGGCGCCTCCTATGAAGAACTTCTGGAAACCATTAGGATTTGTAGAATTTGCGTTTCTCTTGCCATCCACACCTGGAGGAAGAATTCTGTATGTTAGTGTGTCCTGCACATCGTGGGAGGTACAGCCGTTCCTGGCTTCTTTTAGAACACTTGCTCTGCACTAACAGCATGGCTGATGACACCATGTGCATTAGTGGGCACCAGGGGAAGAGCCTGCAGACACGCAGTGATTTATGACACTGGATGACCGAAGGAAAGCAATTACCTGGCACGCCTGTTGATTGAATTGCCGCCGTTTTTTTGTCAGAGACTGGCACCGCGAGACCCCCTCCTTCCTGAAGTGCCTCCTTCTCCACAGTCTCACCATCTGTCTCTTTAGAAAGAAGGTGGGTCAGCTTAATTAGAAGTGGCCATTCCTCATCGGAAACACGGTACCTTCAGGAGGCAATACTTCTCCAAATACATTAGAGAAACAAAGCCTGGGCATTTGGGGATGCACCTAGTCACTAGTCCGAACAACGTGTCATTCATGGAGAAAAGCGTAAGCGCTAGACCCTTTCCAGTTTACCAGTAGACAGCAAATCCTGACCTGCTGAGAGACTAGGAGATTGCATGGCACCTTCTTGTTCACATTTCACTTTTAGTGCATTTTTAGCAAACTGCAAGATGATGGTAAATTACTTCCTTCAGAGAGGACAGGAAGGCGCTGTAGCTGGTTCAGCTGGGGAAAGAGCCCTCTTGAGAAGCACTTCCCATCACGCCAACTCCATCACGTGGTCATTGTAACAGACACACATGGTGGACTGAACCCCCAGCTCTTGCAGCCATATTCTGGGCACTTTCACAAGTGGCAGTGAAGAGCCCACAGTCCCCCAAAACAAGAGGAAGCCCTCAACCAAGTGTCTGAAAACACAACTAGAAACAGACAGCTAAACCACCCGAGACTGAATGCACAGCCCTTCATTTTAGCTGCCTTCAAGTTGGGTGTCCAGCCTCAAGCTGGGTGTTCAGCTTTCACCCGTCCCTGACCCCGAGCTGTCACCGAGAGTCCTCAGACATCAAGGAGAACAACGGGGCTGGACCAGGCTGTGAAGCTGGGGTGCTCCGATCCTGGCCGCTCCCAGCGACCCCAAGCTGTCTGCGCATCCTCTCCACCTCCCAAGGGCACTCTCCCCGCTGGCAACGGCCAGGGTGCTGGCCCTCTCACGGCTTATCGAGAATCAGCTCCTCGGCGAGTCCCTCACACACTCAAGGATTGAGCACCGACATTTCCTGCCAGCTGGGTACCAACGTCTGCCCTGAACGGCTCTGACCAGTAATGCTGGTCACAAGTGGAGTCCCCCAGGGCTCAGTTTTGGGACCGGTCTTGTTTAATGTCTTTATTGATGATCTGGATGAGGGGATAGAGTGCACCCTCAGCAAGTTTGCAGACGACACCAAGTTGGGAGGGAGTGTTGATCTGCTTGAGGGTAGGAAGGCTCTGCAGAGGGATCTGGACAGGCTGGATCGATGGGCTGAGGCCAACCGGATGAAGTTCAATAAGGCCAAGTGCCGGGTTCTACACTTCGGCCACAACAACCCCAGGCAACGCTACAGGCTTGGGGATGAGTGGCTGGAAAGCTCCCCCGCAGAAAAGGACCTGGGGGTGTTGATCGACAGCCGGCTGAATATGAGCCAGCAGTGTGCCCAGGTGGCCAAGAAGGCCAACGGCATCCTGGCTTGTATCAGAAATGGTGTGGCCAGCAGGAGCAGGGAGGTGATCATGCCTCTGTACTCGGCTCTGGTGAGGCCGCACCTCGAATACTGTGTTCAGTTTTGGGCCCCTCACTACAAGAAAGACATCGAGGTGCTGGAGCATGTCCAGAGAAGGGCGACGAAGCTGGTGAGGGGTCTGGAACACAAGTCTTATGAGGAGCGGCTGAGGGAGCGGGGGTTGTTTAGCCTGGAGAAGAGGAGGCTGAGGGGAGACCTTATCGCTCTCTACAACTACCTGAAAGGGGGTTGCAGAGAGGTGGGTGCTGGTCTCTTCTGCCAAGTGACTAGTGACAGGACTAGAGGAAATGGCCTCAAGTTGCGCCAGGGGAGGTTCAGGCTAGATATTAGGAAAAAGTTCTTTACTGAGAGAGTAGTGAAACCTTGGAAGAGGCTGCCCAGGGAGGTGGTAGAGTCACCCTCCCTGGAGGTATTCCATGCTATAACTGGGGCAGCAGCTGTCCCTGGGACTCAGCTGGAACCATAATGGGCAGCAGAGGCTCTGGAAAATCTCTGCAGCTTGCCAGCGCATGCAAGGCATGAAATTGAGTGTCACCGCAGTGAGGCTCCGATCGATCCCTTCCTGCTGTGTAGGCTACCGCTTGTCCATGCATGCCTCTAAAACCTCAGCTTCCCAAGTCTTCTGCTTAAGAGTGGTATATATACCCACCACGTGCTGCTTTGTCCAATTCCTTCAGGACTTCCTTTAGCAATCCTGATGACTGCTCGGAAGAGTTTCCTATTCCGGCTCTATCCTTTGCTCTTTGAGGACCTTAACGGAAAGTATGAAGTTAAATTTCTCACAAATAAAATACTGAAAACGAGTGCCTAGTCTGTAAAGTCAGCCAAGACTGCCTACTCACCCCTGGGCTGCCAGGTAACCTCCAGCGCAGGATCGAGCTGAGAAGTTGGAAAAGCCCTCTCTGTACTCACATCTGCAACCAAACACAGACGAGAAGATTCCATCATACCTTGTGATATACACCGTCATAGCTGAACAGCACGGCATATGAGGGGATCACGTAATGACATGGCACACACGAGGCAGGTGTATATTGTCCCAGCTGCAAGAGATGCCTCGCTCACATTTGGGCTTTGAGCTGGCAGCTCTCAAAGGAAGTAAAAAGCCATGACGTACCCAGGCGATCTCCCAGCGTGACAGCCCTGGAACCCAGCCGCGAGGCTGGATATCCGTCGCCTGCAGGCACGTCTGTAAACCAACAGAACAGAGAAGCTCCCCTTAAATACTACAATATACTTCTTCAGATCTGAAAGGCAGCGAATGCAGTTCAAACACGGAATTGCTCCATGGCACTCGTCTCTCCCTTCCACTCAGGAGCATCGTGCAGCCAGTTACTGGGTGCCTGGACCATGTCGGTCTAAAGCAAACCATGCACGGAGCTGTTGGGAGAAAGCACTCCCTGGAGCTCACACCAGCTCTAAACTCAACCCCAACAAGCCTGCTGGCTTTGCAGCCGGCACGGGAAGCAGCGCGGGGTCGGAGAGGCTGGGAAAGAATGCTTTGCAAAGCAGAGCGCCCCGGGGCACATCATTGAGCCCGACCCTTTGCCTCTCTGCTCTTCTGCATGTCTGAGCACCAGCCAAGAAAAGATGAAGTTGAATTTCATATGAAGAGAATATTAAAGCCTACATGCTCATTCGTTCAAGCGACATACCTGTGGGATCGCCCTCAGTCTCCCAGACGAGATCTGGCTGAGGAGTCGGGTGGCCGTCACCTACTGGCAGAGCTGTAACCAAGCACGTTTCCATTAGGTGTTGTGATCTACTTCTTTCTCAGTGACCTGCAGTGACTGGAGGGGGGTCAGGTAATGACGGGGGACCCAGACGTGGGTGGAGATTTCCAAAGCTGCAGAGGGGCCTGGGTGACCTGTTGGCTGGCACCCGGAAGCTCTCAACACACTGTCTCCAGGCCATGTGCAACACCCCTCAAGGACCAGCTGGACACACGTATGTCCCCTCGGGGATTTCTTACTGGGAGGTCTCTACAGTGCACAAAGGAAGCCCACATGAAAGCACTGGAGGAAATAAACGATCATTCACACGTCTCGTGGAGAAGAGCCCACTGGCCAGTGAGAGTCTGCACCAGTGCTGCCCCATCTGTTCCCCGGGCTGCAGGCCGGGGCTGTGTGTCCCATGGGGACCTCGGTTTGCCCAAGGAGAGCACTGCAGGGCAACAGCAGGAATGCTCCCGTTGTCCTGAGCAGACATCTCCCGAGGACAGATGTCCCCGAGGCTGAAAGGCAGGACCCAGCCTAGGAGTGGCAGAGCCAAGCCCTGGGCATGGCTGTGCCTGTGAAAGGCTTCCCAGGTCAGGGCGACACAGGGCCATCTGTAGGGACGGTTTCTCACCTCGTGGTGTTGCTCCTGGCCCCACCGTTCACCTGGAAAATGCCCCCGCAGAGGCTGCAGCCCCCTGCACCTCCCTGCGGGGCATCTTTCCTACTGCCTGCAGAGCTGGACACAGCTCACCTGGCCCATTCCAGCCCCGCTGCCCTCCCGGCCCTGCCCCACCACAAGCCCAGCCCCGCTGTCTACCCCGAGGAGTGGTGAGTGCTGCACCATGCTGCCAGGGCTGGGTGCTGGCCCTCGCCTGCCCGCCTACCTAATCCCCGCGCTCGCCACGGAGCAGCCCCAACGTCCCAGGCTCGCAGGGCCACCAGGAGGAGGATAAGGAGGTGGGGGGGGGCCATGGACCCACGCTCCTGCATCATGTTACTGCCGCTGCTGCTACTGCCGCTGCTTCTGCTGCCACTGCCGCTGCTGGCACTGCTGGAGCGGTGCCCGCGGCCCGGCAGTGCACATCACAGCGTGGCCCAGCGGGGCTCTGTGACCTCACAGCGCGGCCTCCCCACTGCGGTCATGCCACTGGGACACTGCCCCTCCCCCAAGCACCGCCCCCAGCATGCCCTGCCCCCACATGTCACCGCAGGAGGGCGGGGCTCCTGGAGGGGCAGGAGACTGAGACTGCCCCATCCTGCCCCCCTGGCGGGGCCTCGTGCAGCCGAGGCCTTCCACCTCATGGACCTCTCTGGGCGTTGCGGCCAGATCTCCGGTGCTCTGGGGCAGCTGGCATGTCCGGGAGCAGCCCTGTCCAACGCCCGTTCCGTGTATCCTGATGGCACTAGCCTCACCACCCCAGAGACAACAGTCCTCCTCAGATAGCCGTTCTTGGCTTCTTTTAAAACACATGCTCTGCACTAACAGTTTAGCTGTTGATACCATATGCAGTAGTGGGCATCAGGGGAAGAGCCTGCAGACACGCAGTGACTTATGACACTGGATGACAGAAGGATAGCAATTACCTGGCACGCCTGTTGATTGAATTGCCCCTGTTGTTTCAGTGGAGACTGGCACTGTGAAACGCCCTCCTTCCTGAAGTGCTGCCTTCTCCACAGTCTCACCATCCGTCTCTTTAGAAAGAAGGTGGGTCAGCTTAATTAGAAGTGGCCGTTCCTCATCGGAAACACGGTACCTTCAGGAGGCAATACTTCTCCAAATACATTAGAGAAACAAAGCCTGGGCATTTGGGGGATGCACCTAGTCACTAGTCCGAACAACGTGTCATTCATGGAGAAAAGCGTAAGCGCTAGACCCTTTCCAGTTTACCAGTAGACAGCAAATCCTGACCTGCTGAGAGACTAGGAGATTGCATGGCACCTTCTTGTTCACATTCCATTTGGTACATTTTTGGCAAACTGCAAGATGATGGTAAATTACTTCCTTCAGAGAGGACAGGAAGGCGCTGTAGCTGGTTCAGCTGGGGAAAGAGCCCTCTTGAGAAGCACTTCCCATCACGCCAACTCCATCACGTGGTCATTGTAACAGACACACATGGTGGACTGAACCCCCAGCTCTTGCAACCATATTCTGGGCACTTTCACAAGTGGCAGTGAAGAGCCCACAGTCCCCCAAAACAAGAGGAAACCCTCAACCAAGTGTCTGAAAACACAACTAGAAACAGACAGCTAAACCACCCGAGACTGAATGCACAGCCCTTCATTTTAGCTGCTTTCAAGTTGGGTGTCCAGCCTCAAGCTGGGTGTTCAGCTTTCACCCGTCCCTGATCCCGAGCTGTCACCGAGAGTCCTCAGACATCAAGGAGAACAACGGGGCTGGACCAGGCTGTGAAGCTGGGGTGCTCCGATCCTGACTGGGGGATGCCTGCAGCCCAGGCAAAGTTGGCCGCTCCCAGCGACCCCAAGCTGTCTGCGCATCCTCTCCGCCTCCCCGCTGGCAGTCTCCCCGCTGGCAATGGCCAGGGTGCTGGCCCTCTCACGGCTTATCAGGAATGAACTCCTTGGCAAGTCCCTCATGCACTCAAGGAGTGAGCATCGCCAGTTCCTGCTAGCTGGGTACCAACGTCTGCCCAGAACGGCTCTGACCAGTAACGCTGTAACTGGGGCAGCAGCTGTCCCTGGGACTCAGCTGGAACCATAACGGACAGCAGAGACTCGAAAATCTCTGCAGCTCGCCGGCGCCTGCAAGGCATGAAATTGAGCGTCACCGCAGTGAGGCTCCGATCGATCCCTTCCTGCTGTGTAGGCTACCGCTTGCCCATGCATGCCTCTAAAACCTCAGTTTCAAAATCTTCTGGTAAGAGTGATATACACCCACTCCTTCAGGAGTTCCTTTAGCAATTCTGATGACCGCTCAGAAGAGTTTCCTATTTCAGCTTTATCATTTGCTTTTTGAGGACCTTAACGGAACATATGAAGTTAAATTTCTCACAAATCAAATATTGAAAACAAGTGCCTAGTCTGTAAAGTCAGCCAAGACTGCCTACTCACCCCTGGGCTGCCAGGTGAGCTCCAGCGTAGGATCCATCCAAGAAGTCGGAAAAGCCCTCCTTGTACTCACATCTGCAACCAAACACAGACGAGAAGTTTCCATCGTACCTTGTGATATACACCGTCATAGCTGAACAGCACGGCATATGAGGGGATCACGTAAAGATACGGTGCACACGAGGCAGGTGTATATTGTCCCAGCTGCAAGAGATGCCTCGCTCACATTTGGGCTTTGAGCTGGCAGCTCTCAAAGGAAGTAAAAAGCCATGACGTACCCAGGCGATCTCCCAGCATGACAGCCCTGGAACCCAGCCGCGAGGCTGGATATCCGTCGCCTGCAGGCACGTCTGTAAACCAACAGAACAGAGAAGCTCCCCTGAAATACTTCAATATGCTTCTTCAGATCTGAATGGCAGTGAATGCAGTTCAAACACGGAATTGCTCCATGGCACTCGTCTCTCCCTTCCACTGAGGAGCATCGTGCAGCCAGTTACTGGGTGCCTGGACCATGTCGGTCTAAAGCAAACCATGCACGGAGCTGTTGGGAGAAAGCACTCCCTGGAGCTCACACCAGCTCTAAACTCAACCCCAACAAGCCTGCTGGCTTTGCAGCCGGCACGGGAAGCAGCGCGGGGTCGGAGAGGCTGGGAAAGAATGCTTTGCAAAGCAGAGCGCCCCGGGGCACATCATTAAGCCCGACCCTTTGCCTCTCTGCTCTTCTGCATGTCTGAGCACCAGCCAAGAAAAGATGAAGTTGAATTTCATATGAAGAGAATATTAAAGCCTGCATGCTCATTCGTTCAAGTGACATACCTGTGGGATCGCCCTCAGTCTCCCAGACGAGATCTGGCTGAGGAGTCGGGTGGCCGTCACCTACTGGCAGAGCTGTAACCAAGCACGTTTCCATTAGATGTTGTGATCTACTTCTTTCTCAGTGACCTGCAGTGACTGGAGGGGGGTCAGGTAATGACGGGGGACCCAGACGTGGGTGGAGATTTCCAAAGCTGCAGAGGGGCCTGGGTGACCTGTTGGCTGGCACCCGGAAGCTCTCAACACACTGTCTCCAGGCCATGTGCAACACCCCTCAAGGACCAGCTGGACAAACGTACGTCCCCTCGGGGCTTTCTTACTGGGAGGTCTCTACAGTGCACAAAGGAAGCCCACATGAAAGCACTGGAGGAAATAAACGATCATTCACACGTCTCGTGGAGAAGAGCCCACTGGCCAGTGAGAGTCTGCACCAGTGCTGCCCCATCTGTTCCCCGGGCTGCAGGCCGGGGCTGTGTGTCCCATGGGGACCTCGGTTTGCCCAAGGAGAGCACTGCAGGGCAACAGCAGGAATGCTCCCGTTGTCCTGAGCAGACATCTCCCGAGGACGGATGTCCCCGAGGCTGAAAGGCAGGACCCAGCCTAGGAGCGGCAGAGCTAGGCCCTGGGCATGGCTGTGCCTGTGAAAGGCTTCCCAGGTCAGGGTGACACAGGGCCATCTGTAGGGACGGTTTCTCACCTCGTGGTGTTGCTCCTGGCCCCACCGTTAACCTGGAAAATGCCCCCACAGAGGCTGCAGCCCCCTGCACCTCCCTGCGGGGCATCTGTTTCCCACTGCCTGCGGAGCTGGACACGGCTCACCTGGCCCATTCCAGCCCCGCTGCTCTCCTGGCCCTGCCCCACCACGAGCCAAGCCCTGCCGTCACCCCAAGGAGTGGTGAGTGCTGCACCAAGCTGCCAGGGCTGGGTGCTGGCCATCGCCTGCCCGCCTACCTAATCCCCGTGCTCGCCACGGAGCAGCCCCAACGTCCCAGGCTCGCAGGGCCACCAGGAGGAGGATAAGGAGGTGGGGGGGGGCCATGGACCCCCGCGCCTGCATCATGTTGCTGCCGCTGCTGCTACTGCCGCTGCTGCTGCTGCCACTGCCGCTGCTGGCACTGCTGGAGTGGTGCCCGCGGCCCGGCAGTGCACATCACAGCGTGGCCCAGCGGGGCTCTGTGACCTCACAGCCCGGCCTCCCCACTGCGGTCATGCCACTGGGGCACTGCCCCTCCCCCAAGCACCGCCCCCAGCATGCCCCGCCCCCACATGTCACCGCAGGAGGGCGGGGCTCCCGGAGGGGCGGTAGACTGAGACTGCCCCATCCTGCCCCCCTGGCGGGGCCCCATGCAGCTGAGGCCTTCCACCTCATGGACCTCTCTGGGCGTTGCGGCCGGATCTCCGCAGTGCTGGGGCAGCTGGCATGTCCTGGAGCAGCCCTGTCCAATGCCCATTCTGTGTTTCCTGCTGTGAAATTGATCGTCACCACAGTGAGGGTCCGATCGATCCCTTCCTGCTGTGTAGGCTACCGCTTGTCCATGCATGCCTCTAAAATTTCAGATTCCCAAGTCTTCTAGTTAAGAGTGATATATATACCCACCACGTGCTGCTTTGTCCAATTCCTTCAGGACTTCCTTTAGCAATCCTGATGACTGCTCGGAAGAGTTTCCTATTCCGGCTCTATCCTTTGCTCTTTGAAGACCTTAACGGAAAGTATGAAGTTAAATTTCTCACAAATAAAATATTGAAAACAAGTGCCTAGTCTGTAAAGTCAGCCAAGACTGCCTACTCACCCCTGGGCTGCCAGGTAACCTCCAGCACAGGATCGAGCTGAGAAGTTGGAAAAGCCCTCTCTGTACTCACATCTGCAACCAAACACAGACGAGAAGATTCCATCGTACCTTGTGATATACACCGTCATAGCTGAACAGCACGGCATATGAGGGGATCACGTAATGACATGGCACACACGAGGCAGGTGTATATTGTCCCAGCTGCAAGAGATGCCTCGCTCACATTTGGGCTTTGAGCTGGCAGCTCTCAAAGGAAGTAAAAAGCCATGATGTACCCAGGCGATCTCCCAGCGTGACAGCCCTGGAACCCAGCCGTGAGGCTGGATATCCGTCGCCTCCAGGCACGTCTGTAAACTAACAGAACAGAGAAGCTCCCCTGAAATACTTCAATATGCTTCTTCAGATGCGAACGGCAGCGCATGCGCTTCAAACATGGGATTGCTCCATGGCACTTGTCTCTCTCTTCCACTCAGGAGCATCAGGAGGATGAGGAGGAAGAGGTAACAGGAGGCAACATGCGGAGAAGGAGGGGGAGGATGAGGAGGCAAGAGGAAGCACAAGAAGAGGAGGAGTATGCAGCAGGCAACAGGAGGCAACAGGAGGAGGAGGAGGCAGCATATGGCAACAGGAGGCAACAGGAACAGGAGAAGGAGGCAACAGGTTTAAACGGGAGGAGGAGGAGGCAACATGAAGCAACAGGAGGCAAGGAGAAGCAAGAGGAGGAGGAGGCAACAGGAGGAGAAGGAAGAGGAGGAGGCAGCAGGAGGCAACAGGAGGCAACAGGAGGAGGAGGAAGAGAAGAGAAGGAGGCAACAAGGAGGAAGAGGAAGAGGCAACGGGAGGCAACAGAAAGCAACAGGAAGCAACAGGAGAAGGAGGAGGAGGCAACAGGAGGCAACAAGAGGCAGGAGGAAGAGGAGGAAGGGGATGAGGAGGAGGAAACACCTGCCTATTCCCTCTAGATTTTAAGCACATTAAAAGTCAGGGATGGAGCACCTGCTATGTCCGTTTGTCTTCAGCGATGCAGAAAATCCAAGCTTAGTGCTGAAGTCGTTACTTACAGGAGTCATTCCACATCATGACCATTGCTCCTCTTTGGAACAGAGGGGAAAGCTCTGGATGACAATGGATGTCAGGACGCGCTCCAGAAAGAGAAGATCAGTGCAAGAAGTTCCCCGTCACCTAATTGCAAAGAAATAATTCTAGCTCAATGAAATGGGTACTGAAAACAAAACACACCGAACCGAGTTGCAGTCTGACGGCTTTGCCATCACTGTCGCAGGGCCCCAGTTCACAGCAATTGCGAAGGCCCTTTTGAAAGACTCAGATGCCTGTCACCTCCTCTGAAGAGGACCTGCTGCTTACCCGTTGCCAGCGTTAGCAGCAGAGCCCTCTGCCTCTCCAGCCCACACTTTCCCACCTTGTAGGCAGGAGTTACCAGCTTTCAGCTGCTGCTTCAACGGCTCTCTTGACCATTCTCCTTTTCTGTCTTGCTTCCTACTGTATCAGTCAGGGTGGGCTTCCTGTCATTCAAGACTGAGCCGAACTTCTCAGTAGGAGGATTACACTGCTGCCCCATTGCTTGCCTATTTTAGAATACGGAAAAGAGATGATAATTATCAAACAGTAACTCTACCCGTAGCCCATACCTATGTAGTCTATAGCCTATGGCTCTGAAGGGATAGACCAGCCTATACTTATATCCTGTATCTACTCTCCGATCTGTGTGGGAAGTCAAATAAAAATTACCTTTACTAGAGCATGGAACTTGGGGGGAGTGGAGAAGAAAGAAAAGGTGGGAAAAAAGAGAAGCGTAAGCACACAATTAAAAAAGAAAGGAGCTGAGTTATCCCGAAGGCCAACTCAGCCCAACTCGCTTTCACTGGCAAAACGCTGTGAAGCTTGGAGGAAAAAAAGCTGACAGGTGCTGGGAGGCACCCAATTATCTGAGTTCAGATGTGAAAGAGCAGGACAACCTTGACGTGACTCCTTTTCACTGTCCCCCGACCTGTGTGCATGCTATGACTTCTTCGTTTCCCTGAAGTCCTCTCCAACTAACATGGAAGTGTCATCTGTCCAGGCCACGTGCCACGAGGAGAAACAGTTCTGACCATGAAGGGGCAGCAAACAACTGCATCTGCAGAAGCAAAGGGGCAGCCGTGCCTCAGCTTCGGAGATGCCCAAAGCTGCCCCGAGCCCCAGGAGCCCCTGGCACCCCAGCGTTTGCTTGGCCCTGAAGCCCTGCGGGGCCTGCCAGTGCTGGGGAGCCCTGGGGACAGACAAGAAGGACAGCGGTCAGCCTGTGTAGGGAGAGTGACGGGACTCCGTCCTTTTTTCTGGCCAGAGGAGGATGCCCTGGGCCACGCCAGGACAGGGCCTGGTGGCAGAGCTGAAGGAGGAGGTGGAGAGGCTGAGGAGCATCAGGGAGTGCGAGAGGGAGATAGACTGGTGGAGCCACGCCCTACCGTCCCTGAGGCAAAGGCAGCAGAGGGAGGCTCCACGAGAAGCAGAGGACCCCTTACCCTCTTGCCACCGGGCAGAAGGAGGGGACCTAGGAGGCGAAGGGGAATGGAAAAAGGTCCCTGCTCGGAGCCGCAGGCGAATCCCCTCCCGGCCTCCCTCACCCTCACCTTCTCAGCTGCCCCTACATAACAGATATGGGGCTCTGGAACTTGAGGGCCAGGCTAACGAGGACATGGACGAAAGTCCATCTGCGGGGCTGCCTAGGGCGAGACAGCCTGCCCCACGCATCACAACCACCTCTACCAAGGCAAAAAGGAGGGTGGTTGTTGTAGGTGATTCCCTCCTGAGGGGAACGGAGGGCCCAATATGCCGGCCTGACCCGACCCACAGGGAAGTCTGCTGCCTCCCTGGGGCCCGGGTGAGAGAGGTCACGAGGAAACTCCCCAGTCTGGTACGGCCCACCGATTACTACCCGCTGGTAGTTTTGCAGGTTGGCAGCGAGGAGATAGAGCAAAGAAGCGTGAAAGGGATGAAGAAGGACTTTAAGGCGCTGGGGAGACTGATTGACGGATCGGGTGCGCAGGTGGTGTTTTCTGCAATCCCTTCAGTGGCGGGGAGGAACACTGAAAGGAATAAGAAAGCAAACATGGTCAACGCGTGGCTCAGAGGCTGGTGCCACCAGAGGAATTTTGGATTCTTTGACCATGGGGTGGTCTCCGTGGCACCGGGCCTGCTGAGTGCAGACGGTGTTCAGCTGTCCCCAAGGGGGAAAAGAATCCTTGCCCGTAAGTTGGCAAACCTCATCAGGAGGGCTTTAAACTAGACTCGAAGGGGGAAGGGGATGAAGCCAGGCTACCCAGAGGTGAGCCTAGGGGTGACATGCCATTGTCGGGGGCAAGACCGATAGCCCAGCTCAAGTGCATCTACTCCAATGCACGCAGCATGGGCGGCAAACAGGAGGAGCTGGAAGCCATCGTGCGGCGGGGCAGCTATGACGTGGTCGCCACCACAGAAACATGGTGGGACGACTCGCATGGCTGGAGTGCTGCGATGGAGGGCTATAAGCTCTTCAGGAGGGATAGGCAAGGAAGGAGAGGCGGTGGGGTGGCTCTGTACGTCAAGGAGTGCTTTGATTGTATAGAGCTGGATGATTGTCACGACGGGGTTGAATGCTTATGGGCAAGGATGAGGGGGAAGGCCAACAAGCCGGATATCGTGCTGGGGGTCTGTTATAGACCACCCGACCAGGGCGTAGAAGCTGATGAAGCGTTCTTCAAGCGACTGGCAGAAGTCTCGCAGTCGCAAGCCCTTGCTCTTGTGGGGGACTTCAACTTACCGGATGTCTGCTGGAAGTACAACACAGCTAAGAGGAAACAGTCCCGGAGGTTCCTCGAGTGTGTGGAAGATAACTTCCTGACGCAGCTGGTAAGCGAGCCTACAAGGGAAGGCGCCCTGCTTGACCTGCTGTTTACGAACAGAGAGGGTCTGGTGGGAGAAGTGAAGGTCGGAGGCCGTCTTGGGCTTAGCGACCATGAAATGATAGAGTTTTCAATTTTTAGCCAAGTAAGGAGGCGGGTGAGCAATACCGCTACCATGGACTTCCGGAGGGCAGACTTTGCCCTGTTCAGGACACTGGTCGGGAGGGTCCCTTGGGAGACGGTCCTGAAGGGCAAAGGGGCCCAGGAAGGCTGGACCTTCTTCAAGAAGGAAATCTTGAAGGCGCAGGAGCAGGCAGTGCCCATGTGCCGTAAGAAGAGCCGGCGGGGAAGACGGCCGGCCTGGCTGAACAAGGAGCTTATGCTGAGGCTCGGGGAAAAAAAGAGAACTTACCACCTCTGGAAAAAGGGGCAGGCAAGTGAAGAAGAGTACAAGGACCTCGTTAGGTCATGCAGGGAGGGAATTAGGAAGGCGAAAGCCCAGCTAGAGCTCAACCTGGCCACGGTCGTGAGGGACAACAAAAAAAGCTTCTATAAATACATTAACAACAAAAAGAGAGCCAAGGAGGATCTCCATCCTCTACTGGATGCGGCGGGGAACATTGTCACGAAGGATGAGGAAAAGGCTGAGGTACTTAATGCCTTCTTTGCCTCAGTCTTTAACAGCCACACCAGGTATCCTCAGGGTATCCGTCTCCCTGAGCTGGGTGACAGGGATGGAGAGCAAAATAGGCTCCCCATGATCCAGGAGGAAGCAGTTAACGACCTGCTATGCCACCTGGACACTCATAAGTCTATGGGGCCTGATGGCATCCACCCAAGGGTGCTGAGGGAGCTGGCGGAGGAGCTTGCCAAGCCGCTCTCCATCATTTATCAACAGTCCTGGTCAACGGGGGAGGTCCCGGATGACTGGAGGCTTGCCAACGTGACGCCCATCTACAAGAAGGGTCGGAAGGAGGATCCGGGGAACTACAGGCCTGTCAGCCTGACCTCGGTGCCGGGGAAGGTTATGGAGAGGCTCATCTTGAGGGCGCTCACGGGACACGTGCAGGATAACCAAGGGATCAGGCCCAGCCAGCAGGGGTTCATGAAAGGCAGGTCCTGCTTGACCAACCTGATCTCCTTCTATGACCAGGTGACCCGCCTAGTGGATGAGGGGAAGGCTGTTGATGTTGTCTACCTGGACTTCAGCAAAGCCTTTGACACTGTTCCCCACAGTATTCTCCTGGAGAAGCTGGCGGCCCATGGTTTAGACAGGTACACTCTTCGCTGGGTAAAAAACTGGCTGGATGGCCGAGCCCAGAGAGTTGTAGTGAATGGGGTGAAATCCAGCTGGCGGCCGGTCACAAGCGGAGTCCCCCAGGGCTCAGTTTTGGGACCGGTCTTGTTTAATGTCTTCATTGATGATCTGGATGAGGGGATAGAGTGCACCCTCAGCAAGTTTGCAGACGACACCAAGTTGGGAGGGAGTGTTGATCTGCTTGAGGGTAGGAAGGCTCTGCAGAGGGATCTGGACAGGCTGGATCGATGGGCTGAGGCCAACCGGATGAAGTTCAATAAGGCCAAGTGCCGGGTTCTACACTTTGGCCACAACAACCCCAGGCAACGCTACAGGCTTGGGGACGAGTGGCTGGAAAGCTCCCCCGCAGAAAAGGACCTGGGGGTGTTGATCGACAGCCGGTTGAATATGAGCCAGCAGTGTGCCCAGGTGGCCAAGAAGGCCAACGGCATCCTGGCTTGTATCAGAAATGGTGTGGCCAGCAGGAGCAGGGAGGTGATCCTGCCTCTGTACTCGGCTCTGGTAAGGCCGCACCTCGAATACTGTGTTCAGTTTTGGACCCCTCACTACAAGAAAGACATTGAGGTGCTGGAGCGTGTCCAGAGAAGGGCGACGAAGCTGGTGAGGGGTCTGGAACACAAGTCTTATGAGGAGCGGCTGAGGGAGCGGGGGTTGTTTAGCCTGGAGAAGAGGAGGCTGAGGGGAGACCTTATCGCTCTCTACAACTACCTGAAAGGGGATTGCAGAGAGGTGGGTGCTGGTCTCTTCTCCCAAGTGACTAGTGACAGGACTAGAGGAAATGGCCTCAAGTTGCGCCAGGGGAGGTTCAGGCTAGATATTAGGAAAAAGTTCTTTACTGAGAGAGTAGTGAAACATTGGAATAGGCTGCCCAGGGAGGTGGTAGAGTCACCCTCCCTGGAGATATTCAAGGAGCGTGTGGATGTGGCATTGTGGGATGAAGCTTGATGGACATGGTGCTGTGTGGTGTTGGGTGGGTTGTGGCTTGTTGTTGTTGTGTGGTGGGTTTTTGGGGTTTTTTTGTGGGTTTTTTTTTTTTTTTTTTTTTTTTTTTTCCCCAGGTTGGACTTGATGATCTTACAGGTCTTTTCCAACCCTAGTGATTCTGTGATTCTGTGATTCTCCTCAGCCCCGGGGGAAGGCGAGGCCTGAGGAAGGCCCTGGGGGCTGGGCTCAGCATGGGCGGTGTGACCGAGGGCAGAGCCCTGCCTCCTGCCAGGTGCCGGCCTGGCCGACACCAGCAGCTCCCACCACACAGCTCCTCCTGCCCAGGGCTGTGGCTGGCAGCACAGACAGACCCACATTTTGGGAAAGACTTGCTGTTCCAGAGCAAACCCACGGCAGCTCCTCTCCTGCCCCCTCTCCTCCCCTCCTGTCATGTCCCCTCCCCTCACCCCCCTTTCCTTCCCTCTCTCCCTGAGCAGGCCCAGACCCCATGAGTGAACTGAGGGACGGCAGAGCTTTGCACACACCTTGCGCTGCTGAGAGAACAGCTCCAGGGGCAATGGCCCTTCTTGAAGGCCGTCTCTCCGCAGGTCCAGTGTCCCGGCTGGCTGAGGAACGAGCTGCCGTCAGGGGGTGAGTTGCCGCGACTGGCGGAGCGGGTTGGGTGAGCGCAGCAGGATGAGGCCTGTGCCCTGACAGGGCCCTTTCCTGGACAGCCTGTCTGCTCCAGGAGAGGGCCTGGACAGAAGCTGCTGGCGTTTGACTTTATTCCTCTGAAGATGCCTGAATTAAAGCCCAAAAAAGCTACAGGATAATCACAGGCAGCTCCTCCTGCCCATGGCCATGGCTGCCCGAAATCACCCCCCCATGATCAGGATCCACCCCGGGGTCTGTGGCAGTGCGGGAGGGCAGCGGGCGCGGGGCAGCTCTGGGAGGAGAGGCCTGGGCTGCCCCTGCCCGCCCAGCCGGTGCCAGCTGGCTCCAGCCTGCCCAGCAACAGTAGTGCCATTGGCCACAGCTGAGCCAATCAGTGCAGCAGGAGGTGGCCTGTCAGTCACAGCTGGCCTGGGGCGGTGCTGGAGGGGGCAGAGGCCGAGTGGCCTGAGGAGAAACTGGTGAGGGGCAGGTGGGGCCCGGGCCCAGGCCTGGGCCCAGGGGTGCTGCAGGCACAGGAGCAGCGTGAGTGAGCCTTCTGAAACGTTTCCTGGGTTATTCACTAGATATGTGCATAGAGAGGCAAATTAGGCCGTGAACTGACTTTCCAATTAAGGGTTTCCTCTTGCCATAGAACATGCTTCCATTTTCTCATGGGTAAGAGACTGAAAGGCAGAAGCTGAAGCAGCATGTGCCTCTTGTGAAAATAGGTAGCCACAGATGGTTGTATTGAGTTGATCCTTAGTTGCTTCCTGTGTAGGAAACGGGCACATTAATTTAATCTTGTGTGTCTCGGCAGGGCCTTGATACTGCTACTGTGTAGGCACCAAGTATGTGGCTGTCCAGTTCTCTGCATGTTTGTGGCTGATCTTTCTTGTTTCTTGGCTTATGCAGGTGCTTATGATGTCATTTGCAGGTGATTGGTCACTTTCTTCTTCATTCTGCTTGCATCTGCCAGTTTCAGCTAGTTCTGTAGCTGCAACATTTCTCCCCCAGTCAGCTCTCGGTATCCTCGTCCTCTGCATTGCCTTTAACCTCTCTCTGCCTTGCTCCTCTGCCCTCTGTGCCTGCAGGCAGTGCCCTGAGCCCTGCTGTGCTTTGCAGAGGGGCTGCTCGTGGGCAGAGGTGTCTCTGTGCAGCGCTGCCCACTTGCCAGGAGCTCCCTCTGTCCCAGGAGTCCGGCCCAGCTCAGCAGCAAAGGACCAGCGCAAGGTGTCACTCTCTTTGCCCTCTGGGCTCCCTCCAGGTGTCCCTGGGTCACCAGGGGAACCTGCTGTGAAACAGGCTGAAGCAATCAAAAAGAGGTACGGGAACAGGGCCCTGCTGTCCAGGTGGGGCCCTGCTCTCCCGGTGGGGCCCTGCCCCACGCTGGGTGACCACAGCCTGGTTAAAACACACGCCCCACAGGGCTGCTCTGAAGAGCTTCCTCCTTTCCCAGGTGCAGAGGGGCATCCTGAGAAGCTGCTGCAGAGGTGGGTGAAGTTTTCCCTCGCTGTGCTGCCAAACCGGGGGCCAGGCAGCAGGCAGCAAGACACAGGGAAGAAGCCTTCTGCCAGGCGAGACCCTTGTGGGAAGGGGTGAAAGGGACCTTTGCGCCCATGTAGGCAAGACATCTCCTTTGGACGCTCCGGCTGTAGGGACTCAGGAAGGTCCCCGACGCATGCCCCACATTTTTTATGAGCTTGTTTGCCCCATCGTGGGCCCCTTAGTGGGGAAGGCAGAGGATGTTGGTGCACCCTCCATCGCTTGGCATGCCCTTACACCAGACCTGAGGTGCAGTCCTTTCCCATCCATCTGACGAGGCTCAGGAAAGGCTCCAGCTTGCCATGGGAAACGGCCCCACCTGCCCCACTTCTTCTGCCAGCCTGGGGAGCTTTGATACCGGGTGAAAATGGGAGACAAAACTGCCCCGCGCTCATGCTGACTCCTCCTGTTGTTTCTTTTGCAGCGTGCTCCCCCCATGTGCAGGCAGATCCCCCAGGACGAAGGAGGCAGGCAGGCAGGAGCCAGCTCCTCCAGGCAGGCCCAGCGCTGCATTCCCATCGTCTGAAGGCTGCAAGAGAGCGCTGCGGGTACATGCCTTGCTGTGACTACCGTGCTGTTTGAGACTCAGCAAAAGCCTCTTTGTGCAGAGAGCCATCCTGAAAGGATCCCGTGGCTTGCATTCATTGGAACCTGTCTGTCACCTCCTTCAGACCTTCTTCATGAAAAGGAAGGTGCTGCACACCGTTCCCGCCTGTTATTGCCCCCTGGGTTGTCATGAAACACTTTATTCTGGCCAGGGGCTCTGGAAAACCTGCAAGTCCTTCCTAGGTCGTTGACAGTGGAGGTCTTTGGTCACTCAGCTGTGTTTGCCATGAGTTGAAGAGCCTGGCATGACTCCACGGCCCCTGATCTGTTAGGGGCAAAGCTAACCGACCGGCTGAGGCAAGGGGCAGCAAAGTGGGTCAGACCCAAAGGAAGCCCCTCCAGGAGCTGAGACTAATCCTGCTTGCTGCTGCATTTCCATCCCCTCCTGGAGGTCTGGCAGCTGTCCGCAGAGTGGGAGCAAGCGAAGACCCGTTGGCAAGAGCAGCGAGGGCAAGCAAAGGCAGAATGGGTGGCGTAGGAAGCGTGGTCTGCAGGGGAGGACCGACAGCTGCCCCAGGTACGGGCAGCAATTGATACTGCTGAGAGCAGCAGCGACCCTCTCTGTCAGGGCAGCCAGGGTGGCAGGTCTGCAGGGGGTGGGAGCAGGACTGACACCCAGTTGCAGGGCAGGGGTTTCCCCTGGGAGAGACCGGGAGCAGGATCCAAGAGGCAAAAGGAGCCGTCAGCCGTGATGGCGGGCACGCGGTGCTGAGTGTCTCGGCTCCCAGGTCCAGCTGCAGGCTCCTTTCAAGAGGTCGTCTGGGAATCGGCACCTGTGTTTGCCGTCTGGTTTGCTCAGAGCATCTCCTCCTTGTCAGGCACTCGGCACTGGAGGCACTTGGACTCCCCACCCTCCAGCCCAGCCCAGGAGAAGGGAGGTCAGCAAGAGGTGGAGAAAGGCTGAAAACCTTCTCCCAGCGGAGGAGATGGCAGCAGCAGCCCAGCTGGAGAGACTCCAGCCTGAGTAAGTGTGCGCCAGCTCTGGGGGCAGCTTGGGGCAATCGTGACCCCGCAGAGATGTCCAGGACCCCTGTCCCTGTGTCCTGGGGTTGCATAGGGCACCCTCTGATGTCTCCTAACACGGGCATGACCTGGGTTACCGCCATGGCCAAGGCCCAGAAGTCACCACAGGGTGAAAGGGTGGGTACACAGGGGACTGGGTGGGTGCAGAGGCTGGGCGAGGGGAGAGGCAGAAGGGGTCTCCGGCAGAGGCTGAAGGATGATGTTTCCCTGTTGTTGCAGCCACCTTTCCCCATGAGCGGTCCGGGTCCTCAGAAGGCTGGAGCCACATCAAGCATGGAGGAACATCTTCAAGCACATCACTGAGAACAACAGGCAGCATCAAGAGCAGCAGAGGCAGCTCCCCTGGTAACCGTCTCCAAAAAGGGATGGTGCTTCCCCCGGCTGCAAGGCCCATCCCTCCACTGAGAGCAGCCCTGGGGGAAAGAGGGCATTTCTCTGACACCCCTTGCGAGACAGAAGCAGGTTCTGGAGGCTGGCTTTGGGCTGGGCCTCCCTGACACCCAAGGGGACTGCCTGGGCACCCAGAATTGGCTTTCCATGTGGGACATAAAAGCCCTGGCTGAAGACAGGGGGATCCCTCTGATGGCTGGCTCTCCAAACCCTTTCCAAACCAGAGAGCATGTCCTTCCCTTGCAGAGTCCTGCCCCAAGACACCTTGCCCTGAGGGGGGACACCTGTATGGGACACCCAAGGGGTTGGCCCCACCTGACTCAGCCCCAGGCTGATCAGCTGCACCTGGGACCTTCTCATGGGCTTGGGCACAAGGCTCCTCTCCCACTTCACACACACCTTGAGGCTTCATGGCAAGCAGATCCCATCACAGGTGGCCTGAGCTAAGCCTGTAGGATTTCTCTGCCTTCTCCCTGTCCATACGATCATACACTTCTCTTTCTTCCTCCCTAGCACTAGATGCTGGTAACCGCAGCAGAGGTGGGAGCGGCAGCTGTAGCAGTGGCTGTTAGCAGAGGGGCTGGGAGGCCCCTTTACAAAATGAAGAGCTCTGGGGCTCTTGCTAGCTGGACTGACTGATCTGTGCCTGGTGATGGATCCATCGAAAGGGATTACACACACCCTATGTGTGATCCCAGAACTGCTGGTAGGGGCAGGAGGGAATAAAGTCCACACACACAGCACAGCGTGAACATGTGCAGCCCCGCTCCTGCACATCCCAACACACAGGCAGCACAACAGAGGAGGCTCTAACACTCTTCCCTGGAAACCAGCACAGCTGGTGCCTCCCTGAAGTGCCTGCACGCTCATGCACACAGCATGGAGAAGCATCAGCAGGGCCAGATGTCTGTGTGTGATTACAGGGCTGTGGCCACACTGGGACCACAGAGGTGTGGTGGGTCGATGGCACAGTGGGAGGGCTGTGGTGGAGGGACACTGGCTCTTCAGGAAGGACTGTCTGGGAAGGCGAGGAGGTGGACTTGCCTTCTGCTTGGGGTGGGACAGGAGCCAGCTTATGGGTCCGCATCAGCAGGCAGAGCAACGTGGGTGCCGTGTTGGCAGTTACCTGCTAGAGACCTCCTGTTGAGGAGGAAGATGTAGAGGAGGCCTTCTTCAAACAAGTGGAAGGAGCCTCACGTTCACAGGCCCTAGTCCTCATGGGGGACCTGAAGCACCCTGGTACGTGCTGGAAGGACAATCGAGCAGGGCTCCAGCAATCTAGGAGATTTTCTAGAGTGCCTTTCCTGGCACGGGTGATGGTGGCAACCAGGAGACCTAACAAGGCAGGGGAAGAGAAGGGTGGGGAGGCATGACCCTAGTTCTCGCTGGGGTCTGAGACAGCATTCCCAGAAAAAGTCATGGACATCACTCCCCACAGCCTTCCCTCCCTCCATCCCCTGATGAGTCAGGCAGCCCCAGCTCCAGCTGTGCTCCTCTGGCTCCAGCTGTGCTCTGCCCCTCACCCTTTGCCTTGGGGTGCAACGGGTGGAGCAGCCCCATGTGTCCCAGCACCTTCAGCCCTAGGATGAGCAAACTGGCCTTCTCACCCCTCGTTCCTTGCTGGAAAGCCCTTACCCATCTCTGCTTCTAGGGGCTTGGGGTGGCGGGGCCAGGGGAATCTGGAAAGGCAGGGAAACCTGTCGCAGTTGGGCAGGATGCTGCAATTCAGATGGGGTTGGTCCTGGCCTCTGGAGGGATTTCTGCCTGACCTGTTAAGAGCAGCAATAGGGACAGCCACATCCAAGCGAGTCCCCCAGGTTGCCTGTTCTGCTTCCAGAGCAGGGAACATCCCACAGCCCAATCTCTGGGTCCCAGCACCCCAAGAGCCTGGGCCCCTACAGCCCTCCATGCACAGGGCGTGCCTGGAGACATCTCAGCTGCCAGCAAGGTGGGGTGGCACAAGGAGACAGTGCAGCCTGGCCATGCCCTGGGGGACCACAGGTGCAGGATTGGGGCTGTGCTGGGCTGGGGCCCGTGGGGGCAGTGTGCCCCTGTGGGAGCTGGTCCTCACCTCCTGGCCGGTGTCAGAGGCTTCCCTCCAGCCCTGCACCCAGACCAGAGCTTGCTCCTCTCGCAGGAGCGGGGCAGGAGGGGGCTGCTTGGGGGAGGCGAGGTGTCAGGGTTATGCTTGTATCTGTTCAGAGGAGACTATGCTCTGTAAATAGCCTGTCTTCGGGAGCTGTTGTTGCTGCTGTAGTTACTGCTGTCAGGAGAGCTAGTAAAACTGGCCAGCAGGCAGAGCGCAGCCCCTTCAAGATGTTGCCTGCTGGAGTCTTCCCACTGCATAGTTTCCTCTATTTTCCTGGCCTGTCCTGATGTGAGAAATCTTCCCCAAAGGCCTTTATCTCCAAGGACTCTGCGCCATGGGGGCTTCTCTCCCATTGCCTCTGGCTTCTTGCTCCTCTGCTTTCTTTCAGGAGATGCAGCTGAACCAAAACGTCTGGTCCGAGCAAGCAGCCAGTTGGGGGAAATAGGAGATACCAGCAGCGCCAAGCAGCTCTGTGGGGCTGGGAGGAGGACGCTTGGATGCAGCAAACACTGCTGCCGGCCGTGGTGTGTCCCTGAGCCATCTCTCGTCGGCTCCCCACTGTTCTGGGGATATAGAGCCATAACTGTCTGCTTTTAACCATTTGGATATTGTTTCTTGTTTAACCACTTAGCTATTGTTTCTTGTTTATTCTTTCTAAAACTCACTTACCAAGGCTGGCGCCTGTAACGTCTGTTAAGGGTTAAGTTTATCAGGGACTGGCATTTGTCAAAAGCTACTTGCTGAACAAAGGGAGTGATAACAGGAACTGCAAGGCTAGTCTGACCACAGAACCGACTAGGACTTGTTAAAAGCTGCTGAAATCAACAAGTAAGAAGACAGCATGCGTAAAAGACTGAAGTTCATCTAGAGGACGGAAGAGGAAGAGGAAGATAAGACCCCTGAAGAAGTAAAAGACCACCAGAGACAGATCTGAGCCTGCGCAGTTTCTGAATCAACTCCGCCCCCAACTTATACATACGTATTATGAAACCCTATGAATATGTATGCTTTGGTGTAATAAATATCCGACTGCTTGCCAAAATGGTGTGCAAGCTTTGAGGAGAAATCCCCTCGCACCCGGCGCCGTAATAAACACGCCTGCTTTATAACTCTTTGTGAATTGTAAAGTTTGTTTCCGTGCGTCACTGGGGCTCCAGCCAGCCCCTTTGTTTTAACGGGTGAGGCGCAGTGTCTTTTGACACATTTACCCACTTTCTGGGTTTGCTCAGGGGGGCTCCCAGAGAAGTGCATGGGGCTGATGCCCCTGCGAGCGCAGGCAGTGGGAGTGCACAAGTCTGCAACCAGCTTTGCTGCTGAAGGGGTCTGTGCGTAGAACGGGACTGCGAACAGTAAGGGAGCAGCTAACTTGGCTTACTCTCCTTAGACCAGAAATGCCTGTCTCAACAGTGCACCTGTAGCAAATTGCTTCACTCTTCCAAGTAATTTGAGGAAAGTACCAGCTCTCCCCAGGATGCCCCGAGAGCCAGTAGGCTCACATCCTGTGTTTTCTGATCATTTGTTTTTGTCCATCTGAGGGAAAACCCCATGCCTTTCCTCAGCTGCAAATAGCAATAGAGGTAGCATTGCAGGTGGATATACTACTGGAGATGGAGATACCACTGGAGGAGCGGATGCCACTGCAGATACCTTTGCAGATGGGTGATCCCTTCCTAATAACACTGCAGATGCAGGTGCTGTTGCAGATGGCGTTCTGCAGATGCAGATACAGCAGAGGAAGACTATTCCACTGCCGATAGATACCACTGCAGATACCTTTGCAGATGCCCTTACAGATGGAGATGTCGTTGCAGATGCAGAATCCATTTACAGATGAAGATACCATTGCAGCTTCCATTGCAGATACAAATACCATTGCAGGTGGCGCTGCAGAATGAATTAGCATTGCAGATGCCAGTGCCCATACCTTTGCAGACGCACAATCCATTGGCCATAACACTGCTGATGCAGATACCAATGCAAACAGCATTGCAGATGCAGATGCCACTGGAGCTGTAGACACCTTTGCAGATAGCACTGCTGATGTAAACACTCTTGAAAAAGCCGGTATCATTGCAGATAAAGATACCATTGCATATTCCTTTGCAGATGCCATTGCAGCTGCACGCACCATTGCAGATGCCACTGAAGAAGTAGAGAGCACTGCAGATGCAGACACCATGGCAGATACCACTTCACTCTCAAATACCATTGCATACACCACACCACAGCAGGTAGCATTACTGATGCCATTTCAGATGCTGACGTCGCTGCAATTCAGACACCGTTACCGATGCAGATGCCATGGCAAATAGCGTTGCCAATGCAGGGACCAGAGCAGATGCAGAGTTTATTGCAGATGCTATCGCATTTCACACCCCCATGCAGACACCGTTACAGATGCAGGTATCATTGCAGACGCCGTTCCAGGGGCAAGTACGATTGCAGAGAGCATTGCAGGTGAACGCACAATTGAAGATGGAGATCCCAGTGGAGATGCAGATGCCACTGCAGATGTAGACCACATTGGAGATGCAGCTACTGTTGCAGATACTACTGCAGATGCAGGTGGCAATGCTGATTCTGATGCATATACCATTCCTGAGAATGTTGCAGATGCAGAAACCAAAGGCAATACCATTGTATATGCAGATACTGCTGCAGCTGCAGGTGCCATTTCTGATGCAGATACATCTACAGGTGCAGATTCCACTGTAGAAACCCCTGCAGAGACCATTGCTGATGTAAAGTCAGCTGCAGATACAATAGGAGAGGCAGGTGCTGTTGCAGATGCAGGTAGCACTGATGATGCAGAGGCCACTGCAGACACTCGCAGAATCACAGAATCATTAAGGTTGGAAAAGACCTGTAAGATCATCAAGTCCAACCATCATCCCAACACCACCATGCCCACTAAACCATGTCCCGCAGTGCCACGGCCACACGTTTTTTGAACACCTCCAGTGATGGTGACTCCACCACCTCCCTGGGCAGCCAGTTCCACTGTTTGACCACTGTCTCAGTAAAGAAATTTTTCCTCATATCCAGTCTAAACCTCCCCTGGTGCAAGTTGAGGCCATTTCCTCTCATTGTATCTCTAGTTACATGGGAGAAGAGACCAACGCCCACCTCACCACAACCCCCTTTCAGGTGGTTGCAGAGAGCGATAAGGTCTCCCCTCAGCCTCCTCTTCTGCAGACTAAACAATGCCAGTTCCCTCAGCCGCTCCTCATAAGACTTGTTCTCAGACGCCTCACCAGCTTCGTTGCCTCTCTCTGGCATTACAAATGCCACTGCAGATGCAGATACCTTTGCAGCGATGCAGATGCCATTGCAGATATCCTTGACAATGCCTTTCCAGGTACAGCCATCGACAGCAATACCATGAGGAAGATACCAATTCGATTGCAGGTACAATGGCAGATACAGACACAAAACACCTACCATTGCAGATTAAAGTACAGTCCCGGACACCAGTACCCACACAATTGCAGGTGCAGTCATAGATGCAGACAGAATTACACATACAATTGCAGCCACAAGATGAGCTACAGACATGAGTACACATTCAGTTACAAATATAGATACAGATACAGACACGTACGGGTAGTGGTGGATATACCACTGAAAGTACAGGCAGTATCTGCATCTGAATTGGGTGTCTGCAATGGCATCAGCATCTTCAAGAGCAACTCCAAAGGCAACTGCATCTGAAATTGTACTTGCATCTGCAAGGCCATCTGCAGTGGTATCTGCATCTGCGATGCTATCTCCAGTGGCACCAATGCCTGTATCTTCAAAGCAATCGTCAATGGCACCTCCTACTGCAATGGTGTCTGCAAAGGTACCTACACCTGCAATGGTGTCTGCAAAGGTACCTACACCTGCAATGGCATCTGCATTTGAAGTGGTGTCTGACATGGCCTTTGCATCTGCAGCGCTGTCTGTAATGGTTTCTGCATCTGCAAGGGCACCTGCACCGGCACCTGCATCTTCAATAGCATCCCCATCTGCAACTTCATCTGAAAGTGTATTTGCATCTGCAATGGCATCTGCATCTGCAGTGGTGTCTGCATTGGAGATTGCAGGCGACATTACAGATGCACACGCAGCATTCCAGATGCAGATGCATTTGCGAATGGTGTTGCAGGTTCAAGTGCTATTGCAGGCACCATTTCAGATGAACAAACCACTGCAGATAACCCTACAGATGCCAATATCATTACAGGTGCGGACTCACATTGAATTGTTGATACAATTGCAGATACAGGCACAAAACACATACAATTGCAGGCACATACAATTAAGATACAAGTGCACATTCAGCATTTAGCATTGCAAATGCCGTTGCAGATGCAGATACCATTGCCGATGCAAATACTCTTCCAGGTGGCACTACAGAATGAGATAGCATTGCAGACACCATTGCAGATACATTATCCATGCAGATACAGTTACAGGTTGTATTGGGTTTGTGTGGCAACGTTTTGGTTTCAGGAGGGGCTACAGGGGTGGCTTCTGTGAGAAGCTGCTAGACACTTCCCCTATGCCTGATAGAGCCAATGCCATCCGGCTCCAAGACGGACCTGCCACTGGCTAAGGCCGAGCTAATCAGCAACAGTGGTAGCGCCTCTGTGATAACGTATTTAAGAAGGGGGGGAAAAACGGGGAAACGGCAGCCGGGGAAGAGAGGAGTGAGAATATGTGAGAGTCAAGTCTGTTTTGCCCATGATGGTAATTGGTGAGTGATCTCCCTATGTCCTTGTCTCGACCTACGAGCCTTTCGTCATATTTTCTCTCTCCTGTCCAGCTGAGGAAGGGGAGTGAGTGAGCGGCTGTGTGGTGATTAGTTGCCGGTTGGGACTAAACCACGACACAGGTACAGTTATGGGTACAGACACCATTAGAGACACAGATACCAGTACCATCAGAAGTACAGGTTCTGGTGCCATAATCCAGACTGATAGAATTACAAACACTGATTCACATTAAGTTGCCAATAGAGTTGCAGATGCAGGCACAAAATAGATAAAACTTCAGATACAGACACAATTGCAGTCAGCAATATAAGGACGCATTCAATTACACAGACAACAGCAGATACAGCAAGTGATGCCATTATTGAGAGAGGTACCATGACAGACAGAGGAACGATTACACATAACGGCGCTGATAGGAATGCAGCCACCATTACACACAGATGTGCTGTTACAGGTATTGGTCCAGATAAATATACAGACACCTACACAGACAGTCACCAACATGGCTATGGATGAGGAAACAGAGATGGGTACAAATACAAAGACAGGCACAGGGACAGTTACAGAGATGGACACGATTACACATAGAGAGAGAGGCAGAGGAAGAACAGATACGTACCTTGAAACACACACAGATACAGTTGCCGATACAGGTACAGTTGGAGTTATAGCTACAATTACGGATACGGCTATCATTACTGTCCTGGTTTTGTCTGGGATGGAGTTAACTTTCTTCCTAGTAGCTGGTATAGTATTGTGCTTTGGATTTAGGATGAGAATAATGTTGATAACACACTAATGTTCTAGTTGTTGCTGAGCAGTGCTTCTACTAAGTCAAGGACTTTTCAGCTACTCACGGTGCCCTACCAGGTGCATGAGAAGTTGGGCAGGGACACAACTGGGACAGCTGGCCCCAACTGACCAAAGGGAGATCCCATACCATCTGACATCATGCTCAGCATATAAAGCTGGGGGAAGAAGAAGGAACGGGGGGGACGTTGGGAGTGATGGCGCTTGTCTTCCCCAGTAACCGTTACGCGTGATGGAGCCCTGCTTTCCTGGAGATGGCTGAACGCCTGCCTGCCAATGGGAAGTAGTGAATGAATTGCTTGTTTTGCGTTTTGCTTGCTTGCGCGGGTTTGCTTGCCCTATTAAACTGTCTTTAACTCAACCCACCACTTTTCTCACTTTCACTCTTCTGATTCTCTCCCCCATCCCACCGGGGGGAGAGAGCGAGCAGCTGTGTGGTGCTTAGTTGCCGGCTGGGGTTAAACCACCACAATAACACATACAGATACCATTACACTTACCGATAAACATATAGAAGGTGCTACCGAAGATACTGCTGCAGATGCCCCTGAAGATACCACTGCAGATGCAACTACTATTGCAGATGCAAATACTGCTGAAGATGGCAAAAGCAAATACCATGGCAGACACCACTGCAGATACCTTTGCAGATGCACAATCCATTCCTCGTAACATTTCAGATGCAGAAACCAATGCAAACAGCATTGCAGATGCAAATGCCATTTCAAATGGAGATGCCACGGCAGACGCAGGTACCATTACAGGTGCCAAAACGCTGCAGGTATTTTTTAAGAAGTCAATTGAATAGGGGTATACCACTGGACATACAGATACCACTACAGATACCATTGCAGTTGCAGGCACCCTTGTAAATGAAGATGTCATTGCAGATACGGATACCACGGAAGATGCAGAAACAATTGCAGATACCATGTTGCACGCAAATATCATTGCATGCACTACTGCAGAGAGCATTACAGATACCATTTCAATAGGGACACCGTCACAGATGAAGATACCATTACCGAGGCACATGCACATACAGGGACCGTGGAAGCTGCAGAGGATATTACAGATACGATTGCATTTTGCATACCCGCGCGACAAGAAACTCTTTGCTTACAATCAACAAATCTAGGAGGGCACCTTCCCTAGTCAGCTCCCTTAGTAGCCACACCAAAAAGTTACCTTCAATGTGCTTCTGGAATTTCCTGAACTTGTTTGTGTCCGCTGCATGATATTCCCACTTAACGACTGAGACATTGCAATCACCTAAAAGAATCTTTGGAAACAAGAAACCCCTAGGGTTCTTGTGGCTTTTCTTATGCTAATTGTACTCCATTTAAAAAACTATTCTCAACCTATTGCTGCTACAGCCCAGAAAACCCCAGAATGTCAGGCACCGCCAAAGCATGAAGGTGGGCATGGAAACGGAAAGCTTCCAGAAAGAGCCTCCTACTCCAAGACAGAGACCGAGGGGGGACATGGGAGTGCAGATGCAGTCACCAAAGTGCCAAATAAGGGAGGACGAAAGCATTTTTATTCTTTTGTTGTTGTTTATTGCCCAGTCGTGAAGGTGCGGAGGGCAAGCCGCCGGTAGGGATCCTGCCGGCTGCTCCTGCAACGCTGTTGGTGCCACCTCACACAAAGGAGCCCGGACGTCTGGGGTACTGCCAGGTGATCCCTGTGGCAGGTGGACCCAATGCCAGCGACGATTCTTCTTGAGATGGATGCACCTCTGTGGGCCTCATGCCATCCTTTGGTGGGCTGTCATGCCTGGGCCTCACACCGTGCCTCAGCAGATAGACACGCCAGGCCCGCGTGCTGTTCCCCTGTGTGGCCGCCACAGGGGGTGATTTTGTTCCTCCTCCTGTGAGGCGCCCTTCTCCTCCGCGGTTGCGGTAAGGGGCTCTGTGGCGTCCGACGCAAAGGTGGGCAGCCATCCACCTCGCTTCTCCGGCTCCTCTTCCTTCCAAGCATGCTTGGCATGCGAGGGCCTGGAAGCTCGGCAAACTGTGGGCCAGCTGCAGGGGCCCCTGTTTTTATAGGGCCGGAACAAAAGGCAGTGAGGTGGCTGGTGACAGCAGGAGGCCACTGTGATGGCGATTATGACTGTGGCCAATGCGTGTGACCAAATATGGCGGGTTTGGGCGTGGGGGGCCTGTGGCCTCAAAGGCGCCCAAATGTGGGAGAAGGAGGAGGGCCACGGGGGCTGAGGGCCCCTTTCCTGGGGCTCGCTCCCACCTGCCTTGTTGCTTGCCCGAGAGAAAGGCTGCCCCCTGGGCACAGGGACCACCCTCCACCTCCCCTCATAAGCCCTGGGCTCCAGCCCCCTCCTCATCCCGTGCCTGCGGTCCCCTCGACAAGACGGTGGCAGCCATGTTGCAGGAGGGTCAGGGGTCCTCAGTGACCCCCCCACCGACCCTGCGCCCTGCAAGTGGCACAGCCCCGTGCACTCGACAGTGGCTGCGAGGGTCAAAGCCTGCCACATCCCACCGGCAGGAAAGGGAGGCCCAGCCAGCCTGCGCAAGGTCTGCCAGTGCTGCGTGAGGGAGTTGTTGATTGCTAAGTGTGATGTGAGTCCCTTTCCCATCCCCCGGTCCTGCCCCAACAATGTGGAGAGGTGTCATCTCTTCTGCACGGAGCCCCGAGGGGAAGGGGAGGAGAGGGCCGGAACATTCGACTCCTGCCTCCAGATCCTTTATAAAAACATTAAAGAGCTCTGGCCTAAAACTGAGCCCTGGGGAACCCCACTGTTCACTGCCGGCCAGCCTGATGTAACCCCCTTTACTATAACACTTTGAGCCCGGTCTGTCAGCCAGTTGTTCACCTAACCTAACATGGACTTGACTAGCTGTAGGCTGGACATTTTGTCCAGAAAGGTACTGTGAGAGACGGCAGCGAAAGCTTTGCCAAGCTCCAGAAAACCCACATCTACTGGCTTCCCTTGGTCAACTGGATGGGTGACCTTGTCGTAAAAGGAAATTAAGTTAGTTCAGCAGGACTTTCCCCTCATGAACCCGTGCTGGCTATGACCAATGGCTGCGTTGTCTCTCAAGTGTTTCTCCATAACTCCCAGAATGACCTTCTCCGAAATTGTACCTGGCAGTTAAGCGACACTGACAGGCCTGTAATTACCAGGGTCTTTCTTCTTACCCTTCTTGAGAACTGGGACAACATTTGCCAGCTTCTGGTCGACTGGGACCTCTCCAGACTCCCGAGACCGTCGAAAAATAATGGAGAGAGGTCCCGCAATACCGTCGGCCAGCTCTTTCAGTACGCTGGGACGAATCCCATTGGGCCCTGTAGCCTTAGGTGTAGCCAGCTGGAGCAGCAAGTCTCAGAAATTTCTGAGTTGGCTGGGAGTTTATCATGCCCCCAGTCACAGTCTTCCAACAGAGGGCTTGGCGGGTGGGGGCATGGGGCGGGTCCCAGGACCCATCATCGATGTTAAAGACAGAGGGGAAGAAGGCCCGAAACGTCTCTGCTTTGTCTACAGCCCTATTTGTGAGGTGACTGAGCTCATCAAGCAACGGACCAACGTTATCTCTGATCCTGCTTTTGCTGTGAACGTATTTTAAGAAGCCCTTTCTGTTGTCCTTCAGCCCAGTTCAGCACCCATCACAGGGCACCACACGGCTGGGTCCATACTCCTGCTCACAGCAGTTGTAACACAACCAGCTTTCGCAGCTGCAATAGTGTCATGAGTCCAGAGCTGTTGGCTGTCCCGCGCAGCACATCCTGACAGCAGTTCACGTCCGCAGAGGAACGCAGGCAACGTAAAGCTATTGCCTTGTGCTTGCTGCAAGAGGGAGAAAACTTAGCAGCCCTAGCCTCCCCCAGGAGGTTGCTCAAAGTGCCCTCCAACCTGACTTGGAACACTTCCAATGATGGGACGTCCACAACTTCTCTGGGCAACCCGTTCCAGCGTCTCACCACCCTCACCGTAAAACATTTCTTCCTTACGTGCAATCAAAACCTACCTTCTTTCAGCTTAAAACCCTCGCCCCTTGTCCTGTCAATACAGACCCTGGTAAAAAGTCTCTCTGTGCCTTTCCTATAAGCCCCCTTTATATACTGAAACGCGACAGAAAGGTCTCCCTGGAGCCTTTTCTTCTCCAGGCTGAAAACCCTCAGCTCTCTCAGCCTTTCTGCCCAGGAGAGCTGTGCCAGCCCTGGGATCGTTTCTGTGGCCTCCTCTGCACCTGCTCTAACAGGTCCATGTCTTTCTTGCGCTGGGGAGCCCAGAGCTGGAGGCAGTGCTCCAGCCGGGGTTGCAGGGGAATGGAGTAGAGGGGCAGAATCCCTTCCCTCGACCTGCTGCCCACGCCTCTTTTGATGCAGCTGTCGCGTTAAAAGGAATGTAGTTTCGAAATTTCTCTGTCAGAGTGCCGGGACATTCACTGATTCGTTTATTCAGAGCCCCAGCAAAAGGACTTGCACTGAGCAGATGCACAAAAATCGAAAGCAGTTATTTTATTGAAAGCGACAGAAACAGATTCGAGATTGCCGTTGATAAAATCACTAACTACAATAGTGCTACTAATGAAGGTTGATATTGCTAGCAAACTTGATAGCAATGCAACAACCCCGGGATAACTTTCACCCAGAGGGTGAGAGGTGCAGCGCTTACCCCGAATGGCGTCCCTGCCTGGGGTGGAGGAAGAGGACGCAGCCCATCGACTGGTCCGTCAGGTATCGAGGTTCTTCTCCCCCACTTTAACAATCATTTTCTCTGTCTTTTATCCCCAAAACTGCGAGGTTCCACCCATATGTGACGTGTAGCATGATTTGGGTGGAGAGACGAGTGCTATAGTCCTATATGTTTAGCGTGATCTCGTTAATCTTCATTAGCATATGCAGGGTGTGAGTTGTAATATGCATTTCACCGGTAATGAGGCAAAGGGCAGCTATCAGACACGAAGCCTTTCGAAGAAACAAAGAACCCTTCAGATTCCTGTTATTTTGCTTTCTTTGCTGACCACAAGCAGGGCTGTCCTGCCTCCACAGGGCCCCCTCCCCTGTGTTAGCCAGGCAAGTCTCCACTCCCCTGGGTCCCACGAGAGATAGCAAGGGCAGTCTAAATGGTTCTTAGTGCACAGGAATCCCACCTCGTTATCAAAATTCCACAGCAGCCCAAGACACACTTGTCTTTCTGAGCTGCAAGCGCACAGTGCCGGCTCACGCCCAGTTTTTCATGTACCACTGCACCCCCAGCTTACTGGCTGGCAGGGCTGTGTGTGAACAGAGTAGGCCTTGGCGCCGTGCAAGCAGGGCTCAGCAACAGCTGAATCCTGGGTATGCTACCAACACTGGTTTGGTCACAGATCCAAACCTCGGCACCATATGGGCTGCTAGGGAGAAAATGGACTCCATCCCAGCCAAAAGCAGAGCAGACGGTGTCTCTGTGGTGGCTCGATAGCAGCTTTGTGCTGCTCTGTGTTTTACTTATGGCTTTGCCTTATGTGATCTGTTTAGCGTGCACCCAAGGGAGGGGCTGGGGCTGGTATTGCCCTACAGCGTATCGCCGTCCTGTGCACCCCAGGACAGAGCTGGCACGGGGAGCAGAGGTGGGGGTGATGACCTGTTAAGGAGCCCCAGCAGTGCCTCTGTGGCTCAGAATTTAGCAGGCCAGTCCCACCAGGGAAGCTGGGTTGCCCCAGCCCGTCGGCAGGTCCCATGCCCAGCTCCCTGCCTGCTGACACCGTGGGCATCCACATCCCTCCGTGCCTTGATATGAAGATCGGCCCAGAATTGGTGAATTCCTGGCTTTGCTGCCGTTACGACCCGGACAATTGTGCTACTGATCTGTATTTATTGCTCCGCCATTATTCTGAAATAAACAGTCGACCCCTGAAGCTGTTGGTTGGGAGTCTGGGCAATGGTCTTGGGGGGCGGGGGGGGTGGTTTCAGCTCCTCGGGGGCTGGAGGGCGCCGGGCTGGTCCCACAACAGGCGGCTGGCTGAGTTGGACAGCCAGGGGGGCCAGGGTGGAGGCGGGTGGGCCAGGTGGCTGCCCGGGCTGGTGCTCCGTGGCGGGCGGGCTGGTGTTCCAGGCACAGGTGGTGGCTGCTGGTGTCAGGTCTGTCTCTCAGAGGTGATGGGGTGAGCGGTCCGGTTGTTTGGGTGTTAGGGGAGGCTGCAGTAGGTGGGCCAGGCTTCCAAAGCTGTGGAGACGTGCCTGCGGAGAGAGGAGGCTACTGAGACCCCGCTGTGGCTGTGGTGCTGGGCAGGGTCGAGGGTGCAGGGCAGTGCTGGGTGCCCCATGGGGTGTGGGCGCGTGGCTGCACCGGGGAGCTGTGGGCACGGAGAGCTCCATGCAGAAAACGGGGCACCCCGCACCCCTTGGTTGGGGCTCTACTCGCCTGCCCGTGGCTCATCTCCTCTCGGCCCCGACCATCCTGACCTGCCTGCTCTGCATGTGCCAGAAAGGAGATGTGAGCCCGGCAGACCGAGGGAAGCAAAGCTGGGCATGGCACTGCAGGGCCAGGAGAGCCTCCTGTTCTCCTTTCTCAGCGTGCCTGGCAGAGACCAGCACTTGGCTCCCCTGCCCCTCCCTGACCAGACAAGCGGACAGCCTCGGCGCTCTGTTCGGTGAGGTGCTCTCCACCCTCTCTTTAGAATCCGTATCCAAAGAGATACATACCCCTGCACAGACAAAACCCCTGCCTGAGCTGAGAACACACGCTCTGGCAGTGTTTGGGAGCAGACGGGACAGACTGACTCTCTCTCTCTCCAAAGCAAGGCTGATAGCTGGGAAGATTCGTCACCACGGTCTGAGCTGCTGGGACACCTTGGCCGAGGTGAACATCTGGGATTTACGGCATCACCTAACAGGGTGATTTCTGCTGGGAGGTCCGCTGGGAGGGAGATGTCACTATCGTGCTTCTCACTTTCTATGGCAGTGTCACCCCTCGTCGTTTTCCTTCTGGACCTTGCGCTGCCTGTGTCTGTGGCTGGGTCTGCTCTTGTCGAGGCAGCGTCACTTTTAACTCATACTTGCAACAGTAAGAACGGGTTTCAGAGAAGACTGCCCATGAATGGAGAGGCCGCTTAAAACATCTTACAGCAGAAATGTCCGTAGAGTCTGGCCAGTAACTAACTCGGCACGCCAGGATACCCGACCTCTAAATGCTTCATGGCTAATAGCAGCCACCTAATACAGAGGTTTGGCAACACCCCCCGCCAACAACTCACCGTTTTCTCTTCCTCCGCAGGCGGATTGCACACCACAATACCATGCCAAGCAGTACGCAGCCCAAGACCACCACGGCGCCTCCTATGAAGAACTTCTGGAAACCATTAGGATTTGTAGAATTTGCGTTTCTCTTGCCATCCACACCTGGAGGAAGAATTCTGTATGTTAGTGTGTCCTGCACATCGTGGGAGGTACAGCCGTTCCTGGCTTCTTTTAGAACACTTGCTCTGCACTAACAGCATGGCTGATGACACCATGTGCATTAGTGGGCACCAGGGGAAGAGCCTGCAGACACGCAGTGATTTATGACACTGGATGACCGAAGGAAAGCAATTACCTGGCACGCCTGTTGATTGAATTGCCGCCGTTTTTTTGTCAGAGACTGGCACCGCGAGACCCCCTCCTTCCTGAAGTGCCTCCTTCTCCACAGTCTCACCATCCATCTCTTTAGAAAGAAGGTGGGTCAGCTTAATTAGAAGTGGCCGTTCCTCATCGGAAACACGGTACCTTCAGGAGGCAATACTTCTCCAAATACATTAGAGAAACAAAGCCTGGGCATTTGGGGGATGCACCTAGTCACTAGTCCGAACAACGTGTCATTCATGGAGAAAAGCGTAAGCGCTAGACCCTTCCCAGTTTACCAGTAGACAGCAAATCCTGACCTGCTGAGAAACTAGGAGATTGCATGGCACCTTCTTGTTCACATTTCATTTTTAGTGCATTTTTAGCATACACATGGTGGACTGAACCCCCAGCTCTTGCAACCATATTCTGGGCACTTTCACAAGTGGCAGTGAAGAGCCCACAGTCCCCCAAAACAAGAGGAAGCCCTCAACCAAGTGTCTGAAAACACAACTAGAAACAGACAGCTAAACCACCCGAGACTGAATGCACAGCCCTTCATTTTAGCTGCCTTCAAGTTGGGTGTCCAGCCTCAAGCTGGGTGTTCAGCTTTCACCCGTCCCTGATCCTGAGCTGTCACCGAGAGTCCTCAGACATCAAGGAGAACAACGGGGCTGGACCAGGCTGTGAAGCTGGGGTGCTCCGATCCTGGCCGCTCCCAGCGACCCCAAGCTGTCTGCGCATCCTCTCCACCTCCCAAGGGCACTCTCCCCGCTGGCAACGGCCAGGGTGCTGGCCCTCTCACGGCTTATCGAGAATCAGCTCCTCGGCGAGTCCCTCACACACTCAAGGATTGAGCACCGACATTTCCTGCCAGCTGGGTACCAACGTCTGCCTAGAACGGCTCTGACCAGTAATGCTGGTCACAAGCGGAGTCCCCCAGGGCTCAGTTTTGGGACCGGTCTTGTTTAATGTCTTTATTGATGATCTGGATGAGGGGATAGAGTGCACCCTCAGCAAGTTTGCAGACGACACCAAGTTGGGAGGGAGTGTTGATCTGCTTGAGGGTAGGAAGGCTCTGCAGAGGGATCTGGACAGGCTGGATCGATGGGCTGAGGCCAACCGGATGAAGTTCAATAAGGCCAAGTGCCGGGTTCTACACTTCGGCCACAACAACCCCAGGCAACGCTACAGGCTTGGGGATGAGTGGCTGGAAAGCTCCCCCGCAGAAAAGGACCTGGGGGTGTTGATCGACACCCGGCTGAATATGAGCCAGCAGTGTGCCCAGGTGGCCAAGAAGGCCAACGGCATCCTGGCCTGTATCAGAAATGGTGTGGCCAGCAGGAGCAGGGAGGTGATCATGCCTCTGTACTCGGCTCTGGTGAGGCCGCACCTCGAATACTGTGTTCAGTTTTGGGCCCCTCACTACAAGAAAGACATCGGGGTGCTGGAGCGTGTCCAGAGAAGGGCGACGAAGCTGGTGAGGGGTCTGGAACACAAGTCTTATGAGGAGCGGCTGAGGGAGCGGGGGTTGTTTAGCCTGGAGAAGAGGAGGCTGAGGGGAGACCTTATCGCTCTCTACAACTACCTGAAAGGGGGTTGCAGAGAGGCGGGTGCTGGTCTCTTCTCCCAAGTGACTAGTGACAGGACTAGAGGAAATGGCCTCAAGTTGCGACAGGGGAGGTTCAGGCTAGATATTAGGAAAAAGTTCTTTACTGAGAGAGTAGTGAAACCTTGGAATAGGCTGCCCAGGGAGGTGGTAGAGTCACCCTCCCTGGAGGTATTCCATGCTATTACTGGGGCAGCAGCTGTCCCTGGGACTCAGCTGGAACCATAATGGGCAGCAGAGGCTCTGGAAAATCTCTGCAGCTTGCCAGCGCATGCAAGGCATGAAATTGAGTGTCACCGCAGTGAGGCTCCGATCGATCCCTTCCTGCTGTGTAGGCTACTGCGTGTCCATGCATGCCTCTAAAACCTCAGCTTCCCAAGTCTTCTGCTTAAGAGTGATATATATACCCACCACGTGCTGCTTTGTCCAATTCCTTCAGGACTTCCTTTAGCAATCCTGATGACTGCTCGGAAGAGTGTCCTATCCCGGCTCTATCCTTTGCTCTTTGAGGACCTTAACGGAAAGTATGAAGTTAAATTTCTCACAAATCAAATACTGAAAATGAGTGCCTAGTCTGTAAAGTCAGCCAAGACTGCCTACTCACCCCTGGGCTGCCAGGTAACCTCCAGCGCAGGATCGAGCTGAGAAGTTGGAAAAGCCCTCTCTGTACTCACATCTGCAAGCAAACACAGACGAGAAGATTCCATCATACCTTGTGATATACACCGTCATAGCTGAACAGCACGGCATATGAGGGGATCACGTAATGACATGGCACACACGAGGCAGGTGTATATTGTCCCAGCTGCAAGAGATGCCTCGCTCACATTTGGGCTTTGAGCTGGCAGCTCTCAAAGGAAGTAAAAAGCCATGACGTACCCAGGCGATCTCCCAGCGTGACAGCCCTGGAACCCAGCCGCGAGGCTGGATATCCGTCGCCTGCAGGCACGTCTGTAAACCAACAGAACAGAGAAGCTCCCCTTAAATACTACAATATACTTCTTCAGATCTGAAAGGCAGCGAATGTAGTTCAAACACGGAATTGCTCCATGGCACTCGTCTCTCCCTTCCACTCAGGAGCATCGTGCAGCCAGTTACTGGGTGCCTGGACCATGTCGGTCTAAAGCAAACCATGCACGGAGCTGTTGGGAGAAAGCACTCCCTGGAGCTCACACCAGCTCTAAACTCAACCCCAACAAGCCTGCTGGCTTTGCAGCCGGCACGGGAAGCAGCGCGGGGTCGGAGAGGCTGGGAAAGAACGCTTTGCAAAGCAGAGCGCCCCGGGGCACATCGTTGAGCCCAACCATTTGCCTCTCTGTTCTTCTGCATGTCTGAGCACCAGCCAAGAAAAGATGAAGTTAAATTTCATATGAAGAGAATATTAAAGCCTACATGCTCATTCGTTCAAGCGACATACCTGTGGGATCGCCCTCAGTCTCCCAGACGAGATCTGGCTGAGGAGTCGGGTGGCCGTCACCTACTGGCAGAGCTGTAACCAAGCACGTTTCCATTAGGTGTTGTGATCTACTTCTTTCTCAGTGACCTGCAGTGACTGGAGGGGGGTCAGGTAATGACGGGGGACCCAGATGTGGGTGGAGATTTCCAAAGCTGCAGAGGGGCCTGGGTGACCTGTTGGCTGGCACCCGGAAGCTCTCAACACACTGTTTCCAGGCCATGTGCAACACCCCTCAAGGACCAGCTGGACAAACATACGTCCCCTCGGGGATTTCTTACTGGGAGGTCTCTACAGTGCACAAAGGAAGCCCACACGAAAACAGCAGAGGAAAAAAATTATCATTCACACACCTCGTGGATAAGAGCCCACTGGCCAGTGAGAGTCTGCACCAGTGCTGCCCCATCTGTTCCCCGGGCTGCAGGCCGGGGCTGTGTGTCCCATGGGGACCTCGGTTTGCCCAAGGAGAGCACTGCAGGGCAACAGCAGGAATGCTCCCGTTGTCCTGAGCAGACATCTCCCGAGGACAGATGTCCCTGAGGCTGAAAGGCAGGACCCAGCCTAGGAGCGGCAGAGCTAGGCCCTGGGCATGGCTGTGCCTGTGAAAGGCTTCCCAGGTCAGGGCGACACAGGGCCATCTGTAGGGACGGTTTCTCACCTCGTGGTGTTGCTCCTGGCCCCCACCGTTCACCTGGAAAATGCCCCCGCAGAGGCTGCAGCCCCCTGCACCTCCCTGTGGGGCAGCTTTCCTACTGCCTGCGGAGCTGGACACGGCTCACCTGGCCCATTCCAGCCCCGCTGCTCTCCCGGCCCTGCCCCACCACGAGCCCAGCCCTGCCGTCACCCCGAGGAGTGGTGAGTGCTGCACCATGCTGCCAGGGCTGGGTGCTGGCCATCGCCTGTCCGCCTACCTAATCCCCACGCTCGCCACGGAGCAGCCCCAACGTCCCAGGCTCGCAGGGCCACCAGGAGGAGGATAAAGAGGTGGGGGGGGGCCATGGACCCCCGCGCCTGCATCATGTTGCTGCCGCTGCTGCTACTGCCGCTGCTGCTGCTGCCACTGCCGCTGCTGGCACTGCTGGAGTGGTGCCCGCGGCCCGGCAGTGCACATCACAGCGTGGCCCAGCGGGGCTCTGTGACCTCACAGCCCGGCCTCCCCACTGCGGTCATGCCACTGGGGCACTGCCCCTCCCCCAAGCACCGCCCCCAGCATGCCCTGCCCCCACATGTCACCGCAGGAGGGCGGGGCTCCCGGAGGGGCGGTAGACTGAGACTGCCCCATCCTGCCCCCCTGGCGGGGCCCCATGCAGCTGAGGCCTTCCACCTCATGGACCTCTCTGGGCGTTGCGGCCGGATCTCCGCAGTGCTGGGGCAGCTGGCATGTCCTGGAGCAGCCCTGTCCAATGCCCATTCTGTGTTTCCTGATGGCACTAGCCTCACCACCCCAGAGACAACAGTCCTCCTCAGATAGCCGTTCTTGGCTTCTTTTAAAACACATGCTCTGCACTAATAGTTTAGCTGTTGATACCATATGCAGTAGTGGGCACCAGGGGAAGAGCCTGCAGACACGCAGTGACTTATGACACTGGATGACAGAAGGATAGCAATTACCTGGCACGCCTGTTGATTGAATTGCCCCTGTTGTTTCAGTGGAGACTGGCACTGTGAAACGCCCTCCTTCCTGAAGTGCCGCCTTCTCCACAGTCTCACCATCCGTCTCTTTAGAAAGAAGGTGGGTCAGCTTAATTAGAAGTGGCCGTTCCTCATCGGAAACACGGTACCTTCAGGAGGCAATACTTCTCCAAATACATTAGAGAAACAAAGCCTGGGCATTTGGGGGATGCACCTAGTCACTAGTCCGAACAACGTGTCATTCATGGAGAAAAGCGTAAGCGCTAGACCCTTTCCAGTTTACCAGTAGACAGCAAATCCTGACCTGCTGAGAGACTAGGAGATTGCATGGCACCTTCTTGTTCACATTTCATTTGGTACATTTTTGGCAAACTGCAAGATGATGGTAAATTACTTCCTTCAGAGAGGACAGGAAGGCGCTGTAGCTGGTTCAGCTGGGGAAAGAGCCCTCTTGAGAAGCACTTCCCATCGTGCCAACTCCATCACGTGGTCATTGTAACAGACACACATGGTGGACTGAACCCCCAGCTCTTGCAACCATATTCTGGGCACTTTCACAAGTGGCAGTGAAGAGCCCACAGTCCCCCAAAACAAGAGGAAACCCTCAACCAAGTGTCTGAAAACACAACTAGAAACAGACAGCTAAACCACCCGAGACTGAATGCACAGCCCTTCATTTTAGCTGCTTTCAAGTTGGGTGTCCAGCCTCAAGCTGGGTGTTCAGCTTTCACCCGTCCCTGATCCCGAGCTGTCACCGAGAGTCCTCAGACATCAAGGAGAACAACGGGGCTGGACCAGGCTGTGAAGCTGGGGTGCTCCGATCCTGACTGGGGGATGCCTGCAGCCCAGGCAAAGTTGGCCGCTCCCAGCGACCCCAAGCTGTCTGCGCATCCTCTCCGCCTCCCCGCTGGCAGTCTCCCCACTGGCAATGGCCAGGGTGCTGGCCCTCTCACGGCTTATCAGGAATGAACTCCTTGGCAAGTCCCTCATGCACTCAAGGAGTGAGCATCGCCAGTTCCTGCTAGCTGGGTACCAACGTCTGCCCTGAACGGCTCTGACCAGTAACGCTGTAACTGGGGCAGCAGCTGTCCCTGGGACTCAGCTGGAACCATAACGGACAGCAGAGACTCGAAAATCTCTGCAGCTCGCCGGCGCCTGCAAGGCATGAAATTGAGCGTCACCGCAGTGAGGCTCCGATCGATCCCTTCCTGCTGTGTAGGCTACCGCTTGCCCATGCATGCCTCTAAAACCTCAGTTTCAAAATCTTCTGGTAAGAGTGATATACACCCACTCCTTCAGGAGTTCCTTTAGCAATCCTGATGACCGCTCAGAAGAGTTTCCTATTTCAGCTTTATCATTTGCTTTTTGAGGACCTTAACGGAACATATGAAGTTAATTTCTCACAAATCAAATACTGAAAATGAGTGCCTAGTCTGTAAAGTCAGCCAAGACTGCCTACTCACCCCTGGGCTGCCAGGTGAGCTCCAGCGCAGGATCCATCCAAGAAGTCGGAAAAGCCCTCCTTGTACTCACATCTGCAGCCAAACACAGACGAGAAGTTTCCATCGTACCTTTTGATATACACCGTCATAGCTGAACAGCACAGCATATGAGGGGATCACGTAAAGATACGGTGCACACGAGGCAGGTGTATATTGTCCCAGCTGCAAGAGATGCCTTGTTCACATTTGGGCTTTGAGCTGGCAGCTCTCAAAGGAAGTAAAAAGCCATGACGTACCCAGGCGATCTCCCAGCGTGACAGCCCTGGAAGCCAGCCGCGAGGCTGGATATCCGTCGCCTGCAGGCACGTCTGTAAACCAACAGAACAGAGAAGCTCCCCTGAAATACTTCAATATGCTTCTTCAGATCTGAATGGCAGTGAATGCAGTTCAAACACGGAATTGCTCCATGGCACTCGTCTCTCCCTTCCACTCAGGAGCATCGTGCAGCCAGTTACTGGGTGCCTGGACCATGTCGGTCTAAAGCAAACCATGCACGGAGCTGTTGGGAGAAAGCACTCCCTGGAGCTCACACCAGCTCTAAACTCAACCCCAACAAGCCTGCTGGCTTTGCAGCCGGCACTGGAAGCACCGCAGGGTCGGAGAGGCTGGGAAAGAACGCTTTGCAAAGCAGAGCGCCCCGGGGCACATCATTGAGCCCGACCCTTTGCCTCTCTGTTCTTCTGCATGTCTGAGCACCAGCCAAGAAAAGATGAAGTTGAATTTCATATGAAGAGAATATTAAAGCCTGCATGCTCATTCGTTCAAGCGACATACCTGTGGGATCGCCCTCAGTCTCCCAGACGAGATCTGGCTGAGGAGTCGGGTGGCCGTCACCTACTGGCAGAGCTGTAACCAAGCACGTTTCCATTAGGTGTTGTGATCTACTTCTTTCTCAGTGACCTGCAGTGACTGGAGGGGGGTCAGGTAACGACGGGGGACCCAGACGTGGGTGGAGATTTCCAAAGCTGCAGAGGGGCCTGGGTGACCTGTTGGCTGGCACCCGGAAGCTCTCAACACACTGTTTCCAGGCCATGTGCAACACCCCTCAAGGACCAGCTGGACAAACGTACGTCCCCTCGGGGATTTCTTACTGGGAGGTCTCTACAGTGCACAAAGGAAGCCCACATGAAAGCACTGGAGGAAATAAACGATCATTCACACGTCTCGTGGAGAAGAGCCCACTGGCCAGTTAGAGTCTGCACCAGTGCTGCCCCATCTGTTCCCCGGGCTGCAGGCCGGGGCTGTGTGTCCCATGGGGACCTCGGTTTGCCCAAGGAGAGCACTGCAGGGCAACAGCAGGAATGCTCCCGTTGTCCTGAGCAGACATCTCCCGAGGACAGATGTCCCCGAGGCTGAAAGGCAGGACCCAGCCTAGGAGCGGCAGAGCCAGGCCCTGGGCATGGCTGTGCCTGTGAAAGGCTTCCCAGGTCAGGGCGACACAGGGCCATCTGTAGGGACGGTTTCTCACCTCGTGGTGTTGCTCCTGCCCCCACCGTTCACCTGGAAAATGCCCCCACAGAGGCTGCAGCCCCCTGCACCTCCCTGTGGGGCATCTGTTTCCCACTGCCTGCGGAGCTGGACACAGCTCACCTGGCCCATTCCAGCCCCGCTGCTCTCCTGGCCCTGCCCCACCACGAGCCCAGCCCTGCCGTCACCCCGAGGAGTGGTGAGTGCTGCACCATGCTGCCAGGGCTGGGTGCTGGCCATCGCCTGTCCGCCTACCTAATCCCCGCGCTCGCCACGGAGCAGCCCCAACGTCCCAGGCTCGCAGGGCCACCAGGAGGAGGATAAAGAGGTGGGGGGGGGGCCATGGACCCCCGCGCCTGCATCATGTTGCTGCCGCTGCTGCTACTGCCGCTGCTGCTGCTGCCACTGCCGCTGCTGGCACTGCTGGAGTGGTGCCCGCGGCCCGGCAGTGCACATCACAGCGTGGCCCAGCGGGGCTCTGTGACCTCACAGCCCGGCCTCCCCACTGCGGTCATGCCACTGGGGCACTGCCCCTCCCCCAAGCACCGCCCCCAGCATGCCCCGCCCCCACATGTCACCGCAGGAGGGCGGGGCTCCCGGAGGGGCGGTAGACTGAGACTGCCCCATCCTGCCCCCCCCTGGCGGGGCCCCATGCAGCCGAGGCCCCCCGCCTTATGGAATTCTCTGGGCGTTGCGGCCGGATCTCCGCAGTGCTGGGGCAGCTGGCATGTCCTGGAGCAGCCCTGTCCAATGCCCGTTCTGTGTTTCCTCCTGTGAAATTGATCGTCACCACAGTGAGGGTCCGATCGATCCCTTCCTGCTGTGTAGGCTACCGCTTGTCCATGCATGCCTCTAAAACCTCAGATTCCCAAGTCTTCTAGTTAAGAGTGATATATACCCACCACGTGCCGCTTTGTCCAATTCCTTCAGGAGTTCCTTTAGCAGTCCTGATGACTGCTCGGAAGAGTTTCCTATTCCGGCTTTATCCTTTGCTCTTTGAGGACCTTAACGGAAAGTATGAAGTTAAATTTCTCACAAATAAAATATTGAAAACAAGTGCCTAGTCTGTAAAGTCAGTCAAGACTGTCTACTCACCCCTGGGCTGCCAGGTAACCTCCAGCGCAGGATCCAGCTGAGAAGTTGGAAAAGCCTTCCCTGTACTCACATTGCAACCAAACACCGACCATCCCTGCAGCTCGCCAGCGCCTGACACACACAATGCAGGTGTATATTGCCCCAGCTGCAAGAGATGCCTCGCTCACATTTGGGCTTTGAGCTGGCAGCTCTCAAAGGAAGTAAAAAGCCATGATGTACCCAGGCGATCTCCCAGCGTGACAGCCCTGGAACCCAGCCGCGAGGCTGGATATCCGTCGCCTGCAGGCACGTCTGTAAACTAACAGAACAGAGAAGCTCCCCTGAAATACTTACAGGAGTCATTCCACATCATGACCATTGCTCCTCTTTGGAACAGAGGGGAAAGCTCTGGATGACAATGGATATCAGGACGCGCTCCAGAAAGAGACACAGAATCAAGTGCAAAGAAGTATCCCCGTCACCAATGCAAAGAAATCATTCTAGACAAATGGGTACTGAACGAAACACCGAACCCGAGTTGCAGTCTGACGGCTTTGCCATCACTGTCGCAGGGCCCCAGTTCACAGCAATTGCGAAGGCCCTTTTGAAAGACTCAGATGCCTGTCACCTCCTCTGAAGAGGACCTGCTGCTTACCGTTGCCAGCGTAGCAGCAGAGCCCTCTGCCTCTCCACCCACACTTTCCCACCTTGTAGGCAGGAGTTACCAGCTTTCAGCTAGCTGCTTCAACGGCTCTCTTGACCATTCTCCTTTTCTGTCTTGCTTCCTACTGTATCAGTCAGGGTGGGCTTCCTGTCATTCAAGACTGAGCCGAACTTCTCAGTAGGAGGATTACACTGCTGCCCCACTGCTTGCCTATTTTAGAATACGGAAAAGAGATGATAATTATCAAACAGTAACTCTACCCGTAGCCCATACCTATGTAGTCTATAGCCTATGGCTCTGAAGGGATAGACCAGCCTATACTTATATCCTGTATCTACTCTCCGATCTGTGTGGGAAGTCAAATAAAAATTACCTTTACTAGAGCATGGAACTTGGAGGGAGTGGAGAAGAAAGAAAAGGTGGGAAAAAAGAGAAGCGTAAGCACACAATTAAAAAAGAAAGGAGCTGAGTTATCCGAAGGCCAACTCAGCCCAACTCGCTTTCACTGGCAAAACGCTGTGAAGCTTGGAGGAAAAAAAGCTGACAGGTGCTGGGAGGCACCCAATATCTGAGTTCAGATGTGAAAGAGCAGGACAACCTTGACGTGACTCCTTTTCACTGTCCCCCGACCTGTGTGCATGCTATGACTTCTTCGTTTCCCTGAAGTCCTCTCCGACTAACAGGGAAGTGTCATCTGTCCAGGCCACGTGCACGAGGAGAAACAGTTCTGACCATGAAGGGGCAGCAAACAACTGCATCTGCAGAAGCAAAGGGGCAGCCGTGCCTCAGCTTCGGAGATGCCCAAAGCTGCCCCGAGCCCCAGGAGCCCCTGGCACCCCAGCGTTTGCTTGGCCCTGAAGCCCTGCGGGGCCTGCCAGTGCTGGGGAGCCCTGGGGACAGACAAGAAGGACAGCGGTCAGCCTGTGTAGGGAGAGTAACGGGACTCCGTCCTTTTTTCTGGCCAGAGGAGGATGCCCTGGGCCACACCAGGACAGGGCCTGGTGGCAGAGCTGAAGGAGGAGGTGGAGAGGCTGAGGAGTATCAGGGAGTGTGAGAGGGAGATAGACTGGTGGAGCCACGCCCTACCGTCCTGAGGCAAAGGCAGCAGAGGGAGGCTCCACGAGAAGCAGAGGACCCCTTACCCTCTTGCCACCGGGCAGAAGGAGGGGACCTAGGAGGCGAAGGGGAATGGAAAAAGGTCCCTGCTCGGAGCCGCAGGCGAATCCCCTCCCGGCCTCCCTCACCCTCACCTTCTCAGCTGCCCCTACATAACAGATATGGGGCTCTGGAACTTGAGGGCCAGGCTAACGAGGACATGGACGAAAGTCCATCTGCGGGGCTGCCTAGGGCGAGACAGCCTGCCCCACGCATCACAACCACCTCTACCAAGGCAAAAAGGAGGGTGGTTGTTGTAGGTGATTCCCTCCTGAGGGGAACGGAGGGCCCAATATGCCGGCCTGACCCGACCCACAGGGAAGTCTGCTGCCTCCCTGGGGCCCGGGTGAGAGAGGTCACGAGGAAACTCCCCAGTCTGGTACGGCCCACCGATTACTACCCGCTGGTAGTTTTGCAGGTTGGCAGTGAGGAGATAGAGCAAAGAAGCGTGAAAGGGATGAAGAAGGACTTTAAGGTGCTGGGGAGACTGGTTGACGGATCGGGTGCGCAGGTGGTGTTTTCTGCAATCCCTTCAGTGGTGGGGAGGAACACTGAAAGGAATAAGAAAGCAAACATGGTCAACGCGTGGCTCAGAGACTGGTGCCACCAGAGGAATTTTGGATTCTTTGACCATGGGGTGGTCTCCGTGGCACCGGGCCTGCTGAGTGCAGACGGTGTTCAGCTGTCCCCAAGGGGGAAAAGAATCCTTGCCCGTAAGTTGGCAAACCTCATCAGGAGGGCTTTAAACTAGACTCGAAGGGGGAAGGGGATGAAGCCAGGCTACCCAGAGGTGAGCCTAGGGGTGACATGCCATTGTCGGGGGCAAGACCGATAGCCCAGCTCAAGTGCATCTACTCCAATGCACACAGCATGGGCGGCAAACAGGAGGAGCTGGAAGCCATCGTGCGGCGGGGCAGCTATGACGTGGTCGCCATCACAGAAACATGGTGGGACGACTCGCATGGCTGGAGTGCTGCGATGGAGGGCTATAAGCTCTTCAGGAGGGATAGGCAAGGAAGGAGAGGCGGTGGGGTGGCTCTGTACGTCAAGGAGTGCTTTGATTGTATAGAGCTGGATGATTGTCACGACGGGGTTGAATGCTTATGGGCAAGGATGAGGGGGAAGGCCAACAAGCCGGATATCCTTCTGGGGGTCTGTTATAGACCACCCGACCAGGGCGTAGAAGCTGATGAAGGGTTCTTCAAGCGACTAGCAGAAGTCTCGCAGTCGCAAGCCCTTGCTCTTGTGGGGGACTTCAACTTACCGGATGTCTGCTGGAAGTACAACACAGCTAAGAGGAAACAGTCCCGGAGGTTCCTCGAGTGTGTGGAAGATAACTTCCTGATGCAGCTGGTAAGCGAGCCTACAAGGGAAGGTGCCCTGCTTGACCTGCTGTTTACGAACAGAGAGGGTCTGGTGGGAGAAGTGAAGGTCGGAGGCCGTCTTGGGCTTAGCGACCATGAAATGATAGAGTTTTCAATTTTTAGCCAAGTAAGGAGGCGGGTGAGCAATACCGCTACCGTGGACTTCCGGAGGGCAGACTTTGCCCTGTTCAGGACACTGGTCGGGAGGGTCCCTTGGGAGACGGTCCTGAAGGGCAAAGGGGCCCAGGAAGGCTGGACCTTCTTCAAGAAGGAAATCTTGAAGGCGCAGGAGCAGGCAGTGCCCATGTGCCGTAAGAAGAGCCGGTGGGGAAGACGGCCGGCCTGGCTGAACAAGGAGCTTATGCTGAGGCTCGGGGAAAAAAAGAGAACTTACCACCTCTGGAAAAAGGGGCAGGCAAGTGAAGAAGAATACAAGGACCTCGTTAGGTCATGCAGGGAGGGAATTAGGAAGGCGAAAGCCCAGCTAGAGCTCAACCTGGCCACGGTCGTGAGGGACAACAAAAAAAGCTTCTATAAATACATTAACAACAAAAAGAGAGCCAAGGAGGATCTCCATCCTCTACTGGATGCGGCGGGGAACATTGTCACGAAGGATGAGGAAAAGGCTGAGGTACTTAATGCCTTCTTTGCCTCAGTCTTTAACAGCCACACCAGGTATCCTCAGGGTATCCGTCCCCCTGAGCTGGATGACAGGGATGGAGAGCAAAATAGGCTCCCCATGATCCAGGAGGAAGCAGTTAACGACCTGCTATGCCACCTGGACACTCATAAGTCTATGGGGCCTGATGGCATCCACCCAAGGGTGCTGAGGGAGCTGGCGGAGGAGCTTGCCAAGCCGCTCTCCATCATTTATCAACAGTCCTGGTCAACGGGGGAGGTCCCGGATGACTGGAGGCTTGCCAACGTGACGCCCATCTACAAGAAGGGTCGGAAGGAGGATCCGGGGAACTACAGGCCTGTCAGCCTGACCTCGGTGCCGGGGAAGGTTATGGAGAGGCTCATCTTGAGGGCGCTCACGGGACACGTGCAGGATAACCAAGGGATCAGGCCCAGCCAGCACGGGTTCATGAAAGGCAGGTCCTGCTTGACCAACCTGATCTCCTTCTATGACCAGGTGACCCGCCTAGTGGATGAGGGGAAGGCTGTTGATGTTGTCTATCTGGACTTCAGCAAAGCCTTTGACACTGTTCCCCACAGTATTCTCCTGGAGAAGCTGGCGGCCCGTGGTTTAGACAGGTACACTCTTCGCTGGGTAAAAAACTGGCTGGATGGCCGAGCCCAGAGAGTTGTAGTGAATGGGGTGAAATCCAGCTGGCGGCCGGTCACAAGCGGAGTCCCCCAGGGCTCAGTTTTGGGACCGGTCTTGTTTAATGTCTTTATTGATGATCTGGATGAGGGGATAGAGTGCACCCTCAGCAAGTTTGCAGACGACACCAAGTTGGGAGGGAGTGTTGATCTGCTTGAGGGTAGGAAGGCTCTGCAGAGGGATCTGGACAGGCTGGATCGATGGGCTGAGGCCAACCGGATGAAGTTCAATAAGGCCAAGTGCCGGGTTCTACACTTCGGCCACAACAACCCCAGGCAACGCTACAGGCTTGGGGATGAGTGGCTGGAAAGCTCCCCCGCAGAAAAGGACCTGGGGGTGTTGATCGACACCCGGCTGAATAGGAGCCAGCAGTGTGCCCAGGTGGCCAAGAAGGCCAACGGCATCCTGGCTTGTATCAGAAATGGTGTGGCCAGCAGGAGCAGGGAGGTGATCATGCCTCTGTACTCGGCTCTGGTGAGGCCGCACCTCGAATACTGTGTTCAGTTTTGGGCCCCTCACTACAAGAAAGACATCGAGGTGCTGGAGCGTGTCCAGAGAAGGGCGATGAAGCTGGTGAGGGGTCTGGAACACAAGTCTTATGAGGAGCGGCTGAGGGAGCGGGGGTTGTTTAGCCTGGAGAAGAGGAGGCTGAGGGGAGACCTTATCGCTCTCTACAACTAGCTGAAAGGGGGTTGCAGAGAGGTGGGTGTTGGTCTCTTCTCCCAAGTGACTAGTGACAGGACTAGAGGAAATGGCCTCAAGTTGCGCCAGGGGAGGTTCAGGCTAGATATTAGGAAAAAGTTCTTTACTGAGAGAGTAGTGAAACCTTGGAATAGGCTGCCCAGGGAGGTGGTAGAGTCACCCTCCCTGGAGATATTCAAGGAGCGTGTGGATGTGGCATTGTGGGATGTAGCTTGATGGACATGGTGCTGTGTGGTGTTGGGTGGGTTGGTTTTTGGTGTGTTGTGCCTTGTTGTTGTTGTGTAGTAGTTGGCTTGCGTGGTTTTTTTTTTTTTGTTTGTTTGGTTGTTGTTTTTTTTTTTTCCAGGTTGGACTTGATGATCTTACAGGTCTTTTCCAACCGTAGTGATTCTGTGATTCTGTGATTCTGTGATTCTGCTTGGGGGAGGCGAGGTGTCAGGGTTATGCTTGTATCTGTTCAGAGGAGACTATGCTCTGTAAATAGCCTGTCTTCGGGAGCTGTTGTTGCTGCTGTAGTTACTGCTGTCAGGAGAGCTAGTAAAAGTGGCCAGCAGGCAGAGCGCAGCCCCTTCAAGATGTTGCCTGCTGGAGTCTTCCCACTGCATAGTTTCCTCTATTTTCCTGGCCTGTCCTGATGTGAGAAATCTTCCCCAAAGGCCTTTATCTCCAAGGACTCTGCGCCATGGGGGCTTCTCTCCCATTGCCTCTGGCTTCTTGCTCCTCTGCTTTCTTTCAGGAGATGCAGCTGAACCAAAACGTCTGGTCCGAGCAAGCAGCCAGTTGGGGGAAATAGGAGATACCAGCAGCACCAAGCAGCTCTGTGGGGCTGGGAGGAGGACGCTTGGATGCAGCAAACACTGCTGCCGGCCGTGGTGTGTCCCTGAGCCATCTCTCGTCGGCTCCCCACTGTTCTGGGGATATAGAGCCATAACTGTCTGCTTTTAACCATTTGGATATTGTTTCTTGTTTAACCACTTAGCTATTGTTTCTTGTTTATTCTTTCTAAAACTCACTTACCAAGGCTGGCGCCTGTAACGTCTCTTAAGGGTTAAGTTTATCAGGGACTGGCATTTGTCAAAAGCTACTTGCTGAACAAAGGGAGTGATAACAGGAACTGCAAGGCTAGTCTGACCACAGAACCGACTAGGACTTGTTAAAAGCTGCTGAAATCAACAAGTAAGAAGACAGCATGCGTAAAAGACTGAAGTTCATCTAGAGGACAGAAGAGGAAGAGGAAGATAAGACCCCTGAAGAAGTAAAAGACCACCAGAGACAGATCTGAGCCTGCGCAGTTTCTGAATCAACTCCGCCCCCAACTTATACATACATATTATGAAACCCTATGAATATGTATGCTTTGGTGTAATAAATATCCGACTGCTTGCCAAAATGGTGTGCAAGCTTTGAGGAGAAATCCCCTCGCACCCGGCGCCGTAATAAACACGCCTGCTTTATAACTCTTTGTGAATTGTAAAGTTTGTTTCCGTGCGTCACTGGGGCTCCAGCCAGCCCCTTTGTTTTAACGGGTGAGGCGCAGTGTCTTTTGACACATTTACCCACTTTCTGGGTTTGCTCAGGGGGGCTCCCAAAGAAGTGCATGGGGCTGATGCCCCTGCGAGCGCAGGCATTGGGAGTGCACAAGTCTGCAACCAGCTTTGCTGCTGAAGGGGTCTGTGCGTAGAACGGGACTGCGAACGGTAAGGGAGCAGCTAACTTGGCTTACTCTCCTTAGACCAGAAATGCCTGTCTCAACAGTGCACCTGTAGCAAATTGCTTCACTCTTCCAAGTAATTTGAGGAAAGTACCAGCTCTCCCCAGGATGCCCCGAGAGCCAGTAGGCAGCCTTGGCTCGCCAGTGGCCTCGCTGCCCCTGTCCTCCAGGTGCTTTGGCTCAGTGGGCAGCTCGTGCTGCAGGAGAGCCAGGCATTGATGTCTGTAACACTGGCTGATGAGCAGCATTGCTGTGGAAAGCCGCCTGCCTCACAGGAGCACGGAGTGTGCGGAGCTTGAGCCTCTGGGTATGAGGCAGGTTGTGAAATTCACCATCTGTCATCGCAGCACCTCTCTTCCTCTCGACCTTTTATGAAATTATTATTAAGTGATGGGCATTGCAACCCATCCTGTGTTTTCTGATCATTGGTTTTTGTCCATCTGAGGGAAAACCCCATGCCTTTCCTCAGCTGCAAATAGCAATAGAGGTAGCATTGCAGGTGGATATACTACTGGAGATGGAGATACCACTGGAGAAGCAGATGCCACTGCAGATACCTTTGCAGATGGGTGATCCCTTCCTAATAACACTGCAGATGCAGGTGCTGTTGCAGATGGCGTTCTGCAGATGCAGATACAGCAGAGGAAGACTATTCCACTGCCGATAGATACCACTGCAGATACCTTTGCAGATGCCCTTACAGATGGAGATGTCGTTGCAGATGCAGAATCCATTTACAGATGAAGATACCATTGCAGCTTCCATTGCAGATACAAATACCATTGCAGGTGGCGCTGCAGAATGAATTAGCATTGCAGATGCCAGTGCCGATACCTTTGCAGACGCACAATCCATTGGCCGTAACACTGCTGATGCAGATACCAATGCAAACAGCATTGCAGATGCCACTGGAGCTGTAGACACCTTTGCAGATAGCACTGCTGATGTAAACACTCTTGAAAAAGCCGGTATCAGTGCAGATAAAGATACCATTGCATATTCCTTTGCAGATGCCATTGCAGCTGCACGCACCATTGCAGATGCCACTGAAGAAGTAGAGAGCACTGCAGATGCAGACACCATGGCAGATACCACTTCACTCTCAAATACCATTGCATACACCACACCACAGCAGGTAGCGTTACTGATGCCATTTCAGATGCTGACGTCGCTGCAATTCAGACACCGTTACCGATGCAGATGCCATGGCAAATAGCGTTGCCAATGCAGGGACCAGAGCAGATGCAGAGTTTATTGCAGATGCTATCGCATTTCACACCCCCATGCAGACACCGTTACAGATGCAGGTATCATTGCAGACGCTGTTCCAGGGGCAAGTATGATTGCAGAGAGCATTGCAGGTGAACGCACAATTGAAGATGGAGATCCCAGTGGAGATGCAGATGCCACTGCAGATGTAGACCACATTGGAGATGCAGCTACTGTTGCAGATACTACTGCAGATGCAGGTGGCAATGCTGATTCTGATGCATATACCATTCCTGAGAATGTTGCAGATGCAGAAACCAAAGGCAATACCATTGTATATGCAGATACTGCTGCAGCTGCAGGTGCCATTTCTGATGCAGATACATCTACAGGTGCAGATTCCACTGTAGAAACCCCTGCAGAGACCATTGCTGATGTAAAGTCAGCTGCAGATACAATAGGAGAGGCAGGTGCTGTTGCAGATGCAGGTAGCACTGACGATGCAGAGGCCACTGCAGACACTCGCAGAATCACAGAATCATTAAGGTTGGAAAAGACCTGTAAGATCATCAAGTCCAACCATCATCCCAACACCACCATGCCCACTAAACCATGTCCCGCAGTGCCACGGCCACACGTTTTTTGAACACCTCCAGTGATGGTGACTCCACCACCTCCCTGGGCAGCCAGTTCCACTGCTTGACCACTGTCTCAGTAAAGAAATTTTTCCTCATATCCAGTCTAAACCTCCCCTGGTGCAAGTTGAGGCCATTTCCTCTCATTGTATCTCTAGTTACATGGGAGAAGAGACCAACGCCCACCTCACCACAACCCCCTTTCAGGTGGTTGCAGAGAGCGATAAGGTCTCCCCTCAGCCTCCTCTTCTGCAGACTAAACAATGCCAGTTCCCTCAGCCGCTCCTCATAAGACTTGTTCTCAGACCCCTCACCAGCTTCGTTGCCTCTCTCTGGCATTACAAATGCCACTGCAGATGCAGATACCTTTGCAGCGATGCAGATGCCATTGCAGATATCCTTGACGATGCCTTTCCAGGTACAGCCATCGACAGCAATACCATGAGGAAGATACCAATTCGATTGCAGGTACAATGGCAGATACAGACACAAAACACCTACCATTGCAGATTAAAGTACAGTCCCGGACACCAGTACCCACACAATTGCAGGTGCAGTCATAGATGCAGACAGAATTACACATACAATTGCAGCCACAAGATGAGCTACAGACATGAGTACACATTCAGTTACAAATATAGATACAGATACAGACACGTACCGGTAGTGGTGGATATACCACTGAAAGTACAGGCAGTATCTGCATCTGAATTGGGTGTCTGCAATGGCATCAGCATCTTCAAGAGCAACTCCAAAGGCAACTGCATCTGAAATTGTACTTGCATCTGCAAGGCCATCTGCAGTGGTATCTGCATCTGCGATGCTATCTCCAGTGGCACCAATGCCACTGTATCTTCAAAGCAATCGTCAGTGGCACCTCCTACTGCAATGGTGTCTGCAAAGGTACCTACACCTGCAATGGCATCTGCATTTGAAGTGGTGTCTGACATGGCCTTTGCATCTGCAGTGCTGTCTGTAATGGTTTCTGCATCTGCAAGGGCACCTGCACCGGCACCTGCATCTTCAATAGCATCCCCATCTGCAACTTCATCTGAAAGTGTATTTGCATCTGCAATGGCATCTGCATCTGCAGTGGTGTCTGCATTGGAGATTGCAGGCGACATTACAGATGCACACGCAGCATTCCAGATGCAGATGCATTTGCGAATGGTGTTGCAGGTTCAAGTGCTATTGCAGGCACCATTTCAGATGAACAAACCACTGCAGATAACCCTACAGATGCCAATATCATTACAGGTGCGGACTCACATTGAATTGTTGATACAATTGCAGATACAGGCACAAAACACATACAATTGCAGGCACATACAATTAAGATACAAGTGCACATTCAGCATTTAGCATTGCAAATGCCGTTGCAGATGCAGATACCATTGCCGATGCAAATACTCTTCCAGGTGGCACTACAGAATGAGATAGCATTGCAGACACCATTGCAGATACATTATCCATGCAGATACAGTTACAGGTTGTATTGGGTTTGTGTGGCAACGTTTTGGTTTCAGGAGGGGCTACAGGGGTGGCTTCTGTGAGAAGCTGCTAGACACTTCCCCTATGTCTGATAGAGCCAATGCCAGCCGGCTCCAAGACGGACCTGCCACTGGCTAAGGCCGAGCTAATCAGCAACAGTGGTAGCGCCTCTGTGATAACGTATTTAAGAAGGGGGGGAAAAACGGGGAAACGGCAGCCGGGGAAGAGAGGAGTGAGAATATGTGAGAGAAACAACTCTGCAGACACCAAGGTCAGTGAAGAAGGAGGGGGAGGAGGTGCTCCAGGCGCCGGAGCAGATTCCCCTGCAGCCCGTGGGGAAGACCATGGTGAAGCAGGCTGTCTCCCTCCAGCCCATGGAGGACCCCATGCAGGAGCAGGTGGCTGCCCGAAGGAGGCTGTGACCCTGTGGGAAGCCCACGCTGGAGCAGGCTCCTGACAGGACCTGTGGACCCGTGGAGAGAGGAGCCCACGCTGGAGCAGGTTTGCTGGCAGGATTTGTGACCCTGTGGGGGACCCACACTGGAGCAGTCTGTTGCTGAGGGACTGCACCCCGTGGAAAGGACCCATGCTGGAGCAGTTCGTGAAGAACTGTCTCCCGTGGGAGGGACCCCACGCTGGAGCAGGGGAAGAGTGTGAGGAGGAAGGAGCGGCAGAAATGACGTGTGATGAACTGACCACAACCCCAGAATCACAGAATCACAGAATCAGTACGGTTGGAAAAGACCTGTAAGATCATCGAGTCCAACCTGGGGGGAAAAAAAAAAAAAAAAAAAAAAAGAAAAAAAAAACACACAACATCAAAAAACCCACAAAAAAAAAAAAACACAAAACCCACGCCATACAACAACAATAACAAGCCACAACCCACCCAACACCACACAGCACCATGTCCATCAAGCTACATCCCACAATGCCACATCCACACGCTCCTTGAATACCTCCAGGGAGGGTGACTCTACCACCTCCCTGGGCAGCCTATTCCAGTGTTTCACCACTCTCTCAGTGAAGAACTTTTTCCTAATGTCTAGCCGGACCCTCCCCTGTCGCAACTTGAGGCCATTTCCTCTAGTCCTGTCACTAGTCACTTGGGAGAAGAGACCAACACCCACCTCTCTGCAACCCCCTTTCAGGTAGTTGTAGAGAGCGATAAGGTCTCCCCTCAGCCTCCTCTTCTCCAGGCTAAACAACCCCAGCTCCCTCAGCCGCTCCTCATCAGACTTGTGTTCCAGACCCCTCACCAGCTTCGTCGCCCTTCTCTGGACACGCTCCAGCACCTCGATGTCCTTCTTGTAGTGAGGGGCCCAAAACTGAACACAGTATTCGAGGTGCGGCCTCACCAGAGCCGAGTACAGAGGCAGGATCACCTCCCTGCTCCTGCTGGCCACACCATTTCTGATACAAGCCAGGATGCCGTTGGCCTTCTTGGCCACCTGGGCACACTGCTGGCTCATATTCAGCCGGCTGTCGATCAACACCCCCAGGTCCTTTTCTGCGGGGGAACTTTCCAGCCACTCATCCCCAAGCCTGTAGCGTTGCCTGGGGTTGTTGTGGCCGAAGTGTAGAACCCGGCACTTGGCCTTATTGAACTTCATCCAGTTGGCCTCAGCCCATCGATCCAGCCTGTCCAGATCCCTCTGCAGAGCCTTCCTACCCTCAAGCAGATCAACACTCCCTCCCAACTTGGTGTCGTCTGCAAACTTGCTGAGGGAGCACTCTATCCCCTCATCCAGATCATCAATAAAGACATTAAACAAGACCGGTCCCAAAACCGAGCCCTGGGGGACTCCGCTTGTGACCGGCCGCCAGCTGGATTTCACCCCATTCACCACAACCCTCTGGGCTCGGCCATCCAGCCAGTTTTTTACCCAGCGAAGAGTGTACCTGTCTAAACCACAGGCCGCCAGCTTCTCTAGGAGAATACTGTGGGGAACAGTGTCAAAGGCTTTGCTGAAGTCCAGATAGACAACATCAACAGCCTTCCCCTCATCCACTAGGCGGGTCACCTGGTCATAGAAGGAGATCAGGTTGGTCAAGCAGGACCTGCCTTTCATGAACCCGTGCTGGCTTGGCCTGATCCCTTGGTTATCCTGCACGTGTCCCGTGAGCGCCCTCAAGATGAGCCTCTCCATAACCTTCCCCGGCACCGAGGTCAGGCTGACAGGCCTGTAGTTCCCCGGATCCTCCTTCCGACCCTTCTTGTAGATGGGCGTCACGTTGGCAAGCCTCCAGTCATCCAGGACCTCCCCCGTTGACCAGGACTGTTGATAAATGATGGAGAGCGGCTTGGCAAGCTCCTCCGCCAGCTCCCTCAGCACCCTTGGGTGGATGCCATCAGGCCCCATAGACTTATGAGTGTCCAGGTGGCATAGCAGGTCGTTAACTGCTTCCTCCTGGATCATGGGGAGCCTATTTTGCCCTCCATCCCTGTCATCCAGCTCAGGGGGACGGATACCCTGAGGATACCTGGTGTGGCTGTTAAAGTCTGAGGCAAAGAAGGCATTAAGTACCTCAGCCTTTTCCTCATCCTTCGTGACATTCCCTGTCCCCCTGCGCCGCTCGGGGGGAAGAGGTAGGGAACATCGGGAGTGAAGTTGAGCCCCGGAAAAAGGGAGGGGTGAGGAGAAGGTGTTTTTAAGATTTGGGTTTATTTCTGATTATTCTACTCTGATTTTGATTGGTGATAAATTAAACTAATTTCCCCAAGTCAAGTCTGTTTTGCCCATGATGGTAATTGGTGAGTGATCTCCCTATGTCCTTGTCTCGACCTACGAGCCTTTCGTCATATTTTCTCTCTCCTGTCCAGCTGAGGAAGGGGAGTGAGTGAGCGGCTGTGTGGTGATTAGTTGCCGGTTGGGACTAAACCACGACACAGGTACAGTTATGGGTACAGACACCATTAGAGACACAGATACCAGTACCATCAGAAATACAGGTTCTGGTGCCATAATCCAGACTGATAGAATTACAAACACTGATTCACATTAAGTTGCCAATAGAGTTGCAGATGCAGGCACAAAATAGATAAAACTTCAGATACAGACACAATTGCAGTCAGCAATATAAGGACGCATTCAATTACACAGACAACAGCAGCTACAGCAAGTGATGCCATTATTGAGAGAGGTACCATGACAGACAGAGGAACGATTACACATAACGGCGCTGATAGGAATGCAGCCACCATTACACACAGATGTGCTGTTACAGGTATTGGTCCAGATAAATATACAGACACCTACACAGACAGTCACCAACATGGCTATGGATGAGGAAACAGAGATGGGTACAAATACAAAGACAGGCACAGGGACAGTTACAGAGATGGACACGATTACACATAGAGAGAGAGGCAGAGGAAGAACAGATACGTACCTTGAAACACACACAGATACAGTTGCCGATACAGGTACAGTTGGAGTTATAGCTACAATTACGGATACGGCTATCATTACTGTCCTGGTTTTGTCTGGGATGGAGTTAACTTTCTTCCTAGTAGCTGGTATAGTATTGTGCTTTGGATTTAGGATGAGAATAATGTTGATAACACACTAATGTTCTAGTTGTTGCTGAGCAGTGCTTCTACTAAGTCAAGGACTTTTCAGCTTCTCACAGTGCCCTACCAGGTGCATGAGAAGTTGGGCAGGGACACAACTGGGACAGCTGGCCCCAACTGACCAAAGGGAGATCCCATACCATCTGACATCATGCTCAGCATATAAAGCTGGGGGAAGAAGAAGGAACGGGGGGGACGTTGGGAGTGATGGCGCTTGTCTTCCCCAGTAACCGTTACGCGTGATGGAGCCCTGCTTTCCTGGAGACGGCTGAACGCCTGCCTGCCAATGGGAAGTAGTGAATGAATTGCTTGTTTTGCGTTTTGCTTGCTTGCGCGGGTTTGCTTGCCCTATTAAACTGTCTTTAACTCAACCCACCACTTTTCTCACTTTCACTCTTCTGATTCTCTCCCCCATCCCACCGGGGGGAGAGAGCGAGCAGCTGTGTGGTGCTTAGTTGCCGGCTGGGGTTAAACCACCACAATAACACATACAGATACCATTACACTTACCGATAAACATATAGAAGGTGCTACCGAAGATACTGCTGCAGATGCCCCTGAATATACCACTGCAGATGCAACTACTATTGCAGATGCAAATACTGCTGAAGATGGCAAAAGCAAATACCATGGCAGGCACCACTGCAGATACCTTTGCAGATGCACAATCCATTCCTCGTAACATTTCAGATGCAGAAACCAATGCAAACAGCATTGCAGATGCAAATGCCATTTCAAATGGAGATGCCACGGCAGACGCAGGTACCATTACAGGTGCCAAAACGCTGCAGGTATTTTTTAAGAAGTCAATTGAATAGGGGTATACCACTGGACATACAGATACCACTACAGATACCATTGCAGTTGCAGGCACCCTTGTAAATGAAGATGTCATTGCAGATACGGATACCACGGAAGATGCAGAAACAATTGCAGATACCATGTTGCACGCAAATATCATTGCATGCACTACTGCAGAGAGCATTACAGATACCATTTCAATAGGGACACCGTCACAGATGAAGATACCATTACCGATGCACATGCACTGGCAGAGAGCATTAGCAATACAGGGACCGTGGAAGCTGCAGAGGATATTACAGATACGGTTGCATTTTGCATACCCGCGCGACAAGAAACTCTTTGCTTACAATCAACAAACCTAGGAGGGCGCCTTCCCTAGTCAGCTCCCTTAGTAGCCACACCAAAAAGTTACCTTCAATGTGCTTCTGGAATTTCCTGAACTTGTTTGTGTCCGCTGCATGATATTCCCACTTAACGACTGAGACATTGCAATCACCTAAAAGAATCTTTGGAAACAAGAAACCCCTAGGGTTCTTGTGGCTTTTCTTATGCTAATTGTACTCCATTTAAAAAACTATTCTCAACCTATTGCTGCTACAGCCCAGAAAACCCCAGAATGTCAGGCACCGCCAAAGCATGAAGGTGGGCATGGAAACGGAAAGCTTCCAGAAAGAGCCTCCTACTCCAAGACAGAGACCGAGAGGGGACATGGGAGTGCAGATGCAGTCACCAAAGTGCCAAATAAGGGAGGACGAAAGCATTTTTATTCTTTTGTTGTTGTTTATTGCCCAGTCGTGAAGGTGCGGAGGGCAAGCCGCCGGTAGGGATCCTGCCGGCTGCTCCTGCAACGCTGTTGGTGCCACCTCACACAAAGGAGCCCGGACGTCTGGGGTACTGCCAGGTGATCCCTGTGGCAGGTGGACCCAATGCCAGCGACGATTCTTCTTGAGATGGATGCACCTCTGTGGGCCTCATGCCATCCTTTGGTGGGCTGTCATGCCTGGGCCTCACACCGTGCCTCAGCAGATAGACACGCCAGGCCCGCGTGCTGTTCCCCTGTGTGGCCGCCACAGGGGGTGATTTTGTTCCTCCTCCTGTGAGGCGCCCTTCTCCTCCGCGGTTGCGGTAAGGGGCTCTGTGGCGTCCGACGCAAAGGTGGGCAGCCATCCACCTCGCTTCTCCGGCTCCTCTTCCTTCCAAGCATGCTTGGCATGCGAGGGCCTGGAAGCTCGGCAAACTGTGGGCCAGCTGCAGGGGCCCCTGTTTTTATAGGGCCGGAACAAAAGGCAGTGAGGTGGCTGGTGACAGCAGGAGGCCACTGTGATGGCGATTATGACTGTGGCCAATGCGTGTGACCAAATATGGCGGGTTTGGGCGTGGGGGGCCTGTGGCCTCAAAGGCGCCCAAATGTGGGAGAAGGAGGAGGGCCACGGGGGCTGAGGGCCCCTTTCCTGGGGCTCGCTCCCACCTGCCTTGTTGCTTGCCCGAGAGAAAGGCTGCCCCCTGGGCACAGGGACCACCCTCCACCTCCCCTCATAAGCCCTGGGCTCCAGCCCCCTCCTCATCCCGTGCCTGCGGTCCCCTCGACAAGACGGTGGCAGCCATGTTGCAGGAGGGTCAGGGGTCCTCAGTGACCCCCCCACCGACCCTGCGCCCTGCAAGTGGCACAGCCCCGTGCACTCGACAGTGGCTGCGAGGGTCAAAGCCTGCCACATCCCACCGGCAGGAAAGGGAGGCCCAGCCAGCCTGCGCAAGGTCTGCCAGTGCTCCGTGAGGGAGTTGTTGATTGCTAAGTGTGATGTGAGTCCCTTTCCCATCCCCCGGTCCTGCCCCAACAATGTGGAGAGGTGTCATCTCTTCTGCACGGAGCCCCGAGGGGAAGGGGAGGAGAGGGCCGGAACATTCGACTCCTGCCTCCAGATCCTTTATAAAAACATTAAAGAGCTCTGGCCTAAAACGGAGCCCTGGGGAACCCCACTGTTCACTGCCGGCCAGCCTGATGTAACCCCCTTTACTATAACACTTTGAGCCCGGTCTGTCAGCCAGTTGTTCACCTAACCTAACATGGACTTGACTAGCTGTAGGCTGGACATTTTGTCCAGAAGGGTACTGTGAGAGACGGCAGCGAAAGCTTTGCCAAGCTCCAGAAAACCCACATCTACTGGCTTCCCTTGGTCAACTGGATGGGTGACCTTGTCGTAAAAGGAAATTAAGTTAGTTCAGCAGGACTTTCCCCTCATGAACCCGTGCTGGCTATGACCAATGACTGCGTTGTCTCTCAAGTGTTTCTCCATAACTCCCAGAATGACCTTCTCCAAAATTGTACCTGGCAGTTAAGCGAGACTGACAGGCCTGTAATTACCAGGGTCTTTCTTCTTACCCTTCTTGAGAACTGGGACAACATTTGCCAGCTTCTGGTCGACTGGGACCTCTCCAGACTCCCGAGACCGTCGAAAAATAATGGAGAGAGGTCCCGCAATACCGTCGGCCAGCTCTTTCAGTACGCTGGGACGAATCCCATTGGGCCCCGTAGCCTTAGGTGTAGCCAGCTGGAGCAGCAAGTCTCAGAAATTTCTGAGTTGGCTGGGAGTTTATCATGCCCCCAGTCACAGTCTTCCAACAGAGGGCTTGGGGGGTGGGGGCATGGGGCGGGTCCCAGGACCCATCATCGATGTTAAAGACAGAGGGGAAGAAGGCCCGAAACGTCTCTGCTTTGTCTACAGCCCTATTTGTGAGGTGACTGAGCTCATCAAGCAACGGACCAACGTTATCTCTGATCCTGCTTTTGCTGTGAACGTATTTTAAGAAGCCCTTTCTGTTGTCCTTCAGCCCAGTTCAGCACCCATCACAGGGCACCACACGGCTGGGTCCATACTCCTGCTCACAGCAGTTGTAACACAACCAGCTTTCGCAGCTGCAATAGTGTCATGAGTCCAGAGCTGTTGGCTGTCCCGCGCAGCACATCCTGACAGCAGTTCACGTCCGCAGAGGAACGCAGGCAACGTAAAGCTATTGCCTTGTGTTTGCTGCAAGAGGGAGAAAACTTAGCAGCCCTAGCCTCCCCCAGGAGGTTGCTCAAAGTGCCCTCCAACCTGACTTGGAACACTTCCAATGATGGGACGTCCACAACTTCTCTGGGCAACCCGTTCCAGCGTCTCACCACCCTCACCGTAAAACATTTCTTCCTTACGTGCAATCAAAACCTACCTTCTTTCAGCTTAAAACCCTCGCCCCTTGTCCTGTCAATACAGACCCTGGTAAAAAGTCTCTCTGTGCCTTTCCTATAAGCCCCCTTTATATACTGAAACGCGACAGAAAGGTCTCCCTGGAGCCTTTTCTTCTCCAGGCTGAAAACCCTCAGCTCTCTCAGCCTTTCTGCCCAGGAGAGCTGTGCCAGCCCTGGGATCGTTTCTGTGGCCTCCTCTGCACCTGCTCTAACAGGTCCATGTCTTTCTTGCGCTGGGGAGCCCAGAGCTGGAGGCAGTGCTCCAGCCGGGGTTGCAGGGGAATGGAGTAGAGGGGCAGAATCCCTTCCCTCGACCTGCTGCCCATGCCTCTTTTGATGCAGCTGTCGCGTTAAAAGGAATGTAGTTTCGAAATTTCTCTGTCAGAGTGCCGGGACATTCACTGATTCGTTTATTCAGAGCCCCAGCAAAAGGACTTGCGCTGAGCAGATGCACAAAAATCGAAAGCAGTTATTTTATTGAAAGCTACAGAAACAGATTCGAGATTGCCGTTGATAAAATCACTAACTACAATAGTGCTACTAATGAAGGTTGATATTGCTAGCAAACTTGATAGCAATGCAACAACCCCGGGATAACTTTCACCCAGAGGGTGAGAGGTGCAGCGCTTACCCCGAATGGCGTCCCTGCTTGGGGTGGAGGAAGAGGACGCAGCCCATCGACTGGTCCGTCAGGTATCGAGGTTCTTCTCTCCCACTTTAACAATCATTTTCTCTGTCTTTTATCCCCAAAACTGCGAGGTTCCACCCATATGTGACGTGTAGCATGATTTGGGTGGAGAGACGAGTGCTATAGTCCTATATGTTTAGCGTGATCTCGTTAATCTTCATTAGCATATGCAGGGTGTGAGTTGTAATATGCATTTCACCGGTAATGAGGCAAAGGGCAGCTATCAGACACGAAGCCTTTCGAAGAAACAAAGAACCCTTCAGATTCCTGTTATTTTGCTTTCTTTGCTGACCACAAGCAGGGCTGTCCTGCCTCCACAGGGCCCCCTCCCCTGTGTTAGCCAGGCAAGTCTCCACTCCCCTGGGTCCCAGGAGAGATAGCAAGGGCAGTCTTAATGGTTCTTAGTGCACAGGAATCCCACCTCGTTATCAAAATTCCACAGCAGCCCAAGACACACTTGTCTTTCTGAGCTGCAAGCGCACAGTGCCGGCTCACGCCCAGTTTTTCACGTACCACTGCACCCCCAGCTTACTGGCTGGCAGGGCTGTGTGTGAACAGAGTAGGCCTTGGCGCCGTGCAAGCAGGGCTCAGCAACAGCTGAATCCTGGGTATGCTACCAACACTGGTTTGGTCACAGATCTAAACCTCGGCACCATATGGGCTGCTAGGGAGAAAATGGACTCCATCCCAGCCAAAAGCAGAGCAGACGGTGTCTCTGTGGTGGCTCGATAGCAGCTTTGTGCTGCTCTGTTGTGCAAAGCTTATGGCTTTGCCTTATGTGATCTGTTTAGCGTGCACCCAAGGGAGGGGCTGGGGCTGGTATTGCCCTACAGCGTATCGCCGTCCTGTGCACCCCAGGACAGAGCTGGCACGGGGAGCAGAGGTGGGGGTGATGACCTGTTAAGGAGCCCCAGCAGTGCCTCTGTGGCTCAGAATTTAGCAGGCCAGTCCCACCAGGGAAGCTGGGTTGCCCCAGCCCGTCGGCAGGTCCCATGCCCAGCTCCCTGCCTGCTGACACCGTGGGCATCCACATCCCTCCGTGCCTTGATATGAAGATCGGCCCAGAATTGGTGAATTCCTGGCTTTGCTGCCGTTACGACCCAGACAATTGTGCTACTGATCTGTATTTATTGCTCCGCCATTATTCTGAAATAAACAGTCGACCCCTGAAGCTGTTGGTTGGGAGTCTGGGCAATGGTCTTGGGGGGCGGGGGGGGTGGTTTCAGCTCCTCGGGGGCTGGAGGGCGCCGGGCTGGTCCCACAACAGGCGGCTGGCTGAGTAAGACAGCCAGGGGGGCCAGGGTGGAGGCGTCCGTGGCGGGCGGGCTGGTGTTCCAGGCACAGGTGGTGGCTGCTGGTGTCAGGTTGTCTCTCAGAGGTGATGGGGTGAGCGGTCCGGTTGTTTGGGTGTTAGGGGAGGCTGCAGTAGGTGGGCCAGGCTTCCAAAGCTGTGGAGACGTGCCTGCGGAGAGAGGAGGCTGCTGAGACCCCGCCGTGGCTGTGGTGCTGGGCAGGGTCGAGGGTGCAGGGCAGTGCTGGGTGCCCCATGGGGTGTGGGCGCGTGGCTGCACCGGGGAGCTGTGGGCACGGAGAGCTCCATGCAGAAAACGGGGCACCCCGCACCCCTTGGTTGGGGCTCTACTCGCCTGCCCGTGGCTCATCTCCTCTCGGCCCCGACCATCCTGACCTGCCTGCTCTGCATGTGCCAGAAAGGAGATGTGAGCCCGGCAGACCGAGGGAAGCAAAGCTGGGCATGGCACTGCAGGGCCAGGAGAGCCTCCTGTTCTCCTTTCTCAGCGTGCCTGGCAGAGACCAGCACTTGGCTCCCCTGCCCCTCCCTGACCAGACAAGCGGACAGCCTCGGCGCTCTGTTCGGTGAGGTGCTCTCCACCCTCTCTTTAGAATCCGTATCCAAAGAGATACATACCCCTGCACAGACAAAACCCCTGCCTGAGCTGAGAACACACGCTCTGGCAGTGTTTGGGAGCAGACGGGACAGACTGACTCTCTCTCTCTCCAAAGCAAGGCTGATAGCTGGGAAGGTTCGTCACCACGGTCTGAGCTGCTGGGACACCTTGGCCGAGGTGAACATCTGGGATTTACGGCATCACCTAACAGGGTGATTTCTGCTGGGAGGTCCGCTGGGAGGGAGATGTCACTATCGTGCTTCTCACTTTCTATGGCAGTGTCACCCCTCGTCGTTTTCCTTCTGGACCTTGCGCTGCCTGTGTCTGTGGCTGGGTCTGCTCTTGTCGAGGCAGCGTCACTTTTAACTCATACTTGCAACAGTAAGAACGGGTTTCAGAGAAGACTGCCCATGAATGGAGAGGCCGCTTAAAACATCTTACAGCAGAAATGTCCGTAGAGTCTGGCCAGTAACTAACTCGGCACGCCAGGATACCCGACCTCTAAATGCTTCATGGCTAATAGCAGCCACCTAATACAGAGGTTTGGCAACACCCCCCGCCAACAACTCACCGTTTTCTCTTCCTCCGCAGGCGGATTGCACACCACAATACCATGCCAAGCAGTACGCAGCCCAAGACCACCACGGCGCCTCCTATGAAGAACTTCTGGAAACCATTAGGATTTGTAGAATTTGCGTTTCTCTTGCCATCCACACCTGGAGGAAGAATTCTGTATGTTAGTGTATCCTGCACATCGTGGGAGGTACAGCCGTTCCTGGCTTCTTTTAGAACACTTGCTCTGCACTAACAGCATGGCTGATGACACCATGTGCATTAGTGGGCACCAGGGGAAGAGCCTGCAGACACGCAGTGATTTATGACACTGGATGACCGAAGGAAAGCAATTACCTGGCACGCCTGTTGATTGAATTGCCGCCGTTTTTTTGTCAGAGACTGGCACCGCGAGACCCCCTCCTTCCTGAAGTGCCTCCTTCTCCACAGTCTCACCATCCGTCTCTTTAGAAAGAAGGTGGGTCAGCTTAATTAGAAGTGGCCATTCCTCATCGGAAACACGGTACCTTCAGGAGGCAATACTTCTCCAAATACATTAGAGAAACAAAGCCTGGGCATTTGGGGATGCACCTAGTCACTAGTCCGAACAACGTGTCATTCATGGAGAAAAGCGTAAGCGCTAGACCCTTTCCAGTTTACCAGTAGACAGCAAATCCTGACCTGCTGAGAGACTAGGAGATTGCATGGCACCTTCTTGTTCACATTTCACTTTTAGTGCATTTTTAGCAAACTGCAAGATGATGGTAAATTACTTCCTTCAGAGAGGACAGGAAGGCGCTGTAGCTGGTTCAGCTGGGGAAAGAGCCCTCTTGAGAAGCACTTCCCATCACGCCAACTCCATCACATGGTCATTGTAACAGACACACATGGTGGACTGAACCCCCAGCTCTTGCAACCATATTCTGGGCACTTTCACAAGTGGCAGTGAAGAGCCCACAGTCCCCCAAAACAAGAGGAAGCCCTCAACCAAGTGTCTGAAAACACAACTAGAAACAGACAGCTAAACCACCCGAGACTGAATGCACAGCCCTTCATTTTAGCTGCCTTCAAGTTGGGTGTCCAGCCTCAAGCTGGGTGTTCAACTTTCACCCGTCCCTGATCCCGAGCTGTCACCGAGAGTCCTCAGACATCAAGGAGAACAACGGGGCTGGACCAGGCTGTGAAGCTGGGGTGCTCCGATCCTGGCCGCTCCCAGCGACCCCAAGCTGTCTGCGCATCCTCTCCGCCTCCCCGCTGGCACTCTCCCCGCTGGCAACGGCCAGGGTGCTGGCCCTCTCACGGCTTATCGAGAATCAGCTCCTCGGCGAGTCCCTCACACACTCAAGGATTGAGCACCGACATTTCCTGCCAGCTGGGTACCAACGTCTGCCCAGAACGGCTCTGACCAGTAATGCTGGTCACAAGCGGAGTCCCCCAGGGCTCAGTTTTGGGACCGGTCTTGTTTAATGTCTTTATTGATGATCTGGATGAGGGGATAGAGTGCACCCTCAGCAAGTTTGCAGACGACACCAAGTTGGGAGGGAGTGTTGATCTGCTTGAGGGTAGGAAGGCTCTGCAGAGGCATCTGGACAGGCTGGATCGATGGGCTGAGGCCAACCGGATGAAGTTCAATAAGGCCAAGTGCCGGGTTCTACACTTCGGCCACAACAACCCCAGGCAACGCTACAGGCTTGGGGATTAGTGGCTGGAAAGCTCCCCCGCAGAAAAGGACCTGGGGGTGTTGATCGACACCCGGCTGAATAGGAGCCAGCAGTGTGCCCAGGTGGCCAAGAAGGCCAACGGCATCCTGGCTTGTATCAGAAATGGTGTGGCCAGCAGGAGCAGGGAGGTGATCATGCCTCTGTACTCGGCTCTGGTGAGGCCGCACCTCGAATACTGTGTTCAGTTTTGGGCCCCTCACTACAAGAAAGACATCGAGGTGCTGGAGCGTGTCCAGAGAAGGGCGACGAAGCTGGTGAGGGGTCTGGAACACAAGTCTTATGAGGAGCGGCTGAGGGAGCGGGGGTTGTTTAGCCTGGAGAAGAGGAGGCTGAGGGGAGACCTTATCGCTCTCTACAACTACCTGAAAGGGGGTTGCAGAGAGGTGGGTGCTGGTCTCTTCTCCCAAGTGACTAGTGACAGGACTAGAGGAAATGGCCTCAAGTTGCGCCAGGGGAGGTTCAGGCTAGATATTAGGAAAAAGTTCTTTACTGAGAGAGTAGTGAAACCTTGGAATAGGCTGCCCAGGGAGGTGGTAGAGTCACCCTCCCTGGAGGTATTCCATGCTATAACTGGGGCAGCAGCTGTCCCTGGGACTCAGCTGGAACCATAATGGGCAGCAGAGGCTCTGGAAAATCTCTGCAGCTTGCCAGCGCATGCAAGGCATGAAATTGAGTGTCACCGCAGTGAGGCTCCGATCGATCCCTTCCTGCTGTGTAGGCTACCGCTTGTCCATGCATGCCTCTAAAACCTCAGCTTCCCAAGTCTTCTGCTTAAGAGTGATATATATACCCACCACGTGCTGCTTTGTCCAATTCCTTCAGGACTTCCTTTAGCAATCCTGATGACTGCTCGGAAGAGTTTCCTATTCCGGCTCTATCCTTTGCTCTTTGAGGACCTTAACGGAACATATGAAGTTAAATTTCTCACAAATCAAATACTGAAAATGAGTGCCTAGTCTGTAAAGTCAGCCAAGACTGCCTACTCACCCCTGGGCTGCCAGGTAACCTCCAGCGCAGGATCGAGCTGAGAAGTTGGAAAAGCCCTCTCTGTACTCACATCTGCAACCAAACACAGACGAGAAGATTCCATCATACCTTGTGATATACACCGTCATAGCTGAACAGCACGGCATATGAGGGGATCACGTAATGACATGGCACACACGAGGCAGGTGTATATTGTCCCAGCTGCAAGAGATGCCTCGCTCACATTTGGGCTTTGAGCTGGCAGCTCTCAAAGGAAGTAAAAAGCCATGACGTACCCAGGCGATCTCCCAGCGTGACAGCCCTGGAACCCAGCCGCGAGGCTGGATATCCGTCGCCTGCAGGCACATCTGTAAACCAACAGAACAGAGAAGCTCCCCTGAAATACTACAATATACTTCTTCAGATCTGAAAGGCAGCGAATGCAGTTCAAACACGGAATTGCTCCATGGCACTCGTCTCTCCCTTCCACTCAGGAGCATCGTGCAGCCAGTTACTGGGTGCCTGGACCATGTCGGTCTAAAGCAAACCATGCACGGAGCTGTTGGGAGAAAGCACTCCCTGGAGCTCACACCAGCTCTAAACTCAACCCCAACAAGCCTGCTGGCTTTGCAGCCGGCACGGGAAGCACCGCAGGGTCGGAGAGGCTGGGAAAGAACGCTTTGCAAAGCAGAGCGCCCCGGGGCACATCATTGAGCCCGACCCTTTGCCTCTCTGCTCTTCTGCATGTCTGAGCACCAGCCAAGAAAAGATGAAGTTGAATTTCATATGAAGAGAATATTAAAGCCTGCATGCTCATTCGTTCAAGCGACATACCTGTGGGATCGCCCTCAGTCTCCCAGACGAGATCTGGCTGAGGAGTCGGGTGGCCGTCACCTACTGGCAGAGCTGTAACCAAGCACGTTTCCATTAGGTGTTGTGATCTACTTCTTTCTCAGTGACCTGCAGTGACTGGAGGGGGGTCAGGTAACGACGGGGGACCCAGACGTGGGTGGAGATTTCCAAAGCTGCAGAGGGGCCTGGGTGACCTGTTGGCTGGCACCCGGAAGCTCTCAACACACTGTTTCCAGGCCATGTGCAACACCCCTCAAGGACCAGCTGGACAAACATACGTCCCCTCGGGGATTTCTTACTGGGAGGTCTCTACAGTGCACAAAGGAAGCCCACATGAAAGCACTGGAGGAAATAAACGATCATTCACACGTCTCGTGGAGAAGAGCCCACTGGCCAGTGAAAGTCTGCACCAGTGCTGCCCCATCTGTTCCCCGGGCTGCAGGCCGGGGCTGTGTGTCCCATGGGGACCTCGGTTTGCCCAAGGAGAGCACTGCAGGGCAACAGCAGGAATGCTCCCGTTGTCCTGAGCAGACATCTCCCGAGGACAGATGTCCCCGAGGCTGAAAGGCAGGACCCAGCCTAGGAGCGGCAGAGCCAGGCCCTGGGCATGGCTGTGCCTGTGAAAGGCTTCCCAGGTCAGGGCGACACAGGGCCATCTGTAGGGACGGTTTCTCACCTCGTGGTGTTGCTCCTGGCCCCACCGTTCACCTGGAAAATGCCCCCGCAGAGGCTGCAGCCCCCTGCACCTCCCTGTGGGGCATCTGTTTCCCACTGCCTGCGGAGCTGGACACAGCTCACCTGGCCCATTCCAGCCCCGCTGCTCTCCCGGCCCTGCCCCACCACAAGCCCAGCCCCACTGTCTACCCCGAGGAGTGGTGAGTGCTGCACCATGCTGCCAGGGCTGGGTGCTGGCCCTCGCCTGCCCGCCTACCTAATCCCCGCGCTCGCCACGGAGCAGCCCCAACGTCCCAGGCTCGCAGGGCCACCAGGAGGAGGATAAAGAGGTGGGGGGGGGCCATGGACCCCCGCGCCTGCATCATGTTACTGCCGCTGCTGCTACTGCCGCTGCTGCTGCTGCCACTGCCGCTGCTGGCACTGCTGGAGCGGTGCCCGCGGCCCGGCAGTGCACATCACAGCGTGGCCCAGCGGGGCTCTGTGACCTCACAGCCCGGCCTCCCCACTGCGGTCATGCCACTGGGGCACTGCCCCTCCCCCAAGCACCGCCCCCAGCATGCCCCGCCCCCACATGTCACCGCAGGAGGGCGGGGCTCCCGGAGGGGCAGGAGACTGAGACTGCCCCATCCTGCCCCCCTGGCGGGGCCTCGTGCAGCCGAGGCCTTCCACCTCATGGACCTCTCTGGGCGTTGCGGCCAGATCTCCGGTGCTCTGGGGCAGCTGGCATGTCCGGGAGCAGCCCTGTCCAACGCCCGTTCCGTGTTTCCTGATGGCACTAGCCTCACCACCCCAGAGACAACAGTCCTCCTCAGATAGCCGTTCTTGGCTTCTTTTAAAACACATGCTCTGCACTAACAGTTTAGCTGTTGATACCATATGCAGTAGTGGGCACCAGGGGAAGAGCCTGCAGACACGCAGTGACTTATGACACTGGATGACAGAAAGATAGCAATTACCTGGCACGCCTGTTGATTGAATTGCCCCTGTTGTTTCATTGGAGACTGGCACTGTGAAACCCCCTCCTTCCTGAAGTGCTGCCTTCTCCACAGTCTCACCATCCGTCTCTTTAGAAAGAAGGTGGGTCAGCTTAATTAGAAGTGGCCGTTCCTCATCGGAAACACGGTACCTTCAGGAGGCAATACTTCTCCAAATACATTAGAGAAACAAAGCCTGGGCATTTGGGGGATGCACCTAGTCACTAGTCCGAACAACGTGTCATTCATGGAGAAAAGCGTAAGCGCTAGACCCTTTCCAGTTTACCAGTAGACAGCAAATCCTGACCTGCTGAGAGACTAGGAGATTGCATGGCACCTTCTTGTTCACATTTCATTTGGTACATTTTTGGCAAACTGCAAGATGATGGTAAATTACTTCCTTCAGAGAGGACAGGAAGGCGCTGTAGCTGGTTCAGCTGGGGAAAGAGCCCTCTTGAGAAGCACTTCCCATCGTGCCAACTCCATCACGTGGTCATTGTAACAGACACACATGGTGGACTGAACCCCCAGCTCTTGCAACCATATTCTGGGCACTTTCACAAGTGGCAGTGAAGAGCCCACAGTCCCCCAAAACAAGAGGAAGCCCTCAACCAAGTGTCTGAAAACACAACTAGAAACAGACAGCTAAAACACCCGAGACTGAATGCACAGCCCTTCATTTTAGCTGCTTTCAAGTTGGGTGTCCAGCCTCAAGCTGGGTGTTCAGCTTTCACCCGTCCCTGATCCCGAGCTGTCACCGAGAGTCCTCAGACATCAAGGAGAACAACGGGGCTGGACCAGGCTGTGAAGCTGGGGTGCTCCGATCCTGACTGGGGGATGCCTGCAGCCCAGGCAAAGTTGGCCGCTCCCAGCGACCCCAAGCTGTCTGCGCATCCTCTCCGCCTCCCCGCTGGCAGTCTCCCCACTGGCAATGGCCAGGGTGCTGGCCCTCTCACGGCTTATCAGGAATGAACTCCTTGGCAAGTCCCTCATGCACTCAAGGAGTGAGCATCGCCAGTTCCTGCTAGCTGGGTACCAACGTCTGCCCTGAACGGCTCTGACCAGTAACGCTGTAACTGGGGCAGCAGCTGTCCCTGGGACTCAGCTGGAACCATAACGGACAGCAGAGACTCGAAAATCTCTGCAGCTCGCCGGCGCCTGCAAGGCATGAAATTGAGCGTCACCGCAGTGAGGCTCCGATCGATCCCTTCCTGCTGTGTAGGCTACCGCTTGCCCATGCATGCCTCTAAAACCTCAGTTTCAAAATCTTCTGGTAAGAGTGATATACACCCACTCCTTCAGGAGTTCCTTTAGCAATCCTGATGACCGCTCAGAAGAGTTTCCTATTTCAGCTTTATCATTTGCTTTTTGAGGACCTTAACGGAACATATGAAGTTAAATTTCTCACAAATCAAATACTGAAAATGAGTGCCTAGTCTGTAAAGTCAGCCAAGACTGCCTACTCACCCCTGGGCTGCCAGGTGAGCTCCAGCGCAGGATCCATCCAAGAAGTCGGAAAAGCCCTCCTTGTACTCACATCTGCAGCCAAACACAGACGAGAAGTTTCCATCGTACCTTTTGATATACACCGTCATAGCTGAACAGCACAGCATATGAGGGGATCACGTAAAGATACGGTGCACACGAGGCAGGTGTATATTGTCCCAGCTGCAAGAGATGCCTTGCTCACATTTGGGCTTTGAGCTGGCAGCTCTCAAAGGAAGTAAAAAGCCATGACGTACCCAGGCGATCTCCCAGCGTGACAGCCCTGGAAGCCAGCCGCGAGGCTGGATATCCGTCGCCTGCAGGCACGTCTGTAAACCAACAGAACAGAGAAGCTCCCCTGAAATACTTCAATATGCTTCTTCAGATCTGAATGGCAGTGAATGCAGTTCAAACATGGAATTGCTCCATGGCACTCGTCTCTCCCTTCCACTCAGGAGCATCGTGCAGCCAGTTACTGGGTGCCTGGACCATGTCGGTCTAAAGCAAACCATGCACGGAGCTGTTGGGAGAAAGCACTCCCTGGAGCTCACACCAGCTCTAAACTCAACCCCAACAAGCCTGCTGGCTTTGCAGCCGGCACTGGAAGCACCGCAGGGTCGGAGAGGCTGGGAAAGAACGCTTTGCAAAGCAGAGCGCCCCGGGGCACATCATTGAGCCCGACCCTTTGCCTCTCTGTTCTTCTGCATGTCTGAGCACCAGCCAAGAAAAGATGAAGTTGAATTTCATATGAAGAGAATATTAAAGCCTACATGCTCATTCGTTCAAGCGACATACCTGTGGGATCGCCCTCAGTCTCCCAGACGAGATCTGCCTGAGGAGTCGGGTGGCCGTCACCTACTGGCAGAGCTGTAACCAAGCACGTTTCCATTAGGTGTTGTGATCTACTTCTTTCTCAGTGACCTGCAGTGACTGGAGGGGGGTCAGGTAATGACGGGGGACCCAGACGTGGGTGGAGATTTCCAAAGCTGCAGAGGGGCCTGGGTGACCTGTTGGCTGGCACCCGGAAGCTCTCAACACACTGTTTCCAGGCCATGTGCAACACCCCTCAAGGACCAGCTGGACAAACGTACGTCCCCTCGGGGATTTCTTACTGGGAGGTCTCTACAGTGCACAAAGGAAGCCCACATGAAAGCACTGGAGGAAATAAACGATCATTCACACGTCTCGTGGAGAAGAGCCCACTGGCCAGTGAGAGTCTGCACCAGTGCTGCCCCATCTGTTCCCCGGGCTGCAGGCCGGGGCTGTGTGTCCCATGGGGACCTCGGTTTGCCCAAGGAGAGCACTGCAGGGCAACAGCAGGAATGCTCCCGTTGTCCTGAGCAGACATCTCCCGAGGACAGATGTCCCCGAGGCTGAAAGGCAGGACCCAGCCTAGGAGCGGCAGAGCCAGGCCCTGGGCATGGCTGTGCCTGTGAAAGGCTTCCCAGGTCAGGGCGACACAGGGCCATCTGTAGGGACGGTTTCTCACCTCGTGGTGTTGCTCCTGCCCCCACCGTTCACCTGGAAAATGCCCCCACAGAGGCTGCAGCCCCCTGCACCTCCCTGTGGGGCATCTGTTTCCCACTGCCTGCGGAGCTGGACACAGCTCACCTGGCCCATTCCAGCCCCGCTGCTCTCCTGGCCCTGCCCCACCACGAGCCCAGCCCTGCCGTCACCCCGAGGAGTGGTGAGTGCTGCACCATGCTGCCAGGGCTGGGTGCTGGCCATCGCCTGTCCGCCTACCTAATCCCCGCGCTCGCCACGGAGCAGCCCCAACGTCCCAGGCTCGCAGGGCCACCAGGAGGAGGATAAAGAGGTGGGGGGGGGCCATGGACCCCCGCGCCTGCATCATGTTGCTGCCGCTGCTGCTACTGCCGCTGCTGCTGCTGCCACTGCCGCTGCTGGCACTGCTGGAGTGGTGCCCGCGGCCCGGCAGTGCACATCACAGCGTGGCCCAGCGGGGCTCTGTGACCTCACAGCCCGGCCTCCCCACTGCGGTCATGCCACTGGGGCACTGCCCCTCCCCCAAGCACCGCCCCCAGCATGCCCCGCCCCCACATGTCACCGCAGGAGGGCGGGGCTCCCGGAGGGGCGGTAGACTGAGACTGCCCCATCCTGCCCCCCCTGGCGGGGCCCCATGCAGCCGAGGCCCCCCGCCTTATGGAATTCTCTGGGTGTTGCGGCCGGATCTCCGCAGTGCTGGGGCAGCTGGCATGTCCTGGAGCAGCCCTGTCCAATGCCCGTTCTGTGTTTCCTCCTGTGAAATTGATCGTCACCACAGTGAGGGTCCGATCGATCCCTTCCTGCTGTGTAGGCTACCGCTTGTCCATGCATGCCTCTAAAACCTCAGATTCCCAAGTCTTCTAGTTAAGAGTGATATATACCCACCACGTGCCGCTTTGTCCAATTCCTTCAGGAGTTCCTTTAGCAGTCCTGATGACTGCTCGGAAGAGTTTCCTATTCCGGCTTTATCCTTTGCTCTTTGAGGACCTTAACGGAAAGTATGAAGTTAAATTTCTCACAAATAAAATACTGAAAACAAGTGCCTAGTCTGTAAAGTCAGTCAAGACTGTCTACTCACCCCTGGGCTGCCAGGTGACCACCAGCGCAGGATCCAGCTGAGAAGTTGGAAAAGCCTTCCCTGTACTCACATTTGCAACCAAACACCGACCATCCCTGCAGCTCGCCAGCGCCTGACACACACAATGCAGGTGTATATTGCCCCAGCTGCAAGAGATGCCTCGCTCACATTTGGGCTTTGAGCTGGCAGCTCTCAAAGGAAGTAAAAAGCCATGATGTACCCAGGCGATCTCCCAGCGTGACAGCCCTGGAACCCAGCCGCGAGGCTGGATATCCGTCGCCTCCAGGCACGTCTGTAAACTAACAGAACAGAGAAGCTCCCCTGAAATACTTACAGGAGTCATTCCACATCATGACCATTGCTCCTCTTTGGAACAGAGGGGAAAGCTCTGGATAACAATGGATGTCAGGACGCGCTCCAGAAAGAGAAGATCAGTGCAAGAAGTTCCCCGTCACCTAATTGCAAAGAAATAATTCTAGCTCAATGAAATGGGTACTGAAAACGAAACACACCGAACCGAGTTGCAGTCTGACGGCTTTGCCATCACTGTCGCAGGGCCCCAGTTCACAGCAATTGCGAAGGCCCTTTTGAAAGACTCAGATGCCTGTCACCTCCTCTGAAGAGGACCTGCTGCTTACCCGTTGCCAGCGTTAGCAGCAGAGCCCTCTGCCTCTCCAGCCCACACTTTCCCACCTTGTAGGCAGGAGTTACCAGCTTTCAGCTGCTGCTTCAACGGCTCTCTTGACCATTCTCCTTTTCTGTCTTGCTTCCTACTGTATCAGTCAGGGTGGGCTTCCTGTCATTCAAGACTGAGCCGAACTTCTCAGTAGGAGGATTACACTGCTGCCCCATTGCTTGCCTATTTTAGAATACGGAAAAGAGATGATAATTATCAAACAGTAACTCTACCCGTAGCCCATACCTATGTAGTCTATAGCCTATGGCTCTGAAGGGATAGACCAGCCTATACTTATATCCTGTATCTACTCTCCGATCTGTGTGGGAAGTCAAATAAAAATTACCTTTACTAGAGCATGGAACTTGGGGGGAGTGGAGAAGAAAGAAAAGGTGGGAAAAAAGAGAAGCGTAAGCACACAATTAAAAAAGAAAGGAGCTGAGTTATCCCGAAGGCCAACTCAGCCCAACTCGCTTTCACTGGCAAAACGCTGTGAAGCTTGGAGGAAAAAAAGCTGACAGGTGCTGGGAGGCACCCAATTATCTGAGTTCAGATGTGAAAGAGCAGGACAACCTTGACGTGACTCCTTTTCACTGTCCCCCGACCTGTGTGCATGCTATGACTTCTTCGTTTCCCTGAAGTCCTCTCCGACTAACAGGGAAGTGTCATCTGTCCAGGCCACGTGCCACGAGGAGAAACAGTTCTGACCATGAAGGGGCAGCAAACAACTGCATCTGCAGAAGCAAAGGGGCAGCCGTACCTCAGCTTCGGAGATGCCCAAAGCTGCCCCGAGCCCCAGGAGCCCCTGGCACCCCAGCGTTTGCTTGGCCCTGAAGCCCTGCGGGGCCTGCCAGTGCTGGGGAGCCCTGGGGACAGACAAGAAGGACAGCGGTCAGCCTGTGTAGGGAGAGTAACGGGACTCCGTCCTTTTTTCTGGCCAGAGGAGGATGCCCTGGGCCACGCCAGGACAGGGCCTGGTGGCAGAGCTGAAGGAGGAGGTGGAGAGGCTGAGGAGTATCAGGGAGTGTGAGAGGGAGATAGACTGGTGGAGCCACGCCCTACCGTCCCTGAGGCAAAGGCAGCAGAGGGAGGCTCCACGAGAAGCAGAGGACCCCTTACCCTCTTGCCACCGGGCAGAAGGAGGGGACCTAGGAGGCGAAGGGGAATGGAAAAAGGTCCCTGCTCGGAGCCGCAGGCGAATCCCCTCCCGGCCTCCCTCACCCTCACCTTCTCAGCTGCCCCTACATAACAGATATGGGGCTCTGGAACTTGAGGGCCAGGCTAACGAGGACATGGACGAAAGTCCATCTGCGGGGCTGCCTAGGGCGAGACAGCCTGCCCCACGCATCACAACCACCTCTACCAAGGCAAAAAGGAGGGTGGTTGTTGTAGGTGATTCCCTCCTGAGGGGAACGGAGGGCCCAATATGCCGGCCTGACCCGACCCACAGGGAAGTCTGCTGCCTCCCTGGGGCCCGGGTGAGAGAGGTCACGAGGAAACTCCCCAGTCTGGTACGGCCCACCGATTACTACCCGCTGGTAGTTTTGCAGGTTGGCAGCGAGGAGATAGAGCAAAGAAGCGTGAAAGGGATGAAGAAGGACTTTAAGGCGCTGGGGAGACTGATTAACGGATCGGGTGCGCAGGTGGTGTTTTCTGCAATCCCTTCAGTGGTGGGGAGGAACACCGAAAGGAATAAGAAAGCAAACATGGTCAACGCGTGGCTCAGAGACTGGTGCCACCAGAGGAATTTTGGATTCTTTGACCATGGGGTGGTCTCCGTGGCACCGGGCCTGCTGAGTGCAAACGGTGTTCAGCTGTCCCCAAGGGGGAAAAGAATCCTTGCCCGTAAGTTGGCAAACCTCATCAGGAGGGCTTTAAACTAGACTCGAAGGGGGAAGGGGATGAAGCCAGGCTACCCAGAGGTGAGCCTAGGGGTGACATGCCATTGTCGGGGGCAAGACTGATAGCCCAGCTCAAGTGCATCTACTCCAATGCACGCAGCATGGGCGGCAAACAGGAGGAGCTGGAAGCCATCATGCGGCGGGGCAGCTATGACGTGGTCGCCATCACAGAAACATGGTGGGACGACTCGCATGGCTGGAGTGCTGCGATGGAGGGCTATAAGCTCTTCAGGAGGGATAGGCAAGGAAGGAGAGGCGGTGGGGTGGCTCTGTACGTCAAGGAGTGCTTTGATTGTATAGAGCTGGATGATTGTCACGACGGGGTTGAATGCTTATGGGCAAGGATGAGGGGGAAGGCCAACAAGCCGGATATCCTGCTGGGGGTCTGTTATAGACCACCCGACCAGGGCGTAGAAGCTGATGAAGCGTTCTTCAAGCGACTGGCAGAAGTCTCGCAGTCGCAAGCCCTTGCTCTTGTGGGGGACTTCAACTTACCGGATGTCTGCTGGAAGTACAACACAGCTAAGAGGAAACAGTCCCGGAGGTTCCTCGAGTGTGTGGAAGATAACTTCCTGACGCAGCTGGTAAGCGAGCCTACAAGGGAAGGTGCCCTGCTTGACCTGCTGTTTACGAACAGAGAGGGTCTGGTGGGAGAAGTGAAGGTCGGAGGCCGTCTTGGGCTTAGCGACCATGAAATGATAGAGTTTTCAATTTTTAGCCAAGTAAGGAGGCGGGTGAGCAATACCGCTACCGTGGACTTCCGGAGGGCAGACTTTGCCCTGTTCAGGACACTGGTCGGGAGGGTCCCTTGGGAGACGGTCCTGAAGGGCAAAGGGGCCCAGGAAGGCTGGACCTTCTTCAAGAAGGAAATCTTGAAGGCGCAGGAGCAGGCAGTGCCCATGTGCCGTAAGAAGAGCCGGCGGGGAAGACGGCCGGCCTGGCTGAACAAGGAGCTTATGCTGAGGCTCGGGGAAAAAAAGAGAACTTACCACCTCTGGAAAAAGGGGCAGGCAAGTGAAGAAGAATACAAGGACCTCGTTAGGTCATGCAGGGAGGGAATTAGGAAGGCAAAAGCCCAGCTAGAGCTCAACCTGGCCACGGTCGTGAGGGACAACAAAAAAAGCTTCTATAAATACATTAACAACAAAAAGAGAGCCAAGGAGGATCTCCATCCTCTACTGGATGCGGCGGGGAACATTGTCACGAAGGATGAGGAAAAGGCTGAGGTACTTAATGCCTTCTTTGCCTCAGTCTTTAACAGCCACACCAGGTATCCTCAGGGTATCCGTCTCCCTGAGCTGGGTGACAGGGATGGAGAGCAAAATAGGCTCCCCCTGATCCAGGAGGAAGCAGTTAACGACCTGCTATGCCACCTGGACACTCATAAGTCTATGGGGCCTGATGGCATCCACCCAAGGGTGCTGAGGGAGCTGGCGGAGGAGCTTGCCAAGCCGCTCTCCATCATTTATCAACAGTCCTGGTCAACGGGGGAGGTCCCGGATGACTGGAGGCTTGCCAACGTGACGCCCATCTACAAGAAGGGTCGGAAGGAGGATCCGGGGAACTACAGGCCTGTCAGCCTGACCTCGGTGCCGGGGAAGGTTATGGAGAGGCTCATCTTGAGGGCGCTCACGGGACACGTGCAGGATAACCAAGGGATCAGGCCCAGCCAGCACGGGTTCATGAAAGGCAGGTCCTGCTTGACCAACCTGATCTCCTTCTATGACCAGGTGACCCGCCTAGTGGATGAGGGGAAGGCTGTTGATGTTGTCTACCTGGACTTCAGCAAAGCCTTTGACACTGTTCCCCACAGTATTCTCCTGGAGGAGCTGGCGGCCCGTGGTTTAGACAGGTACACTCTTCGCTGGGTAAAAAACTGGCTGGATGGCCGAGCCCAGAGAGTTGTAGTGAATGGGGTGAAATCCAGCTGGCGGCCGGTCACAAGCGGAGTCCCCCAGGGCTCAGTTTTGGGACCGGTCTTGTTTAATGTCTTTATTGATGATCTGGATGAGGGGATAGAGTGCACCCTCAGCAAGTTTGCAGACGACACCAAGTTGGGAGGGAGTGTTGATCTGCTTGAGGGTAGGAAGGCTCTGCAGAGGGATCTGGACAGGCTGGATCGATGGGCTGAGGCCAACCGGATGAAGTTCAGTAAGGCCAAGTGCCGGGTTCTACACTTTGGCCACAACAACCCCAGGCAACGCTACAGGCTTGGGGACGAGTGGCTGGAAAGCTCCCCCGCAGAAAAGGACCTGGGGGTGTTGATCGACACCCGGCTGAATAGGAGCCAGCAGTGTGCCCAGGTGGCCAAGAAGGCCAACGGCATCCTGGCTTGTATCAGAAACGGTGTGGCCAGCAGGAGCAGGGAGGTGATCATGCCTCTGTACTCGGCTCTGGTAAGGCCGCACCTCGAATACTGTGTTCAGTTTTGGACCCCTCACTACAAGAAAGACATTGAGGTGCTGGAGCGTGTCCAGAGAAGGGCGACGAAGCTGGTGAGGGGTCTGGAACACAAGTCTTATGAGGAGCGGCTGAGGGAGCTGGGGTTGTTTAGCCTGGAGAAGAGGAGGCTGAGGGGAGACCTTATCGCTCTCTACAACTACCTGAAAGGGGGTTGCAGAGAGGTGGGTGTTGGTCTCTTCTCCCAAGTGACTAGTGACAGGACTAGAGGAAATGGCCTCAAGTTGCGCCAGGGGAGGTTCAGGCTAGATATTAGGAAAAAGTTCTTTACTGAGAGAGTAGTGAAACATTGGAATAGGCTGCCCAGGGAGGTGGTAGAGTCACCCTCCCTGGAGATATTCAAGGAGCGTGTGGATGTAGCATTGTGGGATGTAGCTTGATGGACATGGTGCTGTGTGGTGTTGGGTAGGTTGTGGCTTGTTGTTGTTGTGTGGTGGGTTTTTGGGTTTTTTTTGTGGTTTTTGTTTTTTTTTGTTTTTTTTTTTCCCCAGGTTGGACTTGATGATCTTACAGGTCTTTTCCAACCCTAGTGATTCTGTGATTCTGTGATTCTCCTCAGCCCCGGGGGAAGGCGAGGCCTGAGGAAGGCCCTGGGGGCTGGGCTCAGCATGGGCGGTGTGACCGAGGGCAGAGCCCTGCCTCCTGCCAGGTGCCGGCCTGGCCGACACCAGCAGCTCCCACCACACAGCTCCTCCTGCCCAGGGCTGTGGCTGGCAGCACAGACAGATCCACATTTTGGGAAAGACTTGCTGTTCCAGAGCAAACCCACGGCAGCTCCTCTCCTGCCCCCTCTCCTCCCCTCCTGTCATGTCCCCTCCCCTCACCCCCCTTCCCTTCCCTCTCTCCCTGAGCAGGCCCAGACCCCATGAGTGAACTGAGGGACGGCAGAGCTTTGCACACACCTTGCGCTGCTGAGGGAACAGCTCCAGGGGCAATGGCCCTTCTTGAAGGCCGTCTCTCCGCAGGTCCAGTGTCCCGGCTGGCTGAGGAACGAGCTGCCGTCAGGGGGTGAGTTGCCGCGACTGGCGGAGCGGGTTGGGTGAGCGCAGCAGGATGAGGCCTGTGCCCTGACAGGGCCCTTTCCTGGACAGCCTGTCTGCTCCAGGAGAGGGCCTGGACAGAAGCTGCTGGCGTTTGACTTTATTCCTCTGAAGATGCCTGAATTAAAGCCCAAAAAAGCTACAGGATAAACACAGGCAGCTCCTCCTGCCCATGGCCATGGCTGCCCGAAATCACCCCCCCCATGATCAGGATCCACCCCGGGGTCTGTGGCAGTGCGGGAGGGCAGCGGGCGCGGGGCAGCTCTGGGAGGAGAGGCCTGGGCTGCCCCTGCCCGCCCAGCCGGTGCCAGCTGGCTCCAGCCTGCCCAGCAACAGTAGTGCCATTGGCCACAGCTGAGCCAATCAGTGCAGCAGGAGGTGGCCTGTCAGTCACAGCTGGCCTGGGGCGGTGCTGGAGGGGGCAGAGGCCGAGTGGCCTGAGGAGAAACTGGTGAGGTGCAGGTGGGGCCCAGGCCCAGGCCTGGGCCCAGGGGTGCTGCAGGCACAGGAGCAGTGTGAGTGAGCCTTCTGAAACGTTTCCTGGGTTATTCACTAGATATGTGCATAGAGAGGCAAATTAGGCCGTGAACTGACTTTCCAATTAAGGGTTTCCTCTTGCCATAGAACATGCTTCCATTTTCTCATGGGTAAGAGACTGAAAGGCAGAAGCTGAAGCAGCATGTGCCTCTTGTGAAAATAGGTAGCCACAGATGGTTGTATTGAGTTGATCCTTAGTTGCTTCCTGTGTAGGAAACGGGCACATTAATTTAATCTTGTGTGTCTCGGCAGGGCCTTGATACTGCTACTGTGTAGGCACCAAGTATGTGGCTGTCCAGTTCTCTGCATGTTTGTGGCTGATCTTTCTTGTTTCTTGGCTTATGCAGGTGCTTATGATGTCATATGTGCCTGAGTAGGTAATTGGGCAGGAGTATGCCCCTGGCTTCTGCAGCTGCTTGTGATGTAAGTGATAGCTGATGAGGTGGTAGGACAGAAGCATGCCCCTGACTTCTTCAGGTTCCTGGAGGGCCACTGTTGACTGAGGAGACAATAGGCGTGGAGCACGACCCCGGCACGTGCTGCTACTTGCGATACCATAGGTGGCACCCAAGCAGGTGATAGGGCAGGAGTATGCACCTGGCTTGTGTAGGTGCTTGTGATGTCATAGGTGCATAGGGCAGGAGCAGGATGTGTCTTGTAGAGCTGCTTGTGTTGTCACTGATGGCTAAGTAGCTGTCTGGGTATAAATAGACACCTGGCTGGTGCAGGTGCTTGTGATGTCAATGGAGGCTGTGCAGCTCTTGGGGTAGGAGCATGCACCTGGCTTCTGCAGGTGCTTGTGATATCATAGGTGGCTAAATAAGTCATAGAGCAGGAGCAGGCACCTGGCTTGTACAGATGCCTGTGAGGTCAATGGTGGCTGAGTAGCTGACAGGGCAGGAGCAGGACCTGGCTTCTACAGCTGCTTGTGATGTCACTGGTGTCTAAGTAGCTGTTTGGGTATGACTGAACAGCTGGCTTTTGCAGGTGATTGGTCACTTTCTTCTTCATTCTGCTTGCATCTGCCAGTTTCAGCTAGTTCTGTAGCTGCAACATTTCTCCCCCAGTCAGCTCTCGGTATCCTCGTCCTCTGCATTGCCTTTAACCTCTCTCTGCCTTGCTCCTCTGCCCTCTGTGCCTGCAGGCAGTGCCCTGAGCCCTGCTGTGCTTTGCAGAGGGGCTGCTCGTGGGCAGAGGTGTCTCTGTGCAGCGCTGCCCACTTGCCAGGAGCTCCCTCTGTCCCAGGAGTCCAGCCCAGCTCAGCAGCAAAGGACCAGCGCAAGGTGTCACTCTCTTTGCCCTCTGGGCTCCCTCCAGGTGTCCCTGGGTCACCAGGGGAACCTGCTGTGAAACAGGCTGAAGCAATCAAAAAGAGGTACGGGAACAGGGCCCTGCTGTCCAGGTGGGGCCCTGCTCTCCCGGTGGGGCCCTGCCCCACGCTGGGTGACCACAGCCTGGTTAAAACACACGCCCCACAGGGCTGCTCTGAAGAGCTTCCTCCTTTCCCAGGTGCAGAGGGGCATCCTGAGAAGCTGCTGCAGAGGTGGGTGAAGTTTTCCCTCGCTGTGCTGCCAAACCGGGGGCCAGGCAGCAGGCAGCAAGACACAGGGAAGAAGCCTTCTGCCAGGCGAGACCCTTGTGGGAAGGGGTGAAAGGGACCTTTGCGCCCATGTAGGCAAGACATCTCCTTTGGACGCTCCGGCTGTAGGGACTCAGGAAGGTCCCTGACGCATGCCCCACATTTTTTATGAGCTTGTTTGCCCCATCATGGGCCCCTTAGTGGGGAAGGCAGAGGATGTTGGTGCACCCTCCATCGCTTGGCATGCCCTTACACCAGACCTGAGGTGCAGTCCTTTCCCATCCATCTGACGAGGCTCAGGAAAGGCTCCAGCTTGCCATGGGAAACGGCCCCACCTGCCCCACTTCTTCTGCCAGCCTGGGGAGCTTTGATACCGGGTGAAAATGGGAGACAAAACTGCCCCGTGCTCATGCTGACTCCTCCTGTTGTTTCTTTTGCAGCGTGCTCCCCCCATGTGCAGGCAGATCCCCCAGGACGAAGGAGGCAGGCAGGCAGGAGCCAGCTCCTCCAGGCAGGCCCAGCGCTGCATTCCCATCGTCTGAAGGCTGCAAGAGAGCGCTGCGGGTACATGCCTTGCTGTGACTACCGTGCTGTTTGAGACTCAGCAAAAGCCTCTTTGTGCAGAGAGCCATCCTGAAAGGATCCCGTGGCTTGCATTCATTGGAACCTGTCTGTCACCTCCTTCAGACCTTCTTCATGAAAAGGAAGGTGCTGCACACCGTTCCCGCCTGTTATTGCCCCCTGGGTTGTCATGAAACACTTTATTCTGGCCAGGGGCTCTGGAAAACGTGCAAGTCCTTCCTAGGTCGTTGACAGTGGAGGTCTTTGGTCACTCAGCTGTGTTTGCCATGAGTTGAAGAGCCTGGCATGACTCCACGTCTCCTGATCTGTTAGGGGCAAAGCTGACCGACCGGCTGAGGCAAGGGGCAGCAAAGTGGGTCAGACCCAAAGGAAGCCCCTCCAGGAGCTGAGACTAATCCTGCTTGCTGCTGCATTTCCATCCCCTCCTGGAGGTCTGGCAGCTGTCCGCAGAGTGGGAGCAAGCGAAGACCCGTTGGCAAGAGCAGCGAGGGCAAGCAAAGGCAGAATGGGTGGCGTAGGAAGCCTGGTCTGCAGGGGAGGACCGACAGCTGCCCCAGGTACGGGCAGCAATTGATACTGCTGAGAGCAGCAGCGACCCTCTCTGTCAGGGCAGCCAGGGTGGCAGGTCTGCAGGGGGTGGGAGCAGGACTGACACCCAGTTGCAGGGCAGGGGTTTCCCCTGGGAGAGACCCAACACCACCATGCCCACTAAACCATGCCCCTGCGAGCGCAGGCAGTGGGAGTGCCTGCAACCAGCTTTGCTGCTGAAGGGGTCTGTGCGTAGAACGGGACTGTGAACGGTAAGGGAGCAGCTAACTTGGCTTACTCTCCTTAGACCAGAAATGCCTGTCTCAACAGTGCACCTCTAGCAAATTGCTTCACTCTTCCAAGTAATTTGAGGAAAGTACCAGCTCTCCCCAGGATGCCCCGAGAGCCAGTAGGCAGCCTTGGCTCGCCAGTGGCCTCGCTGCCCCTGTCCTCCAGGTGCTTTGGCTCAGTGGGCAGCTCGTGCTGCAGGAGAGCCAGGCATTGATGTCTGTAACGCTGGCTGATGAGCAGCATTGCTGTGGAAAGCCGCCTGCCTCACAGGAGCACGGAGTGTGCGGAGCTTGAGCCTCTGGGTCTGAGGCAGGTTGTGAAATTCACCATCTGTCATCGCAGCACCTCTCTTCCTCTCGACCTTTTATGAAATTATTATTAAGTGATGGGCATTGCAACCCATCCTGTGTTTTCTGATCATTTGTTTTTGTCCATCTGAGGGAAAACCCCATGCCTTTCCTCAGCTGCAAATAGCAATAGAGGTAGCATTGCAGGTGGATATACTACTGGAGATGGAGATACCACTGGAGGAGCGGATGCCACTGCAGATACCTTTGCAGATGGGTGATCCCTTCCTAATAACACTGCAGATGCAGGTGATGTTGCAGATGGCGTTCTGCAGATGCAGATACAGCAGAGGAAGACTATTCCACTGCCGATAGATACCACTGCAGATACCTTTGCAGATGCCCTTACAGATGGAGATGTCGTTGCAGATGCAGAATCCATTTACAGATGAAGATACCATTGCAGCTTCCATTGCAGATACAAATACCATTGCAGGTGGCGCTGCAGAATGAATTAGCATTGCAGATGCCAGTGCCGATACCTTTGCAGATGCACAATCCATTGGCCGTAACAGTGCTGATGCAGATACCAATGCAAACAGCATTGCAGATGCAGATGCCACTGGAGCTGTAGACACCTTTGCAGATAGCACTGCTGATGTAAACACTCTTGAAAAAGCCGGTATCATTGCAGATAAAGATACCATTGCATATTCCTTTGCAGATGCCATTGCAGCTGCATGCGCCATTGCAGATGCCACTGAAGAAGTAGAGAGCACTGCAGATGCAGACACCATGGCAGATACCACTTCACTCTCAAATACCATTGCATACACCACACCACAGCAGGTAGCATTACTGATGCCATTTCAGATGCTGACGTCGCTGCAATTCAGACACCGTTACCGATGCAGATGCCATGGCAAATAGCGTTGCCAATGCAGGGACCAGAGCAGATGCAGAGTTTATTGCAGATGCTATCGCATTTCACACCCCCATGCAGACACCGTTACAGATGCAGGTATCATTGCAGACGCCGTTCCAGGGGCAAGTACGATTGCAGAGAGCATTGCAGGTGAACGCACAATTGAAGATGGAGATCCCAGTGGAGATGCAGATGCCACTGCAGATGTAGACCACATTGGAGATGCAGCTACTGTTGCAGATACTACTGCAGATGCAGGTGGCAATGCTGATTCTGATGCATATACCATTCCTGAGAATGTTGCAGATGCAGAAACCAAAGGCAATACCATTGTATATGCAGATACTGCTGCAGCTGCAGGTGCCATTTCTGATGCAGATACATCTACAGGTGCAGATTCCACTGTAGAAACCCCTGCAGAGACCATTGCTGATGTAAAGTCAGCTGCAGATACAATAGGAGAGGCAGGTGCTGTTGCAGATGCAGGTAGCACTGACGATGCAGAGGCCACTGCAGACACTCGCAGAATCACAGAATCATTAAGGTTGGAAAAGACCTGTAAGATCATCAAGTCCAACCATCATCCCAACACCACCATGCCCACTAAACCATGTCCCGCAGTGCCACGGCCACACGTTTTTTGAACACCTCCAGTGATGGTGACTCCACCACCTCCCTGGGCAGCCAGTTCCACTGTTTGACCACTGTCTCAGTAAAGAAATTTTTCCTCATATCCAGTCTAAACCTCCCCTGGTGCAAGTTGAGGCCATTTCCTCTCATTGTATCTCTAGTTACATGGGAGAAGAGACCAACGCCCACCTCACCACAACCCCCTTTCAGGTGGTTGCAGAGAGCGATAAGGTCTCCCCTCAGCCTCCTCTTCTGCAGACTAAACAATGCCAGTTCCCTCAGCCGCTCCTCATAAGACTTGTTCTCAGACCCCTCACCAGCTTCGTTGCCTCTCTCTGGCATTACAAATGCCACTGCAGATGCAGATACCTTTGCAGCGATGCAGATGCCATTGCAGATATCCTTGACGATGCCTTTCCAGGTACAGCCATCGACAGCAATACCATGAGGAAGATACCAATTCGATTGCAGGTACAATGGCAGATACAGACACAAAACACCTACCATTGCAGATTAAAGTACAGTCCCGGACACCAGTACCCACACAATTGCAGGTGCAGTCATAGATGCAGACAGAATTACACATACAATTGCAGCCACAAGATGAGCTACAGACATGAGTACACATTCAGTTACAAATATAGATACAGATACAGACACGTACGGGTAGTGGTGGATATACCACTGAAAGTACAGGCAGTATCTGCATCTGAATTGGGTGTCTGCAATGGCATCAGCATCTTCAAGAGCAACTCCAAAGGCAACTGCATCTGAAATTGTACTTGCATCTGCAAGGCCATCTGCAGTGGTATCTGCATCTGCGATGCTATCTCCAGTGGCACCAATGCCACTGTATCTTCAAAGCAATCGTCAGTGGCACCTCCTACTGCAATGGTGTCTGCAAAGGTACCTACACCTGCAATGGCATCTGCATTTGAAGTGGTGTCTGACATGGCCTTTGCATCTGCAGTGCTGTCTGTAATGGTTTCTGCATCTGCAAGGGCACCTGCACCGGCACCTGCATCTTCAATAGCATCCCCATCTGCAACTTCATCTGAAAGTGTATTTGCATCTGCAATGGCATCTGCATCTGCAGTGGTGTCTGCACTGGAGATTGCAGGCGACATTACAGATGCACACGCAGCATTCCAGATGCAGATGCATTTGCGAATGGTGTTGCAGGTTCAAGTGCTATTGCAGGCACCATTTCAGATGAACAAACCACTGCAGATAACCCTACAGATGCCAATATCATTACAGGTGCGGACTCACATTGAATTGTTGATACAATTGCAGATACAGGCACAAAACACATACAATTGCAGGCACATACAATTAAGATACAAGTGCACATTCAGCATTTAGCATTGCAAATGCCGTTGCAGATGCAGATACCATTGCCGATGCAAATACTCTTCCAGGTGGCACTACAGAATGAGATAGCATTGCAGACACCATTGCAGATACATTATCCATGCAGATACAGTTACAGGTTGTATTTGGTTTGTGTGGCAACGTTTTGGTTTCAGGAGGGGCTACAGGGGTGGCTTCTGTGAGAAGCTGCTAGACACTTCCCCTATGTCTGATAGAGCCAATGCCAGCCGGCTCCAAGACGGACCTGCCACTGGCTAAGGCCAAGCTAATCAGCAACAGTGGTAGCGCCTCTGTGATAACGTATTTAAGAAGGGGGGGAAAAACGGGGAAACGGCAGCCGGGGAAGAGAGGAGTGAGAATATGTGAGAGAAACAACTCTGCAGACACCAAGGTCAGTGAAGAAGGAGGGGGAGGAGGTGCTCCAGGCGCCGGAGCAGATTCCCCTGCAGCCCGTGGGGAAGACCATGGTGAAGCAGGCTGTCTCCCTCCAGCCCATGGAGGACCCCATGCAGGAGCAGGTGGCTGCCCGAAGGAGGCTGTCACCCTCTGGGAAGCCCACGCTGGAGCAGGCTCCTGACAGGACCTGTGGACCCGTGGAGAGAGGAGCCCACGCTGGAGCAGGTTTGCTGGCAGGATTTGTGACCCTGTGGGGGACCCACACTGGAGCAGTCTGTTGCTGAGGGACTGCACCCCGTGGAAAGGACCCATGCTGGAGCAGTTCGTGAAGAACTGTCTCCCGTGGGAGGGACCCCACGCTGGAGCAGGGGAAGAGTGTGAGGAGGAAGGAGCGGCAGAAATGACGTGTGATGAACTGACCACAACCCCCATTCCCTGTCCCCCTGCGCCGCTCGGGGGGAAGAGGTAGGGAACATCGGGAGTGAAGTTGAGCCCCGGAAAAAGGGAGGGGTGAGGAGAAGGTGTTTTTAAGATTTGGGTTTATTTCTGATTATTCTACTCTGATTTTGATTGGTGATAAATTAAACTAATTTCCCCAAGTCAAGTCTGTTTTGCCCATGATGGTAATTGGTGAGTGATCTCCCTATGTCCTTGTCTCGACCTACGAGCCTTTTGTCATATTTTCTCTCTCCTGTCCAGCTGAGGAAGGGGAGTGAGTGAGCGGCTGTGTGGTGATTAGTTGCCGGTTGGGACTAAACCACGACACAGGTACAGTTATGGGTACAGACACCATTAGAGACACAGATACCAGTACCATCAGAAATACAGGTTCTGGTGCCATAATCCAGACTGATAGAATTACAAACACTGATTCACATTAAGTTGCCAATAGAGTTGCAGATGCAGGCACAAAATAGATAAAACTTCAGATACAGACACAATTGCAGTCAGCAATATAAGGACGCATTCAATTACACAGACAACAGCAGCTACAGCAAGTGATGCCATTATTGAGAGAGGTACCATGACAGACAGAGGAACGATTACACATAACGGCGCTGATAGGAATGCAGCCACCATTACACACAGATGTGCTGTTACAGGTATTGGTCCAGATAAATATACAGACACCTACACAGACAGTCACCAACATGGCTATGGATGAGGAAACAGAGATGGGTACAAATACAAAGACAGGCACAGGGACAGTTACAGAGATGGACACGATTACACATAGAGAGAGAGGCAGAGAAAGAACAGATACGTACCTTGAAACACACACAGATACAGTTGCCGATACAGGTACAGTTGGAGTTATAGCTACAATTACGGATACGGCTATCATTACTGTCCTGGTTTTGTCTGGGATGGAGTTAACTTTCTTCCTAGTAGCTGGTATAGTATTGTGCTTTGGATTTAGGATGAGAATAATGTTGATAACACACTAATGTTCTAGTTGTTGCTGAGCAGTGCTTCTACTAAGTCAAGGACTTTTCAGCTTCTCACAGTGCCCTACCAGGTGCATGAGAAGTTGGGCAGGGACACAACTGGGACAGCTGGCCCCAACTGACCAAAGGGAGATCCCATACCATCTGACATCATGCTCAGCATATAAAGCTGGGGGAAGAAGAAGGAACGGGGGGGACGTTGGGAGTGATGGCGCTTGTCTTCCCCAGTAACCGTTACGCGTGATGGAGCCCTGCTTTTCTGGAGATGGCTGAACGCCTGCCTGCCAATGGGAAGTAGTGAATGAATTGCTTGTTTTGCGTTTTGCTTGCTTGCGCGGGTTTGCTTGCCCTATTAAACTGTCTTTAACTCAACCCACCACTTTTCTCACTTTCACTCTTCTGATTCTCTCCCCCATCCCACCGGGGGGAGAGAGCGAGCAGCTGTGTGGTGCTTAGTTGCCGGCTGGGGTTAAACCACCACAATAACACATACAGATACCATTACACTTACCGATAAACATATAGAAGGTGCTACCGAAGATACTGCTGCAGATGCCCCTGAATATACCACTGCAGATGCAACTACTATTGCAGATGCAAATACTGCTGAAGATGGCAACAGCAAATACCATGGCAGACACCACTGTAGATACCTTTGCAGATGCACAATCCATTCCTCGTAACATTTCAGATGCAGAAACCAATGCAAACAGCATTGCAGATGCAAATGCCATTTCAAATGGAGATGCCACGGCAGACGCAGGTACCATTACAGGTGCCAAAACGCTGCAGGTATTTTTTAAGAAGTCAATTGAATAGGGGTATACCACTGGACATACAGATACCACTACAGATACCATTGCAGTTGCAGGCACCCTTGTAAATGAAGATGTCATTGCAGATACGGATACCACGGAAGATGCAGAAACAATTGCAGATACCATGTTGCACGCAAATATCATTGCATGCACTACTGCAGAGAGCATTACAGATACCATTTCAAGAGGGACACCGTCACAGATGAAGATACCATTACCGATGCACATGCACTGGCAGAGAGCATTAGCAATACAGGGACCGTGGAAGCTGCAGAGGATATTACAGATACGATTGCATTTTGCATACCCGCGCGACAAGAAACTCTTTGCTTACAATCAACAAATCTAGGAGGGCGCCTTCCCTAGTCAGCTCCCTTAGTAGCCACACCAAAAAGTTACCTTCAATGTGCTTCTGGAATTTCCTGAACTTGTTTGTGTCCGCTGCATGATATTCCCACTTAACGACTGAGACATTGCAATCACCTAAAAGAATCTTTGGAAACAAGAAACCCCTAGGGTTCTTGTGGCTTTTCTTATGCTAATTGCACTCCATTTAAAAAACTATTCTCAACCTATTGCTGCTACAGCCCAGAAAACCCCAGAATGTCAGGCACCGCCAAAGCATGAAGGTGGGCATGGAAACGGAAAGCTTCCAGAAAGAGCCTCCTACTCCAAGACAGAGACCGAGGGGGGACATGGGAGTGCAGATGCAGTCACCAAAGTGCCAAATAAGGGAGGACGAAAGCATTTTTATTCTTTTGTTGTTGTTTATTGCCCAGTCGTGAAGGTGCGGAGGGCAAGCTGCCGGTAGGGATCCTGCCGGCTGCTCCTGCAACGCTGTTGGTGCCACCTCACACAAAGGAGCCCGGACGTCTGGGGTACTGCCAGGTGATCCCTGTGGCAGGTGGACCCAATGCCAGCGACGATTCTTCTTGAGATGGATGCACCTCTGTGGGCCTCATGCCATCCTTTGGTGGGCTGTCATGCCTGGGCCTCACACCGTGCCTCAGCAGATAGACACGCCAGGCCCGCGTGCTGTTCCCCTGTGTGGCCGCCACAGGGGGTGATTTTGTTCCTCCTCCTGTGAGGCGCCCTTCTCCTCCGCGGTTGCGGTAAGGGGCTCTGTGGCGTCCGACGCAAAGGTGGGCAGCCATCCACCTCGCTTCTCCGGCTCCTCTTCCTTCCAAGCATGCTTGGCATGCGAGGGCCTGGAAGCTCGGCAAACTGTGGGCCAGCTGCAGGGGCCCCTGTTTTTATAGGGCCGGAACAAAAGGCAGTGAGGTGGCTGGTGACAGCAGGAGGCCACTGTGATGGCGATTATGACTGTGGCCAATGCGTGTGACCAAATATGGCGGGTTTGGGCGTGGGGGGCCTGTGGCCTCAAAGGCGCCCAAATGTGGGAGAAGGAGGAGGGCCACGGGGGCTGAGGGCCCCTTTCCTGGGGCTCGCTCCCACCTGCCTTGATGCTTGCCCGAGAGAAAGGCTGCCCCCTGGGCACAGGGACCACCCTCCACCTCCCCTCATAAGCCCTGGGCTCCAGCCCCCTCCTCATCCCGTGCCTGCGGTCCCCTCGACAAGACGGTGGCAGCCATGTTGCAGGAGGGTCAGGGGTCCTCAGTGACCCCCGCACCGACCCTGCGCCCTGCAAGTGGCACAGCCCCGTGCACTCGACAGTGGCTGCGAGGGTCAAAGCCTGCCACATCCCACCGGCAGGAAAGGGAGGCCCAGCCAGCCTGCGCAAGGTCTGCCAGTGCTCCGTGAGGGAGTTGTTGATTGCTAAGTGTGATGTGAGTCCCTTTCCCATCCCCCGGTCCTGCCCCAACAATGTGGAGAGGTGTCATCTCTTCTGCACGGAGCCCCGAGGGGAAGGGGAGGAGAGGGCCGGAACATTCGACTCCTGCCTCCAGATCCTTTATAAAAACATTAAAGAGCTCTGGCCTAAAACGGAGCCCTGGGGAACCCCACTGTTCACTGCCGGCCAGCCTGATGTAACCCCCTTTACTATAACACTTTGAGCCCGGTCTGTCAGCCAGTTGTTCACCTAACCTAACATGGACTTGACTAGCTGTAGGCTGGACATTTTGTCCAGAAGGGTACTGTGAGAGACGGCAGCGAAAGCTTTGCCAAGCTCCAGAAAACCCACATCTACTGGCTTCCCTTGGTCAACTGGATGGGTGACCTTGTCGTAAAAGGAAATTAAGTTAGTTCAGCAGGACTTTCCCCTCATGAACCCGTGCTGGCTATGACCAATGACTGCGTTGTCTCTCAAGTGTTTCTCCATAACTCCCAGAATGACCTTCTCCAAAATTGTACCTGGCAGTTAAGCGAGACTGACAGGCCTGTAATTACCAGGGTCTTTCTTCTTACCCTTCTTGAGAACTGGGACAACATTTGCCAGCTTCTGGTCGACTGGGACCTCTCCAGACTCCCGAGACCGTCGAAAAATAATGGAGAGAGGTCCCGCAATACCGTCGGCCAGCTCTTTCAGTACGCTGGGACGAATCCCATTGGGCCCCGTAGCCTTAGGTGTATCCAGCTGGAGCAGCAAGTCTCAGAAATTTCTGAGTTGGCTGGGAGTTTATCATGCCCCCAGTCACAGTCTTCCAACAGAGGGCTTGGGGGGTGGGGGCATGGGGCGGGTCCCAGGACCCATCATCGATGTTAAAGACAGAGGGGAAGAAGGCCCGAAACGTCTCTGCTTTGTCTACAGCCCTATTTGTGAGGTGACTGAGCTCATCAAGCAACGGACCAACGTTATCTCTGATCCTGCTTTTGCTGTGAACGTATTTTAAGAAGCCCTTTCTGTTGTCCTTCAGCCCAGTTCAGCACCCATCACAGGGCACCACACGGCTGGGTCCATACTCCTGCTCACAGCAGTTGTAACACAACCAGCTTTCGCAGCTGCAATAGTGTCATGAGTCCAGAGCTGTTGGCTGTCCCGCGCAGCACATCCTGACAGCAGTTCACGTCCGCAGAGGAACGCAGGCAACGTAAAGCTATTGCCTTGTGTTTGCTGCAAGAGGGAGAAAACTTAGCAGCCCTAGCCTCCCCCAGGAGGTTGCTCAAAGTGCCCTCCAACCTGACTTGGAACACTTCCAATGATGGGACGTCCACAACTTCTCTGGGCAACCCGTTCCAGCGTCTCACCACCCTCACCGTAAAACATTTCTTCCTTACGTGCAATCAAAACCTACCTTCTTTCAGCTTAAAACCCTCGCCCCTTGTCCTGTCAATACAGACCCTGGTAAAAAGTCTCTCTGTGCCTTTCCTATAAGCCCCCTTTATATACTGAAACGCGACAGAAAGGTCTCCCTGGAGCCTTTTCTTCTCCAGGCTGAAAACCCTCAGCTCTCTCAGCCTTTCTGCCCAGGAGAGCTGTACCAGCCCTGGGATCGTTTCTGTGGCCTCCTCTGCACCTGCTCTAACAGGTCCATGTCTTTCTTGCGCTGGGGAGCCCAGAGCTGGAGGCAGTGCTCCAGCCGGGGTTGCAGGGGAATGGAGTAGAGGGGCAGAATCCCTTCCCTCGACCTGCTGCCCACGCCTCTTTTGATGCAGCTGTCGCGTTAAAAGGAATGTAGTTTCGAAATTTCTCTGTCAGAGTGCCGGGACATTCACTGATTCGTTTATTCAGAGCCCCAGCAAAAGGACTTGCACTGAGCAGATGCACAAAAATCAAAAGCAGTTATTTTATTGAAAGCGACAGAAACAGATTCGAGATTGCCGTTGATAAAATCACTAACTACAATAGTGCTACTAATGAAGGTTGATATTGCTAGCAAACTTGATAGCAATGCAACAACCCGGGATAACTTTCACCCAGAGGGTGAGAGGTGCAGCGCTTACCCCGAATGGCGTCCCTGCCTGGGGTGGAGGAAGAGGACGCAGCCCATCGACTGGTCCGTCAGGTATCGAGGTTCTTCTCTCCCACTTTAACAATCATTTTCTCTGTCTTTTATCCCCAAAACTGCGAGGTTCCACCCATATGTGACGTGTAGCATGATTTGGGTGGAGAGACGAGTGCTATAGTCCTATATGTTTAGCGTGATCTCGTTAATCTTCATTAGCATATGCAGGGTGTGAGTTGTAATATGCATTTCACCGGTAATGAGGCAAAGGGCAGTTATCAGACACGAAGCCTTTCGAAGAAACAAAGAACCCTTCAGATTCCTGTTATTTTGCTTTCTTTGCTGACCACAAGCAGGGCTGTCCTGCCTCCACAGGGCCCCCTCCCCTGTGTTAGCCAGGCAAGTCTCCACTCCCCTGGGTCCCACGAGAGATAGCAAGGGCAGTCTTAATGGTTCTTAGTGCACAGGAATCCCACCTCGTTATCAAAATTCCACAGCAGCCCAAGACACACTTGTCTTTCTGAGCTGCAAGCGCACAGTGCCGGCTCACGCCCAGTTTTTCATGTACCACTGCACCCCCAGCTTACTGGCTGGCAGGGCTGTGTGTGAACAGAGTAGGCCTTGGCGCCGTGCAAGCAGGGCTCAGCAACAGCTGAATCCTGGGTATGCTACCAACACTGGTTTGGTCACAGATCCAAACCTCGGCACCATATGGGCTGCTAGGGAGAAAATGGACTCCATCCCAGCCAAAAGCAGAGCAGACGGTGTCTCTGTGGTGGCTCGATAGCAGCTTTGTGCTGCTCTGTGTTTTACTTATGGCTTTGCCTTATGTGATCTGTTTAGCGTGCACCCAAGGGAGGGGCTGGGGCTGGTATTGCCCTACAGCGTATCGCCGTCCTGTGCACCCCAGGACAGAGCTGGCACGGGGAGCAGAGGTGGGGGTGATGACCTGTTAAGGAGCCCCAGCAGTGCCTCTGTGGCTCAGAATTTAGCAGGCCAGTCCCACCAGGGAAGCTGGGTTGCCCCAGCCCGTCGGCAGGTCCCATGCCCAGCTCCCTGCCTGCTGACGCCGTGGGCATCCACATCCCTCCGTGCCTTGATATGAAGATCGGCCCAGAATTGGTGAATTCCTGGCTTTGCTGCCGTTACGACCCGGACAATTGTGCTACTGATCTGTATTTATTGCTCCGCCATTATTCTGAAATGAACAGTTGACCCCTGAAGCTGTTGGTTGGGAGTCTGGGCAATGGTCTTGGGGGGCGGGGGGGGTGGTTTCAGCTCCTCGGGGGCTGGAGGGCGCCGGGCTGGTCCCACAACAGGCGGCTGGCTGAGTTGGACAGCCAGGGGGGCCAGGGTGGAGGCGGGTGGGCCAGGTGGCTGCCCGGGCTGGTGCTCCGTGGCGGGCGGGCTGGTGTTCCAGGCACAGGTGGTGGCTGCTGGTGTCAGGTCTGTCTCTCAGAGGTGATGGGGTGAGCGGTCCGGTTGTTTGGGTGTTAGGGGAGGCTGCAGTAGGTGGGCCAGGCTTCCAAAGCTGTGGAGACGTGCCTGCGGAGAGAGGAGGCTGCTGAGACCCCGCTGTGGCTGTGGTGCTGGGCAGGGTCGAGGGTGCAGGGCAGTGCTGGGTGCCCCATGGGGTGTGGGCGCGTGGCTGCACCGGGGAGCTGTGGGCACGGAGAGCTCCATGCAGAAAACGGGGCACCCCGCACCCCTTGGTTGGGGCTCTACTCGCCTGCCCGTGGCTCATCTCCTCTCGGCCCCGACCATCCTGACCTGCCTGCTCTGCATGTGCCAGAAAGGAGATGTGAGCCCGGCAGACCGAGGGAAGCAAAGCTGGGCATGGCACTGCAGGGCCAGGAGAGCCTCCTGTTCTCCTTTCTCAGCGTGCCTGGCAGAGACCAGCACTTGGCTCCCCTGCCCCTCCCTGACCAGACAAGCGGACAGCCTCGGCGCTCTGTTCGGTGAGGTGCTCTCCACCCTCTCTTTAGAATCCGTATCCAAAGAGATACATACCCCTGCACAGACAAAACCCCTGCCTGAGCTGAGAACACACGCTCTGGCAGTGTTTGGGAGCAGACGGGACAGACTGACTCTCTCTCTCTCCAAAGCAAGGCTGATAGCACGGTCTGAGCTGCTGGGACACCTTGGCCGAGGTGAACATCTGGGATTTACGGCATCACCTAACAGGGTGATTTGTGCTGGGAGGTCCGCTGGGAGGGAGATGTCACTATCGTGCTTCTCACTTTCTATGGCAGTGTCACCTCTCGTCGTTTTCCTTCTGGACCTTGCGCTGCCTGTGTCTGTGGCTGGGTCTGCTCTTGTCGAGGCAGCGTCACTTTTAACTCATACTTGCAACAGTAAGAACGGGTTTCAGAGAAGACTGCCCATGAATGGAGAGGCCGCTTAAAACATCTTACAGCAGAAATGTCCGTAGAGTCTGGCCAGTAACTAACTCGGCACGCCAGGATACCCGACCTCTAAATGCTTCATGGCTAATAGCAGCCACCTAATACAGAGGTTTGGCAACACCCCCCGCCAACAACTCACCGTTTTCTCTTCCTCCGCAGGCGGATTGCACACCACAATACCATCCCAAGCAGCACGCAGCCCAAGACCACCACGGTGCCTCCTATGAAGAACTTCTGGAAACCATTAGGATTTGTAGAATTTGCGTTTCTCTTGCCATCCACACCTGGAGGAAGAATTCTGTATGTTAGTGTGTCCTGCACATCGTGGGAGGTACAGCCGTTCCTGGCTTCTTTTAGAACACTTGCTCTGCACTAACAGCATGGCTGATGACACCATGTGCATTAGTGGGCACCAGGGGAAGAGCCTGCAGACACGCAGTGATTTATGACACTGGATGACCGAAGGAAAGCAATTACCTGGCACGCCTGTTGATTGAACTGCCGCCGTTTTTTTGTCAGAGACTGGCACCGCGAGACCCCCTCCTTCCTGAAGTGCCTCCTTCTCCACAGTCTCACCATCCGTCTCTTTAGAAAGAAGGTGGGTCAACTTAATTAGAAGTGGCCATTCCTCATCGGAAACACGGTACCTTCAGGAGGCAATACTTCTCCAAATACATTAGAGAAACAAAGCCTGGGCATTTGGGGATGCACCTAGTCACTAGTCCGAACAACGTGTCATTCATGGAGAAAAGCGTAAGCGCTAGACCCTTTCCAGTTTACCAGTAGACAGCAAATCCTGACCTGCTGAGAGACTAGGAGATTGCATGGCACCTTCTTGTTCACATTTCATTTTTAGTGCATTTTTAGCAAACTGCAAGATGATGGTAAATTACTTCCTTCAGAGAGGACAGGAAGGCGCTGTAGCTGGTTCAGCTGGGGAAAGAGCCCTCTTGAGAAGCACTTCCCATCGTGCCAACTCCATCACGTGGTCATTGTAACAGACACACATGGTGGACTGAACCCCCAGCTCTTGCAACCATATTCTGGGCACTTTCACAAGTGGCAGTGAAGAGCCCACAGTCCCCCAAAACAAGAGGAAGCCCTCAACCAAGTGTCTGAAAACACAACTAGAAACAGACAGCTAAACCACCCGAGACTGAATGCACAGCCCTTCATTTTAGCTGCCTTCAAGTTGGGTGTCCAGCCTCAAGCTGGGTGTTCAGCTTTCACCCGTCCCTGATCCCGAGCTGTCACCGAGAGTCCTCAGACATCAAGGAAAACAACGGGGCTGGACCAGGCTGTGAAGCTGGGGTGCTCCGATCCTGGCCGCTCCCAGCGACCCCAAGCTGTCTGCGCATCCTCTCCACCTCCCAAGGGCACTCTCCCCGCTGGCAACGGCCAGGGTGCTGGCCCTCTCACGGCTTATCGAGAATCAGCTCCTCGGCGAGTCCCTCACACACTCAAGGATTGAGCACCGACATTTCCTGCCAGCTGGGCACCAACGTCTGCCCAGAACGGCTCTGACCAGTAATGCTGGTCACAAGCGGAGTCCCCCAGGGCTCAGTTTTGGGACCGGTCTTGTTTAATGTCTTTATTGATGATCTGGATGAGGGGATAGAGTGCACCCTCAGCAAGTTTGCAGACGACACCAAGTTGGGAGGGAGTGTTGATCTGCTTGAGGGTAGGAAGGCTCTGCACAGGCATCTGGACAGGCTGGATCGATGGGCTGAGGCCAACCGGATGAAGTTCAATAAGGCCAAGTGCCGGGTTCTACACTTCGGCCACAACAACCCCAGGCAACGCTACAGGCTTGGGGATGAGTGGCTGGAAAGCTCCCCCGCAGAAAAGGACCTGGGGGTGTTGATCGACACACGGCTGAATATGAGCCAGCAGTGTGCCCAGGTGGCCAAGAAGGCCAACGGCATCCTGGCTTGTATCAGAAATGGTGTGGCCAGCAGGAGCAGGGAGGTGATCCTGCCTCTGTACTCGGCTCTGGTGAGGCCACACCTCGAATACTGTGTTCAGTTTCGGGCCCCTCACTACAAGAAAGACATCGAGGTGCTGGAGCGTGTCCAGAGAAGGGCGACGAAGCTGGTGAGGGGTCTGGAACACAAGTCTTATGAGGAGCGGCTGAGGGAGAGGGGGTTGTTTAGCCTGGAGAAGAGGAGGCTGAGGGGAGACCTTATCGCTCTCTACAACTACCTGAAAGGGGGTTGCAGAGAGGTGGGTGCTGGTCTCTTCTCCCAAGTGACTAGTGACAGGACTAGAGGAAATGGCCTCAAGTTGCGCCAGGGGAGGTTCAGGCTAGATATTAGGAAAAAGTTCTTTACTGAGAGAGTAGTGAAACCTTGGAATAGGCTGCCCAGGGAGGTGGTAGAGTCACCCTCCCTGGAGGTATTCCATGCTATAACTGGGGCAGCAGCTGTCCCTGGGACTCAGCTGGAACCATAATGGGCAGCAGAGGCTCTGGAAAATCTCTGCAGCTTGCCAGCGCATGCAAGGCATGAAATTGAGTGTCACCGCAGTGAGGCTCCAATCGATCCCTTCCTGCTGTGTAGGCTACCGCTTGTCCATGCATGCCTCTAAAACCTCAGCTTCCCAAGTCTTCTGGTTAAGAGTGATATATATACCCACCACGTGCTGCTTTGTCCAATTCCTTCAGGACTTCCTTTAGCAATCCTGATGACTGCTCGGAAGAGTTTCCTATTCCGGCTCTATCCTTTGCTCTTTGAGGACCTTAACGGAAAGTATGAAGTTAAATTTCTCACAAATCAAATACTGAAAATGAGTGCCTAGTCTGTAAAGTCAGCCAAGACTGCCTACTCACCCCTGGGCTGCCAGGTAACCTCCAGCGCAGGATCGAGCTGAGAATTTGGAAAAGCCCTCTCTGTACTCACATCTGCAACCAAACACAGACGAGAAGATTCCATCATACCTTGTGATATACACCGTCATAGCTGAACAGCACGGCATATGAGGGGATCACGTAATGACATGGCACACACGAGGCAGGTGTATATTGTCCCAGCTGCAAGAGATGCCTCGCTCACATTTGGGCTTTGAGCTGGCAGCTCTCAAAGGAAGTAAAAAGCCATGACGTACCCAGGCGATCTCCCAGCGTGACAGCCCTGGAACCCAGCCGCGAGGCTGGATATCCGTCGCCTGCAGGCACGTCTGTAAACCAACAGAACAGAGAAGCTCCCCTGAAATACTACAATATACTTCTTCAGATCTGAAAGGCAGCGAATGCAGTTCAAACACGGAATTGCTCCATGGCACTCGTCTCTCCCTTCCACTCAGGAGCATCGTGCAGCCAGTTACTGGGTGCCTGGACCATGTCGGTCTAAAGCAAACCATGCACGGAGCTGTTGGGAGAAAGCACTCCCTGGAGCTCACACCAGCTCTAAACTCAACCCCAACAAGCCTGCTGGCTTTGCAGCCGGCACTGGAAGCACCGCAGGGTCGGAGAGGCTGGGAAAGAACGCTTTGCAAAGCAGAGCGCCCCGGGGCACATCATTGAGCCCGACCCTTTGCCTCTCTGTTCTTCTGCATGTCTGAGCACCAGCCAAGAAAAGATGAAGTTGAATTTCATATGAAGAGAATATTAAAGCCTACATGCTCATTCGTTCAAGCGACATACCTGTGGGATCGCCCTCAGTCTCCCAGACAAGATCTGCCTGAGGAGTCGGGTGGCCGTCACCTACTGGCAGAGCTGTAACCAAGCACGTTTCCATTAGGTGTTGTGATCTACTTCTTTCTCAGTGACCTGCAGTGACTGGAGGGGGGTCAGGTAATGACGGGGGACCCAGACGTGGGTGGAGATTTCCAAAGCTGCAGAGGGGCCTGGGTGACCTGTTGGCTGGCACCCGGAAGCTCTCAACACACTGTCTCCAGGCCATGTGCAACACCCCTCAAGGACCAGCTGGACAAACATACGTCCCCTCGGGGATTTCTTACTGGGAGGTCTCTACAGTGCACAAAGGAAGCCCACATGAAAGCACTGGAGGAAATAAACGATCATTCACACGTCTCGTGGAGAAGAGCCCACTGGCCAGTGAGAGTCTGCACCAGTGCTGCCCCATCTGTTCCCCGGGCTGCAGGCCGGGGCTGTGTGTCCCATGGGGACCTCGGTTTGCCCAAGGAGAGCACTGCAGGGCAACAGCAGGAATGCTCCCGTTGTCCTGAGCAGACATCTCCCGAGGATGGATGTCCCCGAGGCTGAAAGGCAGGACCCAGCCTAGGAGTGGCAGAGCCAAGCCCTGGGCATGGCTGTGCCTGTGAAAGGCTTCCCAGGTCAGGGCGACACAGGGCCATCTGTAGGGACGGTTTCTCACCTCGTGGTGTTGCTCCTGGCCCCACCGTTCACCTGGAAAATGCCCCCGCAGAGGCTGCAGCCCCCTGCACCTCCCTGCGGGGCATCGTTCCTACTGCCTGCGGAGCTGGACACAGCTCACCTGGCCCATTCCAGCCCCGCTGCTCTCCCGGCCCTGCCCCACCACAAGCCCAGCCCCACTGTCTACCCCGAGGAGTGGTGAGTGCTGCACCATGCTGCCAGGGCTGGGTGCTGGCCCTCGCCTGCCCGCCTACCTAATCCCCGCGCTCGCCACGGAGCAGCCCCAACGTCCCAGGCTCGCAGGGCCACCAGGAGGAGGATAAGGAGGTGGGGGGGGGCCATGGACCCACGCTCCTGCATCATGTTACTGCCGCTGCTGCTACTGCCGCTGCTGCTGCTGCCACTGCCGCTGCTGGCACTGCTGGAGCGGTGCCCGCGGCCCGGCAGTGCACATCACAGCGTGGCCCAGCGGGGCTCTGTGACCTCACAGCCCGGCCTCCCCACTGCGGTCATGCCACTGGGGCACTGCCCCTCCCCCAAGCACCGCCCCCAGCATGCCCCGCCCCCACATGTCACCGCAGGAGGGCGGGGCTCCTGGAGGGGCAGGAGACTGAGACTGCCCCATCCTGCCCCCCTGGCGGGGCCTCGTGCAGCCGAGGCCTTCCACCTCATGGACCTCTCTGGGCGTTGCGGCCAGATCTCCGGTGCTCTGGGGCAGCTGGCATGTCCGGGAGCAGCCCTGTCCAACGCCCGTTCCGTGTTTCCTGATGGCACTAGCCTCACCACCCCAGAGACAACAGTCCTCCTCAGATAGCCGTTCTTGGCTTCTTTTAAAACACATGCTCTGCACTAATAGTTTAGCTGTTGATACCATATGCAGTAGTGGGCACCAGGGGAAGAGCCTGCAGACACGCAGTGACTTATGACACTGGATGACAGAAGGATAGCAATTACCTGGCACGCCTGTTGATTGAATTGCCCCTGTTGTTTCATTGGAGACTGGCACTGTGAAACGCCCTCCTTCCTGAAGTGCCGCCTTCTCCACAGTCTCACCATCCGTCTCTTTAGAAAGAAGGTGGGTCAGCTTAATTAGAAGTGGCCATTCCTCATCGGAAACACGGTACCTTCAGGAGGCAATACTTCTCCAAATACATTAGAGAAACAAAGCCTGGGCATTTGGGGGATGCACCTAGTCACTAGTCCGAACAACGTGTCATTCATGGAGAAAAGCGTAAGCGCTAGACCCTTTCCAGTTTACCAGTAGACAGCAAATCCTGACCTGCTGAGAAACTAGGAGATTGCATGGCACCTTCTTGTTCACATTCCATTTGGTACATTTTTGGCAAACTGCAAGATGATGGTAAATTACTTCCTTCAGAGAGGACAGGAAGGCGCTGTAGCTGGTTCAGCTGGGGAAAGAGCCCTCTTGAGAAGCACTTCCCATCGTGCCAACTCCATCACGTGGTCATTGTAACAGACACACATGGTGGACTGAACCCCCAGCTCTTGCAACCATATTCTGGGCACTTTCACAAGTGGCAGTGAAGAGCCCACAGTCCCCCAAAACAAGAGGAAACCCTCAACCAAGTGTTTGAAAACACAACTAGAAACAGACAGCTAAACCACCCGAGACTGAATGCACAGCCCTTCATTTTAGCTGCCTTCAAGTTGGGTGTCCAGCCTCAAGCTGGGTGTTCAGCTTTCACCCGTCCCTGATCCCGAGCTGTCACCGAGAGTCCTCAGACATCAAGGAGAACAACGGGGCTGGACCAGGCTGTGAAGCTGGGGTGCTCCGATCCTGACTGGGGGATGCCTGCAGCCCAGGCAAAGTTGGCCGCTCCCAGCGACCCCAAGCTGTCTGCGCATCCTCTCCGCCTCCCCGCTGGCAGTCTCCCCGCTGGCAATGGCCAGGGTGCTGGCCCTCTCACGGCTTATCAGGAATGAACTCCTTGGCAAGTCCGTCATGCACTCAAGGAGTGAGCATCGCCAGTTCCTGCTAGCTGGGTACCAACGTCTGCCCTGAACGGCTCTGACCAGTAACGCTGTAACTGGGGCAGCAGCTGTCCCTGGGACTCAGCTGGAACCATAACGGACAGCAGAGACTCGAAAATCTCTGCAGCTCGCCGGCGCCTGCAAGGCATGAAATTGAGCGTCACCGCAGTGAGGCTCCGATCGATCCCTTCCTGCTGTGTAGGCTACCGCTTGCCCATGCATGCCTCTAAAACCTCAGTTTCAAAATCTTCTGGTAAGAGTGATATACACCCACTCCTTCAGGAGTTCCTTTAGCAATCCTGATGACCGCTCAGAAGAGTTTCCTATTTCAGCTTTATCATTTGCTTTTTGAGGACCTTAACGGAACATATGAAGTTAAATTTCTCACAAATCAAATACTGAAAATGAGTGCCTAGTCTGTAAAGTCAGCCAAGACTGCCTACTCACCCCTGGGCTGCCAGGTGAGCTCCAGCGTAGGATCCATCCAAGAAGAAGGAAAAGCCCTCCTTGTACTCACATCTGCAACCAAACACAGACGAGAAGTTTCCATCGTACCTTGTGATATACACCGTCATAGCTGAACAGCACAGCATATGAGGGGATCACGTAAAGATACGGTGCACACGAGGCAGGTGTATATTGTCCCAGCTGCAAGAGATGCCTTGCTCACATTTGGGCTTTGAGCTGGCAGCTCTCAAAGGAAGTAAAAAGCCATGACGTACCCAGGCGATCTCCCAGCGTGACAGCCCTGGAACCCAGCCGCGAGGCTGGATATCCGTCGCCTGCAGGCACGTCTGTAAACCAACAGAACAGAGAAGCTCCCCTTAAATACTACAATATACTTCTTCAGATCTGAAAGGCAGTGAATGCAGTTCAAACACGGAATTGCTCCATGGCACTCGTCTCTCCCTTCCACTCAGGAGCATCGTGCAGCCAGTTACTGGGTGCCTGGACCATGTCGGTCTAAAGCAAACCATGCACGGAGCTGTTGGGAGAAAGCACTCCCTGGAGCTCACACCAGCTCTAAACTCAACCCCAACAAGCCTGCTGGCTTTGCAGCCGGCACTGGAAGCACCGCAGGGTCGGAGAGGCTGGGAAAGAACGCTTTGCAAAGCAGAGCGCCCCGGGGCACATCATTAAGCCCGACCCTTTGCCTCTCTGCTCTTCTGCATGTCTGAGCACCAGCCAAGAAAAGATGAAGTTAAATTTCATATCAAGAGAATATTAAAGCCTACATGCTCATTCGTTCAAGCGACATACCTGTGGGATCGCCCTCAGTCTCCCAGACGAGATCTGGCTGAGGAGTCGGGTGGCCGTCACCTACTGGCAGAGCTGTAACCAAGCACGTTTCCATTAGGTGTTGTGATCTACTTCTTTCTCAGTGACCTGCAGTGACTGGAGGGGGGTCAGGTAATGACGGGGGACCCAGACGTGGGTGGAGATTTCCAAAGCTGCAGAGGGGCCTGGGTGACCTGTTGGCTGGCACCCGGAAGCTCTCAACACACTGTTTCCAGGCCATGTGCAACACCCCTCAAGGACCAGCTGGACAAACATACGTCCCCTCGGGGATTTCTTACTGGGAGGTCTCTACAGTGCACAAAGGAAGCCCACATGAAAGCACTGGAGGAAATAAACGATCATTCACACGTCTCGTGGAGAAGAGCCCACTGGCCAGTTAGAGTCTGCACCAGTGCTGCCCCATCTGTTCCCCGGGCTGCAGGCCGGGGCTGTGTGTCCCATGGGGACCTCGGTTTGCCCAAGGAGAGCACTGCAGGGCAACAGCAGGAATGCTCCCGTTGTCCTGAGCAGACATCTCCCGAGGACAGATGTCCCCGAGGCTGAAAGGCAGGACCCAGCCTAGGAGCGGCAGAGCCAGGCCCTGGGCATGGCTGTGCCTGTGAAAGGCTTCCCAGGTCAGGGCGACACAGGGCCATCTGTAGGGACGGTTTCTCACCTCGTGGTGTTGCTCCTGGCCCCACCGTTCACCTGGAAAATGCCCCCACAGAGGCTGCAGCCCCCTGCACCTCCCTGCGGAGCATCTGTTTCCCACTGCCTGCGGAGCTGGACACGGCTCACCTGGCCCATTCCAGCCCCGCTGCTCTCCTGGCCCTGCCCCACCACGAGCCAAGCCCTGCCGTCACCCCGAGGAGTGGTGAGTGCTGCACCAAGCTGCCAGGGCTGGGTGCTGGCCCTCGCCTGCCCGCCTACCTAATCCCCGCGCTCGCCACGGAGCAGCCCCAACGTCCCAGGCTCGCAGGGCCACCAGGAGGAGGATAAGGAGGTGGGGGGGGGCCATGGACCCCTGTGCCTGCATCATGTTGCTGCCGCTGCTGCTACTGCTGCTGCTGCTGCTGCCACTGCCGCTGCTGGCACTGCTGGAGTGGTGCCCGTGGGCCGGCAGTGCACATCACAGCGTGGCCCAGCGGGGCTCTGTGACCTCACAGCCCGGCCTCCCCACTGCGGTCATGCCACTGGGGCACTGCCCCTCCCCCAAGCACCGCCCCCAGCATGCCCCGCCCCCACATGTCACCGCAGGAGGGCGGGGCTCCCGGAGGGGCAGGAGACTGAGACTGCCCCATCCTGCCCCCCTGGCGGGGCCCCATGCAGCCGAGGCCCCCCGCCTTATGGAATTCTCTGGGCGTTGCGGCCGGATCTCCGCAGTGCTGGGGCAGCTGGCATGTCCGGGAGCAGCCCTGTCCAATGCCCGTTCTGTGTTTCCTGCTGTGAAATTGATCGTCACCACAGTGAGGGTCCGATCGATCCCTTCCTGCTGTGTAGGCTACCGCTTGTCCATGCATGCCTCTAAAACCTCAGATTCCCAAGTCTTCTAGTTAAGAGTGATATATACCCACCACGTGCCGCTTTGTCCAATTCCTTCAGGAGTTCCTTTAGCAGTCCTGATGACTGCTCGGAAGAGTTTCCTATTCCGGCTTTATCCTTTGCTCTTTGAGGACCTTAACGGAAAGTATGAAGTTAAATTTCTCACAAATAAAATATTGAAAACAAGTGCCTAGTCTGTAAAGTCAGTCAAGACTGTCTACTCACCCCTGGGCTGCCAGGTGACCACCAGCGCAGGATCCAGCTGAGAAGTTGGAAAAGCCTTCCCTGTACTCACATTTGCAACCAAACACCGACCATCTCTGCAGCTCGCCAGCGCCTGACACACACAATGCAGGTGTATATTGCCCCAGCTGCAAGAGATGCCTCGCTCACATTTGGGCTTTGAGCTGGCAGCTCTCAAAGGAAGTAAAAAGCCATGATGTACCCAGGCGATCTCCCAGCGTGACAGCCCTGGAACCCAGCCGCGAGGCTGGATATCCGTCGCCTCCAGGCACGTCTGTAAACTAACAGAACAGAGAAGCTCCCCTGAAATACTTCAATATGCTTCTTCAGATCCGAACGGCAGCGCATGCGGTTCAAACATGGGATTGCTCCATGGCACTTGTCTCTCTCTTCCACTCAGGAGCATCAGGAGGATGAGGAGGAAGAGGTAACAGGAGGCAACATGCGGAGAAGGAGGGGGAGGATGAGGAGGCAAGAGGAAGCACAAGAAGAGGAGGAGTATGCAGCAGGCAACAGGAGGCAACAGGAGGAGGAGGAGGCAGCATATGGCAACAGGAGGCAACAGGAACAGGAGAAGGAGGCAACAGGTTTAAACGGGAGGAGGAGGAGGCAACATGAAGCAACAGGAGGCAAGGAGAAGCAAGAGGAGGAGGAGGCAACAGGAGGAGAAGGAAGAGGAGGAGGCAGCAGGAGGCAACAGGAGGCAACAGGAGGAGGAGGAAGAGAAGAGAAGGAGGCAACAAGGAGGAAGAGGAAGAGGCAACGGGAGGCAACAGAAAGCAACAGGAAGCAACAGGAGAAGGAGGAGGAGGCAACAGGAGGCAACAAGAGGCAGGAGGAAGAGGAGGAAGGGGATGATGAGGAGGAAACACCTGCCTATTCCCGCTAGATTTTAAGCACATTAAAAGTCAGGGATGGAGCACCTGCTATGTCTGTTTGTCTTCAGCGATGCAGAAAATCCAAGCTTAGTGCTGAAGTCGTTACTTACAGGAGTCATTCCACATCATGACCATTGCTCCTCTTTGGAACAGAGGGGAAAGCTCTGGATGACAATGGATGTCAGGACGCGCTCCAGAAAGAGAAGATCAGTGCAAGAAGTTCCCCGTCACCTAATTGCAAAGAAATAATTCTAGCTCAATGAAATGGGTACTGAAAACGAAACACACCGAACCGAGTTGCAGTCTGACGGCTCTGCCATCACTGTCGCAGGGCCCCAGTTCACAGCAATTGCGAAGGCCCTTTTGAAAGACTCAGATGCCTGTCACCTCCTCTGAAGAGGACCTGCTGCTTACCCGTTGCCAGCGTTAGCAGCAGAGCCCTCTGCCTCTCCAGCCCACACTTTCCCACCTTGTAGGCAGGAGTTACCAGCTTTCAGCTGCTGCTTCAACGGCTCTCTTGACCATTCTCCTTTTCTGTCTTGCTTCCTACTGTATCAGTCAGGGTGGGCTTCCTGTCATTCAAGACTGAGCCGAACTTCTCAGTAGGAGGATTACACTGCTGCCCCATTGCTTGCCTATTTTAGAATACGGAAAAGAGATGATAATTATCAAACAGTAACTCTACCCGTAGCCCATACCTATGTAGTCTATAGCCTATGGCTCTGAAGGGATAGACCAGCCTATACTTATATCCTGTATCTACTCTCCGATCTGTGTGGGAAGTCAAATAAAAATTACCTTTACTAGAGCATGGAACTTGGGGGGAGTGGAGAAGAAAGAAAAGGTGGGAAAAAAGAGAAGCGTAAGCACACAATTAAAAAAGAAAGGAGCTGAGTTATCCCGAAGGCCAACTCAGCCCAACTCGCTTTCACTGGCAAAACGCTGTGAAGCTTGGAGGAAAAAAAGCTGACAGGTGCTGGGAGGCACCCAATTATCTGAGTTCAGATGTGAAAGAGCAGGACAACCTTGACGTGACTCCTTTTCACTGTCCCCCGACCTGTGTGCATGCTATGACTTCTTCGTTTCCCTGAAGTCCTCTCCGACTAACAGGGAAGTGTCATCTGTCCAGGCCACGTGCCACGAGGAGAAACAGTTCTGACCATGAAGGGGCAGCAAACAACTGCATCTGCAGAAGCAAAGGGGCAGCCGTGCCTCAGCTTCGGAGATGCCCAAAGCTGCCCCGAGCCCCAGGAGCCCCTGGCACCCCAGCGTTTGCTTGGCCCTGAAGCCCTGCGGGGCCTGCCAGTGCTGGGGAGCCCTGGGGACAGACAAGAAGGACAGCGGTCAGCCTGTGTAGGGAGAGTGACGGGACTCCGTCCTTTTTTCTGGCCAGAGGAGGATGCCCTGGGCCACGCCAGGACAGGGCCTGGTGGCAGAGCTGAAGGAGGAGGTGGAGAGGCTGAGGAGTATCAGGGAGTGCGAGAGGGAGATAGACTGGTGGAGCCACGCCCTACCGTCCCTGAGGCAAAGGCAGCAGAGGGAGGCTCCACGAGAAGCAGAGGACCCCTTACCCTCTTGCCACCGGGCAGAAGGAGGGGACCTAGGAGGCGAAGGGGAATGGAAAAAGGTCCCTGCTCGGAGCCGCAGGCGAATCCCCTCCTGGCCTCCCTCACCCTCACCTTCTCAGCTGCCCCTACATAACAGATATGGGGCTCTGGAACTTGAGGGCCAGGCTAACGAGGACATGGACGAAAGTCCATCTGCGGGGCTGCCTAGGGCGAGACAGCCTGCCCCACGCATCACAACCACCTCTACCAAGGCAAAAAGGAGGGTGGTTGTTGTAGGTGATTCCCTCCTGAGGGGAACGGAGGGCCCAATATGCCGGCCTGACCCGACCCACAGGGAAGTCTGCTGCCTCCCTGGGGCCCGGGTGAGAGAGGTCACGAGGAAACTCCCCAGTCTGGTACGGCCCACCGATTACTACCCGCTGGTAGTTTTGCAGGTTGGCAGCGAGGAGATAGAGCAAAGAAGCGTGAAAGGGATGAAGAAGGACTTTAAGGTGCTGGGGAGACTGGTTGACGGATCGGGTGCGCAGGTGGTGTTTTCTGCAATCCCTTCAGTGGTGGGGAGGAACACTGAAAGGAATAAGAAAGCAAACATGGTCAACGCGTGGCTCAGAGACTGGTGCCACCAGAGGAATTTTGGATTCTTTGACCATGGGGTGGTCTCCGTGGCACCGGGCCTGCTGAGTGCAGACGGTGTTCAGCTGTCCCCAAGGGGGAAAAGAATCCTTGCCCGTAAGTTGGCAAACCTCATCAGGAGGGCTTTAAACTAGACTCGAACGGGGAAGGGGATGAAGCCAGGCTACCCAGAGGTGAGCCTAGGGGTGACATGCCATTGTCGGGGGCAAGACCGATAGCCCAGCTCAAGTGCATCTACTCCAATGCACGCAGCATGGGCGGCAAACAGGAGGAGCTGGAAGCCATCGTGCGGCGGGGCAGCTATGACGTGGTCGCCACCACAGAAACATGGTGGGACGACTCGCATGGCTGGAGTGCTGCGATGGAGGGCTATAAGCTCTTCAGGAGGGATAGGCAAGGAAGGAGAGGCGGTGAGGTGGCTCTGTACGTCAAGGAGTGCTTTGATTGTATAGAGCTGGATGATTGTCACGACGGGGTTGAATGCTTATGGGCAAGGATGAGGGGGAAGGCCAACAAGCCGGATATCCTTCTGGGGGTCTGTTATAGACCACCCGACCAGGGCGTAGAAGCTGATGAAGCGTTCTTCAAGCGGCTGGCAGAAGTCTCACAGTCGCAAGCCCTTGCTCTTGTGGGGGACTTCAACTTACCGGATGTCTGCTGGAAGTACAACACAGCTAAGAGGAAACAGTCCCGGAGGTTCCTCGAGCGTGTGGAAGATAACTTCCTGACGCAGCTGGTAAGCGAGCCTACAAGGGAAGGCGCCCTGCTTGACCTGCTGTTTACGAACAGAGAGGGTCTGGTGGGAGAAGTGAAGGTCGGAGGCCGTCTTGGGCTTAGCGACCATGAAATGATAGAGTTTGCAATTTTTAGCCAAGTAAGGAGGCGGGTGAGCAATACCGCTACCATGGACTTCCGGAGGGCAGACTTTGCCCTGTTCAGGACACTGGTCGGGAGGGTCCCTTGGGAGACGGTCCTGAAGGGCAAAGGGGCCCAGGAAGGCTGGACCTTCTTCAAGAAGGAAATCTTGAAGGCGCAGGAGCAGGCAGTGCCCATGTGCCGTAAGAAGAGCCGGCGGGGAAGACGGCCGGCCTGGCTGAACAAGGAGCTTATGCTGAGGCTCGGGGAAAAAAAGAGAACTTACCACCTCTGGAAAAAGGGGCAGGCAAGTGAAGAAGAGTACAAGGACCTCGTTAGGTCATGCAGGGAGGGAATTAGGAAGGCGAAAGCCCAGCTAGAGCTCAACCTGGCCACGGTCGTGAGGGACAACAAAAAAAGCTTCTATAAATACATTAACAACAAAAAGAGAGCCAAGGAGGATCTCCATCCTCTACTGGATGCGGCGGGGAACATTGTCACGAAGGATGAGGAAAAGGCTGAGGTACTTAATGCCTTCTTTGCCTCAGTCTTTAACAGCCACACCAGGTATCCTCAGGGTATCCGTCTCCCTGAGCTGGGTGACAGGGATGGAGAGCAAAATAGGCTCCCCATGATCCAGGAGGAAGCAGTTAACGACCTGCTATGCCACCTGGACACTCATAAGTCTATGGGGCCTGATGGCATCCACCCAAGGGTGCTGAGGGAGCTGGCGGAGGAGCTTGCCAAGCCGCTCTCCATCATTTATCAACAGTCCTGGTCAACGGGGGAGGTCCCGGATGACTGGAGGCTTGCCAACGTGACGCCCATCTACAAGAAGGGTCGGAAGGAGGATCCGGGGAACTACAGGCCTGTCAGCCTGACCTCGGTGCCGGGGAAGGTTATGGAGAGGCTCATCTTGAGGGCGCTCACGGGACACGTGCAGGATAACCAAGGGATCAGGCCCAGCCAGCACGGGTTCATGAAAGGCAGGTCCTGCTTGACCAACCTGATCTCCTTCTATGACCAGGTGACCCGCCTAGTGGATGAGGGGAAGGCTGTTGATGTTGTCTACCTGGACTTCAGCAAAGCCTTTGACACTGTTCCCCACAGTATTCTCCTGGAGAAGCTGGCGGCCCGTGGTTTAGACAGGTACACTCTTCGCTGGGTAAAAAACTGGCTGGATGGCCGAGCCCAGAGGGTTGTGGTGAATGGGGTGAAATCCAGCTGGCGGCCGGTCACAAGCGGAGTCCCCCAGGGCTCAGTTTTGGGACCGGTCTTGTTTAATGTCTTCATTGATGATCTGGATGAGGGGATAGAGTGCACCCTCAGCAAGTTTGCAGACGACACCAAGTTGGGAGGGAGTGTTGATCTGCTTGAGGGTAGGAAGGCTCTGCAGAGGGATCTGGACAGGCTGGATCGATGGGCTGAGGCCAACTGGATGAAGTTCAATAAGGCCAAGTGCCGGGTTCTACACTTTGGCCACAACAACCCCAGGCAACGCTACAGGCTTGGGGACGAGTGGCTGGAAAGCTCCCCCGCAGAAAAGGACCTGGGGGTGTTGATCGACAGCCGGCTGAATATGAGCCAGCAGTGTGCCCAGGTGGCCAAGAAGGCCAACGGCATCCTGGCTTGTATCAGAAATGGTGTGGCCAGCAGGAGCAGGGAGGTGATCATGCCTCTGTACTCGGCTCTGGTAAGGCCGCACCTCGAATACTGTGTTCAGTTTTGGACCCCTCACTACAAGAAAGACATTGAGGTGCTGGAGCGTGTCCAGAGAAGGGCGACGAAGCTGGTGAGGGGTCTGGAACACAAGTCTTATGAGGAGCGGCTGAGGGAGCGGGGGTTGTTTAGCCTGGAGAAGAGGAGGCTGAGGGGAGACCTTATCGCTCTCTACAACTACCTGAAAGGGGGTTGCAGAGAGGTGGGTGCTGGTCTCTTCTCCCAAGTGACTAGTGACAGGACTAGAGGAAATGGCCTCAAGTTGCGCCAGGGGAGGTTCAGGCTAGATATTAGGAAAAAGTTCTTTACTGAGAGAGTAGTGAAACCTTGGAATAGGCTGCCCAGGGAGGTGGTAGAGTCACCCTCCCTGGAGATATTCAAGGAGCGTGTGGATGTGGCATTGTGGGATGTAGCTTGATGGACATGGTGCTGTGTGGTGTTGGGTGGGTTGTGGCTTGTTGTTGTTGTGTGGTGGGTTTTTGGGGTTTTTTTGTGGGTTTGTTTTTTTTTTTTTTTTTTTTTTCCCCCCAGGTTGGACTTGATGATCTTACAGGTCTTTTCCAACCGTAGTGATTCTGTGATTCTGTGATCCTGTGATTCTCCTCAGCCCTGGGGGAAGGCGAGGCCTGAGGAAGGCCCTGGGGGCTGGGCTCAGCATGGGCGGTGTGACCGAGGGCAGAGCCCTGCCTCCTGCCAGGTGCCGGCCTGGCCGACACCAGCAGCTCCCACCACACAGCTCCTCCTGCCCAGGGCTGTGGCTGGCAGCACAGACAGACCCACATTTTGGGAAAGACTTGCTGTTCCAGAGCAAACCCACGGCAGCTCCTCTCCTGCCCCCTCTCCTCCCCTCCTGTCATGTCCCCTCCCCTCACCCCCCTTCCCTTCCCTCTCTCCCTGAGCAGGCCCAGACCCCATGAGTGAACTGAGGGACGGCAGAGCTTTGCACACACCTTGCGCTGCTGAGAGAACAGCTCCAGGGGCAATGGCCCTTCTTGAAGGCCGTCTCTCCGCAGGTCCAGTGTCCCGGCTGGCTGAGGAACGAGCTGCCGTCAGGGGGTGAGTTGCCGCGACTGGCGGAGCGGGTTGGGTGAGCGCAGCAGGATGAGGCCTGTGCCCTGACAGGGCCCTTTCCTGGACAGCCTGTCTGCTCCAGGAGAGGGCCTGGACAGAAGCTGCTGGCGTTTGACTTTATTCCTCTGAAGATGCCTGAATTAAAGCCCAAAAAAGCTACAGGATAATCACAGGCAGCTCCTCCTGCCCATGGCCATGGCTGCCCGAAATCACCCCCCCATGATCAGGATCCACCCCGGGGTCTGTGGCAGTGCGGGAGGGCAGCGGGCGCAGGGCAGCTCTGGGAGGAGAGGCCTGGGCTGCCCCTGCCCGCCCAGCCGGTGCCAGCTGGCTCCAGCCTGCCCAGCAACAGTAGTGCCATTGGCCACAGCTGAGCCAATCAGTGCAGCAGGAGGTGGCCTGTCAGTCACAGCTGGCCTGGGGCGGTGCTGGAGGGGGCAGAGGCCGAGTGGCCTGAGGAGAAACTGGTGAGGTGCAGGTGGGGCCCGGGCCCAGGCCTGGGCCCAGGGGTGCTGCAGGCACAGGAGCAGTGTGAGTGAGCCTTCTGAAACGTTTCCTGGGTTATTCACTAGATATGTGCATAGAGAGGCAAATTAGGCCGTGAACTGACTTTCCAATTAAGGGTTTCCTCTTGCCATAGAACATGCTTCCATTTTCTCATGGGTAAGAGACTGAAAGGCAGAAGCTGAAGCAGCATGTGCCTCTTGTGAAAATAGGTAGCCACAGATGGTTGTATTGAGTTGATCCTTAGTTGCTTCCTGTGTAGGAAACGGGCACATTAATTTAATCTTGCGTGTCTCGGCAGGGCCTTGATACTGCTACTGTGTAGGCACCAAGTATGTGGCTGTCCAGTTCTCTGCATGTTTGTGGCTGATCTTTCTTGTTTCTTGGCTTATGCAGGTGCTTATGATGTCATATGTGCCTGAGTAGGTAATTGGGCAGGAGTATGCCCCTGGCTTCTGCAGCTGCTTGTGATGTAAATGATAGCTGATGAGGTGGTAGGACAGAAGCATGCCCCTGACTTCTTCAGGTTCCTGGAGGGCCACTGTTGACTGAGGAGACAATAGGCGTGGAGCACGACCCCGGCACGTGCTGCTACTTGCGATACCATAGGTGGCACCCAAGCAGGTGATAGGGCAGGAGTATGCACCTGGCTTGTGTAGGTGCTTGTGATGTCATAGGTGCATAGGGCAGGAGCAGGATGTGTCTTGTAGAGCTGCTTGTGTTGTCACTGATGGCTAAGTAGCTGTCTGGGTATAAATAGACACCTGGCTGGTGCAGGTGCTTGTGATGTCAATGGAGGCTGTGCAGCTCTTGGGGTAGGAGCATGCACCTGGCTTCTGCAGGTGCTTGTGATATCATAGGTGGCTAAATAAGTCATAGAGCAGGAGCAGGCACCTGGCTTGTACAGATGCCTGTGAGGTCAATGGTGGCTGAGTAGCTGACAGGGCAGGAGCAGGACCTGGCTTCTACAGCTGCTTGTGATGTCACTGGTGTCTAAGTAGCTGTTTGGGTATGACTGAAGAGCTGGCTTTTGCAGGTGATTGGTCACTTTCTTCTTCATTCTGCTTGCATCTGCCAGTTTCAGCTAGTTCTGTAGCTGCAACATTTCTCCCCCAGTCAGCTCTCGGTATCCTCGTCCTCTGCATTGCCTTTAACCTCTCTCTGCCTTGCTCCTCTGCCCTCTGTGCCTGCAGGCAGTGCCCTGAGCCCTGCTGTGCTTTGCAGAGGGGCTGCTCGTGGGCAGAGGTGTCTCTGTGCAGCGCTGCCCACTTGCCAGGAGCTCCCTCTGTCCCAGGAGTCCGGCCCAGCTCAGCAGCAAAGGACCAGCGCAAGGTGTCACTCTCTTTGCCCTCTGGGCTCCCTCCAGGTGTCCCTGGGTCACCAGGGGAACCTGCTGTGAAACAGGCTGAAGCAATCAAAAAGAGGTACGGGAACAGGGCCCTGCTGTCCAGGTGGGGCCCTGCTCTCCCGGTGGGGCCCTGCCCCACGCTGGGTGACCACGGCCTGGTTAAAACACACGCCCCACAGGGCTGCTCTGAAGAGCTTCCTCCTTTCCCAGGTGCAGAGGGGCATCCTGAGAAGCTGCTGCAGAGGTGGGTGAAGTTTTCCCTCGCTGTGCTGCCAAACCGGGGGCCAGGCAGCAGGCAGCAAGACACAGGGAAGAAGCCTTCTGCCAGGCGAGACCCTTGTGGGAAGGGGTGAAAGGGACCTTTGCGCCCATGTAGGCAAGACATCTCCTTTGGACGCTCCGGCTGTAGGGACTCAGGAAGGTCCCCGACGCATGCCCCACATTTTTTATGAGCTTGTTTGCCCCATCGTGGGCCCCTTAGTGGGGAAGGCAGAGGATGTTGGTGCACCCTCCATCGCTTGGCATGCCCTTACACCAGACCTGAGGTGCAGTCCTTTCCCATCCATCTGACGAGGCTCAGGAAAGGCTCCAGCTTGCCATGGGAAACGGCCCCACCTGCCGCACTTCTTCTGCCAGCCTGGGGAGCTTTGATACCGGGTGAAAATGGGAGACAAAACTGCCCCGCGCTCATGCTGACTCCTCCTGTTGTTTCTTTTGCAGCGTGCTCCCCCCATGTGCAGGCAGATCCCCCAGGACGAAGGAGGCAGGCAGGCAGGAGCCAGCTCCTCCAGGCAGGCCCAGCGCTGCATTCCCATCGTCTGAAGGCTGCAAGAGAGCGCTGCGGGTACATGCCTTGCTGTGACTACCGTGCTGTTTGAGACTCAGCAAAAGCCTCTTTGTGCAGAGAGCCATCCTGAAAGGATCCCGTGGCTTGCATTCGTTGGAACCTGTCTGTCACCTCCTTCAGACCTTCTTCATGAAAAGGAAGGTGCTGCACACCGTTCCCGCCTGTTATTGCCCCCTGGGTTGTCATGAAACACTTTATTCTGGCGAGGGGCTCTGGAAAACGTGCAAGTCCTTCCTAGGTCGTTGACAGTGGAGGTCTTTGGTCACTCAGCTGTGTTTGCCATGGGTTGAAGAGCCTGGCATGACTCCACGGCCCCTGATCTGTTAGGGGCAAAGCTGACCGACCGGCTGAGGCAAGGGGCAGCAAAGTGGGTGTGCTGGTTTTGGCTGGGGTAGAATTAACTTTCTTCATAGCAGCTAGTATGGGGCTGTGTTTTGGATTTGTGCTGGCAACAGTGTTGATAAAGCAGGGATGTTTTAGTTACTGCTGAGCAGTGCTTACACAGAGTCAAGGCCTTTTCTGCTTCTCACCACCAGCGAGTAGGCTGGGGGTGCACAAGAAGTTGGGAGGGGACACAGCTGGGACAGCTGACCCCAACTGACCAAAGGGATATTCCATACCATATGATGTCATGCTCAGCATATAAAGCTGGGGGAAGAAGAAGGAAGGGGGGGACATTTGGAGTAATGGCATTTGTCTTCCCAAGTAACCGTTACGCGTGATGGAGCCCTGCTTTCCTGGAGATGGCTGAACACCTGCCTGCCGATGGGAAGTGGTGAATGAATTCCTTGTTTTGCTTTGCTTGCGTGTGCGGCTTTTGCTTTACCTATTAAACTGTCTTTATCTCAACCCACGAGCTTTCTCACTTTTACTCTTCCGATTCTCTCCCCCATCCCACCTGGGGGGAGTGAGTGAGCGGCTGTGTGGTGCTTAGTTGCCAGCTGGGCTTAAACCACGACAGTCCTTTTTGGCGCCCAACGTGGGGCTCGAAGGGTTCAAGATAACGACAGGTTTGATTGGAATGTGCTAGATCAAATTTATAGCTGTTATTGCTGTTTAGCTATTAATCGGCAGGCTCCTGTGCTTGCCATGGGGTTTGCTTGCCTTACTGTCTATTAGAGTCTAGTGCTCGTTAGTGGCTGCTTTTTGCTTTTGCTGCTTGCTGTACTGCTGTACTGCTTATCATCTTACTCTGCTATGCCTGGGAACATTTTGATAACAGCAATGGCCATGCGCCTGGGCTGGCAGATGGCCAGGGCATCGCTGCTGTTTCTGTGCTGCTGTACTGGACAGGCTGGAACTCCAGTGTGAACTCGAGTCAAAGGGACTGTGACCTGAGGATGAGTCCATGTGGGAGCAGGACACCCCGAAGTGTCTGTGGCCATGGATAAACCCACATCAGAGCAGGTACATCTCGAAGCGTCTGTGGCCGTGGTTATGTCTGTGCCACAGCAGGTGTAACTCTGAAGGGATTGTGGTCCAAGGGTAAGCCCACGCAGGAGAAGGTACACCTCGAAGCATCTGTGGCTGTGGATACGTCCATGCTGCAGCAGGTACACCTGGAAGCATCAGCGGCTGTGCATGAGGTCATGCTGGAGCACCTCAAAGTGTGAGGCCATGGATAAGCCCACAAGAGAGCAGATACACCCCTGGAGAGACTGCAGCCATGGGAAAGGCCATGTTGGAGCAGGTTTACTTTTGAAGGGACTGTGGCTGTGGGTAAGGCCACGCTGGAGCAGGTATATCTCTGAAGGCATTGTGACCCATGGATAAGGCCACGCTGGAACAGGTGCACCTCGAAGCGACTGTGGCTGTGCATAGCTCTCTGCTGCAGCAGGTATACCCCTGAAGAGACTGTGGCACACAGATAAGGCTCCACTTGGAGCAGGTACAATCCTAAGGAACTGCAGTCTGTGGATAAGTCCAAGCCAGAGCAGGGGCAAGGGGAGGAGTTCATTGCGATATTAAACCCTATGGTCTGGTCCAAAGGGACCAGGGGTGGAGGTTGTAATGGAAACACCTTTAAATTGTTGTAACCCGGGCTTTGAGTTGCATGTTATGGGAATTATTATAGCAAGAACCCCTTGTTGCTAGCCAGGCTAGGAGCAAGGGGAGGAGTTCATTGCAGTGCTAAACCCTGTGGTCTGGTCCAAAGGGACTGGGGTAGAGATTGTAATAGAAATACCTTTAAATTGTTGTAACCCATAATTTGAGTTGCATGTTACAGGAATTACTGTAGCAGGAACCACCTGAACGACTGGAGGACAAGCCTTACAAGAAGCAGTGCAAGTGCAGCAGTGACCCCACCTGAGCTGGCTGTGGTGCCCAAAAACTCCATGCAATACAACACCTGTCCTGAGTGACCACCATAACAGATGGAGCCCAAAGTGATGGACCAAATGAACTCAATGGACATTTTGTGGACATTTACGGATATTTATGGACATTTTACAGGGGTGGTCCATAGACAAAGGGAATGGTATATGTGTATTCTATCAAAGGATGGGAAGGGGGGTGATGGTTAATGAGAATGTATTGAATAGTGTGAGACCTGAGCATGACGTAAATGGTATGGAATAAGGGGTGGAGAATGTGCTGGTTTTGGCTGGGGTAGAATTAACTTTCTTCATAGCAGCTAGTATGGGGCTGTGTTTTGGATTTGTGCTGGCAACAGTGTTGATAAAGCAGGGATGTTTTAGTTACTGCTGAGCAGTGCTTACACAGAGTCAAGGCCTTTTCTGCTTCTCACCACCAGCGAGTAGGCTGGGGGTGCACAAGAAGTTGGGAGGGGACACAGCTGGGACAGCTGACCCCAACTGACCAAAGGGATATTCCATACCATATGACGTCATGCTCAGCATATAAAGCTGGGGGAAGAAGAAGGAAGGGGGGGACATTTGGAGTAATGGCGTTTGTCTTCCCAAGTAACCGTTACGCGTGATGGAGCCCTGCTTTCCTGGAGATGGCTGAAGACCTGCCTGCCGATGGGAAGTGGTGAATGAATTCCTTGTTTTGCTTTGCTTGCGTGTGCGGCTTTTGCTTTACCTATTAAACTGTCTTTATCTCAACCCACGAGCTTTCTCACTTTTACTCTTCCGATTCTCTCCCCCATCCCACCTGGGGGGAGTGAGTGAGCGGCTGTGTGGTGCTTAGTTGCCAGCTGGGCTTAAACCACGACAGTGGGTCAGACCCAAAGGAAGCCCCTCCAGGAGCTGAGTCTAATCCTGCTTGCTGCTGCATTTCCATCCCCTCCTGGAGGTCTGGCAGCTGTCTGCAGAGTGGGAGCAAGCGAAGACCCGTTGGCAAGAGCAGCGAGGGCAAGCAAAGGCAGAATGGGTGGCGTAGGAAGCCTGGTCTGCAGGGGAGGACCGACAGCTGCCCCAGGTACGGGCAGCAATTGATACTGCTGAGAGCAGCAGCGACCCTCTCTGTCAGGGCAGCCAGGGTGGCAGGTCTGCAGGGGGTGGGAGCAGGACTGACACCCAGTTGCAGGGCAGGGATTTCCCCTGGGAGAGACCGGGAACAGGATCCAAGAGGCAAAAGGAGCCGTCAGCCGTGATGGCGGGCACGCGGTGCTGAGTGTCCCGGCTCCCAGGTCCAGCTGCAGGCTCCTTTCAAGAGGTCGTCTGGGAATCGGTACCTGTGTTTGCCGTCTGGTTTGCTCAGAGCATCTCCTCCTTGTCAGGCACTCGGCACTGGAGGCACTTGGACTCCCCACCCTCCAGCCCAGCCCAGGAGAAGGGAGGTCAGCAAGAGGTGGAGAAAGGCTGAAAACCTTCTCCCAGCGGAGGAGATGGCAGCAGCAGCCCAGCTGGAGAGACTCCAGCCTGAGTAAGTGTGCGCCAGCTCTGGGGGCAGCTTGGGGCAATCGTGACCCCGCAGAGATGTCCAGGACCCCTGTCCCTGTGTCCTGGGGTTGCATAGGGCACCCTCTGATGTCTCCTAACACGGGCATGACCTGGGTTACCGCCACGGCCAAGGCCCAGAACTCACCACAGGGTGAAAGGGTGGGTACACAGGGGACTGGGTGGGTGCAGAGGCTGGGCGAGGGGAGAGGCAGAAGGGGTCTCCGGCAGAGGCTGAAGGATGATGTTTCCCTGTTGTTGCAGCCACCTTTCCCCATGAGCGGTCCGGGTCCTCAGAAGGCTGGAGCCACATCAAGCATGGAGGAACATCTTCAAGCACATCACTGAGAACAACAGGCAGCATCAAGAGCAGCAGAGGCAGCTCCCCTGGTAACCGTCTCCAAAAAGGGATGGTGCTTCCCCCGGCTGCAAGGCCCATCCCTCCACTGAGAGCAGCCCTGGGGGAAAGAGGGCATTTCTCTGACACCCCTTGCGAGACAGAAGCAGGTTCTGGAGGCTGGCTTTGGGCTGGGCCTCCCTGACACCCAAGGGGACTGCCTGGGCATCCAGAATTGGCTTTCCATGTGGGACGTAAAAGCCCTGGCTGAAGACAGGGGGATCCCTCTGATGGCTGGCTCTCCAAACCCTTTCCAAACCAGAGAGCATGTCCTTCCCTTGCAGAGTCCTGCCCCAAGACACCTTGCCCTGAGGGGGGACACCTGTATGGGACACCCAAGGGGTTGGCCCCACCTGACTCAGCCCCAGGCTGATCAGCTGCACCTGGGACCTTCTCATGGGCTTGGGCACAAGGCTCCTCTCCCACTTCACACACACCTTGAGGCTTCATGGCAAGCAGATCCCATCACAGGTGGCCTGAGCTAAGCCTGTAGGATTTCTCTGCCTTCTCCCTGTCCATACGATCATACACTTCTCTTTCTTCCTCCCTAGCACTAGATGCTGGTAACCGCAGCAGAGGTGGGAGCGGCAGCTGTAGCAGTGGCTGTTAGCAGAGGGGCTGGGAGGCCCCTTTACAAAATGAAGAGCTCTGGGGCTCTTGCTAGCTGGACTGACTGATCTGTGCCTGGTGATGGATCCATCGAAAGGGATTACACACACCCTATGTGTGATCCCAGAACTGCTGGTAGGGGCAGGAGGGAATAAAGTCCACACACACAGCACAGCATGAACATGTGCAGCCCCGCTCCTGCACATCCCAACACACAGGCAGCACAACAGAGGAGGCTCTAACACTCTTCCCTGGAAACCAGCACAGCTGGTGCCTCCCTGAAGTGCCTGCACGCTCATGCACACAGCATGGAGAAGCATCAGCAGGGCCAGATGTCTGTGTGTGATTACAGGGCTGTGGCCACACTGGGACCACAGAGGTGTGGTGGGTCGATGGCACAGCGGGAGGGCTGTGGTGGAGGGACACTGGCTCTTCAGGAAGGACTGTCTGGGAAGGCGAGGAGGTGGACTTGCCTTCTGCTTGGGGTGGGACAGGAGCCAGCTTATGGGTCCGCATCAGCAGGCAGAGCAACGTGGGTGCCGTGTTGGCAGTTACCTGCTAGAGACCTCCTGTTGAGGAGGAAGATGTAGAGGAGGCCTTCTTCAAACAAGTGGAAGGAGCCTCACGTTCACAGGCCCTAGTCCTCATGGGGGACCTGAAGCACCCTGGTACGTGCTGGAAGGACAATCGAGCAGGGCTCCAGCAATCTAGGAGATTTTCTAGAGTGCCTTTCCTGGCACGGGTGATGGTGGCAACCAGGAGACCTAACAAGGCAGGGGAAGAGAAGGGTGGGGAGGCATGACCCTAGTTCTCGCTGGGGTCTGAGACAGCATTCCCAGAAAAAGTCATGGACATCACTCCCCACAGCCTTCCCTCCCTCCATCCCCTGATGAGTCAGGCAGCCCCAGCTCCAGCTGTGCTCCTCTGGCTCCAGCTGTGCTCTGCCCCTCACCCTTTGCCTTGGGGTGCAACGGGTGGAGCAGCCCCATGTGTCCCAGCACCTTCAGCCCTAGGATGAGCAAACTGGCCTTCTCACCCCTCGTTCCTTGCTGGAAAGCCCTTACCCATCTCTGCTTCTAGGGGCTTGGGGTGGCGGGGCCAGGGGAATCTGGAAAGGCAGGGAAACCTGTCGCAGTTGGGCAGGATGCTGCAATTCAGATGGGGTTGGTCCTGGCCTCTGGAGGGATTTCTGCCTGACCTGTTAAGAGCAGCAATAGGGACAGCCACATCCAAGCGAGTCCCCCAGGTTGCCTGTTCTGCTTCCAGAGCAGGGAACATCCCACAGCCCAATCTCTGGGTCCCAGCACCCCAAGAGCCTGGGCCCCTACAGCCCTCCATGCACAGGGCGTGCCTGGAGACATCTCAGCTGCCAGCAAGGTGGGGTGGCACAAGGAGACAGTGCAGCCTGGCCATGCCCTGGGGGACCACAGGTGCAGGATTGGGGCTGTGCTGGGCTGGGGCCCGTGGGGGCAGTGTGCCCCTGTGGGAGCTGGTCCTCACCTCCTGGCCGGTGTCAGAGGCTTCCCTCCAGCCCTGCACCCAGACCAGAGCTTGCTCCTCTCGCAGGAGCGGGGCAGGAGGGGGCTGCTTGGGGGAGGCGAGGTGTCAGGGTTATGCTTGTATCTGTTCAGAGGAGACTATGCTCTGTAAATAGCCTGTCTTCGGGAGCTGTTGTTGCTGCTGTAGTTACTGCTGTCAGGAGAGCTAGTAAAACTGGCCAGCAGGCAGAGCGCAGCCCCTTCAAGATGTTGCCTGCTGGAGTCTTCCCACTGCATAGTTTCCTCTATTTTCCTGGCCTGTCCTGATGTGAGAAATCTTCCCCAAAGGCCTTTATCTCCAAGGACTCTGCGCCATGGGGGCTTCTCTCCCATTGCCTCTGGCTTCTTGCTCCTCTGCTTTCTTTCAGGAGATGCAGCTGAACCAAAACGTCTGGTCCGAGCAAGCAGCCAGTTGGGGGAAATAGGAGATACCAGCAGCGCCAAGCAGCTCTGTGGGGCTGGGAGGAGGACGCTTGGATGCAGCAAACACTGCTGCCGGCCGTGGTGTGTCCCTGAGCCATCTCTCGTCGGCTCCCCACTGTTCTGGGGATATAGAGCCATAACTGTCTGCTTTTAACCATTTGGATATTGTTTCTTGTTTAACCACTTAGCTATTGTTTCTTGTTTATTCTTTCTAAAACTCACTTACCAAGGCTGGCGCCTGTAACGTCTGTTAAGGGTTAAGTTTATCAGGGACTGGCATTTGTCAAAAGCTACTTGCTGAACAAAGGGAGTGATAACAGGAACTGCAAGGCTAGTCTGACCACAGAACCGACTAGGACTTGTTAAAAGCTGCTGAAATCAACAAGTAAGAAGACAGCATGCGTAAAAGACTGAAGTTCATCTAGAGGACGGAAGAGGAAGAGGAAGATAAGACCCCTGAAGAAGTAAAAGACCACCAGAGACAGATCTGAGCCTGCGCAGTTTCTGAATCAACTCCGCCCCCAACTTATACATACGTATTATGAAACCCTATGAATATGTATGCTTTGGTGTAATAAATATCCGACTGCTTGCCAAAATGGTGTGCAAGCTTTGAGGAGAAATCCCCTCGCACCCGGCGCCGTAATAAACACGCCTGCTTTATAACTCTTTGTGAATTGTAAAGTTTGTTTCCGTGCGTCACTGGGGCTCCAGCCAGCCCCTTTGTTTTAACGGGTGAGGCGCAGTGTCTTTTGACACATTTACCCACTTTCTGGGTTTGCTCAGGGGGGCTCCCAGAGAAGTGCATGGGGCTGATGCCCCTGCGAGCGCAGGCAGTGGGAGTGCACAAGTCTGCAACCAGCTTTGCTGCTGAAGGGGTCTGTGCGTAGAACGGGACTGCGAACAGTAAGGGAGCAGCTAACTTGGCTTACTCTCCTTAGACCAGAAATGCCTGTCTCAACAGTGCACCTGTAGCAAATTGCTTCACTCTTCCAAGTAATTTGAGGAAAGTACCAGCTCTCCCCAGGATGCCCCGAGAGCCAGTAGGCTCACATCCTGTGTTTTCTGATCATTTGTTTTTGTCCATCTGAGGGAAAACCCCATGCCTTTCCTCAGCTGCAAATAGCAATAGAGGTAGCATTGCAGGTGGATATACTACTGGAGATGGAGATACCACTGGAGGAGCGGATGCCACTGCAGATACCTTTGCAGATGGGTGATCCCTTCCTAATAACACTGCAGATGCAGGTGCTGTTGCAGATGGCGTTCTGCAGATGCAGATACAGCAGAGGAAGACTATTCCACTGCCGATAGATACCACTGCAGATACCTTTGCAGATGCCCTTACAGATGGAGATGTCGTTGCAGATGCAGAATCCATTTACAGATGAAGATACCATTGCAGCTTCCATTGCAGATACAAATACCATTGCAGGTGGCGCTGCAGAATGAATTAGCATTGCAGATGCCAGTGCCCATACCTTTGCAGACGCACAATCCATTGGCCATAACACTGCTGATGCAGATACCAATGCAAACAGCATTGCAGATGCAGATGCCACTGGAGCTGTAGACACCTTTGCAGATAGCACTGCTGATGTAAACACTCTTGAAAAAGCCGGTATCATTGCAGATAAAGATACCATTGCATATTCCTTTGCAGATGCCATTGCAGCTGCACGCACCATTGCAGATGCCACTGAAGAAGTAGAGAGCACTGCAGATGCAGACACCATGGCAGATACCACTTCACTCTCAAATACCATTGCATACACCACACCACAGCAGGTAGCATTACTGATGCCATTTCAGATGCTGACGTCGCTGCAATTCAGACACCGTTACCGATGCAGATGCCATGGCAAATAGCGTTGCCAATGCAGGGACCAGAGCAGATGCAGAGTTTATTGCAGATGCTATCGCATTTCACACCCCCATGCAGACACCGTTACAGATGCAGGTATCATTGCAGACGCCGTTCCAGGGGCAAGTACGATTGCAGAGAGCATTGCAGGTGAACGCACAATTGAAGATGGAGATCCCAGTGGAGATGCAGATGCCACTGCAGATGTAGACCACATTGGAGATGCAGCTACTGTTGCAGATACTACTGCAGATGCAGGTGGCAATGCTGATTCTGATGCATATACCATTCCTGACAATGTTGCAGATGCAGAAACCAAAGGCAATACCATTGTATATGCAGATACTGCTGCAGCTGCAGGTGTCATTTCTGATGCAGATACATCTACAGGTGCAGATTCCACTGTAGAAACCCCTGCAGAGACCATTGCTGATGTAAAGTCAGCTGCAGATACAATAGGAGAGGCAGGTGCTGTTGCAGATGCAGGTAGCACTGACGATGCAGAGGCCACTGCGGACACTCGCAGAATCACAGAATCATTAAGGTTGGAAAAGACCTGTAAGATCATCAAGTCCAACCATCATCCCAACACCACCATGCCCACTAAACCATGTCCCGCAGTGCCACGGCCACACGTTTTTTGAACACCTCCAGTGATGGTGACTCCACCACCTCCCTGGGCAGCCAGTTCCACTGCTTGACCACTGTCTCAGTAAAGAAATTTTTCCTCATATCCAGTCTAAACCTCCCCTGGTGCAAGTTGAGGCCATTTCCTCTCATTGTATCTCTAGTTACATGGGAGAAGAGACCAACGCCCACCTCACCACAACCCCCTTTCAGGTGGTTGCAGAGAGCGATAAGGTCTCCCCTCAGCCTCCTCTTCTGCAGACTAAACAATGCCAGTTCCCTCAGCCGCTCCTCATAAGACTTGTTCTCAGACCCCTCACCAGCTTCGTTGCCTCTCTCTGGCATTACAAATGCCACTGCAGATGCAGATACCTTTGCAGCGATGCAGATGCCATTGCAGATATCCTTGACGATGCCTTTCCAGGTACAGCCATCGACAGCAATACCATGAGGAAGATACCAATTCGATTGCAGGTACAATGGCAGATACAGACACAAAACACCTACCATTGCAGATTAAAGTACAGTCCCGGACACCAGTACCCACACAATTGCAGGTGCAGTCATAGATGCAGACAGAATTACACATACAATTGCAGCCACAAGATGAGCTACAGACATGAGTACACGTTCAGTTACAAATATAGATACAGATACAGACACGTACAGGTAGTGGTGGATATACCACTGAAAGTACAGGCAGTATCTGCATCTGAATTGGGTGTCTGCAATGGCATCAGCATCTTCAAGAGCAACTCCAAAGGCAACTGCATCTGAAATTGTACTTGCATCTGCAAGGCCATCTGCAGTGGTATCTGCATCTGCGATGCTATCTCCAGTGGCACCAATGCCTGTATCTTCAAAGCAATCGTCAATGGCACCTCCTACTGCAATGGTGTCTGCAAAGGTACCTACACCTGCAATGGCATCTGCATTTGAAGTGTTGTCTGACATCGCCTTTGCATCTGCAGTGCTGTCTGTAATGGTTTCCGCATCTGCAAGGGCACCTGCACCGGCACCTGCATCTTCAATAGCATCCCCATCTGCAACTTCATCTGAAAGTGTATTTGCATCTGCAATGGCATCTGCATCTGCAGTGGTGTCTGCATTGGAGATTGCAGGCGACATTACAGATGCACACGCAGCATTCCAGATGCAGATGCGTTTGCGAATGGTGTTGCAGGTTCAAGTGCTATTGCAGGCACCATTTCAGATGAACAAACCACTGCAGATAACCCTACAGATGCCAATATCATTACAGGTGCGGACTCACATTGAATTGTTGATACAATTGCAGATACAGGCACAAAACACATACAATTGCAGGCACATACAATTAAGATACAAGTGCACATTCAGCATTTAGCATTGCAAATGCCGTTGCAGATGCAGATACCATTGCCGATGCAAATACTCTTCCAGGTGGCACTACAGAATGAGATAGCATTGCAGACACCATTGCAGATACATTATCCATGCAGATACAGTTACAGGTTGTATTGGGTTTGTGTGGCAACGTTTTGGTTTCAGGAGGGGCTACAGGGGTGGCTTCTGTGAGAAGCTGCTAGACACTTCCCCTATGTCTGATAGAGCCAATGCCAGCCGGCTCCAAGACGGACCTGCCACTGGCTAAGGCCAAGCTAATCAGCAACAGTGGTAGCGCCTCTGTGATAACGTATTTAAGAAGGGGGGGAAAAACGGGGAAACGGCAGCCGGGGAAGAGAGGAGTGAGAATATGTGAGAGAAACAACTCTGCAGACACCAAGGTCAGTGAAGAAGGAGGGGGAGGAGGTGCTCCAGGCGCCGGAGCAGATTCCCCTGCAGCCCGTGGGGAAGACCATGGTGAAGCAGGCTGTCTCCCTCCAGCCCATGGAGGACCCCATGCAGGAGCAGGTGGCTGCCCGAAGGAGGCTGTGACCCTGTGGGAAGCCCACGCTGGAGCAGGCTCCTGACAGGACCTGTGGACCCGTGGAGAGAGGAGCCCACGCTGGAGCAGGTTTGCTGGCAGGATTTGTGACCCTGTGGGGGACCCACACTGGAGCAGTCTGTTCCTGAGGGACTGCACCCCGTGGAAAGGACCCATGCTGGAGCAGTTCGTGAAGAACTGTCTCCCGTGGGAGGGACCCCACGCTGGAGCAGGGGAAGAGTGTGAGGAGGAAGGAGCGGCAGAAATGACGTGTGATGAACTGACCACAACCCCCATTCCCTGTCCCCCTGCGCCGCTCGGGGGGAAGAGGTAGGGAACATCGGGAGTGAAGTTGAGCCCGGGAAAAAGGGAGGGGTGAGGAGAAGGTGTTTTTAAGATTTGGGTTTATTTCTGATTATTCTACTCTGATTTTGATTGGTGATAAATTAAACTAATTTCCCCAAGTCAAGTCTGTTTTGCCCATGATGGTAATTGGTGAGTGTTCTCCCTATGTCCTTGTCTCGACCTACGAGCCTTTCGTCATATTTTCTCTCTCCTGTCCAGCTGAGGAAGGGGAGTGAGTGAGCGGCTGTGTGGTGATTAGTTGCCGGTTGGGACTAAACCACGACACAGGTACAGTTATGGGTACAGACACCATTAGAGTCACAGATACCAGTACCATCAGAAATACAGGTTCTGGTGCCATAATCCAGACTGATAGAATTACAAACACTGATTCACATTAAGTTGCCAATAGAGTTGCAGATGCAGGCACAAAATAGATAAAACTTCAGATACAGACACAATTGCAGTCAGCAATATAAGGACGCATTCAATTACACAGACAACAGCAGATACAGCAAGTGATGCCATTATTGAGAGAGGTACCGTGACAGACAGAGGAACGATTACACATAACGGCGCTGATAGGAATGCAGCCACCGTTACACACAGATGTGCTGTTACAGGTATTGGTCCAGATAAATATACAGACACCTACACAGACAGTCACCAACATGGCTATGGATGAGGAAACAGAGATGGGTACAAATACAAAGACAGGCACAGGGACAGTTACAGAGATGGACACGATTACACATAGAGAGAGAGGCAGAGAAAGAACAGATACGTACCTTGAAACACACACAGATACAGTTGCCGATACAGGTACAGTTGGAGTTATAGCTACAATTGCGGATACGGCTGTCATTACTGTCCTGGTTTTGTCTGGGATGGAGTTAACTTTCTTCCTAGTAGCTGGTATAGTATTGTGCTTTGGATTTAGGATGAGAATAATGTTGATAACACACTAATGTTCTAGTTGTTGCTGAGCAGTGCTTCTACTAAGTCAAGGACTTTTCAGCTTCTCACAGTGCCCTACCAGGTGCATGAGAAGTTGGGCAGGGACACAACTGGGACAGCTGGCCCCAACTGACCAAAGGGAGATCCCATACCATCTGACATCATGCTCAGCATATAAAGCTGGGGGAAGAAGAAGGAACGGGGGGGACGTTGGGAGTGATGGCGCTTGTCTTCCCCAGTAACCGTTACGCGTGATGGAGCCCTGCTTTCCTGGAGATGGCTGAACGCCTGCCTGCCAATGGGAAGTAGTGAATGAATTGCTTGTTTTGCGTTTTGCTTGCTTGCGTGGGTTTGCTTGCCCTATTAAACTGTCTTTAACTCAACCCACCACTTTTCTCACTTTCACTCTTCTGATTCTCTCCCCCATCCCACCGGGGGGAGAGAGCGAGCAGCTGTGTGGTGCTTAGTTGCCGGCTGGGGTTAAACCACCACAATAACACATGCAGATACCATTACACTTACCGATAAACATATAGAAGGTGCTACCGAAGATACTGCTGCAGATGCCCCTGAAGATACCACTGCAGATGCAACTACTATTGCAGATGCAAATACTGCTGAAGATGGCAAAAGCAAATACCATGGCAGACACCACTGCAGATACCTTTGCAGATGCACAATCCATTCCTCGTAACATTTCAGATGCAGAAACCAATGCAAACAGCATTGCAGATGCAAATGCCATTTCAAATGGAGATGCCACGGCAGACGCAGGTACCATTACAGGTGCCAAAACGCTGCAGGTATTTTTTAAGAAGTCAATTGAATAGGGGTATACCACTGGACATACAGATACCACTACAGATACCATTGCCGTTGCAGGCACCCTTGTAAATGAAGATGTCATTGCAGATACGGATAGCACGGAAGATGCAGAAACAATTGCAGATACCATGTTGCACGCAAATATCATTGCATGCACTACTGCAGAGAGCATTACAGATACCATTTCAATAGGGACACCGTCACAGATGAAGATACCATTACCGATGCACATGCACTGGCAGAGAGCATTAGCAATACAGGGACCGTGGAAGCTGCAGAGGATATTACAGGTACGATTGCATTTTGCATACCCGCGCGACAAGAAACTCTTTGCTTACAAGCAACAAATCTAGGAGGGCGCCTTCCCTAGTCAGCTCCCTTAGTAGCCACACCAAAAAGTTACCTTCAATGTGCTTCTGGAATTTCCTGAACTTGTTTGTGTCCGCTGCATGATATTCCCACTTAACGACTGAGACATTGCAATCACCTAAAAGAATCTTTGGAAACAAGAAACCCCTAGGGTTCTTGTGGCTTTTCTTATGCTAATTGCACTCCATTTAAAAAACTATTCTCAACCTATTGCTGCTACAGCCCAGAAAACCCCAGAATGTCAGGCACCGCCAAAGCATGAAGGTGGGCATGGAAACGGAAAGCTTCCAGAAAGAGCCTCCTACTCCAAGACAGAGACCGAGAGGGGACATGGGAGTGCAGATGCAGTCACCAAAGTGCCAAATAAGGGAGGACGAAAGCATTTTTATTCTTTTGTTGTTGTTTATTGCCCAGTCGTGAAGGTGCGGAGGGCAAGCCGCCGGTAGGGATCCTGCCGGCTGCTCCTGCAACGCTGTTGGTGCCACCTCACACAAAGGAGCCCGGACGTCTGGGGTACTGCCAGGTGATCCCTGTGGCAGGTGGACCCAATGCCAGCGACGATTCTTCTTGAGATGGATGCACCTCTGTGGGCCTCATGCCATCCTTTGGTGGGCTGTCATGCCTGGGCCTCACACCGTGCCTCAGCAGATAGACACGCCAGGCCCGCGTGCTGTTCCCCTGTGTGGCCGCCACAGGGGGTGATTTTGTTCCTCCTCCTGTGAGGCGCCCTTCTCCTCCGCGGTTGCGGTAAGGGGCTCTGTGGCGTCCGACGCAAAGGTGGGCAGCCATCCACCTCGCTTCTCCGGCTCCTCTTCCTTCCAAGCATGCTTGGCATGCGAGGGCCTGGAAGCTCGGCAAACTGTGGGCCAGCTGCAGGGGCCCCTGTTTTTATAGGGCCGGAACAAAAGGCAGTGAGGTGGCTGGTGACAGCAGGAGGCCACTGTGATGGCGATTATGACTGTGGCCAATGCGTGTGACCAAATATGGCGGGTTTGGGCGTGGGGGGCCTGTGGCCTCAAAGGCGCCCAAATGTGGGAGAAGGAGGAGGGCCACGGGGGCTGAGGGCCCCTTTCCTGGGGCTCGCTCCCACCTGCCTTGTTGCTTGCCCGAGAGAAAGGCTGCCCCCTGGGCACAGGGACCACCCTCCACCTCCCCTCATAAGCCCTGGGCTCCAGCCCCCTCCTCATCCCGTGCCTGCGGTCCCCTCGACAAGACGGTGGCAGCCATGTTGCAGGAGGGTCAGGGGTCCTCAGTGACCCCCCCACCGACCCTGCGCCCTGCAAGTGGCACAGCCCCGTGCACTCGACAGTGGCTGCGAGGGTCAAAGCCTGCCACATCCCACCGGCAGGAAAGGGAGGCCCAGCCAGCCTGCGCAAGGTCTGCCAGTGCTGCGTGAGGGAGTTGTTGATTGCTAAGTGTGATGTGAGTCCCTTTCCCATCCCCCGGTCCTGCCCCAACAATGTGGAGAGGTGTCATCTCTTCTGCACGGAGCCCCGAGGGGAAGGGGAGGAGAGGGCCGGAACATTCGACTCCTGCCTCCAGATCCTTTATAAAAACATTAAAGAGCTCTGGCCTAAAACGGAGCCCTGGGGAACCCCACTGTTCACTGCCGGCCAGCCTGATGTAACCCCCTTTACTATAACACTTTGAGCCCGGTCTGTCAGCCAGTTGTTCACCTAACCTAACATGGACTTGACTAGCTGTAGGCTGGACATTTTGTCCAGAAGGGTACTGTGAGAGACGGCAGCGAAAGCTTTGCCAAGCTCCAGAAAACCCACATCTACTGGCTTCCCTTGGTCAACTGGATGGGTGACCTTGTCGTAAAAGGAAATTAAGTTAGTTCAGCAGGACTTTCCCCTCATGAACCCGTGCTGGCTATGACCAATGACTGCGTTGTCTCTCAAGTGTTTCTCCATAACTCCCAGAATGACCTTCTCCAAAATTGTACCTGGCAGTTAAGCGAGACTGACAGGCCTGTAATTACCAGGGTCTTTCTTCTTACCCTTCTTGAGAACTGGGACAACATTTGCCAGCTTCTGGTCGACTGGGACCTCTCCAGACTCCCGAGACCGTCGAAAAATAATGGAGAGAGGTCCCGCAATACCGTCGGCCAGCTCTTTCAGTACGCTGGGACGAATCCCATTGGGCCCTGTAGCCTTAGGTGTAGCCAGCTGGAGCAGCAAGTCTCAGAAATTTCTGAGTTGGCTGGGAGTTTATCATGCCCCCAGTCACAGTCTTCCAACAGAGGGCTTGGCGGGTGGGGGCATGGGGCAGGTCCCAGGACCCATCATCGATGTTAAAGACAGAGGGGAAGAAGGCCCGAAACGTCTCTGCTTTGTCTACAGCCCTATTTGTGAGGTGACTGAGCTCATCAAGCAACGGACCAACGTTATCTCTGATCCTGCTTTTGCTGTGAACGTATTTTAAGAAGCCCTTTCTGTTGTCCTTCAGCCCAGTTCAGCACCCATCACAGGGCACCACACGGCTGGGTCCATACTCCTGCTCACAGCAGTTGTAACACAACCAGCTTTCGCAGCTGCAATAGTGTCATGAGTCCAGAGCTGTTGGCTGTCCCGCGCAGCACATCCTGACAGCAGTTCACGTCCACAGAGGAACGCAGGCAACGTAAAGCTATTGCCTTGTGCTTGCTGCAAGAGGGAGAAAACTTAGCAGCCCTAGCCTCCCCCAGGAGGTTGCTCAAAGTGCCCTCCAACCTGACTTGGAACACTTCCAATGATGGGACGTCCACAACTTCTCTGGGCAACCCGTTCCAGCGTCTCACCACTCTCACCGTAAAACATTTCTTCCTTACGTGCAATCAAAACCTACCTTCTTTCAGCTTAAAACCCTCGCCCCTTGTCCTGTCAATACAGACCCTGGTAAAAAGTCTCTCTGTGCCTTTCCTATAAGCCCCCTTTATATACTGAAACGCGACAGAAAGGTCTCCCTGGAGCCTTTTCTTCTCCAGGCTGAAAACCCTCAGCTCTCTCAGCCTTTCTGCCCAGGAGAGCTGTGCCAGCCCTGGGATCGTTTCTGTGGCCTCCTCTGCACCTGCTCTAACAGGTCCATGTCTTTCTTGCGCTGGGGAGCCCAGAGCTGGAGGCAGTGCTCCAGCCGGGGTTGCAGGGGAATGGAGTAGAGGGGCAGAATCCCTTCCCTCGACCTGCTGCCCACGCCTCTTTTGATGCAGCTGTCGCGTTAAAAGGAATGTAGTTTCGAAATTTCTCTGTCAGAGTGCCGGGACATTCACTGATTCGTTTATTCAGAGCCCCAGCAAAAGGACTTGCACTGAGCAGATGCACAAAAATCAAAAGCAGTTATTTTATTGAAAGCGACAGAAACAGATTCGAGATTGCCGTTGATAAAATCACTAACTACAATAGTGCTACTAATGAAGGTTGATATTGCTAGCAAACTTGATAGCAATGCAACAACCCCGGGATAACTTTCACCCAGAGGGTGAGAGGTGCAGCGCTTACCCCGAATGGCGTCCCTGCCTGGGGTGGAGGAAGAGGACGCAGCCCATCGACTGGTCCGTCAGGTATCGAGGTTCTTCTCCCCCACTTTAACAATCATTTTCTCTGTCTTTTATCCCCAAAACTGCGAGGTTCCACCCATATGTGACGTGTAGCATGATTTGGGTGGAGAGACGAGTGCTATAGTCCTATATGTTTAGCGTGATCTCGTTAATCTTCATTAGCATATGCAGGGTGTGAGTTGTAATATGCATTTCACCGGTAATGAGGCAAAGGGCAGTTATCAGACACGAAGTCTTTCGAAGAAACAAAGAACCCTTCAGATTCCTGTTATTTTGCTTTCTTTGCTGACCACAAGCAGGGCTGTCCTGCCTCCACAGGGCCCCCTCCCCTGTGTTAGCCAGGCAAGTCTCCACTCCCCTGGGTCCCACGAGAGATAGCAAGGGCAGTCTAAATGGTTCTTAGTGCACAGGAATCCCACCTCGTTATCAAAATTCCACAGCAGCCCAAGACACACTTGTCTTTCTGAGCTGCAAGCGCACAGTGCCGGCTCACGCCCAGTTTTTCATGTACCACTGCACCCCCAGCTTACTGGCTGGCAGGGCTGTGTGTGAACAGAGTAGGCCTTGGCGCCGTGCAAGCAGGGCTCAGCAACAGCTGAATCCTGGGTATGCTACCAACACTGGTTTGGTCACAGATCCAAACCTCGGCACCATATGGGCTGCTAGGGAGAAAATGGACTCCATCCCAGCCAAAAGCAGAGCAGACGGTGTCTCTGTGGTGGCTCGATAGCAGCTTTGTGCTGCTCTGTGTTTTACTTATGGCTTTGCCTTATGTGATCTGTTTAGCGTGCACCCAAGGGAGGGGCTGGGGCTGGTATTGCCCTACAGCGTATCGCCGTCCTGTGCACCCCAGGACAGAGCTGGCACGGGGAGCAGAGGTGGGGGTGATGACCTGTTAAGGAGCCCCAGCAGTGCCTCTGTGGCTCAGAATTTAGCAGGCCAGTCCCACCAGGGAAGCTGGGTTGCCCCAGCCCGTCGGCAGGTCCCATGCCCAGCTCCCTGCCTGCTGACACCGTGGGCATCCACATCCCTCCGTGCCTTGATATGAAGATCGGCCCAGAATTGGTGAATTCCTGGCTTTGCTGCCGTTACGACCCGGACAATTGTGCTACTGATCTGTATTTATTGCTCCGCCATTATTCTGAAATAAACAGTCGACCCCTGAAGCTGTTGGTTGGGAGTCTGGGCAATGGTCTTGGGGGGCGGGGGGGGTGGTTTCAGCTCCTCGGGGGCTGGAGGGCGCCGGGCTGGTCCCACAACAGGCGGCTGGCTGAGTTGGACAGCCAGGGGGGCCAGGGTGGAGGCGGGTGGGCCAGGTGGCTGCCCGGGCTGGTGCTCCGTGGCGGGCGGGCTGGTGTTCCAGGCACAGGTGGTGGCTGCTGGTGTCAGGTCTGTCTCTCAGAGGTGATGGGGTGAGCGGTCCGGTTGTTTGGGTGTTAGGGGAGGCTGCAGTAGGTGGGCCAGGCTTCCAAAGCTGTGGAGACGTGCCTGCGGAGAGAGGAGGCTACTGAGACCCCGCTGTGGCTGTGGTGCTGGGCAGGGTCGAGGGTGCAGGGCAGTGCTGGGTGCCCCATGGGGTGTGGGCGCGTGGCTGCACCGGGGAGCTGTGGGCACGGAGAGCTCCATGCAGAAAACGGGGCACCCCGCACCCCTTGGTTGGGGCTCTACTCGCCTGCCCGTGGCTCATCTCCTCTCGGCCCCGACCATCCTGACCTGCCTGCTCTGCATGTGCCAGAAAGGAGATGTGAGCCCGGCAGACCGAGGGAAGCAAAGCTGGGCATGGCACTGCAGGGCCAGGAGAGCCTCCTGTTCTCCTTTCTCAGCGTGCCTGGCAGAGACCAGCACTTGGCTCCCCTGCCCCTCCCTGACCAGACAAGCGGACAGCCTCGGCGCTCTGTTCGGTGAGGTGCTCTCCACCCTCTCTTTAGAATCCGTATCCAAAGAGATACATACCCCTGCACAGACAAAACCCCTGCCTGAGCTGAGAACACACGCTCTGGCAGTGTTTGGGAGCAGACGGGACAGACTGACTCTCTCTCTCTCCAAAGCAAGGCTGATAGCTGGGAAGGTTCGTCACCACGGTCTGAGCTGCTGGGACACCTTGGCCGAGGTGAACATCTGGGATTTACGGCATCACCGAACAGGGTGATTTCTGCTGGGAGGTCCGCTGGGAGGGAGATGTCACTATCGTGCTTCTCACTTTCTATGGCAGTGTCACCCCTCGTCGTTTTCCTTCTGGACCTTGCGCTGCCTGTGTCTGTGGCTGGGTCTGCTCTTGTCGAGGCAGCGTCACTTTTAACTCATACTTGCAACAGTAAGAACGGGTTTCAGAGAAGACTGCCCATGAATGGAGAGGCCGCTTAAAACATCTTACAGCAGAAATGTCCGTAGAGTCTGGCCAGTAACTAACTCGGCACGCCAGGATACCCGACCTCTAAATGCTTCATGGCTAATAGCAGCCACCTAATACAGAGGTTTGGCAACACCCCCCGCCAACAACTCACCGTTTTCTCTTCCTCCGCAGGCGGATTGCACACCACAATACCATGCCAAGCAGTACGCAGCCCAAGACCACCACGGCGCCTCCTATGAAGAACTTCTGGAAACCATTAGGATTTGTAGAATTTGCGTTTCTCTTGCCATCCACACCTGGAGGAAGAATTCTGTATGTTAGTGTATCCTGCACATCGTGGGAGGTACAGCCGTTCCTGGCTTCTTTTAGAACACTTGCTCTGCACTAACAGCATGGCTGATGACACCATGTGCATTAGTGGGCACCAGGGGAAGAGCCTGCAGACACGCAGTGATTTATGACACTGGATGACCGAAGGAAAGCAATTACCTGGCACGCCTGTTGATTGAATTGCCGCCGTTTTTTTGTCAGAGACTGGCACCGCGAGACCCCCTCCTTCCTGAAGTGCCTCCTTCTCCACAGTCTCACCATCCATCTCTTTAGAAAGAAGGTGGGTCAGCTTAATTAGAAGTGGCCGTTCCTCATCGGAAACACGGTACCTTCAGGAGGCAATACTTCTCCAAATACATTAGAGAAACAAAGCCTGGGCATTTGGGGGATGCACCTAGTCACTAGTCCGAACAACGTGTCATTCATGGAGAAAAGCGTAAGCGCTAGACCCTTCCCAGTTTACCAGTAGACAGCAAATCCTGACCTGCTGAGAAACTAGGAGATTGCATGGCACCTTCTTGTTCACATTTCATTTTTAGTGCATTTTTAGCATATACATGGTGGACTGAACCCCCAGCTCTTGCAACCATATTCTGGGCACTTTCACAAGTGGCAGTGAAGAGCCCACAGTCCCCCAAAACAAGAGGAAGCCCTCAACCAAGTGTCTGAAAACACAACTAGAAACAGACAGCTAAACCACCCGAGACTGAATGCACAGCCCTTCATTTTAGCTGCCTTCAAGTTGGGTGTCCAGCCTCAAGCTGGGTGTTCAGCTTTCACCCGTCCCTGATCCTGAGCTGTCACCGAGAGTCCTCAGACATCAAGGAGAACAACGGGGCTGGACCAGGCTGTGAAGCTGGGGTGCTCCGATCCTGGCCGCTCCCAGCGACCCCAAGCTGTCTGCGCATCCTCTCCACCTCCCAAGGGCACTCTCCCCGCTGGCAACGGCCAGGGTGCTGGCCCTCTCACGGCTTATCGAGAATCAGCTCCTCGGCGAGTCCCTCACACACTCAAGGATTGAGCACCGACATTTCCTGCCAGCTGGGTACCAACGTCTGCCTAGAACGGCTCTGACCAGTAATGCTGGTCACAAGCGGAGTCCCCCAGGGCTCAGTTTTGGGACCGGTCTTGTTTAATGTCTTTATTGATGATCTGGATGAGGGGATAGAGTGCACCCTCAGCAAGTTTGCAGACGACACCAAGTTGGGAGGGAGTGTTGATCTGCTTGAGGGTAGGAAGGCTCTGCAGAGGGATCTGGACAGGCTGGATCGATGGGCTGAGGCCAACCGGATGAAGTTCAATAAGGCCAAGTGCCGGGTTCTACACTTCGGCCACAACAACCCCAGGCAACGCTACAGGCTTGGGGATGAGTGGCTGGAAAGCTCCCCCGCAGAAAAGGACCTGGGGGTGTTGATCGACACCCGGCTGAATATGAGCCAGCAGTGTGCCCAGGTGGCCAAGAAGGCCAACGGCATCCTGGCCTGTATCAGAAATGGTGTGGCCAGCAGGAGCAGGGAGGTGATCATGCCTCTGTACTCGGCTCTGGTGAGGCCGCACCTCGAATACTGTGTTCAGTTTTGGGCCCCTCACTACAAGAAAGACATCGGGGTGCTGGAGCGTGTCCAGAGAAGGGCGACGAAGCTGGTGAGGGGTCTGGAACACAAGTCTTATGAGGAGCGGCTGAGGGAGCGGGGGTTGTTTAGCCTGGAGAAGAGGAGGCTGAGGGGAGACCTTATCGCTCTCTACAACTACCTGAAAGGGGGTTGCAGAGAGGCGGGTGCTGGTCTCTTCTCCCAAGTGACTAGTGACAGGACTAGAGGAAATGGCCTCAAGTTGCGCCAGGGGAGGTTCAGGCTAGATATTAGGAAAAAGTTCTTTACTGAGAGAGTAGTGAAACCTTGGAATAGGCTGCCCAGGGAGGTGGTAGAGTCACCCTCCCTGGAGGTATTCCATGCTATTACTGGGGCAGCAGCTGTCCCTGGGACTCAGCTGGAACCATAATGGGCAGCAGAGGCTCTGGAAAATCTCTGCAGCTTGCCAGCGCATGCAAGGCATGAAATTGAGTGTCACCGCAGTGAGGCTCCGATCGATCCCTTCCTGCTGTGTAGGCTACTGCGTGTCCATGCATGCCTCTAAAACCTCAGCTTCCCAAGTCTTCTGCTTAAGAGTGATATATATACCCACCACGTGCTGCTTTGTCCAATTCCTTCAGGACTTCCTTTAGCAATCCTGATGACTGCTCGGAAGAGTGTCCTATCCCGGCTCTATCCTTTGCTCTTTGAGGACCTTAACGGAAAGTATGAAGTTAAATTTCTCACAAATCAAATACTGAAAATGAGTGCCTAGTCTGTAAAGTCAGCCAAGACTGCCTACTCACCCCTGGGCTGCCAGGTAACCTCCAGCGCAGGATCGAGCTGAGAAGTTGGAAAAGCCCTCTCTGTACTCACATCTGCAAGCAAACACAGACGAGAAGATTCCATCATACCTTGTGATATACACCGTCATAGCTGAACAGCACGGCATATGAGGGGATCACGTAATGACATGGCACACACGAGGCAGGTGTATATTGTCCCAGCTGCAAGAGATGCCTCGCTCACATTTGGGCTTTGAGCTGGCAGCTCTCAAAGGAAGTAAAAAGCCATGACGTACCCAGGCGATCTCCCAGCGTGACAGCCCTGGAACCCAGCCGCGAGGCTGGATATCCGTCGCCTGCAGGCACGTCTGTAAACCAACAGAACAGAGAAGCTCCCCTGAAATACTACAATATACTTCTTCAGATCTGAAAGGCAGCGAATGCAGTTCAAACACGGAATTGCTCCATGGCACTCGTCTCTCCCTTCCACTCAGGAGCATCGTGCAGCCAGTTACTGGGTGCCTGGACCATGTCGGTCTAAAGCAAACCATGCACGGAGCTGTTGGGAGAAAGCACTCCCTGGAGCTCACACCAGCTCTAAACTCAACCCCAACAAGCCTGCTGGCTTTGCAGCCGGCACGGGAAGCAGCGCGGGGTCGGAGAGGCTGGGAAAGAACGCTTTGCAAAGCAGAGCGCCCCGGGGCACATCATTGAGCCCAACCATTTGCCTCTCTGTTCTTCTGCATGTCTGAGCACCAGCCAAGAAAAGATGAAGTTAAATTTCATATGAAGAGAATATTAAAGCCTACATGCTCATTCGTTCAAGCGACATACCTGTGGGATCGCCCTCAGTCTCCCAGACGAGATCTGGCTGAGGAGTCGGGTGGCCGTCACCTACTGGCAGAGCTGTAACCAAGCACGTTTCCATTAGGTGTTGTGATCTACTTCTTTCTCAGTGACCTGCAGTGACTGGAGGGGGGTCAGGTAATGACGGGGGACCCAGATGTGGGTGGAGATTTCCAAAGCTGCAGAGGGGCCTGGGTGACCTGTTGGCTGGCACCCGGAAGCTCTCAACACACTGTTTCCAGGCCATGTGCAACACCCCTCAAGGACCAGCTGGACAAACATACGTCCCCTCGGGGATTTCTTACTGGGAGGTCTCTACAGTGCACAAAGGAAGCCCACACGAAAACAGCAGAGGAAAAAAATTATCATTCACACACCTCGTGGATAAGAGCCCACTGGCCAGTGAGAGTCTGCACCAGTGCTGCCCCATCTGTTCCCCGGGCTGCAGGCCGGGGCTGTGTGTCCCATGGGGACCTCGGTTTGCCCAAGGAGAGCACTGCAGGGCAACAGCAGGAATGCTCCCGTTGTCCTGAGCAGACATCTCCCGAGGACAGATGTCCCTGAGGCTGAAAGGCAGGACCCAGCCTAGGAGCGGCAGAGCCAGGCCCTGGGCATGGCTGTGCCTGTGAAAGGCTTCCCAGGTCAGGGCGACACAGGGCCATCTGTAGGGACGGTTTCTCACCTCGTGGTGTTGCTCCTGGCCCCACCGTTCACCTGGAAAATGCCCCCGCAGAGGCTGCAGCCCCCTGCACCTCCCTGTGGGGCAGCTTTCCTACTGCCTGCGGAGCTGGACACGGCTCACCTGGCCCATTCCAGCCCCGCTGCTCTCCCGGCCCTGCCCCACCACGAGCCCAGCCCTGCCGTCACCCCGAGGAGTGGTGAGTGCTGCACCATGCTGCCAGGGCTGGGTGCTGGCCATCGCCTGTCCGCCTACCTAATCCCCACGCTCGCCACGGAGCAGCCCCAACGTCCCAGGCTCGCAGGGCCACCAGGAGGAGGATAAAGAGGTGGGGGGGGGCCATGGACCCCCGCGCCTGCATCATGTTGCTGCCGCTGCTGCTACTGCCGCTGCTGCTGCTGCCACTGCCGCTGCTGGCACTGCTGGAGTGGTGCCCGCGGCCCGGCAGTGCACATCACAGCGTGGCCCAGCGGGGCTCTGTGACCTCACAGCCCGGCCTCCCCACTGCGGTCATGCCACTGGGGCACTGCCCCTCCCCCAAGCACCGCCCCCAGCATGCCCCGCCCCCACATGTCACAGCAGGAGGGCGGGGCTCCCGGAGGGGCGGTAGACTGAGACTGCCCCATCCTGCCCCCCTGGCGGGGCCTCGTGCAGCCGAGGCCTTCCACCTCATGGACCTCTCTGGGCGTTGCGGCCAGATCTCCGGTGCTCTGGGGCAGCTGGCATGTCCGGGAGCAGCCCTGTCCAACGCCCGTTCCGTGTTTCCTGATGGCACTAGCCTCACCACCCCAGAGACAACAGTCCTCCTCAGATAGCCGTTCTTGGCTTCTTTTAAAACACATGCTCTGCACTAATAGTTTAGCTGTTGATACCATATGCAGTAGTGGGCACCAGGGGAAGAGCCTGCAGACACGCAGTGACTTATGACACTGGATGACAGAAGGATAGCAATTACCTGGCACGTCTGTTGATTGAATTGCCCCTGTTGTTTCAGTGGAGACTGGCACTGTGAAACGCCCTCCTTCCTGAAGTGCCGCCTTCTCCACAGTCTCACCATCCGTCTCTTTAGAAAGAAGGTGGGTCAGCTTAATTAGAAGTGGCCGTTCCTCATCGGAAACACGGTACCTTCAGGAGGCAATACTTCTCCAAATACATTAGAGAAACAAAGCCTGGGCATTTGGGGGATGCACCTAGTCACTAGTCCGAACAACGTGTCATTCATGGAGAAAAGCGTAAGCGCTAGACCCTTTCCAGTTTACCAGTAGACAGCAAATCCTGACCTGCTGAGAGACTAGGAGATTGCATGGCACCTTCTTGTTCACATTTCATTTGGTACATTTTTGGCAAACTGCAAGATGATGGTAAATTACTTCCTTCAGAGAGGACAGGAAGGCGCTGTAGCTGGTTCAGCTGGGGAAAGAGCCCTCTTGAGAAGCACTTCCCATCGTGCCAACTCCATCACGTGGTCATTGTAACAGACACACATGGTGGACTGAACCCCCAGCTCTTGCAACCATATTCTGGGCACTTTCACAAGTGGCAGTGAAGAGCCCACAGTCCCCCAAAACAAGAGGAAACCCTCAACCAAGTGTCTGAAAACACAACTAGAAACAGACAGCTAAACCACCCGAGACTGAATGCACAGCCCTTCATTTTAGCTGCTTTCAAGTTGGGTGTCCAGCCTCAAGCTGGGTGTTCAGCTTTCACCCGTCCCTGATCCCGAGCTGTCACCGAGAGTCCTCAGACATCAAGGAGAACAACGGGGCTGGACCAGGCTGTGAAGCTGGGGTGCTCCGATCCTGACTGGGGGATGCCTGCAGCCCAGGCAAAGTTGGCCGCTCCCAGCGACCCCAAGCTGTCTGCGCATCCTCTCCGCCTCCCCGCTGGCAGTCTCCCCACTGGCAATGGCCAGGGTGCTGGCCCTCTCACGGCTTATCAGGAATGAACTCCTTGGCAAGTCCCTCATGCACTCAAGGAGTGAGCATCGCCAGTTCCTGCTAGCTGGGTACCAACGTCTGCCCTGAACGGCTCTGACCAGTAACGCTGTAACTGGGGCAGCAGCTGTCCCTGGGACTCAGCTGGAACCATAACGGACAGCAGAGACTCAAAAATCTCTGCAGCTCGCCGGCGCCTGCAAGGCATGAAATTGAGCGTCACCGCAGTGAGGCTCCGATCGATCCCTTCCTGCTGTGTAGGCTACCGCTTGCCCATGCATGCCTCTAAAACCTCAGTTTCAAAATCTTCTGGTAAGAGTGATATACACCCACTCCTTCAGGAGTTCCTTTAGCAATCCTGATGACCGCTCAGAAGAGTTTCCTATTTCAGCTTTATCATTTGCTTTTTGAGGACCTTAACGGAACATATGAAGTTAAATTTCTCACAAATCAAATACTGAAAATGAGTGCCTAGTCTGTAAAGTCAGCCAAGACTGCCTACTCACCCCTGGGCTGCCAGGTGAGCTCCAGCGCAGGATCCATCCAAGAAGTCGGAAAAGCCCTCCTTGTACTCACATCTGCAGCCAAACACAGACGAGAAGTTTCCATCGTACCTTTTGATATACACCGTCATAGCTGAACAGCACAGCATATGAGGGGATCACGTAAAGATACGGTGCACACGAGGCAGGTGTATATTGTCCCAGCTGCAAGAGATGCCTTGTTCACATTTGGGCTTTGAGCTGGCAGCTCTCAAAGGAAGTAAAAAGCCATGACGTACCCAGGCGATCTCCCAGCGTGACAGCCCTGGAAGCCAGCCGCGAGGCTGGATATCCGTCGCCTGCAGGCACGTCTGTAAACCAACAGAACAGAGAAGCTCCCCTGAAATACTTCAATATGCTTCTTCAGATCTGAATGGCAGTGAATGCAGTTCAAACACGGAATTGCTCCATGGCACTCGTCTCTCCCTTCCACTCAGGAGCATCGTGCAGCCAGTTACTGGGTGCCTGGACCATGTCGGTCTAAAGCAAACCATGCACGGAGCTGTTGGGAGAAAGCACTCCCTGGAGCTCACACCAGCTCTAAACTCAACCCCAACAAGCCTGCTGGCTTTGCAGCCGGCACTGGAAGCACCGCAGGGTCGGAGAGGCTGGGAAAGAACGCTTTGCAAAGCAGAGCGCCCCGGGGCACATCATTGAGCCCGACCCTTTGCCTCTCTGTTCTTCTGCATGTCTGAGCACCAGCCAAGAAAAGATGAAGTTGAATTTCATATGAAGAGAATATTAAAGCCTGCATGCTCATTCGTTCAAGCGACATACCTGTGGGATCGCCCTCAGTCTCCCAGACGAGATCTGGCTGAGGAGTCGGGTGGCCGTCACCTACTGGCAGAGCTGTAACCAAGCACGTTTCCATTAGGTGTTGTGATCTACTTCTTTCTCAGTGACCTGCAGTGACTGGAGGGGGGTCAGGTAACGACGGGGGACCCAGACGTGGGTGGAGATTTCCAAAGCTGCAGAGGGGCCTGGGTGACCTGTTGGCTGGCACCCGGAAGCTCTCAACACACTGTTTCCAGGCCATGTGCAACACCCCTCAAGGACCAGCTGGACAAACATACGTCCCCTCGGGGATTTCTTACTGGGAGGTCTCTACAGTGCACAAAGGAAGCCCACATGAAAGCACTGGAGGAAATAAACGATCATTCACACGTCTCGTGGAGAAGAGCCCACTGGCCAGTTAGAGTCTGCACCAGTGCTGCCCCATCTGTTCCCCGGGCTGCAGGCCGGGGCTGTGTGTCCCATGGGGACCTCGGTTTGCCCAAGGAGAGCACTGCAGGGCAACAGCAGGAATGCTCCCGTTGTCCTGAGCAGACATCTCCCGAGGACAGATGTCCCCGAGGCTGAAAGGCAGGACCCAGCCTAGGAGCGGCAGAGCCAGGCCCTGGGCATGGCTGTGCCTGTGAAAGGCTTCCCAGGTCAGGGCGACACAGGGCCATCTGTAGGGACGGTTTCTCACCTCGTGGTGTTGCTCCTGCCCCCACCGTTCACCTGGAAAATGCCCCCACAGAGGCTGCAGCCCCCTGCACCTCCCTGTGGGGCATCTGTTTCCCACTGCCTGCGGAGCTGGACACAGCTCACCTGGCCCATTCCAGCCCCGCTGCTCTCCTGGCCCTGCCCCACCACGAGCCCAGCCCTGCCGTCACCCCGAGGAGTGGTGAGTGCTGCACCATGCTGCCAGGGCTGGGTGCTGGCCACCGCCTGTCCGCCTACCTAATCCCCGCGCTCGCCACGGAGCAGCCCCAACGTCCCAGGCTCGCAGGGCCACCAGGAGGAGGATAAAGAGGTGGGGGGGGGCCATGGACCCCCGCGCCTGCATCATGTTGCTGCCGCTGCTGCTACTGCCGCTGCTGCTGCTGCCACTGCCGCTGCTGGCACTGCTGGAGTGGTGCCCGCGGCCCGGCAGTGCACATCACAGCGTGGCCCAGCGGGGCTCTGTGACCTCACAGCCCGGCCTCCCCACTGCGGTCATGCCACTGGGGCACTGCCCCTCCCCCAAGCACCGCCCCCAGCATGCCCCGCCCCCACATGTCACCGCAGGAGGGCGGGGCTCCCGGAGGGGCGGTAGACTGAGACTGCCCCATCCTGCCCCCCCTGGCGGGGCCCCATGCAGCCGAGGCCCCCCGCCTTATGGAATTCTCTGGGCGTTGCGGCCGGATCTCCGCAGTGCTGGGGCAGCTGGCATGTCCTGGAGCAGCCCTGTCCAATGCCCGTTCTGTGTTTCCTCCTGTGAAATTGATCGTCACCACAGTGAGGGTCCGATCGATCCCTTCCTGCTGTGTAGGCTACCGCTTGTCCATGCATGCCTCTAAAACCTCAGATTCCCAAGTCTTCTAGTTAAGAGTGATATATACCCACCACGTGCCGCTTTGTCCAATTCCTTCAGGAGTTCCTTTAGCAGTCCTGATGACTGCTCGGAAGAGTTTCCTATTCCGGCTTTATCCTTTGCTCTTTGAGGACCTTAACGGAAAGTATGAAGTTAAATTTCTCACAAATAAAATACTGAAAACAAGTGCCTAGTCTGTAAAGTCAGTCAAGACTGTCTACTCACCCCTGGGCTGCCAGGTGACCACCAGCGCAGGATCCAGCTGAGAAGTTGGAAAAGCCTTCCCTGTACTCACATTTGCAACCAAACACCGACCATCCCTGCAGCTCGCCAGCGCCTGACACACACAATGCAGGTGTATATTGCCCCAGCTGCAAGAGATGCCTCGCTCACATTTGGGCTTTGAGCTGGCAGCTCTCAAAGGAAGTAAAAAGCCATGATGTACCCAGGCGATCTCCCAGCGTGACAGCCCTGGAACCCAGCCGCGAGGCTGGATATCCGTCGCCTGCAGGCACGTCTGTAAACTAACAGAACAGAGAAGCTCCCCTGAAATACTTACAGGAGTCATTCCACATCATGACCATTGCTCCTCTTTGGAACAGAGGGGAAAGCTCTGGATGACAATGGATATCAGGACGCGCTCCAGAAAGAGAAGATCAGTGCAAGAAGTTCCCCGTCACCTAATTGCAAAGAAATAATTCTAGCTCAATGAAATGGGTACTGAAAACGAAACACACCGAACCGAGTTGCAGTCTGACGGCTTTGCCATCACTGTCGCAGGGCCCCAGTTCACAGCAATTGCGAAGGCCCTTTTGAAAGACTCAGATGCCTGTCACCTCCTCTGAAGAGGACCTGCTGCTTACCCGTTGCCAGCGTTAGCAGCAGAGCCCTCTGCCTCTCCAGCCCACACTTTCCCACCTTGTAGGCAGGAGTTACCAGCTTTCAGCTGCTGCTTCAACGGCTCTCTTGACCATTCTCCTTTTCTGTCTTGCTTCCTACTGTATCAGTCAGGGTGGGCTTCCTGTCATTCAAGACTGAGCCGAACTTCTCAGTAGGAGGATTACACTGCTGCCCCATTGCTTGCCTATTTTAGAATACGGAAAAGAGATGATAATTATCAAACAGTAACTCTACCCGTAGCCCATACCTATGTAGTCTATAGCCTATGGCTCTGAAGGGATAGACCAGCCTATACTTATATCCTGTATCTACTCTCCGATCTGTGTGGGAAGTCAAATAAAAATTACCTTTACTAGAGCATGGAACTTGGAGGGAGTGGAGAAGAAAGAAAAGGTGGGAAAAAAGAGAAGCGTAAGCACACAATTAAAAAAGAAAGGAGCTGAGTTATCCCAAAGGCCAACTCAGCCCAACTCGCTTTCACTGGCAAAACGCTGTGAAGCTTGGAGGAAAAAAAGCTGACAGGTGCTGGGAGGCACCCAATTATCTGAGTTCAGATGTGAAAGAGCAGGACAACCTTGACGTGACTCCTTTTCACTGTCCCCCGACCTGTGTGCATGCTATGACTTCTTCGTTTCCCTGAAGTCCTCTCCGACTAACAGGGAAGTGTCATCTGTCCAGGCCACGTGCCACGAGGAGAAACAGTTCTGACCATGAAGGGGCAGCAAACAACTGCATCTGCAGAAGCAAAGGGGCAGCCGTGCCTCAGCTTCGGAGATGCCCAAAGCTTCCCCGAGCCCCAGGAGCCCCTGGCACCCCAGCGTTTGCTTGGCCCTGAAGCCCTGCGGGGCCTGCCAGTGCTGGGGAGCCCTGGGGACAGACAAGAAGGACAGCGGTCAGCCTGTGTAGGGAGAGTAACGGGACTCCGTCCTTTTTTCTGGCCAGAGGAGGATGCCCTGGGCCACACCAGGACAGGGCCTGGTGGCAGAGCTGAAGGAGGAGGTGGAGAGGCTGAGGAGTATCAGGGAGTGCGAGAGGGAGATAGACTGGTGGAGCCACGCCCTACCGTCCCTGAGGCAAAGGCAGCAGAGGGAGGCTCCACGAGAAGCAGAGGACCCCTTACCCTCTTGCCACCGGGCAGAAGGAGGGGACCTAGGAGGTGAAGGGGAATGGAAAAAGGTCCCTGCTCGGAGCCGCAGGCGAATCCCCTCCCGGCCTCCCTCACCCTCACCTTCTCAGCTGCCCCTACATAACAGATATGGGGCTCTGGAACTTGAGGGCCAGGCTAACGAGGACATGGACGAAAGTCCATCTGCGGGGCTGCCTAGGGCGAGACAGCCTGCCCCACGCATCACAACCACCTCTACCAAGGCAAAAAGGAGGGTGGTTGTTGTAGGTGATTCCCTCCTGAGGGGAACGGAGGGCCCAATATGCCGGCCTGACCCGACCCACAGGGAAGTCTGCTGCCTCCCTGGGGCCCGGGTGAGAGAGGTCACGAGGAAACTCCCCAGTCTGGTACGGCCCACCGATTACTACCCGCTGGTAGTTTTGCAGGTTGGCAGTGAGGAGATAGAGCAAAGAAGCGTGAAAGGGATGAAGAAGGACTTTAAGGTGCTGGGGAGACTGGTTGACGGATCGGGTGCGCAGGTGGTGTTTTCTGCAATCCCTTCAGTGGTGGGGAGGAACACTGAAAGGAATAAGAAAGCAAACATGGTCAACGCGTGGCTCAGAGACTGGTGCCACCAGAGGAATTTTGGATTCTTTGACCATGGGGTGGTCTCCGTGGCACCGGGCCTGCTGAGTGCAGACGGTGTTCAGCTGTCCCCAAGGGGGAAAAGAATCCTTGCCCGTAAGTTGGCAAACCTCATCAGGAGGGCTTTAAACTAGACTCGAAGGGGGAAGGGGATGAAGCCAGGCTACCCAGAGGTGAGCCTAGGGGTGACATGCCATTGTCGGGGGCAAGACCGATAGCCCAGCTCAAGTGCATCTACTCCAATGCACACAGCATGGGCGGCAAACAGGAGGAGCTGGAAGCCATCGTGCGGCGGGGCAGCTATGACGTGGTCGCCATCACAGAAACATGGTGGGACGACTCGCATGGCTGGAGTGCTGCGATGGAGGGCTATAAGCTCTTCAGGAGGGATAGGCAAGGAAGGAGAGGCGGTGGGGTGGCTCTGTACGTCAAGGAGTGCTTTGATTGTATAGAGCTGGATGATTGTCACGACGGGGTTGAATGCTTATGGGCAAGGATGAGGGGGAAGGCCAACAAGCCGGATATCCTGCTGGGGGTCTGTTATAGACCACCCGACCAGGGCATAGAAGCTGATGAAGCGTTCTTCAAGCGACTAGCAGAAGTCTCGCAGTCGCAAGCCCTTGCTCTTGTGGGGGACTTCAACTTACCGGATGTCTGCTGGAAGTACAACACAGCTAAGAGGAAACAGTCCCGGAGGTTCCTCGAGTGTGTGGAAGATAACTTCCTGATGCAGCTGGTAAGCGAGCCTACAAGGGAAGGTGCCCTGCTTGACCTGCTGTTTACAAACAGAGAGGGTCTGGTGGGAGAAGTGAAGGTCGGAGGCCGTCTTGGGCTTAGCGACCATGAAATGATAGAGTTTTCAATTTTTAGCCAAGTAAGGAGGCGGGTGAGCAATACCGCTACCGTGGACTTCCGGAGGGCAGACTTTGCCCTGTTCAGGACGCTGGTCGGGAGGGTCCCTTGGGAGACGGTCCTGAAGGGCAAAGGGGCCCAGGAAGGCTGGACCTTCTTCAAGAAGGAAATCTTGAAGGCGCAGGAGCAGGCAGTGCCCATGTGCCGTAAGAAGAGCCGGTGGGGAAGACGGCCGGCCTGGCTGAACAAGGAGCTTATGCTGAGGCTCGGGGAAAAAAAGAGAACTTACCACCTCTGGAAAAAGGGGCAGGCAAGTGAAGAAGAATACAAGGACCTCGTTAGGTCATGCAGGGAGGGAATTAGGAAGGCGAAAGCCCAGCTAGAGCTCAACCTGGCCACGGTCGTGAGGGACAACAAAAAAAGCTTCTATAAATACATTAACAACAAAAAGAGAGCCAAGGAGGATCTCCATCCTCTACTGGATGCGGCGGGGAACATTGTCACGAAGGATGAGGAAAAGGCTGAGGTACTTAATGCCTTCTTTGCCTCAGTCTTTAACAGCCACACCAGGTATCCTCAGGGTATCCGTCCCCCTGAGCTGGATGACAGGGATGGAGAGCAAAATAGGCTCCCCATGATCCAGGAGGAAGCAGTTAACGACCTGCTATGCCACCTGGACACTCATAAGTCTATGGGGCCTGATGGCATCCACCCAAGGGTGCTGAGGGAGCTGGCGGAGGAGCTTGCCAAGCCGCTCTCCATCATTTATCAACAGTCCTGGTCAACGGGGGAGGTCCCGGATGACTGGAGGCTTGCCAACGTGACGCCCATCTACAAGAAGGGTCGGAAGGAGGATCCGGGGAACTACAGGCCTGTCAGCCTGACCTCGGTGCCGGGGAAGGTTATGGAGAGGCTCATCTTGAGGGCGCTCACGGGACACGTGCAGGATAACCAAGGGATCAGGCCCAGCCAGCACGGGTTCATGAAAGGCAGGTCCTGCTTGACCAACCTGATCTCCTTCTATGACCAGGTGACCCGCCTAGTGGATGAGGGGAAGGCTGTTGATGTTGTCTATCTGGACTTCAGCAAAGCCTTTGACACTGTTCCCCACAGTATTCTCCTGGAGAAGCTGGCGGCCCGTGGTTTAGACAGGTACACTCTTCGCTGGGTAAAAAACTGGCTGGATGGCCGAGCCCAGAGAGTTGTAGTGAATGGGGTGAAATCCAGCTGGCGGCCGGTCACAAGCGGAGTCCCCCAGGGCTCAGTTTTGGGACCGGTCTTGTTTAATGTCTTTATTGATGATCTGGATGAGGGGATAGAGTGCACCCTCAGCAAGTTTGCAGACGACACCAAGTTGGGAGGGAGTGTTGATCTGCTTGAGGGTAGGAAGGCTCTGCAGAGGGATCTGGACAGGCTGGATCGATGGGCTGAGGCCAACCGGATGAAGTTCAATAAGGCCAAGTGCCGGGTTCTACACTTCGGCCACAACAACCCCAGGCAACGCTACAGGCTTGGGGATGAGTGGCTGGAAAGCTCCCCCGCAGAAAAGGACCTGGGGGTGTTGATCGACACCCGGCTGAATAGGAGCCAGCAGTGTGCCCAGGTGGCCAAGAAGGCCAACGGCATCCTGGCTTGTATCAGAAATGGTGTGGCCAGCAGGAGCAGGGAGGTGATCATGCCTCTGTACTCGGCTCTGGTGAGGCCGCACCTCGAATACTGTGTTCAGTTTTGGGCCCCTCACTACAAGAAAGACATCGAGGTGCTGGAGCGTGTCCAGAGAAGGGCGATGAAGCTGGTGAGGGGTCTGGAACACAAGTCTTATGAGGAGCGGCTGAGGGAGCGGGGGGTTGTTTAGCCTGGAGAAGAGGAGGCTGAGGGGAGACCTTATCGCTCTCTACAACTACCTGAAAGGGGGTTGCAGAGAGGTGGGTGTTGGTCTCTTCTCCCAAGTGACTAGTGACAGGACTAGAGGAAATGGCCTCAAGTTGCGCCAGGGGAGGTTCAGGCTAGATATTAGGAAAAAGTTCTTTACTGAGAGAGTAGTGAAACCTTGGAATAGGCTGCCCAGGGAGGTGGTAGAGTCACCCTCCCTGGAGATATTCAAGGAGCGTGTGGATGTGGCATTGTGGGATGTAGCTTGATGGACATGGTGCTGTGTGGTGTTGGGTGGGTTGGTTTTTGGTGTGTTGTGCCTTGTTGTTGTTGTGTAGTAGTTGGCTTGCGTGGTTTTTTTTTTTTTTTGTTTGTTTGGTTGTTGTTTTTTTTTTTTCCAGGTTGGACTTGATGATCTTACAGGTCTTTTCCAACCGGAGTGATTCTGTGATTCTGTGATTCTGTGATTCTGCTTGGGGGAGGCGAGGTGTCAGGGTTATGCTTGTATCTGTTCAGAGGAGACTATGCTCTGTAAATAGCCTGTCTTCGGGAGCTGTTGTTGCTGCTGTAGTTACTGCTGTCAGGAGAGCTAGTAAAAGTGGCCAGCAGGCAGAGCGCAGCCCCTTCAAGATGTTGCCTGCTGGAGTCTTCCCACTGCATAGTTTCCTCTATTTTCCTGGCCTGTCCTGATGTGAGAAATCTTCCCCAAAGGCCTTTATCTCCAAGGACTCTGCGCCATGGGGGCTTCTCTCCCATTGCCTCTGGCTTCTTGCTCCTCTGCTTTCTTTCAGGAGATGCAGCTGAACCAAAACGTCTGGTCCGAGCAAGCAGCCAGTTGGGGGAAATAGGAGATACCAGCAGCACCAAGCAGCTCTGTGGGGCTGGGAGGAGGACGCTTGGATGCAGCAAACACTGCTGCCGGCCGTGGTGTGTCCCTGAGCCATCTCTCGTCGGCTCCCCACTGTTCTGGGGATATAGAGCCATAACTGTCTGCTTTTAACCATTTGGATATTGTTTCTTGTTTAACCACTTAGCTATTGTTTCTTGTTTATTCTTTCTAAAACTCACTTACCAAGGCTGGCGCCTGTAACGTCTCTTAAGGGTTAAGTTTATCAGGGACTGGCATTTGTCAAAAGCTACTTGCTGAACAAAGGGAGTGATAACAGGGAACTGCAAGGCTAGTCTGACCACAGAACCGACTAGGACTTGTTAAAAGCTGCTGAAATCAACAAGTAAGAAGACAGCATGCGTAAAAGACTGAAGTTCATCTAGAGGACAGAAGAGGAAGAGGAAGATAAGACCCCTGAAGAAGTAAAAGACCACCAGAGGACAGATCTGAGCCTGCGCAGTTTCTGAATCAACTCCGCCCCCAACTTTATACATACATATTATGAAACCCTATGAATATGTATGCTTTGGTGTAATAAATATCCGACTGCTTGCCAAAATGGTGTGCAAGCTTTGAGGAGAAATCCCCTCGCACCCGGCGCCGTAATAAACACGCCTGCTTTATAACTCTTTGTGAATTGTAAAGTTTGTTTCCGTGCGTCACTGGGGCTCCAGCCAGCCCCTTTGTTTTAACGGGTGAGGCGCAGTGTCTTTTGACACATTTACCCACTTTCTGGGTTTGCTCAGGGGGGCTCCCAAAGAAGTGCATGGGGCTGATGCCCCTGCGAGCGCAGGCATTGGGAGTGCACAAGTCTGCAACCAGCTTTGCTGCTGAAGGGGTCTGTGCGTAGAACGGGACTGCGAACGGTAAGGGAGCAGCTAACTTGGCTTACTCTCCTTAGACCAGAAATGCCTGTCTCAACAGTGCACTTCTTCACTCTTCCAAGTAATTTGAGGAAAGTACCAGCTCTCCTCAGGATGCCCCGAGAGCCAGTAGGCAGCCTTGGCTCGCCAGTGGCCTCGCTGCCCCTGTCCTCCAGGTGCTTTGGCTCAGTGGGCAGCTCGTGCTGCAGGAGAGCCAGGCATTGATGTCTGTAACACTGGCTGATGAGCAGCATTGCTGTGGAAAGCCGCCTGCCTCACAGGAGCACGGAGTGTGCGGAGCTTGAGCCTCTGGGTATGAGGCAGGTTGTGAAATTCACCATCTGTCATCGCAGCACCTCTCTTCCTCTCGACCTTTTATGAAATTATTATTAAGTGATGGGCATTGCAACCCATCCTGTGTTTTCTGATCATTGGTTTTTGTCCATCTGAGGGAAAACCCCATGCCTTTCCTCAGCTGCAAATAGCAATAGAGGTAGCATTGCAGGTGGATATACTACTGGAGATGGAGATACCACTGGAGAAGCAGATGCCACTGCAGATACCTTTGCAGATGGGTGATCCCTTCCTAATAACACTGCAGATGCAGGTGCTGTTGCAGATGGCGTTCTGCAGATGCAGATACAGCAGAGGAAGACTATTCCACTGCCGATAGATACCACTGCAGATACCTTTGCAGATGCCCTTACAGATGGAGATGTCGTTGCAGATGCAGAATCCATTTACAGATGAAGATACCATTGCAGCTTCCATTGCAGATACAAATACCATTGCAGGTGGCGCTGCAGAATGAATTAGCATTGCAGATGCCAGTGCCGATACCTTTGCAGACGCACAATCCATTGGCCGTAACACTGCTGATGCAGATACCAATGCAAACAGCATTGCAGATGCCACTGGAGCTGTAGACACCTTTGCAGATAGCACTGCTGATGTAAACACTCTTGAAAAAGCCGGTATCAGTGCAGATAAAGATACCATTGCATATTCCTTTGCAGATGCCATTGCAGCTGCACGCACCATTGCAGATGCCACTGAAGAAGTAGAGAGCACTGCAGATGCAGACACCATGGCAGATACCACTTCACTCTCAAATACCATTGCATACACCACACCACAGCAGGTAGCGTTACTGATGCCATTTCAGATGCTGACGTCGCTGCAATTCAGACACCGTTACCGATGCAGATGCCATGGCAAATAGCGTTGCCAATGCAGGGACCAGAGCAGATGCAGAGTTTATTGCAGATGCTATCGCATTTCACACCCCCATGCAGACACCGTTACAGATGCAGGTATCATTGCAGACGCTGTTCCAGGGGCAAGTATGATTGCAGAGAGCATTGCAGGTGAACGCACAATTGAAGATGGAGATCCCAGTGGAGATGCAGATGCCACTGCAGATGTAGACCACATTGGAGATGCAGCTACTGTTGCAGATACTACTGCAGATGCAGGTGGCAATGCTGATTCTGATGCATATACCATTCCTGAGAATGTTGCAGATGCAGAAACCAAAGGCAATACCATTGTATATGCAGATACTGCTGCAGCTGCAGGTGCCATTTCTGATGCAGATACATCTACAGGTGCAGATTCCACTGTAGAAACCCCTGCAGAGACCATTGCTGATGTAAAGTCAGCTGCAGATACAATAGGAGAGGCAGGTGCTGTTGCAGATGCAGGTAGCACTGACGATGCAGAGGCCACTGCAGACACTCGCAGAATCACAGAATCATTAAGGTTGGAAAAGACCTGTAAGATCATCAAGTCCAACCATCATCCCAACACCACCATGCCCACTAAACCATGTCCCGCAGTGCCACGGCCACACGTTTTTTGAACACCTCCAGTGATGGTGACTCCACCACCTCCCTGGGCAGCCAGTTCCACTGCTTGACCACTGTCTCAGTAAAGAAATTTTTCCTCATATCCAGTCTAAACCTCCCCTGGTGCAAGTTGAGGCCATTTCCTCTCATTGTATCTCTAGTTACATGGGAGAAGAGACCAACGCCCACCTCACCACAACCCCCTTTCAGGTGGTTGCAGAGAGCGATAAGGTCTCCCCTCAGCCTCCTCTTCTGCAGACTAAACAATGCCAGTTCCCTCAGCCGCTCCTCATAAGACTTGTTCTCAGACCCCTCACCAGCTTCGTTGCCTCTCTCTGGCATTACAAATGCCACTGCAGATGCAGATACCTTTGCAGCGATGCAGATGCCATTGCAGATATCCTTGACGATGCCTTTCCAGGTACAGCCATCGACAGCAATACCATGAGGAAGATACCAATTCGATTGCAGGTACAATGGCAGATACAGACACAAAACACCTACCATTGCAGATTAAAGTACAGTCCCGGACACCAGTACCCACACAATTGCAGGTGCAGTCATAGATGCAGACAGAATTACACATACAATTGCAGCCACAAGATGAGCTACAGACATGAGTACACATTCAGTTACAAATATAGATACAGATACAGACACGTACCGGTAGTGGTGGATATACCACTGAAAGTACAGGCAGTATCTGCATCTGAATTGGGTGTCTGCAATGGCATCAGCATCTTCAAGAGCAACTCCAAAGGCAACTGCATCTGAAATTGTACTTGCATCTGCAAGGCCATCTGCAGTGGTATCTGCATCTGCGATGCTATCTCCAGTGGCACCAATGCCACTGTATCTTCAAAGCAATCGTCAGTGGCACCTCCTACTGCAATGGTGTCTGCAAAGGTACCTACACCTGCAATGGCATCTGCATTTGAAGTGGTGTCTGACATGGCCTTTGCATCTGCAGTGCTGTCTGTAATGGTTTCTGCATCTGCAAGGGCACCTGCACCGGCACCTGCATCTTCAATAGCATCCCCATCTGCAACTTCATCTGAAAGTGTATTTGCATCTGCAATGGCATCTGCATCTGCAGTGGTGTCTGCATTGGAGATTGCAGGCGACATTACAGATGCACACACAGCATTCCAGATGCAGATGCATTTGCGAATGGTGTTGCAGGTTCAAGTGCTATTGCAGGCACCATTTCAGATGAACAAACCACTGCAGATAACCCTACAGATGCCAATATCATTACAGGTGCGGACTCACATTGAATTGTTGATACAATTGCAGATACAGGCACAAAACACATACAATTGCAGGCACATACAATTAAGATACAAGTGCACATTCAGCATTTAGCATTGCAAATGCCGTTGCAGATGCAGATACCATTGCCGATGCAAATACTCTTCCAGGTGGCACTACAGAATGAGATAGCATTGCAGACACCATTGCAGATACATTATCCATGCAGATACAGTTACAGGTTGTATTGGGTTTGTGTGGCAACGTTTTGGTTTCAGGAGGGGCTACAGGGGTGGCTTCTGTGAGAAGCTGCTAGACACTTCCCCTATGTCTGATAGAGCCAATGCCAGCCGGCTCCAAGACGGACCTGCCACTGGCTAAGGCCGAGCTAATCAGCAACAGTGGTAGCGCCTCTGTGATAACGTATTTAAGAAGGGGGGGAAAAACGGGGAAACGGCAGCCGGGGAAGAGAGGAGTGAGAATATGTGAGAGAAACAACTCTGCAGACACCAAGGTCAGTGAAGAAGGAGGGGGAGGAGGTGCTCCAGGCGCCGGAGCAGATTCCCCTGCAGCCCGTGGGGAAGACCATGGTGAAGCAGGCTGTCTCCCTCCAGCCCATGGAGGACCCCATGCAGGAGCAGGTGGCTGCCCGAAGGAGGCTGTGACCCTGTGGGAAGCCCACGCTGGAGCAGGCTCCTGACAGGACCTGTGGACCCGTGGAGAGAGGAGCCCACGCTGGAGCAGGTTTGCTGGCAGGATTTGTGACCCTGTGGGGGACCCACACTGGAGCAGTCTGTTGCTGAGGGACTGCACCCCGTGGAAAGGACCCATGCTGGAGCAGTTCGTGAAGAACTGTCTCCCGTGGGAGGGACCCCACGCTGGAGCAGGGGAAGAGTGTGAGGAGGAAGGAGCGGCAGAAATGACGTGTGATGAACTGACCACAACCCCAGAATCACAGAATCACAGAATCAGTACGGTTGGAAAAGACCTGTAAGATCATCGAGTCCAACCTGGGGGGAAAAAAAAAAAAAAAAAAAAAAAGAAAAAAAAAACACACAACATCAAAAAACCCACAAAAAAAAAAAAAACACAAAACCCACGCCATACAACAACAATAACAAGCCACAACCCACCCAACACCACACAGCACCATGTCCATCAAGCTACATCCCACAATGCCACATCCACACGCTCCTTGAATACCTCCAGGGAGGGTGACTCTACCACCTCCCTGGGCAGCCTATTCCAGTGTTTCACCACTCTCTCAGTGAAGAACTTTTTCCTAATGTCTAGCCGGACCCTCCCCTGTCGCAACTTGAGGCCATTTCCTCTAGTCCTGTCACTAGTCACTTGGGAGAAGAGACCAACACCCACCTCTCTGCAACCCCCTTTCAGGTAGTTGTAGAGAGCGATAAGGTCTCCCCTCAGCCTCCTCTTCTCCAGGCTAAACAACCCCAGCTCCCTCAGCCGCTCCTCATCAGACTTGTGTTCCAGACCCCTCACCAGCTTCGTCGCCCTTCTCTGGACACGCTCCAGCACCTCGATGTCCTTCTTGTAGTGAGGGGCCCAAAACTGAACACAGTATTCGAGGTGCGGCCTCACCAGAGCCGAGTACAGAGGCAGGATCACCTCCCTGCTCCTGCTGGCCACACCATTTCTGATACAAGCCAGGATGCCGTTGGCCTTCTTGGCCACCTGGGCACACTGCTGGCTCATATTCAGCCGGCTGTCGATCAACACCCCCAGGTCCTTTTCTGCGGGGGAACTTTCCAGCCACTCATCCCCAAGCCTGTAGCGTTGCCTGGGGTTGTTGTGGCCGAAGTGTAGAACCCGGCACTTGGCCTTATTGAACTTCATCCAGTTGGCCTCAGCCCATCGATCCAGCCTGTCCAGATCCCTCTGCAGAGCCTTCCTACCCTCAAGCAGATCAACACTCCCTCCCAACTTGGTGTCGTCTGCAAACTTGCTGAGGGAGCACTCTATCCCCTCATCCAGATCATCAATAAAGACATTAAACAAGACCGGTCCCAAAACCGAGCCCTGGGGGACTCCGCTTGTGACCGGCCGCCAGCTGGATTTCACCCCATTCACCACAACCCTCTGGGCTCGGCCATCCAGCCAGTTTTTTACCCAGCGAAGAGTGTACCTGTCTAAACCACAGGCCGCCAGCTTCTCTAGGAGAATACTGTGGGGAACAGTGTCAAAGGCTTTGCTGAAGTCCAGATAGACAACATCAACAGCCTTCCCCTCATCCACTAGGCGGGTCACCTGGTCATAGAAGGAGATCAGGTTGGTCAAGCAGGACCTGCCTTTCATGAACCCGTGCTGGCTTGGCCTGATCCCTTGGTTATCCTGCACGTGTCCCGTGAGCGCCCTCAAGATGAGCCTCTCCATAACCTTCCCCGGCACCGAGGTCAGGCTGACAGGCCTGTAGTTCCCCGGATCCTCCTTCCGACCCTTCTTGTAGATGGGCGTCACGTTGGCAAGCCTCCAGTCATCCGGGACCTCCCCCGTTGACCAGGACTGTTGATAAATGATGGAGAGCGGCTTGGCAAGCTCCTCCGCCAGCTCCCTCAGCACCCTTGGGTGGATGCCATCAGGCCCCATAGACTTATGAGTGTCCAGGTGGCATAGCAGGTCGTTAACTGCTTCCTCCTGGATCATGGGGAGCCTATTTTGCCCTCCATCCCTGTCATCCAGCTCAGGGGGACGGATACCCTGAGGATACCTGGTGTGGCTGTTAAAGACTGAGGCAAAGAAGGCATTAAGTACCTCAGCCTTTTCCTCATCCTTCGTGACATTCCCTGTCCCCCTGCGCCGCTCGGGGGGAAGAGGTAGGGAACATCGGGAGTGAAGTTGAGCCCCGGAAAAAGGGAGGGGTGAGGAGAAGGTGTTTTTAAGATTTGGGTTTATTTCTGATTATTCTACTCTGATTTTGATTGGTGATAAATTAAACTAATTTCCCCAAGTCAAGTCTGTTTTGCCCATGATGGTAATTGGTGAGTGATCTCCCTATGTCCTTGTCTCGACCTACGAGCCTTTCGTCATATTTTCTCTCTCCTGTCCAGCTGAGGAAGGGGAGTGAGTGAGCGGCTGTGTGGTGATTAGTTGCCGGTTGGGACTAAACCACGACACAGGTACAGTTATGGGTACAGACACCATTAGAGACACAGATACCAGTACCATCAGAAATACAGGTTCTGGTGCCATAATCCAGACTGATAGAATTACAAACACTGATTCACATTAAGTTGCCAATAGAGTTGCAGATGCAGGCACAAAATAGATAAAACTTCAGATACAGACACAATTGCAGTCAGCAATATAAGGACGCATTCAATTACACAGACAACAGCAGCTACAGCAAGTGATGCCATTATTGAGAGAGGTACCATGACAGACAGAGGAACGATTACACATAACGGCGCTGATAGGAATGCAGCCACCATTACACACAGATGTGCTGTTACAGGTATTGGTCCAGATAAATATACAGACACCTACACAGACAGTCACCAACATGGCTATGGATGAGGAAACAGAGATGGGTACAAATACAAAGACAGGCACAGGGACAGTTACAGAGATGGACACGATTACACATAGAGAGAGAGGCAGAGGAAGAACAGATACGTACCTTGAAACACACACAGATACAGTTGCCGATACAGGTACAGTTGGAGTTATAGCTACAATTACGGATACGGCTATCATTACTGTCCTGGTTTTGTCTGGGATGGAGTTAACTTTCTTCCTAGTAGCTGGTATAGTATTGTGCTTTGGATTTAGGATGAGAATAATGTTGATAACACACTAATGTTCTAGTTGTTGCTGAGCAGTGCTTCTACTAAGTCAAGGACTTTTCAGCTTCTCACAGTGCCCTACCGGGTGCATGAGAAGTTGGGCAGGGACACAACTGGGACAGCTGGCCCCAACTGACCAAAGGGAGATCCCATACCATCTGACATCATGCTCAGCATATAAAGCTGGGGGAAGAAGAAGGAACGGGGGGGACGTTGGGAGTGATGGCGCTTGTCTTCCCCAGTAACCGTTACGCGTGATGGAGCCCTGCTTTCCTGGAGACGGCTGAACGCCTGCCTGCCAATGGGAAGTAGTGAATGAATTGCTTGTTTTGCGTTTTGCTTGCTTGCGCGGGTTTGCTTGCCCTATTAAACTGTCTTTAACTCAACCCACCACTTTTCTCACTTTCACTCTTCTGATTCTCTCCCCCATCCCACCGGGGGGAGAGAGCGAGCAGCTGTGTGGTGCTTAGTTGCCGGCTGGGGTTAAACCACCACAATAACACATACAGATACCATTACACTTACCGATAAACATATAGAAGGTGCTACCGAAGATACTGCTGCAGATGCCCCTGAATATACCACTGCAGATGCAACTACTATTGCAGATGCAAATACTGCTGAAGATGGCAAAAGCAAATACCATGGCAGGCACCACTGCAGATACCTTTGCAGATGCACAATCCATTCCTCGTAACATTTCAGATGCAGAAACCAATGCAAACAGCATTGCAGATGCAAATGCCATTTCAAATGGAGATGCCACGGCAGACGCAGGTACCATTACAGGTGCCAAAACGCTGCAGGTATTTTTTAAGAAGTCAATTGAATAGGGGTATACCACTGGACATACAGATACCACTACAGATACCATTGCAGTTGCAGGCACCCTTGTAAATGAAGATGTCATTGCAGATACGGATACCACGGAAGATGCAGAAACAATTGCAGATACCATGTTGCACGCAAATATCATTGCATGCACTACTGCAGAGAGCATTACAGATACCATTTCAATAGGGACACCGTCACAGATGAAGATACCATTACCGATGCACATGCACTGGCAGAGAGCATTAGCAATACAGGGACCGTGGAAGCTGCAGAGGATATTACAGATACGGTTGCATTTTGCATACCCGCGCGACAAGAAACTCTTTGCTTACAATCAACAAACCTAGGAGGGCGCCTTCCCTAGTCAGCTCCCTTAGTAGCCACACCAAAAAGTTACCTTCAATGTGCTTCTGGAATTTCCTGAACTTGTTTGTGTCCGCTGCATGATATTCCCACTTAACGACTGAGACATTGCAATCACCTAAAAGAATCTTTGGAAACAAGAAACCCCTAGGGTTCTTGTGGCTTTTCTTATGCTAATTGCACTCCATTTAAAAAACTATTCTCAACCTATTGCTGCTACAGCCCAGAAAACCCCAGAATGTCAGGCACCGCCAAAGCATGAAGGTGGGCATGGAAACGGAAAGCTTCCAGAAAGAGCCTCCTACTCCAAGACAGAGACCGAGAGGGGACATGGGAGTGCAGATGCAGTCACCAAAGTGCCAAATAAGGGAGGACGAAAGCATTTTTATTCTTTTGTTGTTGTTTATTGCCCAGTCGTGAAGGTGCGGAGGGCAAGCCGCCGGTAGGGATCCTGCCGGCTGCTCCTGCAACGCTGTTGGTGCCACCTCACACAAAGGAGCCCGGACGTCTGGGGTACTGCCAGGTGATCCCTGTGGCAGGTGGACCCAATGCCAGCGACGATTCTTCTTGAGATGGATGCACCTCTGTGGGCCTCATGCCATCCTTTGGTGGGCTGTCATGCCTGGGCCTCACACCGTGCCTCAGCAGATAGACACGCCAGGCCCGCGTGCTGTTCCCCTGTGTGGCCGCCACAGGGGGTGATTTTGTTCCTCCTCCTGTGAGGCGCCCTTCTCCTCCGCGGTTGCGGTAAGGGGCTCTGTGGCGTCCGACGCAAAGGTGGGCAGCCATCCACCTCGCTTCTCCGGCTCCTCTTCCTTCCAAGCATGCTTGGCATGCGAGGGCCTGGAAGCTCGGCAAACTGTGGGCCAGCTGCAGGGGCCCCTGTTTTTATAGGGCCGGAACAAAAGGCAGTGAGGTGGCTGGTGACAGCAGGAGGCCACTGTGATGGCGATTATGACTGTGGCCAATGCGTGTGACCAAATATGGCGGGTTTGGGCGTGGGGGGCCTGTGGCCTCAAAGGCGCCCAAATGTGGGAGAAGGAGGAGGGCCACGGGGGCTGAGGGCCCCTTTCCTGGGGCTCGCTCCCACCTGCCTTGTTGCTTGCCCGAGAGAAAGGCTGCCCCCTGGGCACAGGGACCACCCTCCACCTCCCCTCATAAGCCCTGGGCTCCAGCCCCCTCCTCATCCCGTGCCTGCGGTCCCCTCGACAAGACGGTGGCAGCCATGTTGCAGGAGGGTCAGGGGTCCTCAGTGACCCCCCCACCGACCCTGCGCCCTGCAAGTGGCACAGCCCCGTGCACTCGACAGTGGCTGCGAGGGTCAAAGCCTGCCACATCCCACCGGCAGGAAAGGGAGGCCCAGCCAGCCTGCGCAAGGTCTGCCAGTGCTCCGTGAGGGAGTTGTTGATTGCTAAGTGTGATGTGAGTCCCTTTCCCATCCCCCGGTCCTGCCCCAACAATGTGGAGAGGTGTCATCTCTTCTGCACGGAGCCCCGAGGGGAAGGGGAGGAGAGGGCCGGAACATTCGACTCCTGCCTCCAGATCCTTTATAAAAACATTAAAGAGCTCTGGCCTAAAACGGAGCCCTGGGGAACCCCACTGTTCACTGCCGGCCAGCCTGATGTAACCCCCTTTACTATAACACTTTGAGCCCGGTCTGTCAGCCAGTTGTTCACCTAACCTAACATGGACTTGACTAGCTGTAGGCTGGACATTTTGTCCAGAAGGGTACTGTGAGAGACGGCAGCGAAAGCTTTGCCAAGCTCCAGAAAACCCACATCTACTGGCTTCCCTTGGTCAACTGGATGGGTGACCTTGTCGTAAAAGGAAATTAAGTTAGTTCAGCAGGACTTTCCCCTCATGAACCCGTGCTGGCTATGACCAATGACTGCGTTGTCTCTCAAGTGTTTCTCCATAACTCCCAGAATGACCTTCTCCAAAATTGTACCTGGCAGTTAAGCGAGACTGACAGGCCTGTAATTACCAGGGTCTTTCTTCTTACCCTTCTTGAGAACTGGGACAACATTTGCCAGCTTCTGGTCGACTGGGACCTCTCCAGACTCCCGAGACCGTCGAAAAATAATGGAGAGAGGTCCCGCAATACCGTCGGCCAGCTCTTTCAGTACGCTGGGACGAATCCCATTGGGCCCTGTAGCCTTAGGTGTAGCCAGCTGGAGCAGCAAGTCTCAGAAATTTCTGAGTTGGCTGGGAGTTTATCATGCCCCCAGTCACAGTCTTCCAACAGAGGGCTTGGCGGGTGGGGGCATGGGGCGGGTCCCAGGACCCATCATCGATGTTAAAGACAGAGGGGAAGAAGGCCCGAAACGTCTCTGCTTTGTCTACAGCCCTATTTGTGAGGTGACTGAGCTCATCAAGCAACGGACCAACGTTATCTCTGATCCTGCTTTTGCTGTGAACGTATTTTAAGAAGCCCTTTCTGTTGTCCTTCAGCCCAGTTCAGCACCCATCACAGGGCACCACACGGCTGGGTCCATACTCCTGCTCACAGCAGTTGTAACACAACCAGCTTTCGCAGCTGCAATAGTGTCATGAGTCCAGAGCTGTTGGCTGTCCCGCGCAGCACATCCTGACAGCAGTTCACGTCCGCAGAGGAACGCAGGCAACGTAAAGCTATTGCCTTGTGTTTGCTGCAAGAGGGAGAAAACTTAGCAGCCCTAGCCTCCCCCAGGAGGTTGCTCAAAGTGCCCTCCAACCTGACTTGGAACACTTCCAATGATGGGACGTCCACAACTTCTCTGGGCAACCCGTTCCAGCGTCTCACCACCCTCACCGTAAAACATTTCTTCCTTACGTGCAATCAAAACCTACCTTCTTTCAGCTTAAAACCCTCGCCCCTTGTCCTGTCAATACAGACCCTGGTAAAAAGTCTCTCTGTGCCTTTCCTATAAGCCCCCTTTATATACTGAAACGCGACAGAAAGGTCTCCCTGGAGCCTTTTCTTCTCCAGGCTGAAAACCCTCAGCTCTCTCAGCCTTTCTGCCCAGGAGAGCTGTGCCAGCCCTGGGATCGTTTCTGTGGCCTCCTCTGCACCTGCTCTAACAGGTCCATGTCTTTCTTGCGCTGGGGAGCCCAGAGCTGGAGGCAGTGCTCCAGCCGGGGTTGCAGGGGAATGGAGTAGAGGGGCAGAATCCCTTCCCTCGACCTGCTGCCCACGCCTCTTTTGATGCAGCTGTCGCGTTAAAAGGAATGTAGTTTCGAAATTTCTCTGTCAGAGTGCCGGGACATTCACTGATTCGTTTATTCAGAGCCCCAGCAAAAGGACTTGCACTGAGCAGATGCACAAAAATCGAAAGCAGTTATTTTATTGAAAGCGACAGAAACAGATTCGAGATTGCCGTTGATAAAATCACTAACTACAATAGTGCTACTAATGAAGGTTGATATTGCTAGCAAACTTGATAGCAATGCAACAACCCCGGGATAACTTTCACCCAGAGGGTGAGAGGTGCAGCGCTTACCCCGAATGGCGTCCCTGCTTGGGGTGGAGGAAGAGGACGCAGCCCATCGACTGGTCCGTCAGGTATCGAGGTTCTTCTCTCCCACTTTAACAATCATTTTCTCTGTCTTTTATCCCCAAAACTGCGAGGTTCCACCCATATGTGACGTGTAGCATGATTTGGGTGGAGAGACGAGTGCTATAGTCCTATATGTTTAGCGTGATCTCGTTAATCTTCATTAGCATATGCAGGGTGTGAGTTGTAATATGCATTTCACCGGTAATGAGGCAAAGGGCAGCTATCAGACACGAAGCCTTTCGAAGAAACAAAGAACCCTTCAGATTCCTGTTATTTTGCTTTCTTTGCTGACCACAAGCAGGGCTGTCCTGCCTCCACAGGGCCCCCTCCCCTGTGTTAGCCAGGCAAGTCTCCACTCCCCTGGGTCCCAGGAGAGATAGCAAGGGCAGTCTTAATGGTTCTTAGTGCACAGGAATCCCACCTCGTTATCAAAATTCCACAGCAGCCCAAGACACACTTGTCTTTCTGAGCTGCAAGCGCACAGTGCCGGCTCACGCCCAGTTTTTCACGTACCACTGCACCCCCAGCTTACTGGCTGGCAGGGCTGTGTGTGAACAGAGTAGGCCTTGGCGCCGTGCAAGCAGGGCTCAGCAACAGCTGAATCCTGGGTATGCTACCAACACTGGTTTGGTCACAGATCTAAACCTCGGCACCATATGGGCTGCTAGGGAGAAAATGGACTCCATCCCAGCCAAAAGCAGAGCAGACGGTGTCTCTGTGGTGGCTCGATAGCAGCTTTGTGCTGCTCTGTTGTGCAAAGCTTATGGCTTTGCCTTATGTGATCTGTTTAGCGTGCACCCAAGGGAGGGGCTGGGGCTGGTATTGCCCTACAGCGTATCGCCGTCCTGTGCACCCCAGGACAGAGCTGGCACGGGGAGCAGAGGTGGGGGTGATGACCTGTTAAGGAGCCCCAGCAGTGCCTCTGTGGCTCAGAATTTAGCAGGCCAGTCCCACCAGGGAAGCTGGGTTGCCCCAGCCCGTCGGCAGGTCCCATGCCCAGCTCCCTGCCTGCTGACACCGTGGGCATCCACATCCCTCCGTGCCTTGATATGAAGATCGGCCCAGAATTGGTGAATTCCTGGCTTTGCTGCCGTTACGACCCAGACAATTGTGCTACTGATCTGTATTTATTGCTCCGCCATTATTCTGAAATAAACAGTCGACCCCTGAAGCTGTTGGTTGGGAGTCTGGGCAATGGTCTTGGGGGGCGGGGGGGGTGGTTTCAGCTCCTCGGGGGCTGGAGGGCGCCGGGCTGGTCCCACAACAGGCGGCTGGCTGAGTAAGACAGCCAGGGGGGCCAGGGTGGAGGCGTCCGTGGCGGGCGGGCTGGTGTTCCAGGCACAGGTGGTGGCTGCTGGTGTCAGGTTGTCTCTCAGAGGTGATGGGGTGAGCGGTCCGGTTGTTTGGGTGTTAGGGGAGGCTGCAGTAGGTGGGCCAGGCTTCCAAAGCTGTGGAGACGTGCCTGCGGAGAGAGGAGGCTGCTGAGACCCCGCCGTGGCTGTGGTGCTGGGCAGGGTCGAGGGTGCAGGGCAGTGCTGGGTGCCCCATGGGGTGTGGGCGCGTGGCTGCACCGGGGAGCTGTGGGCACGGAGAGCTCCATGCAGAAAACGGGGCACCCCGCACCCCTTGGTTGGGGCTCTACTCGCCTGCCCGTGGCTCATCTCCTCTCGGCCCCGACCATCCTGACCTGCCTGCTCTGCATGTGCCAGAAAGGAGATGTGAGCCCGGCAGACCGAGGGAAGCAAAGCTGGGCATGGCACTGCAGGGCCAGGAGAGCCTCCTGTTCTCCTTTCTCAGCGTGCCTGGCAGAGACCAGCACTTGGCTCCCCTGCCCCTCCCTGACCAGACAAGCGGACAGCCTCGGCGCTCTGTTCGGTGAGGTGCTCTCCACCCTCTCTTTAGAATCCGTATCCAAAGAGATACATACCCCTGCACAGACAAAACCCCTGCCTGAGCTGAGAACACACGCTCTGGCAGTGTTTGGGAGCAGACGGGACAGACTGACTCTCTCTCTCTCCAAAGCAAGGCTGATAGCTGGGAAGGTTCGTCACCACGGTCTGAGCTGCTGGGACACCTTGGCCGAGGTGAACATCTGGGATTTACGGCATCACCTAACAGGGTGATTTCTGCTGGGAGGTCCGCTGGGAGGGAGATGTCACTATCGTGCTTCTCACTTTCTATGGCAGTGTCACCCCTCGTCGTTTTCCTTCTGGACCTTGCGCTGCCTGTGTCTGTGGCTGGGTCTGCTCTTGTCGAGGCAGCGTCACTTTTAACTCATACTTGCAACAGTAAGAACGGGTTTCAGAGAAGACTGCCCATGAATGGAGAGGCCGCTTAAAACATCTTACAGCAGAAATGTCCGTAGAGTCTGGCCAGTAACTAACTCGGCACGCCAGGATACCCGACCTCTAAATGCTTCATGGCTAACAGCAGCCACCTAATACAGAGGTTTGGCAACACCCCCCGCCAACAACTCACCGTTTTCTCTTCCTCCGCAGGCGGATTGCACACCACAATACCATCCCAAGCAGCACGCAGCCCAAGACCACCACGGCGCCTCCTATGAAGAACTTCTGGAAACCATTAGGATTTGTAGAATTTGCGTTTCTCTTGCCATCCACACCTGGAGGAAGAATTCTGTATGTTAGTGTGTCCTGCACATCGTGGGAGGTACAGCCGTTCCTGGCTTCTTTTAGAACACTTGCTCTGCACTAACAGCATGGCTGATGACACCATGTGCATTAGTGGGCACCAGGGGAAGAGCCTGCAGACACGCAGTGATTTATGACACTGGATGACCGAAGGAAAGCAATTACCTGGCACGCCTGTTGATTGAACTGCCGCCGTTTTTTTGTCAGAGACTGGCACCGCGAGACCCCCTCCTTCCTGAAGTGCCTCCTTCTCCACAGTCTCACCATCCGTCTCTTTAGAAAGAAGGTGGGTCAGCTTAATTAGAAGTGGCCATTCCTCATCGGAAACACGGTACCTTCAGGAGGCAATACTTCTCCAAATACATTAGAGAAACAAAGCCTGGGCATTTGGGGATGCACCTAGTCACTAGTCCGAACAACGTGTCATTCATGGAGAAAAGCGTAAGCGCTAGACCCTTTCCAGTTTACCAGTAGACAGCAAATCCTGACCTGCTGAGAGACTAGGAGATTGCATGGCACCTTCTTGTTCACATTTCACTTTTAGTGCATTTTTAGCAAACTGCAAGATGATGGTAAATTACTTCCTTCAGAGAGGACAGGAAGGCGCTGTAGCTGGTTCAGCTGGGGAAAGAGCCCTCTTGAGAAGCACTTCCCATCACGCCAACTCCATCACATGGTCATTGTAACAGACACACATGGTGGACTGAACCCCCAGCTCTTGCAACCATATTCTGGGCACTTTCACAAGTGGCAGTGAAGAGCCCACAGTCCCCCAAAACAAGAGGAAGCCCTCAACCAAGTGTCTGAAAACACAACTAGAAACAGACAGCTAAACCACCCGAGACTGAATGCACAGCCCTTCATTTTAGCTGCCTTCAAGTTGGGTGTCCAGCCTCAAGCTGGGTGTTCAGCTTTCACCCGTCCCTGATCCCGAGCTGTCACCGAGAGTCCTCAGACATCAAGGAGAACAACGGGGCTGGACCAGGCTGGGAAGCTGGGGTGCTCCGATCCTGGCCGCTCCCAGCGACCCCAAGCTGTCTGCGCATCCTCTCCGCCTCCCCGCTGGCACTCTCCCCGCTGGCAACGGCCAGGGTGCTGGCCCTCTCACGGCTTATCGAGAATCAGCTCCTCGGCGAGTCCCTCACACACTCAAGGATTGAGCACCGACATTTCCTGCCAGCTGGGTACCAACGTCTGCCCAGAACGGCTCTGACCAGTAATGCTGGTCACAAGCGGAGTCCCCCAGGGCTCAGTTTTGGGACCGGTCTTGTTTAATGTCTTTATTGATGATCTGGATGAGGGGATAGAGTGCACCCTCAGCAAGTTTGCAGACGACACCAAGTTGGGAGGGAGTGTTGATCTGCTTGAGGGTAGGAAGGCTCTGCAGAGGCATCTGGACAGGCTGGATCGATGGGCTGAGGCCAACCGGATGAAGTTCAATAAGGCCAAGTGCCGGGTTCTACACTTCGGCCACAACAACCCCAGGCAACGCTACAGGCTTGGGGATGAGTGGCTGGAAAGCTCCCCCGCAGAAAAGGACCTGGGGGTGTTGATCGACACCCGGCTGAATAGGAGCCAGCAGTGTGCCCAGGTGGCCAAGAAGGCCAACGGCATCCTGGCTTGTATCAGAAATGGTGTGGCCAGCAGGAGCAGGGAGGTGATCATGCCTCTGTACTCGGCTCTGGTGAGGCCGCACCTCGAATACTGTGTTCAGTTTTGGGCCCCTCACTACAAGAAAGACATCGACGTGCTGGAGCGTGTCCAGAGAAGGGCGACGAAGCTGGTGAGGGGTCTGGAACACAAGTCTTATGAGGAGCGGCTGAGGGAGCGGGGGTTGTTTAGCCTGGAGAAGAGGAGGCTGAGGGGAGACCTTATCGCTCTCTACAACTACCTGAAAGGGGGTTGCAGAGAGGTGGGTGCTGGTCTCTTCTCCCAAGTGACTAGTGACAGGACTAGAGGAAATGGCCTCAAGTTGCGCCAGGGGAGGTTCAGGCTAGATATTAGGAAAAAGTTCTTTACTGAGAGAGTAGTGAAACCTTGGAATAGGCTGCCCAGGGAGGTGGTAGAGTCACCCTCCCTGGAGGTATTCCATGCTATAACTGGGGCAGCAGCTGTCCCTGGGACTCAGCTGGAACCATAATGGGCAGCAGAGGCTCTGGAAAATCTCTGCAGCTTGCCAGCGCATGCAAGGCATGAAATTGAGTGTCACCGCAGTGAGGCTCCGATCGATCCCTTCCTGCTGTGTAGGCTACCGCTTGTCCATGCATGCCTCTAAAACCTCAGATTCCCAAGTCTTCTGCTTAAGAGTGATATATATACCCACCACGTGCTGCTTTGTCCAATTCCTTCAGGACTTCCTTTAGCAATCCTGATGACTGCTCGGAAGAGTTTCCTATTCCGGCTCTATCCTTTGCTCTTTGAGGACCTTAACGGAACATATGAAGTTAAATTTCTCACAAATCAAATACTGAAAATGAGTGCCTAGTCTGTAAAGTCAGCCAAGACTGCCTACTCACCCCTGGGCTGCCAGGTAACCTCCAGCGCAGGATCGAGCTGAGAAGTTGGAAAAGCCCTCTCTGTACTCACATCTGCAAGCAAACACAGACGAGAAGATTCCATCATACCTTGTGATATACACCGTCATAGCTGAACAGCACGGCATATGAGGGGATCACGTAATGACATGGCACACACGAGGCAGGTGTATATTGTCCCAGCTGCAAGAGATGCCTCGCTCACATTTGGGCTTTGAGCTGGCAGCTCTCAAAGGAAGTAAAAAGCCATGACGTACCCAGGCGATCTCCCAGCGTGACAGCCCTGGAACCCAGCCGCGAGGCTGGATATCCGTCGCCTGCAGGCACATCTGTAAACCAACAGAACAGAGAAGCTCCCCTGAAATACTACAATATACTTCTTCAGATCTGAAAGGCAGCGAATGCAGTTCAAACACAGAATTGCTCCATGGCACTCGTCTCTCCCTTCCACTCAGGAGCATCGTGCAGCCAGTTACTGGGTGCCTGGACCATGTCGGTCTAAAGCAAACCATGCACGGAGCTGTTGGGAGAAAGCACTCCCTGGAGCTCACACCAGCTCTAAACTCAACCCCAACAAGCCTGCTGGCTTTGCAGCCGGCACTGGAAGCACCGCAGGGTCGGAGAGGCTGGGAAAGAACGCTTTGCAAAGCAGAGCGCCCCGGGGCACATCATTGAGCCCGACCCTTTGCCTCTCTGCTCTTCTGCATGTCTGAGCACCAGCCAAGAAAAGATGAAGTTGAATTTCATATGAAGAGAATATTAAAGCCTGCATGCTCATTCGTTCAAGCGACATACCTGTGGGATCGCCCTCAGTCTCCCAGACGAGATCTGGCTGAGGAGTCGGGTGGCCGTCACCTACTGGCAGAGCTGTAACCAAGCACGTTTCCATTAGGTGTTGTGATCTACTTCTTTCTCAGTGACCTGCAGTGACTGGAGGGGGGTCAGGTAACGACGGGGGACCCAGACGTGGGTGGAGATTTCCAAAGCTGCAGAGGGGCCTGGGTGACCTGTTGGCTGGCACCCGGAAGCTCTCAACACACTGTTTCCAGGCCATGTGCAACACCCCTCAAGGACCAGCTGGACAAACATACGTCCCCTCGGGGATTTCTTACTGGGAGGTCTCTACAGTGCACAAAGGAAGCCCACATGAAAGCACTGGAGGAAATAAACGATCATTCACACGTCTCGTGGAGAAGAGCCCACTGGCCAGTGAAAGTCTGCACCAGTGCTGCCCCATCTGTTCCCCGGGCTGCAGGCCGGGGCTGTGTGTCCCATGGGGACCTCGGTTTGCCCAAGGAGAGCACTGCAGGGCAACAGCAGGAATGCTCCCGTTGTCCTGAGCAGACATCTCCCGAGGACAGATGTCCCCGAGGCTGAAAGGCAGGACCCAGCCTAGGAGCGGCAGAGCCAGGCCCTGGGCATGGCTGTGCCTGTGAAAGGCTTCCCAGGTCAGGGCGACACAGGGCCATCTGTAGGGACGGTTTCTCACCTCGTGGTGTTGCTCCTGGCCCCACCGTTCACCTGGAAAATGCCCCCGCAGAGGCTGCAGCCCCCTGCACCTCCCTGTGGGGCATCTGTTTCCCACTGCCTGCGGAGCTGGACACAGCTCACCTGGCCCATTCCAGCCCCGCTGCTCTCCCGGCCCTGCCCCACCACAAGCCCAGCCCCACTGTCTACCCCGAGGAGTGGTGAGTGCTGCACCATGCTGCCAGGGCTGGGTGCTGGCCCTCGCCTGCCCGCCTACCTAATCCCCGCGCTCGCCACGGAGCAGCCCCAACGTCCCAGGCTCGCAGGGCCACCAGGAGGAGGATAAAGAGGTGGGGGGGGGCCATGGACCCCCGCGCCTGCATCATGTTACTGCCGCTGCTGCTACTGCCGCTGCTGCTGCTGCCACTGCCGCTGCTGGCACTGCTGGAGCGGTGCCCGCGGCCCGGCAGTGCACATCACAGCGTGGCCCAGCGGGGCTCTGTGACCTCACAGCCCGGCCTCCCCACTGCGGTCATGCCACTGGGGCACTGCCCCTCCCCCAAGCACCGCCCCCAGCATGCCCCGCCCCCACATGTCACCGCAGGAGGGCGGGGCTCCCGGAGGGGCAGGAGACTGAGACTGCCCCATCCTGCCCCCCTGGCGGGGCCTCGTGCAGCCGAGGCCTTCCACCTCATGGACCTCTCTGGGCGTTGCGGCCAGATCTCCGGTGCTCTGGGGCAGCTGGCATGTCCGGGAGCAGCCCTGTCCAACGCCCGTTCCGTGTTTCCTGATGGCACTAGCCTCACCACCCCAGAGACAACAGTCCTCCTCAGATAGCCGTTCTTGGCTTCTTTTAAAACACATGCTCTGCACTAACAGTTTAGCTGTTGATACCATATGCAGTAGTGGGCACCAGGGGAAGAGCCTGCAGACACGCAGTGACTTATGACACTGGATGACAGAAAGATAGCAATTACCTGGCACGCCTGTTGATTGAATTGCCCCTGTTGTTTCATTGGAGACTGGCACTGTGAAACCCCCTCCTTCCTGAAGTGCTGCCTTCTCCACAGTCTCACCATCCGTCTCTTTAGAAAGAAGGTGGGTCAGCTTAATTAGAAGTGGCCGTTCCTCATCGGAAACACGGTACCTTCAGGAGGCAATACTTCTCCAAATACATTAGAGAAACAAAGCCTGGGCATTTGGGGGATGCACCTAGTCACTAGTCCGAACAACGTGTCATTCATGGAGAAAAGCGTAAGCGCTAGACCCTTTCCAGTTTACCAGTAGACAGCAAATCCTGACCTGCTGAGAGACTAGGAGATTGCATGGCACCTTCTTGTTCACATTCCATTTGGTACATTTTTGGCAAACTGCAAGATGATGGTAAATTACTTCCTTCAGAGAGGACAGGAAGGCGCTGTAGCTGGTTCAGCTGGGGAAAGAGCCCTCTTGAGAAGCACTTCCCATCGTGCCAACTCCATCACGTGGTCATTGTAACAGACACACATGGTGGACTGAACCCCCAGCTCTTGCAACCATATTCTGGGCACTTTCACAAGTGGCAGTGAAGAGCCCACAGTCCCCCAAAACAAGAGGAAGCCCTCAACCAAGTGTCTGAAAACACAACTAGAAACAGACAGCTAAAACACCCGAGACTGAATGCACAGCCCTTCATTTTAGCTGCTTTCAAGTTGGGTGTCCAGCCTCAAGCTGGGTGTTCAGCTTTCACCCGTCCCTGATCCCGAGCTGTCACCGAGAGTCCTCAGACATCAAGGAGAACAACGGGGCTGGACCAGGCTGTGAAGCTGGGGTGCTCCGATCCTGACTGGGGGATGCCTGCAGCCCAGGCAAAGTTGGCCGCTCCCAGCGACCCCAAGCTGTCTGCGCATCCTCTCCGCCTCCCCGCTGGCAGTCTCCCCACTGGCAATGGCCAGGGTGCTGGCCCTCTCACGGCTTATCAGGAATGAACTCCTTGGCAAGTCCCTCATGCACTCAAGGAGTGAGCATCGCCAGTTCCTGCTAGCTGGGTACCAACGTCTGCCCAGAACGGCTCTGACCAGTAACGCTGTAACTGGGGCAGCAGCTGTCCCTGGGACTCAGCTGGAACCATAACGGACAGCAGAGACTCGAAAATCTCTGCAGCTCGCCGGCGCCTGCAAGGCATGAAATTGAGCGTCACCGCAGTGAGGCTCCGATCGATCCCTTCCTGCTGTGTAGGCTACCGCTTGCCCATGCATGCCTCTAAAACCTCAGTTTCAAAATCTTCTGGTAAGAGTGATATACACCCACTCCTTCAGGAGTTCCTTTAGCAATCCTGATGACCGCTCAGAAGAGTTTCCTATTTCAGCTTTATCATTTGCTTTTTGAGGACCTTAACGGAACATATGAAGTTAAATTTCTCACAAATCAAATACTGAAAATGAGTGCCTAGTCTGTAAAGTCAGCCAAGACTGCCTACTCACCCCTGGGCTGCCAGGTGAGCTCCAGCGCAGGATCCATCCAAGAAGTCGGAAAAGCCCTCCTTGTACTCACATCTGCAGCCAAACACAGACGAGAAGTTTCCATCGTACCTTTTGATATACACCGTCATAGCTGAACAGCACAGCATATGAGGGGATCACGTAAAGATACGGTGCACACGAGGCAGGTGTATATTGTCCCAGCTGCAAGAGATGCCTTGCTCACATTTGGGCTTTGAGCTGGCAGCTCTCAAAGGAAGTAAAAAGCCATGACGTACCCAGGCGATCTCCCAGCGTGACAGCCCTGGAACCCAGCCGCGAGGCTGGATATCCGTTGCCTGCAGGCACGTCTGTAAACCAACAGAACAGAGAAGCTCCCCTGAAATACTTCAATATGCTTCTTCAGATCTGAATGGCAGTGAATGCAGTTCAAACATGGAATTGCTCCATGGCACTCGTCTCTCCCTTCCACTCAGGAGCATCGTGCAGCCAGTTACTGGGTGCCTGGACCATGTCGGTCTAAAGCAAACCATGCACGGAGCTGTTGGGAGAAAGCACTCCCTGGAGCTCACACCAGCTCTAAACTCAACCCCAACAAGCCTGCTGGCTTTGCAGCCGGCACTGGAAGCACCGCAGGGTCGGAGAGGCTGGGAAAGAACGCTTTGCAAAGCAGAGCGCCCCGGGGCACATCATTGAGCCCGACCCTTTGCCTCTCTGTTCTTCTGCATGTCTGAGCACCAGCCAAGAAAAGATGAAGTTGAATTTCATATGAAGAGAATATTAAAGCCTACATGCTCATTCGTTCAAGCGACATACCTGTGGGATCGCCCTCAGTCTCCCAGACGAGATCTGGCTGAGGAGTCGGGTGGCCGTCACCTACTGGCAGAGCTGTAACCAAGCACGTTTCCATTAGGTGTTGTGATCTACTTCTTTCTCAGTGACCTGCAGTGACTGGAGGGGGGTCAGGTAACGACGGGGGACCCAGACGTGGGTGGAGATTTCCAAAGCTGCAGAGGGGCCTGGGTGACCTGTTGGCTGGCACCCGGAAGCTCTCAACACACTGTTTCCAGGCCATGTGCAACACCCCTCAAGGACCAGCTGGACAAACGTACGTCCCCTCGGGGATTTCTTACTGGGAGGTCTCTACAGTGCACAAAGGAAGCCCACATGAAAGCACTGGAGGAAATAAACGATCATTCACACGTCTCGTGGAGAAGAGCCCACTGGCCAGTGAGAGTCTGCACCAGTGCTGCCCCATCTGTTCCCCGGGCTGCAGGCCGGGGCTGTGTGTCCCATGGGGACCTCGGTTTGCCCAAGGAGAGCACTGCAGGGCAACAGCAGGAATGCTCCCGTTGTCCTGAGCAGACATCTCCCGAGGACAGATGTCCCCGAGGCTGAAAGGCAGGACCCAGCCTAGGAGCGGCAGAGCCAGGCCCTGGGCATGGCTGTGCCTGTGAAAGGCTTCCCAGGTCAGGGCGACACAGGGCCATCTGTAGGGACGGTTTCTCACCTCGTGGTGTTGCTCCTGCCCCCACCGTTCACCTGGAAAATGCCCCCACAGAGGCTGCAGCCCCCTGCACCTCCCTGTGGGGCATCTGTTTCCCACTGCCTGCGGAGCTGGACACAGCTCACCTGGCCCATTCCAGCCCCGCTGCTCTCCTGGCCCTGCCCCACCACGAGCCCAGCCCTGCCGTCACCCCGAGGAGTGGTGAGTGCTGCACCATGCTGCCAGGGCTGGGTGCTGGCCATCGCCTGTCCGCCTACCTAATCCCCGCGCTCGCCACGGAGCAGCCCCAACGTCCCAGGCTCGCAGGGCCACCAGGAGGAGGATAAAGAGGTGGGGGGGGGCCATGGACCCCCGCGCCTGCATCATGTTGCTGCCGCTGCTGCTACTGCCGCTGCTGCTGCTGCCACTGCCGCTGCTGGCACTGCTGGAGTGGTGCCCGCGGCCCGGCAGTGCACATCACAGCGTGGCCCAGCGGGGCTCTGTGACCTCACAGCCCGGCCTCCCCACTGCGGTCATGCCACTGGGGCACTGCCCCTCCCCCAAGCACCGCCCCCAGCATGCCCCGCCCCCACATGTCACCGCAGGAGGGCGGGGCTCCCGGAGGGGCGGTAGACTGAGACTGCCCCATCCTGCCCCCCCTGGCGGGGCCCCATGCAGCCGAGGCCCCCCGCCTTATGGAATTCTCTGGGTGTTGCGGCCGGATCTCCGCAGTGCTGGGGCAGCTGGCATGTCCTGGAGCAGCCCTGTCCAATGCCCGTTCTGTGTTTCCTCCTGTGAAATTGATCGTCACCACAGTGAGGGTCCGATCGATCCCTTCCTGCTGTGTAGGCTACCGCTTGTCCATGCATGCCTCTAAAACCTCAGATTCCCAAGTCTTCTAGTTAAGAGTGATATATACCCACCACGTGCCGCTTTGTCCAATTCCTTCAGGAGTTCCTTTAGCAGTCCTGATGACTGCTCGGAAGAGTTTCCTATTCCGGCTTTATCCTTTGCTCTTTGAGGACCTTAACGGAAAGTATGAAGTTAAATTTCTCACAAATAAAATACTGAAAACAAGTGCCTAGTCTGTAAAGTCAGTCAAGACTGTCTACTCACCCCTGGGCTGCCAGGTGACCACCAGCGCAGGATCCAGCTGAGAAGTTGGAAAAGCCTTCCCTGTACTCACATTTGCAACCAAACACCGACCATCCCTGCAGCTCGCCAGCGCCTGACACACACAATGCAGGTGTATATTGCCCCAGCTGCAAGAGATGCCTCGCTCACATTTGGGCTTTGAGCTGGCAGCTCTCAAAGGAAGTAAAAAGCCATGATGTACCCAGGCGATCTCCCAGCGTGACAGCCCTGGAACCCAGCCGCGAGGCTGGATATCCGTCGCCTCCAGGCACGTCTGTAAACTAACAGAACAGAGAAGCTCCCCTGAAATACTTACAGGAGTCATTCCACATCATGACCATTGCTCCTCTTTGGAACAGAGGGGAAAGCTCTGGATGACAATGGATGTCAGGACGCGCTCCAGAAAGAGAAGATCAGTGCAAGAAGTTCCCCGTCACCTAATTGCAAAGAAATAATTCTAGCTCAATGAAATGGGTACTGAAAACGAAACACACCGAACCGAGTTGCAGTCTGACGGCTTTGCCATCACTGTCGCAGGGCCCCAGTTCACAGCAATTGCGAAGGCCCTTTTGAAAGACTCAGATGCCTGTCACCTCCTCTGAAGAGGACCTGCTGCTTACCCGTTGCCAGCGTTAGCAGCAGAGCCCTCTGCCTCTCCAGCCCACACTTTCCCACCTTGTAGGCAGGAGTTACCAGCTTTCAGCTGCTGCTTCAACGGCTCTCTTGACCATTCTCCTTTTCTGTCTTGCTTCCTACTGTATCAGTCAGGGTGGGCTTCCTGTCATTCAAGACTGAGCCGAACTTCTCAGTAGGAGGATTACACTGCTGCCCCATTGCTTGCCTATTTTAGAATACGGAAAAGAGATGATAATTATCAAACAGTAACTCTACCCGTAGCCCATACCTATGTAGTCTATAGCCTATGGCTCTGAAGGGATAGACCAGCCTATACTTATATCCTGTATCTACTCTCCGATCTGTGTGGGAAGTCAAATAAAAATTACCTTTACTAGAGCATGGAACTTGGGGGGAGTGGAGAAGAAAGAAAAGGTGGGAAAAAAGAGAAGCGTAAGCACACAATTAAAAAAGAAAGGAGCTGAGTTATCCCGAAGGCCAACTCAGCCCAACTCGCTTTCACTGGCAAAACGCTGTGAAGCTTGGAGGAAAAAAAGCTGACAGGTGCTGGGAGGCACCCAATTATCTGAGTTCAGATGTGAAAGAGCAGGACAACCTTGACGTGACTCCTTTTCACTGTCCCCCGACCTGTGTGCATGCTATGACTTCTTCGTTTCCCTGAAGTCCTCTCCGACTAACAGGGAAGTGTCATCTGTCCAGGCCACGTGCCACGAGGAGAAACAGTTCTGACCATGAAGGGGCAGCAAACAACTGCATCTGCAGAAGCAAAGGGGCAGCCGTACCTCAGCTTCGGAGATGCCCAAAGCTGCCCCGAGCCCCAGGAGCCCCTGGCACCCCAGCGTTTGCTTGGCCCTGAAGCCCTGCGGGGCCTGCCAGTGCTGGGGAGCCCTGGGGACAGACAAGAAGGACAGCGGTCAGCCTGTGTAGGGAGAGTAACGGGACTCCGTCCTTTTTTCTGGCCAGAGGAGGATGCCCTGGGCCACGCCAGGACAGGGCCTGGTGGCAGAGCTGAAGGAGGAGGTGGAGAGGCTGAGGAGTATCAGGGAGTGTGAGAGGGAGATAGACTGGTGGAGCCACGCCCTACCGTCCCTGAGGCAAAGGCAGCAGAGGGAGGCTCCACGAGAAGCAGAGGACCCCTTACCCTCTTGCCACCGGGCAGAAGGAGGGGACCTAGGAGGCGAAGGGGAATGGAAAAAGGTCCCTGCTCGGAGCCGCAGGCGAATCCCCTCCCGGCCTCCCTCACCCTCACCTTCTCAGCTGCCCCTACATAACAGATATGGGGCTCTGGAACTTGAGGGCCAGGCTAACGAGGACATGGACGAAAGTCCATCTGCGGGGCTGCCTAGGGCGAGACAGCCTGCCCCACGCATCACAACCACCTCTACCAAGGCAAAAAGGAGGGTGGTTGTTGTAGGTGATTCCCTCCTGAGGGGAACGGAGGGCCCAATATGCCGGCCTGACCCGACCCACAGGGAAGTCTGCTGCCTCCCTGGGGCCCGGGTGAGAGAGGTCACGAGGAAACTCCCCAGTCTGGTACGGCCCACCGATTACTACCCGCTGGTAGTTTTGCAGGTTGGCAGCGAGGAGATAGAGCAAAGAAGCGTGAAAGGGATGAAGAAGGACTTTAAGGCGCTGGGGAGACTGATTAACGGATCGGGTGCGCAGGTGGTGTTTTCTGCAATCCCTTCAGTGGTGGGGAGGAACACCGAAAGGAATAAGAAAGCAAACATGGTCAACGCGTGGCTCAGAGACTGGTGCCACCAGAGGAATTTTGGATTCTTTGACCATGGGGTGGTCTCCGTGGCACCGGGCCTGCTGAGTGCAAACGGTGTTCAGCTGTCCCCAAGGGGGAAAAGAATCCTTGCCCGTAAGTTGGCAAACCTCATCAGGAGGGCTTTAAACTAGACTCGAAGGGGGAAGGGGATGAAGCCAGGCTACCCAGAGGTGAGCCTAGGGGTGACATGCCATTGTCGGGGGCAAGACTGATAGCCCAGCTCAAGTGCATCTACTCCAATGCACGCAGCATGGGCGGCAAACAGGAGGAGCTGGAAGCCATCGTGCGGCGGGGCAGCTATGACGTGGTCGCCATCACAGAAACATGGTGGGACGACTCGCATGGCTGGAGTGCTGCGATGGAGGGCTATAAGCTCTTCAGGAGGGATAGGCAAGGAAGGAGAGGCGGTGGGGTGGCTCTGTACGTCAAGGAGTGCTTTGATTGTATAGAGCTGGATGATTGTCACGACGGGGTTGAATGCTTATGGGCAAGGATGAGGGGGAAGGCCAACAAGCCGGATATCCTGCTGGGGGTCTGTTATAGACCACCCGACCAGGGCGTAGAAGCTGATGAAGCGTTCTTCAAGCGACTGGCAGAAGTCTCGCAGTCGCAAGCCCTTGCTCTTGTGGGGGACTTCAACTTACCGGATGTCTGCTGGAAGTACAACACAGCTAAGAGGAAACAGTCCCGGAGGTTCCTTGAGTGTGTGGAAGATAACTTCCTGACGCAGCTGGTAAGCGAGCCTACAAGGGAAGGTGCCCTGCTTGACCTGCTGTTTACGAACAGAGAGGGTCTGGTGGGAGAAGTGAAGGTCGGAGGCCGTCTTGGGCTTAGCGACCATGAAATGATAGAGTTTTCAATTTTTAGCCAAGTAAGGAGGCGGGTGAGCAATACCGCTACCGTGGACTTCCGGAGGGCAGACTTTGCCCTGTTCAGGACACTGGTCGGGAGGGTCCCTTGGGAGACGGTCCTGAAGGGCAAAGGGGCCCAGGAAGGCTGGACCTTCTTCAAGAAGGAAATCTTGAAGGCGCAGGAGCAGGCAGTGCCCATGTGCCGTAAGAAGAGCCGGCGGGGAAGACGGCCGGCCTGGCTGAACAAGGAGCTTATGCTGAGGCTCGGGGAAAAAAAGAGAACTTACCACCTCTGGAAAAAGGGGCAGGCAAGTGAAGAAGAATACAAGGACCTCGTTAGGTCATGCAGGGAGGGAATTAGGAAGGCAAAAGCCCAGCTAGAGCTCAACCTGGCCACGGTCGTGAGGGACAACAAAAAAAGCTTCTATAAATACATTAACAACAAAAAGAGAGCCAAGGAGGATCTCCATCCTCTACTGGATGCGGCGGGGAACATTGTCACGAAGGATGAGGAAAAGGCTGAGGTACTTAATGCCTTCTTTGCCTCAGTCTTTAACAGCCACACCAGGTATCCTCAGGGTATCCGTCTCCCTGAGCTGGGTGACAGGGATGGAGAGCAAAATAGGCTCCCCCTGATCCAGGAGGAAGCAGTTAACGACCTGCTATGCCACCTGGACACTCATAAGTCTATGGGGCCTGATGGCATCCACCCAAGGGTGCTGAGGGAGCTGGCGGAGGAGCTTGCCAAGCCGCTCTCCATCATTTATCAACAGTCCTGGTCAACGGGGGAGGTCCCGGATGACTGGAGGCTTGCCAACGTGACGCCCATCTACAAGAAGGGTCGGAAGGAGGATCCGGGGAACTACAGGCCTGTCAGCCTGACCTCGGTGCCGGGGAAGGTTATGGAGAGGCTCATCTTGAGGGCGCTCACGGGACACGTGCAGGATAACCAAGGGATCAGGCCCAGCCAGCACGGGTTCATGAAAGGCAGGTCCTGCTTGACCAACCTGATCTCCTTCTATGACCAGGTGACCCGCCTAGTGGATGAGGGGAAGGCTGTTGATGTTGTCTACCTGGACTTCAGCAAAGCCTTTGACACTGTTCCCCACAGTATTCTCCTGGAGAAGCTGGCGGCCCGTGGTTTAGACAGGTACACTCTTCGCTGGGTAAAAAACTGGCTGGATGGCCGAGCCCAGAGAGTTGTAGTGAATGGGGTGAAATCCAGCTGGCGGCCGGTCACAAGCGGAGTCCCCCAGGGCTCAGTTTTGGGACCGGTCTTGTTTAATGTCTTTATTGATGATCTGGATGAGGGGATAGAGTGCACCCTCAGCAAGTTTGCAGACGACACCAAGTTGGGAGGGAGTGTTGATCTGCTTGAGGGTAGGAAGGCTCTGCAGAGGGATCTGGACAGGCTGGATCGATGGGCTGAGGCCAACCGGATGAAGTTCAGTAAGGCCAAGTGCCGGGTTCTACACTTTGGCCACAACAACCCCAGGCAACGCTACAGGCTTGGGGACGAGTGGCTGGAAAGCTCCCCCGCAGAAAAGGACCTGGGGGTGTTGATCGACACCCGGCTGAATATGAGCCAGCAGTGTGCCCAGGTGGCCAAGAAGGCCAACGGCATCCTGGCTTGTATCAGAAACGGTGTGGCCAGCAGGAGCAGGGAGGTGATCATGCCTCTGTACTCGGCTCTGGTAAGGCCGCACCTCGAATACTGTGTTCAGTTTTGGACCCCTCACTACAAGAAAGACATTGAGGTGCTGGAGCGTGTCCAGAGAAGGGCGACGAAGCTGGTGAGGGGTCTGGAACACAAGTCTTATGAGGAGCGGCTGAGGGAGCTGGGGTTGTTTAGCCTGGAGAAGAGGAGGCTGAGGGGAGACCTTATCGCTCTCTACAACTACCTGAAAGGGGGTTGCAGAGAGGTGGGTGTTGGTCTCTTCTCCCAAGTGACTAGTGACAGGACTAGAGGAAATGGCCTCAAGTTGCGCCAGGGGAGGTTCAGGCTAGATATTAGGAAAAAGTTCTTTACTGAGAGAGTAGTGAAACATTGGAATAGGCTGCCCAGGGAGGTGGTAGAGTCACCCTCCCTGGAGATATTCAAGGAGCGTGTGGATGTAGCATTGTGGGATGTAGCTTGATGGACATGGTGCTGTGTGGTGTTGGGTAGGTTGTGGCTTGTTGTTGTTGTGTGGTGGGTTTTTGGGTTTTTTTTGTGGTTTTTGTTTTTTTTTGTTTTTTTTTTTCCCCAGGTTGGACTTGATGATCTTACAGGTCTTTTCCAACCCTAGTGATTCTGTGATTCTGTGATTCTCCTCAGCCCCGGGGGAAGGCGAGGCCTGAGGAAGGCCCTGGGGGCTGGGCTCAGCATGGGCGGTGTGACCGAGGGCAGAGCCCTGCCTCCTGCCAGGTGCCGGCCTGGCCGACACCAGCAGCTCCCACCACACAGCTCCTCCTGCCCAGGGCTGTGGCTGGCAGCACAGACAGATCCACATTTTGGGAAAGACTTGCTGTTCCAGAGCAAACCCACGGCAGCTCCTCTCCTGCCCCCTCTCCTCCCCTCCTGTCATGTCCCCTCCCCTCACCCCCCTTCCCTTCCCTCTCTCCCTGAGCAGGCCCAGACCCCATGAGTGAACTGAGGGACGGCAGAGCTTTGCACACACCTTGCGCTGCTGAGGGAACAGCTCCAGGGGCAATGGCCCTTCTTGAAGGCCGTCTCTCCGCAGGTCCAGTGTCCCGGCTGGCTGAGGAACGAGCTGCCGTCAGGGGGTGAGTTGCCGCGACTGGCGGAGCGGGTTGGGTGAGCGCAGCAGGATGAGGCCTGTGCCCTGACAGGGCCCTTTCCTGGACAGCCTGTCTGCTCCAGGAGAGGGCCTGGACAGGAGCTGCTGGCGTTTGACTTTATTCCTCTGAAGATGCCTGAATTAAAGCCCAAAAAAGCTACAGGATAATCACAGGCAGCTCCTCCTGCCCATGGCCATGGCTGCCCGAAATCAGCCCCCCATGATCAGGATCCACCCCGGGGTCTGTGGCAGTGCGGGAGGGCAGCGGGCGCGGGGCAGCTCTGGGAGGAGAGGCCTGGGCTGCCCCTGCCCGCCCAGCCGGTGCCAGCTGGCTCCAGCCTGCCCAGCAACAGTAGTGCCATTGGCCACAGCTGAGCCAATCAGTGCAGCAGGAGGTGGCCTGTCAGTCACAGCTGGCCTGGGGCGGTGCTGGAGGGGGCAGAGGCCGAGTGGCCTGAGGAGAAACTGGTGAGGTGCAGGTGGGGCCCGGGCCCAGGCCTGGGCCCAGGGGTGCTGCAGGCACAGGAGCAGTGTGAGTGAGCCTTCTGAAACGTTTCCTGGGTTATTCACTAGATATGTGCATAGAGAGGCAAATTAGGCCGTGAACTGACTTTCCAATTAAGGGTTTCCTCTTGCCATAGAACATGCTTCCATTTTCTCATGGGTAAGAGACTGAAAGGCAGAAGCTGAAGCAGCATGTGCCTCTTGTGAAAATAGGTAGCCACAGATGGTTGTATTGAGTTGATCCTTAGTTGCTTCCTGTGTAGGAAACGGGCACATTAATTTAATCTTGTGTGTCTCGGCAGGGCCTTGATACTGCTACTGTGTAGGCACCAAGTATGTGGCTGTCCAGTTCTCTGCATGTTTGTGGCTGATCTTTCTTGTTTCTTGGCTTATGCAGGTGCTTATGATGTCATATGTGCCTGAGTAGGTAATTGGGCAGGAGTATGCCCCTGGCTTCTGCAGCTGCTTGTGATGTAAGTGATAGCTGATGAGGTGGTAGGACAGAAGCATGCCCCTGACTTCTTCAGGTTCCTGGAGGGCCACTGTTGACTGAGGAGACAATAGGCGTGGAGCACGACCCCGGCACGTGCTGCTACTTGCGATACCATAGGTGGCACCCAAGCAGGTGATAGGGCAGGAGTATGCACCTGGCTTGTGTAGGTGCTTGTGATGTCATAGGTGCATAGGGCAGGAGCAGGATGTGTCTTGTAGAGCTGCTTGTGTTGTCACTGATGGCTAAGTAGCTGTCTGGGTATAAATAGACACCTGGCTGGTGCAGGTGCTTGTGATGTCAATGGAGGCTGTGCAGCTCTTGGGGTAGGAGCATGCACCTGGCTTCTGCAGGTGCTTGTGATATCATAGGTGGCTAAATAAGTCATAGAGCAGGAGCAGGCACCTGGCTTGTACAGATGCCTGTGAGGTCAATGGTGGCTGAGTAGCTGACAGGGCAGGAGCAGGACCTGGCTTCTACAGCTGCTTGTGATGTCACTGGTGTCTAAGTAGCTGTTTGGGTATGACTGAAGAGCTGGCTTTTGCAGGTGATTGGTCACTTTCTTCTTCATTCTGCTTGCATCTGCCAGTTTCAGCTAGTTCTGTAGCTGCAACATTTCTCCCCCAGTCAGCTCTCGGTATCCTCGTCCTCTGCATTGCCTTTAACCTCTCTCTGCCTTGCTCCTCTGCCCTCTGTGCCTGCAGGCAGTGCCCTGAGCCCTGCTGTGCTTTGCAGAGGGGCTGCTCGTGGGCAGAGGTGTCTCTGTGCAGCGCTGCCCACTTGCCAGGAGCTCCCTCTGTCCCAGGAGTCCGGCCCAGCTCAGCAGCAAAGGACCAGCGCAAGGTGTCACTCTCTTTGCCCTCTGGGCTCCCTCCAGGTGTCCCTGGGTCACCAGGGGAACCTGCTGTGAAACAGGCTGAAGCAATCAAAAAGAGGTACGGGAACAGGGCCCTGCTGTCCAGGTGGGGCCCTGCTCTCCCGGTGGGGCCCTGCCCCACGCTGGGTGACCACAGCCTGGTTAAAACACACGCCCCACAGGGCTGCTCTGAAGAGCTTCCTCCTTTCCCAGGTGCAGAGGGGCATCCTGAGAAGCTGCTGCAGAGGTGGGTGAAGTTTTCCCTCGCTGTGCTGCCAAACCGGGGGCCAGGCAGCAGGCAGCAAGACACAGGGAAGAAGCCTTCTGCCAGGCGAGACCCTTGTGGGAAGGGGTGAAAGGGACCTTTGCGCCCATGTAGGCAAGACATCTCCTTTGGACGCTCCGGCTGTAGGGACTCAGGAAGGTCCCCGACGCATGCCCCACATTTTTTATGAGCTTGTTTGCCCCATCGTGGGCCCCTTAGTGGGGAAGGCAGAGGATGTTGGTGCACCCTCCATCGCTTGGCATGCCCTTACACCAGACCTGAGGTGCAGTCCTTTCCCATCCATCTGACGAGGCTCAGGAAAGGCTCCAGCTTGCCATGGGAAACGGCCCCACCTGCCCCACTTCTTCTGCCAGCCTGGGGAGCTTTGATACCGGGTGAAAATGGGAGACAAAACTGCCCCGCGCTCATGCTGACTCCTCCTGTTGTTTCTTTTGCAGCGTGCTCCCCCCATGTGCAGGCAGATCCCCCAGGACGAAGGAGGCAGGCAGGCAGGGGCCAGCTCCTCCAGGCAGGCCCAGCGCTGCATTCCCATCGTCTGAAGGCTGCAAGAGAGCGCTGCGGGTACATGCCTTGCTGTGACTACCGTGCTGTTTGAGACTCAGCAAAAGCCTCTTTGTGCAGAGAGCCATCCTGAAAGGATCCCGTGGCTTGCATTCATTGGAACCTGTCTGTCACCTCCTTCAGACCTTCTTCATGAAAAGGAAGGTGCTGCACACCGTTCCCGCCTGTTATTGCCCCCTGGGTTGTCATGAAACACTTTATTCTGGCCAGGGGCTCTGGAAAACGTGCAAGTCCTTCCTAGGTCGTTGACAGTGGAGGTCTTTGGTCACTCAGCTGTGTTTGCCATGAGTTGAAGAGCCTGGCATGACTCCACGTCTCCTGATCTGTTAGGGGCAAAGCTGACCGACCGGCTGAGGCAAGGGGCAGCAAAGTGGGTCAGACCCAAAGGAAGCCCCTCCAGGAGCTGAGACTAATCCTGCTTGCTGCTGCATTTCCATCCCCTCCTGGAGGTCTGGCAGCTGTCCGCAGAGTGGGAGCAAGCGAAGACCCGTTGGCAAGAGCAGCGAGGGCAAGCAAAGGCAGAATGGGTGGCGTAGGAAGCCTGGTCTGCAGGGGAGGACCGACAGCTGCCCCAGGTACGGGCAGCAGTTGATACTGCTGAGAGCAGCAGCGACCCTCTCTGTCAGGGCAGCCAGGGTGGCAGGTCTGCAGGGGGTGGGAGCAGGACTGACACCCAGTTGCAGGGCAGGGGTTTCCCCTGGGAGAGACCCAACACCACCATGCCCACTAAACCATGCCCCTGCGAGCGCAGGCAGTGGGAGTGCCTGCAACCAGCTTTGCTGCTGAAGGGGTCTGTGCGTAGAACGGGACTGCGAACGGTAAGGGAGAAGCTAACTTGGCTTACTCTCCTTAGACCAGAAATGCCTGTCTCAACAGTGCACCTCTAGCAAATTGCTTCACTCTTCCAAGTAATTTGAGGAAAGTACCAGCTCTCCCCAGGATGCCCCGAGAGCCAGTAGGCAGCCTTGGCTCGCCAGTGGCCTCGCTGCCCCTGTCCTCCAGGTGCTTTGGCTCAGTGGGCAGCTCGTGCTGCAGGAGAGCCAGGCATTGATGTCTGTAACGCTGGCTGATGAGCAGCATTGCTGTGGAAAGCCGCCTGCCTCACAGGAGCACGGAGTGTGCGGAGCTTGAGCCTCTGGGTATGAGGCAGGTTGTGAAATTCACCATCTGTCATCGCAGCACCTCTCTTCCTCTCGACCTTTTATGAAATTATTATTAAGTGATGGGCATTGCAACCCATCCTGTGTTTTCTGATCATTTGTTTTTGTCCATCTGAGGGAAAACCCCATGCCTTTCCTCAGCTGCAAATAGCAATAGAGGTAGCATTGCAGGTGGATATACTACTGGAGATGGAGATACCACTGGAGGAGCGGATGCCACTGCAGATACCTTTGCAGATGGGTGATCCCTTCCTAATAACACTGCAGATGCAGGTGCTGTTGCAGATGGCGTTCTGCAGATGCAGATACAGCAGAGGAAGACTATTCCACTGCCGATAGATACCACTGCAGATACCTTTGCAGATGCCCTTACAGATGGAGATGTCGTTGCAGATGCAGAATCCATTTACAGATGAAGATACCATTGCAGCTTCCATTGCAGATACAAATACCATTGCAGGTGGCGCTGCAGAATGAATTAGCATTGCAGATGCCAGTGCCGATACCTTTGCAGACGCACAATCCATTGGCCATAACACTGCTGATGCAGATACCAATGCAAACAGCATTGCAGATGCAGATGCCACTGGAGCTGTAGACACCTTTGCAGATAGCACTGCTGATGTAAACACTCTTGAAAAAGCCGGTATCAGTGCAGATAAAGATACCATTGCATATTCCTTTGCAGATGCCATTGCAGCTGCACGCACCATTGCAGATGCCACTGAAGAAGTAGAGAGCACTGCAGATGCAGACACCATGGCAGATACCACTTCACTCTCAAATACCATTGCATACACCACACCACAGCAGGTAGCATTACTGATGCCATTTCCGATGCTGACGTCGCTGCAATTCAGACACCGTTACCGATGCAGATGCCATGGCAAATAGCGTTGCCAATGCAGGGACCAGAGCAGATGCAGAGTTTATTGCAGATGCTATCGCATTTCACACCCCCATGCAGACACCGTTACAGATGCAGGTATCATTGCAGACGCCGTTCCAGGGGCAAGTACGATTGCAGAGAGCATTGCAGGTGAACGCACAATTGAAGATGGAGATCCCAGCGGAGATGCAGATGCCACTGCAGATGTAGACCACATTGGAGATGCAGCTACTGTTGCAGATACTACTGCAGATGCAGGTGGCAATGCTGATTCTGATGCATATACCATTCCTGAGAATGTTGCAGATGCAGAAACCAAAGGCAATACCATTGTATATGCAGATACTGCTGCAGCTGCAGGTGCCATTTCTGATGCAGATACATCTATAGGTGCAGATTCCACTGTAGAAACCCCTGCAGAGACCATTGCTGATGTAAAGTCAGCTGCAGATACAATAGGAGAGGCAGGTGCTGTTGCAGATGCAGGTAGCACTGACGATGCAGAGGCCACTGCAGACACTCGCAGAATCACAGAATCATTAAGGTTGGAAAAGACCTGTAAGATCATCAAGTCCAACCATCATCCCAACACCACCATGCCCACTAAACCATGTCCCGCAGTGCCACGGCCACACGTTTTTTGAACACCTCCAGTGATGGTGACTCCACCACCTCCCTGGGCAGCCAGTTCCACTGCTTGACCACTGTCTCAGTAAAGAAATTTTTCCTCATATCCAGTCTAAACCTCCCCTGGTGCAAGTTGAGGCCATTTCCTCTCATTGTATCTCTAGTTACATGGGAGAAGAGACCAACGCCCACCTCACCACAACCCCCTTTCAGGTGGTTGCAGAGAGCGATAAGGTCTCCCCTCAGCCTCCTCTTCTGCAGACTAAACAATGCCAGTTCCCTCAGCCGCTCCTCATAAGACTTGTTCTCAGACCCCTCACCAGCTTCGTTGCCTCTCTCTGGCATTACAAATGCCACTGCAGATGCAGATACCTTTGCAGCGATGCAGATGCCATTGCAGATATCCTTGACGATGCCTTTCCAGGTACAGCCATCGACAGCAATACCATGAGGAAGATACCAATTCGATTGCAGGTACAATGGCAGATACAGACACAAAACACCTACCATTGCAGATTAAAGTACAGTCCCGGACACCAGTACCCACACAATTGCAGGTGCAGTCATAGATGCAGACAGAATTACACATACAATTGCAGCCACAAGATGAGCTACAGACATGAGTACACGTTCAGTTACAAATATAGATACAGATACAGACACGTACCGGTAGTGGTGGATATACCACTGAAAGTACAGGCAGTATCTGCATCTGAATTGGGTGTCTGCAATGGCATCAGCATCTTCAAGAGCAACTCCAAAGGCAACTGCATCTGAAATTGTACTTGCATCTGCAAGGCCATCTGCAGTGGTATCTGCATCTGCGATGCTATCTCCAGTGGCACCAATGCCTGTATCTTCAAAGCAATCGTCAATGGCACCTCCTACTGCAATGGTGTCTGCAAAGGTACCTACACCTGCAATGGCATCTGCATTTGAAGTGGTGTCTGACATGGCCTTTGCATCTGCAGTGCTGTCTGTAATGGTTTCTGCATCTGCAAGGGCACCTGCACCGGCACCTGCATCTTCAATAGCATCCCCATCTGCAACTTCATCTGAAAGTGTATTTGCATCTGCAATGGCATCTGCATCTGCAGTGGTGTCTGCATTGGAGATTGCAGGCGACATTACAGATGCACACGCAGCATTCCAGATGCAGATGCATTTGCGAATGGTGTTGCAGGTTCAAGTGCTATTGCAGGCACCATTTCAGATGAACAAACCACTGCAGATAACCCTACAGATGCCAATATCATTACAGGTGCGGACTCACATTGAATTGTTGATACAATTGCAGATACAGGCACAAAACACATACAATTGCAGGCACATACAATTAAGATACAAGTGCACATTCAGCATTTAGCATTGCAAATGCCGTTGCAGATGCAGATACCATTGCCGATGCAAATACTCTTCCAGGTGGCACTACAGAATGAGATAGCATTGCAGACACCATTGCAGATACATTATCCATGCAGATACAGTTACAGGTTGTATTGGGTTTGTGTGGCAACGTTTTGGTTTCAGGAGGGGCTACAGGGGTGGCTTCTGTGAGAAGCTGCTAGACACTTCCCCTATGCCTGATAGAGCCAATGCCAGCCGGCTCCAAGACGGACCTGCCACTGGCTAAGGCCAAGCTAATCAGCAACAGTGGTAGCGCCTCTGTGATAACGTATTTAAGAAGGGGGGGAAAAACGGGGAAACGGCAGCCGGGGAAGAGAGGAGTGAGAATATGTGAGAGAAACAACTCTGCAGACACCAAGGTCAGTGAAGAAGGAGGGGGAGGAGGTGCTCCAGGCGCCGGAGCAGATTCCCCTGCAGCCCGTGGGGAAGACCATGGTGAAGCAGGCTGTCTCCCTCCAGCCCATGGAGGACCCCATGCAGGAGCAGGTGGCTGCCCGAAGGAGGCTGTGACCCTGTGGGAAGCCCACGCTGGAGCAGGCTCCTGACAGGACCTGTGGACCCGTGGAGAGAGGAGCCCACGCTGGAGCAGGTTTGCTGGCAGGATTTGTGACCCTGTGGGGGACCCACACTGGAGCAGTCTGTTCCTGAGGGACTGCACCCCGTGGAAAGGACCCATGCTGGAGCAGTTCGTGAAGAACTGTGTGCTGGTTTTGGCTGGGATGGGGTTAACTTTCTTCATAGCAGCTAGTCTGGGGCTGTGTTTTGGATTGTATGGGGCTGTGTTTTGGATTTGGGCTGGAAACAATGTTGATAAAGCAGGAATGTTTTAGTTACTGCTGAGCAGGGCTCACACAGCACCAAGGCCTTTTCGGCTCCTCACCCCACCCCACCAGTGAGTGGGCTGGGGGTGCACGGGAAGTTGGGAGGGAACACAGCCGGGACAGCTGACCCCAACTGACCAAAGGGATATTCCATACCATATGACATCATGCTCAGTATATAAAGCCGGGGGAGGAAGAAGGAAGGTGGGGACATTCGGAGTAATGGCGTTTGTCTTCCCGAGCAACCGCTACGCGTGATAGAGCCCTGCTTCCCTGCAGATAGCTGAACACCTGCCTGCCGACGGGAAGTGGTGAATGAATTCCTTCTTTTGCTTTGCTTCTCCGCGCGGTGTTTCTTGCTCTACTTATTAAACTGTTTTTATCTCAGCCCACGAGTTTTCTCACTTTTACTCTTCTGGTTCTCTCCCCCACCCCACCTGGGGGGAGTGAGTGAGCAGCTGTGTGGTGATTAGTCCGGCTGGGCTTAAACCACGACAACTGTCTCCCGTGGGAGGGACCCCACGCTGGAGCAGGGGAAGAGTGTGAGGAGGAAGGAGCGGCAGAAATGACGTGTGATGAACTGACCACAACCCCCATTCCCTGTCCCCCTGCGCCGCTCGGGGGGAAGAGGTAGGGAACATCGGGAGTGAAGTTGAGCCCGGGAAAAAGGGAGGGGTGAGGAGAAGGTGTTTTTAAGATTTGGGTTTATTTCTGATTATTCTACTCTGATTTTGATTGCTGATAAATTAAACTAATTTCCCCAAGTCAAGTCTGTTTTGCCCATGATGGTAATTGGTGAGTGATCTCCCTATGTCCTTGTCTCGACCTACGAGCCTTTCGTCATATTTTCTCTCTCCTGTTCCAGCTGAGGAAGGGGAGTGAGTGAGCGGCTGTGTGGTGATTAGTTGCCGGTTGGGACTAAACCACGACACAGGTACAGTTATGGGTACAGACACCATTAGAGACACAGATACCAGTACCATCAGAAATACAGGTTCTGGTGCCATAATCCAGACTGATAGAATTACAAACACTGATTCACATTAAGTTGCCAATAGAGTTGCAGATGCAGGCACAAAATAGATAAAACTTCAGATACAGACACAATTGCAGTCAGCAATATAAGGACGCATTCAATTACACAGACAACAGCAGCTACAGCAAGTGATGCCATTATTGAGAGAGGTACCGTGACAGACAGAGGAACGATTACACATAACGGCGCTGATAGGAATGCAGCCACCATTACACACAGATGTGCTGTTACAGGTATTGGTCCAGATAAATATACAGACACCTACACAGACAGTCACCAACATGGCTATGGATGAGGAAACAGAGATGGGTACAAATACAAAGACAGGCACAGGGACAGTTACAGAGATGGACACGATTACACATAGAGAGAGAGGCAGAGGAAGAACAGATACGTACCTTGAAACACACACAGATACAGTTGCCGATACAGGTACAGTTGGAGTTATAGCTACAATTACGGATACGGCTATCATTACTGTCCTGGTTTTGTCTGGGATGGAGTTAACTTTCTTCCTAGTAGCTGGTATAGTATTGTGCTTTGGATTTAGGATGAGAATAATGTTGATAACACACTAATGTTCTAGTTGTTGCTGAGCAGTGCTTCTACTAAGTCAAGGACTTTTCAGCTTCTCACAGTGCCCTACCAGGTGCATGAGAAGTTGGGCAGGGACACAACTGGGACAGCTGGCCCCAACTGACCAAAGGGAGATCCCATACCATCTGACATCATGCTCAGCATATAAAGCTGGGGGAAGAAGAAGGAACGGGGGGGATGTTGGGAGTGATGGCGCTTGTCTTCCCCAGTAACCGTTACGCGTGATGGAGCCCTGCTTTCCTGGAGATGGCTGAACGCCTGCCTGCCAATGGGAAGTAGTGAATGAATTGCTTGTTTTGCGTTTTGCTTGCTTGCGTGGGTTTGCTTGCCCTATTAAACTGTCTTTAACTCAACCCACCACTTTTCTCACTTTCACTCTTCTGATTCTCTCCCCCATCCCACCGGGGGGAGAGAGCGAGCAGCTGTGTGGTGCTTAGTTGCCGGCTGGGGTTAAACCACCACAATAACACATACAGATACCATTACACTTACCGATAAACATATAGAAGGTGCTACCGAAGATACTGCTGCAGATGCCCCTGAAGATACCACTGCAGATGCAACTACTATTGCAGATGCAAATACTGCTGAAGATGGCAAAAGCAAATACCATGGCAGACACCACTGCAGATACCTTTGCAGATGCACAATCCATTCCTCGTAACATTTCAGATGCAGAAACCAATGCAAACAGCATTGCAGATGCAAATGCCATTTCAAATGGAGATGCCACGGCAGACGCAGGTACCATTACAGGTGCCAAAACGCTGCAGGTATTTTTTAAGAAGTCAATTGAATAGGGGTATACCACTGGACATACAGATACCACTACAGATACCATTGCAGTTGCAGGCACCCTTGTAAATGAAGATGTCATTGCAGATACGGATAGCACGGAAGATGCAGAAACAATTGCAGATACCATGTTGCACGCAAATATCATTGCATGCACTACTGCAGAGAGCATTACAGATACCATTTCAAGAGGGACACCGTCACAGATGAAGATACCATTACCGATGCACATGCACTGGCAGAGAGCATTAGCAATACAGGGACCGTGGAAGCTGCAGAGGATATTACAGGTACGATTGCATTTTGCATACCCGCGCGACAAGAAACTCTTTGCTTACAATCAGCAGATCTAGGAGGGCGCCTTCCCTAGTCAGCTCCCTTAGTAGCCACACCAAAAAGTTACCTTCAATGTGCTTCTGGAATTTCCTGAACTTGTTTGTGTCCGCTGCATGATATTCCCACTTAACGACTGAGACATTGCAATCACCTAAAAGAATCTTTGGAAACAAGAAACCCCTAGGGTTCTTGTGGCTTTTCTTATGCTAATTGCACTCCATTTAAAAAACTATTCTCAACCTATTGCTGCTACAGCCCAGAAAACCCCAGAATGTCAGGCACCGCCAAAGCATGAAGGTGGGCATGGAAACGGAAAGCTTCCAGAAAGAGCCTCCTACTCCAAGACAGAGACCGAGAGGGGACATGGGAGTGCAGATGCAGTCACCAAAGTGCCAAATAAGGGAGGACGAAAGCATTTTTATTCTTTTGTTGTTGTTTATTGCCCAGTCGTGAAGGTGCGGAGGGCAAGCCGCCGGTAGGGATCCTGCCGGCTGCTCCTGCAACGCTGTTGGTGCCACCTCACACAAAGGAGCCCGGACGTCTGGGGTACTGCCAGGTGATCCCTGTGGCAGGTGGACCCAATGCCAGCGACGATTCTTCTTGAGATGGATGCACCTCTGTGGGCCTCATGCCATCCTTTGGTGGGCTGTCATGCCTGGGCCTCACACCGTGCCTCAGCAGATAGACACGCCAGGCCCGCGTGCTGTTCCCCTGTGTGGCCGCCACAGGGGGTGATTTTGTTCCTCCTCCTGTGAGGCGCCCTTCTCCTCCGCGGTTGCGGTAAGGGGCTCTGTGGCGTCCGACGCAAAGGTGGGCAGCCATCCACCTCGCTTCTCCGGCTCCTCTTCCTTCCAAGCATGCTTGGCATGCGAGGGCCTGGAAGCTCGGCAAACTGTGGGCCAGCTGCAGGGGCCCCTGTTTTTATAGGGCCGGAACAAAAGGCAGTGAGGTGGCTGGTGACAGCAGGAGGCCACTGTGATGGCGATTATGACTGTGGCCAATGCGTGTGACCAAATATGGCGGGTTTGGGCGTGGGGGGCCTGTGGCCTCAAAGGCGCCCAAATGTGGGAGAAGGAGGAGGGCCACGGGGGCTGAGGGCCCCTTTCCTGGGGCTCGCTCCCACCTGCCTTGTTGCTTGCCCGAGAGAAAGGCTGCCCCCTGGGCACAGGGACCACCCTCCACCTCCCCTCATAAGCCCTGGGCTCCAGCCCCCTCCTCATCCCGTGCCTGCGGTCCCCTCGACAAGACGGTGGCAGCCATGTTGCAGGAGGGTCAGGGGTCCTCAGTGACCCCCCCACCGACCCTGCGCCCTGCAAGTGGCACAGCCCCGTGCACTCGACAGTGGCTGCGAGGGTCAAAGCCTGCCACATCCCACCGGCAGGAAAGGGAGGCCCAGCCAGCCTGCGCAAGGTCTGCCAGTGCTCCGTGAGGGAGTTGTTGATTGCTAAGTGTGATGTGAGTCCCTTTCCCATCCCCCGGTCCTGCCCCAACAATGTGGAGAGGTGTCATCTCTTCTGCACGGAGCCCCGAGGGGAAGGGGAGGAGAGGGCCGGAACATTCGACTCCTGCCTCCAGATCCTTTATAAAAACATTAAAGAGCTCTGGCCTAAAACGGAGCCCTGGGGAACCCCACTGTTCACTGCCGGCCAGCCTGATGTAACCCCCTTTACTATAACACTTTGAGCCCGGTCTGTCAGCCAGTTGTTCACCTAACCTAACATGGACTTGACTAGCTGTAGGCTGGACATTTTGTCCAGAAGGGTACTGTGAGAGACGGCAGCGAAAGCTTTGCCAAGCTCCAGAAAACCCACATCTACTGGCTTCCCTTGGTCTACTGGATGGGTGACCTTGTCGTAAAAGGAAATTAAGTTAGTTCAGCAGGACTTTCCCCTCATGAACCCGTGCTGGCTATGACCAATGACTGCGTTGTCTCTCAAGTGTTTCTCCATAACTCCCAGAATGACCTTCTCCGAAATTTTACCTGGCAGTTAAGCGAGACTGACAGGCCTGTAATTACCAGGGTCTTTCTTCTTACCCTTCTTGAGAACTGGGACAACATTTGCCAGCTTCTGGTCGACTGGGACCTCTCCAGACTCCCGAGACCGTCGAAAAATAATGGAGAGAGGTCCCGCAATACCGTCGGCCAGCTCTTTCAGTACGCTGGGACGAATCCCATTGGGCCCCGTAGCCTTAGGTGTATCCAGCTGGAGCAGCAAGTCTCAGAAATTTCTGAGTTGGCTGGGAGTTTATCATGCCCCCAGTCACAGTCTTCCAACAGAGGGCTTGGCGGGTGGGGGCATGGGGCGGGTCCCAGGACCCATCATCGATGTTAAAGACAGAGGGGAAGAAGGCCCGAAACGTCTCTGCTTTGTCTACAGCCCTATTTGTGAGGTGACTGAGCTCATCAAGCAACGGACCAACGTTATCTCTGATCCTGCTTTTGCTGTGAACGTATTTTAAGAAGCCCTTTCTGTTGTCCTTCAGCCCAGTTCAGCACCCATCACAGGGCACCACACGGCTGGGTCCATACTCCTGCTCACAGCAGTTGTAACACAACCAGCTTTCGCAGCTGCAATAGTGTCATGAGTCCAGAGCTGTTGGCTGTCCCGCGCAGCACATCCTGACAGCAGTTCACGTCCGCAGAGGAACGCAGGCAACGTAAAGCTATTGCCTTGTGCTTGCTGCAAGAGGGAGAAAACTTAGCAGCCCTAGCCTCCCCCAGGAGGTTGCTCAAAGTGCCCTCCAACCTGACTTGGAACACTTCCAATGATGGGACGTCCACAACTTCTCTGGGCAACCCGTTCCAGCGTCTCACCACCCTCACCGTAAAACATTTCTTCCTTACGTGCAATCAAAACCTACCTTCTTTCAGCTTAAAACCCTCGCCCCTTGTCCTGTCAATACAGACCCTGGTAAAAAGTCTCTCTGTGCCTTTCCTATAAGCCCCCTTTATATACTGAAACGCGACAGAAAGGTCTCCCTGGAGCCTTTTCTTCTCCAGGCTGAAAACCCTCAGCTCTCTCAGCCTTTCTGCCCAGGAGAGCTGTGCCAGCCCTGGGATCGTTTCTGTGGCCTCCTCTGCACCTGCTCTAACAGGTCCATGTCTTTCTTGCGCTGGGGAGCCCAGAGCTGGAGGCAGTGCTCCAGCCGGGGTTGCAGGGGAATGGAGTAGAGGGGCAGAATCCCTTCCCTCGACCTGCTGCCCACGCCTCTTTTGATGCAGCTGTCGCGTTAAAAGGAATGTAGTTTCGAAATTTCTCTGTCAGAGTGCCGGGACATTCACTGATTCGTTTATTCAGAGCCCCAGCAAAAGGACTTGCACTGAGCAGATGCACAAAAATCGAAAGCAGTTATTTTATTGAAAGCGACAGAAACAGATTCGAGATTGCCGTTGATAAAATCACTAACTACAATAGTGCTACTAATGAAGGTTGATATTGCTAGCAAACTTGATAGCAATGCAACAACCCCGGGATAACTTTCACCCAGAGGGTGAGAGGTGCAGCGCTTACCCCGAATGGCGTCCCTGCCTGGGGTGGAGGAAGAGGACGCAGCCCATCGACTGGTCCGTCAGGTATCGAGGTTCTTCTCTCCCACTTTAACAATCATTTTCTCTGTCTTTTATCCCCAAAACTGCGAGGTTCCACCCATATGTAACGTGTAGCATGATTTGGGTGGAGAGACGAGTGCTATAGTCCTATATGTTTAGCGTGATCTCGTTAATCTTCATTAGCATATGCAGGGTGTGAGTTGTAATATGCATTTCACCGGTAATGAGGCAAAGGGCAGCTATCAGACACGAAGCCTTTCGAAGAAACAAAGAACCCTTCAGATTCCTGTTATTTTGCTTTCTTTGCTGACCACAAGCAGGGCTGTCCTGCCTCCACAGGGCCCCCTCCCCTGTGTTAGCCAGGCAAGTCTCCACTCCCCTGGGTCCCACGAGAGATAGCAAGGGCAGTCTTAATGGTTCTTAGTGCACAGGAATCCCACCTCGTTATCAAAATTCCACAGCAGCCCAAGACACACTTGTCTTTCTGAGCTGCAAGCGCACAGTGCCGGCTCACGCCCAGTTTTTCATGTACCACTGCATCCCCAGCTTACTGGCTGGCAGGGCTGTGTGTGAACAGAGTAGGCCTTGGCGCCGTGCAAGCAGGGCTCAGCAACAGCTGAATCCTGGGTATGCTACCAACACTGGTTTGGTCACAGATCCAAACCTCGGCACCATATGGGCTGCTAGGGAGAAAATGGACTCCATCCCAGCCAAAAGCAGAGCAGACGGTGTCTCTGTGGTGGCTCGATAGCAGCTTTGTGCTGCTCTGTGTTTTACTTATGGCTTTGCCTTATGTGATCTGTTTAGCGTGCACCCAAGGGAGGGGCTGGGGCTGGTATTGCCCTACAGCGTATCGCCGTCCTGTGCACCCCAGGACAGAGCTGGCACGGGGAGCAGAGGTGGGGGTGATGACCTGTTAAGGAGCCCCAGCAGTGCCTCTGTGGCTCAGAATTTAGCAGGCCAGTCCCACCAGGGAAGCTGGGTTGCCCCAGCCCGTCGGCAGGTCCCATGCCCAGCTCCCTGCCTGCTGACACCGTGGGCATCCACATCCCTCCGTGCCTTGATATGAAGATCGGCCCAGAATTGGTGAATTCCTGGCTTTGCTGCCGTTACGACCCGGACAATTGTGCTACTGATCTGTATTTATTGCTCCGCCATTATTCTGAAATGAACAGTCGACCCCTGAAGCTGTTGGTTGGGAGTCTGGGCAATGGTCTTGGGGGGCGGGGGGGGTGGTTTCAGCTCCTCGGGGGCTGGAGGGCGCCGGGCTGGTCCCACAACAGGCGGCTGGCTGAGTTGGACAGCCAGGGGGGCCAGGGTGGAGGCGGGTGGGCCAGGTGGCTGCCCGGGCTGGTGCTCCGTGGCGGGCGGGCTGGTGTTCCAGGCACAGGTGGTGGCTGCTGGTGTCAGGTCTGTCTCTCAGAGGTGATGGGGTGAGCGGTCCGGTTGTTTGGGTGTTAGGGGAGGCTGCAGTAGGTGGGCCAGGCTTCCAAAGCTGTGGAGACGTGCCTGCGGAGAGAGGAGGCTACTGAGACCCCGCCGTGGCTGTGGTGCTGGGCAGGGTCGACGGTGCAGGGCAGTGCTGGGTGCCCCATGGGGTGTGGGCGCGTGGCTGCACCGGGGAGCTGTGGGCACGGAGAGCTCCATGCAGAAAACGGGGCACCCCGCACCCCTTGGTTGGGGCTCTACTCGCCTGCCCGTGGCTCATCTCCTCTCGGCCCCGACCATCCTGACCTGCCTGCTCTGCATGTGCCAGAAAGGAGATGTGAGCCCGGCAGACCGAGGGAAGCAAAGCTGGGCATGGCACTGCAGGGCCAGGAGAGCCTCCTGTTCTCCTTTCTCAGCGTGCCTGGCAGAGACCAGCACTTGGCTCCCCTGCCCCTCCCTGACCAGACAAGCGGACAGCCTCGGCGCTCTGTTCAGTGAGGTGCTCTCCACCCTCTCTTTAGAATCCGTATCCAAAGAGATACATACCCCTGCACAGACAAAACCCCTGCCTGAGCTGAGAACACACGCTCTGGCAGTGTTTGGGAGCAGACGGGACGGACTGACTCTCTCTCTCTCCAAAGCAAGGCTGATAGCTGGGAAGGTTCGTCACCACGGTCTGAGCTGCTGGGACACCTTGGCCGAGGTGAACATCTGGGATTTACGGCATCACCTAACAGGGTGATTTCTGCTGGGAGGTCCGCTGGGAGGGAGATGTCACTATCGTGCTTCTCACTTTCTATGGCAGTGTCACCCCTCGTCGTTTTCCTTCTGGACCTTGCGCTGCCTGTGTCTGTGGCTGGGTCTGCTCTTGTCGAGGCAGCGTCACTTTTAACTCATACTTGCAACAGTAAGAACAGGTTTCAGAGAAGACTGCCCATGAATGGAGAGGCCGCTTAAAACATCTTACAGCAGAAATGTCCGTAGAGTCTGGCCAGTAACTAACTCGGCACGCCAGGATACCCGACCTCTAAATGCTTCATGGCTAATAGCAGCCACCTAATACAGAGGTTTGGCAACACCCCCCGCCAACAACTCACCGTTTTCTCTTCCTCCGCAGGCGGATTGCACACCACAATACCATCGCAAGCAGCACGCAGCCCAAGACCACCACGGCGCCTCCTATGAAGAACTTCTGGAAACCATTAGGATTTGTAGAATTTGCGTTTCTCTTGCCATCCACACCTGGAGGAAGAATTCTGTATGTTAGTGTGTCCTGCACATCGTGGGAGGTACAGCCGTTCCTGGCTTCTTTTAGAACACTTGCTCTGCACTAACAGCATGGCTGATGACACCATGTGCATTAGTAGGCACCAGGGGAAGAGCCTGCAGACACGCAGTGATTTATGACACTGGATGACCGAAGGAAAGCAATTACCTGGCACGCCTGTTGATTGAATTGCCGCCGTTTTTTTGTCAGAGACTGGCACCGCGAGACCCCCTCCTTCCTGAAGTGCCTCCTTCTCCACAGTCTCACCATCCGTCTCTTTAGAAAGAAGGTGGGTCAGCTTAATTAGAAGTGGCCGTTCCTCATCGGAAACACGGTACCTTCAGGAGGCAATACTTCTCCAAATACATTAGAGAAACAAAGCCTGGGCATTTGGGGGATGCACCTAGTCACTAGTCCGAACAACGTGTCATTCATGGAGAAAAGCGTAAGCGCTAGACCCTTCCCAGTTTACCAGTAGACAGCAAATCCTGACCTGCTGAGAAACTAGGAGATTGCATGGCACCTTCTTGTTCACATTTCATTTTTAGTGCATTTTTAGCACACACATGGTGGACTGAACCCCCAGCTCTTGCAACCATATTCTGGGCACTTTCACAAGTGGCAGTGAAGAGCCCACAGTCCCCCAAAACAAGAGGAAGCCCTCAACCAAGTGTCTGAAAACACAACTAGAAACAGACAGCTAAACCACCCGAGACTGAATGCACAGCCCTTCATTTTAGCTGCCTTCAAGTTGGGTGTCCAGCCTCAAGCTGGGTGTTCAGCTTTCACCCGTCCCTGATCCTGAGCTGTCACCGAGAGTCCTCAGACATCAAGGAGAACAATGGGGCTGGACCAGGCTGTGAAGCTGGGGTGCTCCGATCCTGGCCGCTCCCAGTGACCCCAAGCTGTCTGCGCATCCTCTCCACCTCCCAAGGGCACTCTCCCCGCTGGCAACGGCCAGGGTGCTGGCCCTCTCACGGCTTATCGAGAACCAGCTCCTCGGCGAGTCCCTCACACACTCAAGGATTGAGCACCGACATTTCCTGCCAGCTGGGTACCAACGTCTGCCTAGAACGGCTCTGACCAGTAATGCTGGTCACAAGCGGAGTCCCCCAGGGCTCAGTTTTGGGACCGGTCTTGTTTAATGTCTTTATTGATGATCTGGATGAGGGGATAGAGTGCACCCTCAGCAAGTTTGCAGACGACACCAAGTTGGGAGGGAGTGTTGATCTGCTTGAGGGTAGGAAGGCTCTGCAGAGGGATCTGGACAGGCTGGATCGATGGGCTGAGGCCAACTGGATGAAGTTCAATAAGGCCAAGTGCCGGGTTCTACACTTCGGCCACAACAACCCCAGGCAACGCTACAGGCTTGGGGATGAGTGGCTGGAAAGCTCCCCCGCAGAAAAGGACCTGGGGGTGTTGATCGACACCCGGCTGAATATGAGCCAGCAGTGTGCCCAGGTGGCCAAGAAGGCCAACGGCATCCTGGCCTGTATCAGAAATGGTGTGGCCAGCAGGAGCAGGGAGGTGATCATGCCTCTGTACTCGGCTCTGGTGAGGCCGCACCTCGAATACTGTGTTCAGTTTTGGACCCCTCACTACAAGAAAGACATTGAGGTGCTGGAGCGTGTCCAGAGAAGGGCGACGAAGCTGGTGAGGGGTCTGGAACACAAGTCTTATGAGGAGCGGCTGAGGGAGCTGGGGTTGTTTAGCCTGGAGAAGAGGCGGCTGAGGGGAGACCTTATCGCTCTCTACAACTACCTGAAAGGGGGTTGCAGAGAGGTGGGTGCTGGTCTCTTCTCCCAAGTGACTAGTGACAGGACTAGAGGAAATGGCCTCAAGTTGCGCCAGGGGAGGTTCAGGCTAGATATTAGGAAAAAGTTCTTTACTGAGAGAGTAGTGAAACCTTGGAATAGGCTGCCCAGGGAGGTGGTAGAGTCACCCTCCCTGGAGGTATTCCATGCTATTACTGGGGCAGCAGCTGTCCCTGGGACTCAGCTGGAACCATAATGGGCAGCAGAGGCTCTGGAAAATCTCTGCAGCTTGCCAGCGCATGCAAGGCATGAAATTGAGTGTCACCGCAGTGAGGCTCCGATCGATCCCTTCCTGCTGTGTAGGCTACTGCGTGTCCATGCATGCCTCTAAAACCTCAGATTCCCAAGTCTTCTGGTTAAGAGTGATATATATACCCACCACGTGCTGCTTTGTCCAATTCCTTCAGGACTTCCTTTAGCAATCCTGATGACTGCTCGGAAGAGTGTCCTATCCCGGCTCTATCCTTTGCTCTTTGAGGACCTTAACGGAAAGTATGAAGTTAAATTTCTCACAAATCAAATACTGAAAATGAGTGCCTAGTCTGTAAAGTCAGCCAAGACTGCCTACTCACCCCTGGGCTGCCAGGTAACCTCCAGCGCAGGATCGAGCTGAGAAGTTGGAAAAGCCCTCTCTGTACTCACATCTGCAACCAAACACAGACGAGAAGATTCCATCATACCTTGTGATATACACCGTCATAGCTGAACAGCACGGCATATGAGGGGATCACGTAATGACATGGCACACACGAGGCAGGTTTATATTGTCCCAGCTGCAAGAGATGCCTCGCTCACATTTGGGCTTTGAGCTGGCAGCTCTCAAAGGAAGTAAAAAGCCATGACGTACCCAGGCGATCTCCCAGCGTGACAGCCCTGGAACCCAGCCGCGAGGCTGGATATCCGTTGCCTGCAGGCACGTCTGTAAACCAACAGAACAGAGAAGCTCCCCTGAAATACTACAATATACTTCTTCAGATCTGAAAGGCAGCGAATGCAGTTCAAACACGGAATTGCTCCATGGCACTCGTCTCTCCCTTCCACTCAGGAGCATCGTGCAGCCAGTTACTGGGTGCCTGGACCATGTCGGTCTAAAGCAAACCATGCACGGAGCTGTTGGGAGAAAGCACTCCCTGGAGCTCACACCAGCTCTAAACTCAACCCCAACAAGCCTGCTGGCTTTGCAGCCGGCACGGGAAGCAGCGCGGGGTCGGAGAGGCTGGGAAAGAACGCTTTGCAAAGCAGAGCGCCCCGGGGCACATCATTGAGCCCAACCCTTTGCCTCTCTGTTCTTCTGCATGTCTGAGCACCAGCCAAGAAAAGATGAATTTAAATTTCATATGAAGAGAATATTAAAGCCTACATGCTCATTCGTTCAAGCGACATACCTGTGGGATCGCCCTCAGTCTCCCAGACGAGATCTGGCTGAGGAGTCGGGTGGCCGTCACCTACTGGCAGAGCTGTAACCAAGCACGTTTCCATTAGGTGTTGTGATCTACTTCTTTCTCAGTGACCTGCAGTGACTGGAGGGGGGTCAGGTAATGACGGGGGACCCAGATGTGGGTGGAGATTTCCAAAGCTGCAGAGGGGCCTGGGTGACCTGTTGGCTGGCACCCGGAAGCTCTCAACACACTGTCTCCAGGCCATGTGCAACACCCCTCAAGGACCAGCTGGACAAACATACGTCCCCTCGGGGATTTCTTACTGGGAGGTCTCTACAGTGCACAAAGGAAGCCCACACGAAAACAGCAGAGGAAAAAAATTATCATTCACACACCTCGTGGATAAGAGCCCACTGGCCAGTGAGAGTCTGCACCAGTGCTGCCCCATCTGTTCCCCGGGCTGCAGGCCGGGGCTGTGTGTCCCATGGGGACCTCGGTTTGCCCAAGGAGAGCACTGCAGGGCAACAGCAGGAATGCTCCCGTTGTCCTGAGCAGACATCTCCCGAGGACAGATGTCCCTGAGGCTGAAAGGCAGGACCCAGCCTAGGAGTGGCAGAGCCAGGCCCTGGGCATGGCTGTGCCTGTGAAAGGCTTCCCAGGTCAGGGCGACACAGGGCCATCTGTAGGGACGGTTTCTCACCTCGTGGTGTTGCTCCTGGCCCCACCGTTCACCTGGAAAATGCCCCCGCAGAGGCTGCAGCCCCCTGCACCTCCCTGCGGGGCAGCTTTCCTACTGCCTGCGGAGCTGGACACGGCTCACCTGGCCCATTCCAGCCCCGCTGCTCTCCCGGCCCTGCCCCACCACGAGCCCAGCCCCGCTGTCACCCCGAGGAGTGGTGAGTGCTGCACCATGCTGCCAGGGCTGGGTGCTGGCCCTCGCCTGCCCGCCTACCTAATCCCCACGCTCGCCACGGAGCAGCCCCAACGTCCCAGGCTCGCAGGGCCACCAGGAGGAGGATAAGGAGGTGGGGGGGGGCCATGGACCCACGCTCCTGCATCATGTTACTGCCGCTGCTGCTACTGCCGCTGCTGCTGCTGCCACTGCCGCTGCTGGCACTGCTGGAGTGGTGCCCGCGGCCCGGCAGTGCACATCACAGCGTGGCCCAGCGGGGCTCTGTGACCTCACAGCCCGGCCTCCCCACTGCGGTCATGCCACTGGGGCACTGCCCCTCCCCCAAGCACCGCCCCCAGCATGCCCCGCCCCCACATGTCACCGCAGGAGGGCGGGGCTCCCGGAGGGGCAGGAGACTGAGACTGCCCCATCCTGCCCCCCTGGCGGGGCCTCGTGCAGCCGAGGCCTTCCACCTCATGGACCTCTCTGGGCGTTGCGGCCAGATCTCCGGTGCTCTGGGGCAGCTGGCATGTCCGGGAGCAGCCCTGTCCAACGCCCGTTCCGTATTTCCTGATGGCACTAGCCTCACCACCCCAGAGACAACAGTCCTCCTCATGAAGGAGGACTCCTCATGAAGGAGTTGTTCATTCCTTCCCCCCGACTTTTTTCCTTGGCTGCTCTACAATGTCAGGAATTCCAGCTGGGCCTCGGCCTTTGCACAATGAGTTAGGCGGTTAAGCATCCCTTGACCGTACCAGGAACTCTTGCATGGCTAAGGTGCGGAGCAGCACTGACTGTACCAAGCACTCCTGTTACCCAACTCAAGGCAGGTAACGGGAGTGGGAATAACCAGTCATCCCCTGACAGCCTTGGAACATCCCTTACCTGGACCATAGCCCCAGTGGAACAGTAACAGAGTTGCTGGAATTCCAGTAACTTTCCAGTAACTTCCTGATGACTAAAGCCAATCATCTTACAAACCTATAAACAGCAGTCCCAAGTGAGACCCTTTGAGCTCTCCTGGACCACAGAGGGCTGCCACCAGCATCTCCCTCTGAGTGGGACGCCTCTCAGAATTTCACGAACTCTCCAGTTTCTGCAATTCGGAGGACCACTGCCAAAAGCTGGCGACGGGAACTGGGCTGAAACCCTCTCCTCCTCGAGGCTCAATCCTCGCCCGTTGAGAAATGCTGAGACATTTGAAGTGAATATTTCACAGAACTCGAGAGGTATTTTTAACAGGTATACCTTTATCTATCTATCTATCTATCTATCTATCCATCTTTGTGTCTGTGTGTATGTCTGTTAATGAACTTGCGTACTCAATAGCAAGTATAATACCATCTTTCCAAATCTGTAATCAAGCCACTGTTGTGATTGTAGGAAATTCAATCAACTCACCCTGAAAATGTTAAAATAATCCATGATTAAGTGCTGCTACAATTTTATGATTTACCATAAACTGTGAATGAACCTTAGATTGCTGCTAAATACGTATAATTTTTAGATATAAACTGTTGACCAAGTCTGCTGCACCTAGACTTCTCTCTGAGAAGTTTAGAAAGCAAGGGGGTCAACGGGAGGGTCCTCTTTACCCTTTGGTTACTCCGGTCTCTGTATAAATCATTCTGATTCTATGCTAACGCTATTTTCCTTTGTATGGTTTAGGAAGTAATAGAGTGAACCTTGCCATCAAATTCTCTTAAGTTGCATTTTTATAAACTTCTATGAAAATCACTTTTGCCAACACACTTGACGGTGATTCTTTAAGCAGCCGAAACCACGCAGCTGCGACACACAGCCACAGTGTGAGAGAAAGGGAAGCATTATCCTTGCTGTATTGCTGAGACACCAACTTCAGTAACGATGAGACACCAAGGAGAAGTAACTTTCCCCAGGCCTCACTAAGCATGCATTCACGTTTTCCAATATCCTGTCACTGAACTATACAAAGACTCTCTCTACAACAATAAATTACACGTGCCCGGGACCATTCCCTGAAATGGAGGCCAACGGGCACAACTACCCTTGTCCATTGGGTTGCATTTTGTTATGCAAAATCTGGATGCAGAAGACCTGCATCCAAAATGCCCACTGGGAAATCCCTGGCCCATTCCCACTCGTGAGAGGGGACGAGGAATTTGTTGAGCTTTTCAGCTGACATGGGCCAAGCCTGTACCTGTAAACCTCCAAACGCTTTAGCACCGCAGATGTTCACGGTCCAGTTCACGGGAACACTCACTGGGGCTGTTTAATTCAGTACCACAGATGCTGCCAAAAGTTCTCCCTCAGACACCATCTCACACTAACATACACAGGGCAGGTTTTTTCAATACGCTCTTAGAACAGCAGTAAGCAGAAACAGAGGAAAGCAATGTGAATAAACCAAGTTCATCCACTATCTATCTCAGGGATAGCAGAGTGGCTCATTGTCTTAAGAATACAGCCTAAAGGGCATCTGGCTTCAAACCCAATGTTCAACTGGAATTAATTTTTTCCATTACTGTGAGGAAAAGGTAAAAGGTGTGGGCATTTTTTTTGTTTGTATTTTGTTTTTAAACATCTTACTTCTAAATAAAAAAGGCAACAAAAGTTATCAAGTGTCTACAAAGAGACAAGGCACTATCAGAAGTGTAGGACCTAGTAACAAGAAGTGACTGAAGAAATGGAGACCGAAAATGGCAAGGGTCAGCAAGTACCCAAGCACAATTCACAAGTGAAGCGATCCTGTCCGCATAGCACCTCTTGCCATCAAAATACCTGATCAGCAACAGCTCAGCCCTTCAGAGAAGAGGACGTCAGAGCAATTAAAAAGTGAAAAGGGAACGCATATCTTGAAAGGCAATGCCTGAAGAGGCAGTTCATTTGGAGGAAGGAGAGATTGGAAGACATTTCCAGGCACATCATAAACCTACTGAACCCCATATTAAGCAATAAGGAGTTGGCTGCTTGCTTTTTACTTCCTTTATTTCCATTGGAAGGCTGTTGCAGAACCCAAACCTTCAAAGCATTAAGAGGTTTCTTCCAGCTTTCAGCTTACATTTACTCAGGGCCAGGTGGCACACATTTTTCCGGCTGCCCATATCCTCAAGCTTAGGAACTGTGTTCTCCCTAAATGGTATTTTCCTCTTCTGCATTTACAGGAGTCACCCCACTTAGGCTTTTCTAGCCTAAGCAAATCAAGAACTCCTGACGTCACCACGCATGTCCATCTCCCATGCCCCAGCAATCCCTGCAGCTCTCCTCTCCAGTTATTCCAGGGGGAGTTCATCTTTCTTGGACGTGAAGGACCAGCAGAGCAACCATGGCAGATGAGCTCCGCTCCGTTCAATGGCATTAACTCTTCTCTGCGGTTCCTCAAAAGACTTTGCCTGACACACTGCACTGTAGCACTCTCTTATCTCCACATCCCACTGCTGGCTCCCAGCTGATCTCCTGTGCTTCCCTTTAGCTCCCTGTAGGTCTTCTTCCCCCTCCTCAGTTTTGGCCAGCTGAAGAACATCCAACTTAGGCCTCTCAAATTCTTCCCCCTTCCCCCTTCCTCCTCTTCTAAATATCTTCGTGGTGGTCTCAGCCTTCTGCCCTTCAAAGAAGTAGCTTCTCAGAAAAGGACAAGGATAGCACTGGTTTGCCCCCAAGTAAGTAAATACTTCAACTGTTTATTTGAATACAAAAACTGAGAGGAAGGAAAAAAATGACAGCTAAGTGGAAAGTGAAAGTTTAATTTGGTGCTTAAACAACTCCAATACTTAGGCTGCAGCTGCAGCAGAGGGCTGGCACTTAGATGGCTGATCGTGATAAAGCCAAAAATCTTTCCCCTAACCTTTCAAATTACAAAATACCTTCACCTAAGGCAAGACAAAATGTATATATACAAACATTGCCATAGGTTTATAGTGCCTTCTCAGCACAACATTTCTCTTATGGCACCAAGAACTTACTAGTAGGACAAATTATGAATTTTAAGTGCTATTTCAAAGCAATTGACAGTTAAATCAACAGTAGTGAGACAAGAGTCGAGAATTTGAACTTGCAGAATGGGAGATGATTTGGGACTTTCTCAACAGCTCTTACTATTGATGAAGCTTACAACCATCTCACTATTTGTGAATGACATACTTTGCTAGTATTGGTCTGGTTAGAAACTCAGCAGGCTGGCTTGTTCATCACTGTGTCTTTTTTCCACCCTTTGCTTCACTAAGAAGCTTTTAAAGTTAAAAAAATGGATTGGATTAGTTTCTCATTATTTCTTGACTTCTCTGCCCCATGCTTTGACAGGTGTTGATTCAAGATCTCTCTGTACTCAGAACCTCTACAGTTGGATATCCCAACAGGAGCAGTGGGGGACAGCAGCCAGATAGACCAAGACCTACTACTTCTTCTTTCTGTTGCCTCAATAAACCTTAAGGAGCATAAAAGTTACTCCTCTGAGAGTAAAAGCAGAATGGGATGAAGGTGCTGGAGGCTTTTAGAACTGGTCTCCCATGTATCATAACTAGGTAGCATGAAAAACTTTCTTTTGATCCCATTTCACACTTCCTTCACAGCCAGAAGGAATTTCATACCACTAAACTGGCAAAAAGGCATACAAGCCTTTTAATCCCTTTCTATCCTTTTACACTTGTTCCATAAAACTGTTTTCCACTCTCCAGCGCACCATCTCTCTAAGCAGAGAAGTCCTATCTGCCACATACTTGTCATAAACTAGGTAGGATATGACAACATTTCAAATGCATCAGTATTTATAAAATCAGAAACTTTAAAATGCCAAAAAGAAAAAAAAAAAAGAAAAATGGGTGGTGGGGGAAAAATCATTTTCTACCTTGACTGTTAGGTTCTTAAGCTGCCAGTAGTTAACATTCATGTCTCTGTATTTGAAGGTCATGATTGCAACAGTTCTGCTATTTGGGGATCTCAGTGAGAGGTTATCGGCCTTTCACCAGTTCAGCCACTCCACCTACACTTCTTCACAGATTTGATCTTCTTGGGGTTTTTTTTAAATGTTTAAAATGTTCGAATCCGACCCTCCAAGGTATAATGGGCAAAAGAGCACATTTTAAGTGAAATTAACTTACGCTTCTCTTGATTTAAATACAGAAAGTTAGCTCCACTGGTACATTCATCCACAAGAACCTTAACACCTCCAACTTTATAGACACCCATAAATTATTTTTGTAAAACGCAAATTACTAACCCTAGTACAACACTCTAGGAAAGCGAAAAAGAATGCACACAATCAGCATTTTCCTGCTTGACTAGAAAATGAAAATCTCTAACAGCAGGTAAGCCTGAATTAAAAATCAATCAAATCTGGATGCCAAGTGGGGTCTGGGTTATCAGATGCCACCTATCTGGACTCGACGCTTGAAAGCAATCAGGCACTAAGGAAAATTTGAGGTTGTTATGCAGAGGTTTCACTACAGTCTTGGCAACTTAATTTGGGACACGAAAGGTATTTGCACTACAGTACCATGTGCAGTAAAAAAACCCGCTCTTGCAGTTCGATTCCAATGCCGCATCCTCAAACAAAACAAGGCTGCTGTGTTTGAGGAACATGGATGGAAATCTCACCTGCCATCCCAAAGATACGCTGTGGCTTTTCTCTTCACTTTTTGTCACTTTCCTCGGGCTTGGTAAATCTTTCGGAGAGTCTGAAGCAAAGGCCCATAGCTTTTTCCTGTTTGTAACTGTGGATGTCTGGGTTTTCACAGGTTGCTTTGCTGTGGGGCACCACTTGTACCCTGGGTTTGCCTTCATAAATGCATCCTTGTATCAGAAAAGAAAAGGAAAATTACCAGTCATGCAGGTCATGACATGATACTATCCACTAGGCAACAGAGTGCACTGCTTGTAAGAGGATTTAATCCAGGAAATAATCCTTAAGTATCTTGATTTTTTAACACTTTAATCACGTGCTTAGAGTCTGACCGCCGACATAATCTAACAAGAAGAAATGTTAAGATAAGTAGAGCTGTATTTAAAAAAGCGAGGTTTCTCCTTCCTCTCCTGAGGGTTTATCACCCAGAGCAGGCTGAAGGTCTAACCCTGCAGACTGCTCCCCAGTGCTTGTATGCTCTCTCTGGGAAACACAGACAGCTATTCGAGTTCTATTGCAGGTACAAGCTTTGTTTACTTTCTAGTTTGAATGAAATCAAAACATACATTTAGCAATAAATGCAGCATGATGCTTATTACCTTGCACTCATTTTTCTTTAACAGTTCAGCATTTTAGAATATTGGAGTATGTTCTTTCCCAAAACAGGCACTGAAATTAAACCACTACCAATACCACCTCATTTTCAGGAACTTCTGATACATCATGCCAGTGTTCCTTCCAAAATGTACCACGCTGCATGGATGCATAAAATAAACTGGGACCATTTTACACCTTCTTTGGCCTGGAGCAGGCAGCACACATCTCAGTTGTTTGCTGTATTCTTGGTATGAGGCAGCAAAACAAACAACGCCAGGCTACACATAGTGGGGCAGGGGGAAAAGCTCTGGATCCTACACAGTTTGGGGCATAGGGGGAAGGATGGGAACCTATTCTGTCTCCCTCCCCTTCCCCTCCCCAGCTCTCGGGTCACTCCCGAGGCTGCCCCAGCCGGGCCTGGCTGCAGCTGACCGGGACCCCATCGCACCGGGCGGTTTGCAACTCCCCACCACCACCCCTGGGTGGCCCCAGCCCTCACCTCAGCCGGGAAGCAGCTGGAGCAGAGACTGCGCTCCCGAGACCAACACGGCTGTCAGGAAGCTGAGTGGGGGGAAGAGACAGCTCCCAGCATGGCCTGGGAATGAACATGGCTGCCCGGCAGCCCCCGGCCCCAGGCCTACAGCTCCCAGCATGCCCTGGGAACCACAATGGCTGCCTGGCCGCCCCCTGCCCCAGGCCTACAGCTCCCAGCATGCTGCGGGGCGCTCCTTCCTGCTGTCTGGCCCTGAGGGACACCGTCCCCCGGCCCGGCCCCGACCCCCACAGGGTGACCCAGTGGACACGTCCCCTGCGCTGGAGAGCGTCCTGCAGGGAGGTGACAGCCGTTTGCAGAGCAGTGCTGAGACCCGCCTGACAGCCGAGGCGCCGGCTGCCCGCAGAGCCGCCCAGGTGAGCTGGTTCTCTTGGAGGCCAGCAAAGCAGCCGTCCTCCGCCCCTGGTTTTGGTGAGATAGGGCGCAGCACAGAGATGTTTCTCAGGCATCCAGGCCTGAGGAGGGTTTCCCAGTGCTGCCTGTGAGAGATCCCGCTCCCAGGAAGCACCTGCCCATAGAGCAGAGGCCGTATCCAGCCCTGCGGCGCTGGGTACGGCTGCCCCGAGGGGTCTCGCAGGGAGGACAGGGTCATCTGCCTGGTGGCTGTGGCACAGGAATGGTGAGCTGAAGCCCCGTGACCATGGCTGGCCGGTTCAAAGTCTCCAAGTGCCTCAGCCTTTTTCCCCGGGAGCGTTTAACCCAGGCACTTTTTCGGGGTGCGAAGGTGGATGGCGGTGATGTCCTGGTTGTTCTGTCCCACTGCCACTTCACAGCTGCAATGTCTGAGCTCCGGGGCCACCTGAAGGCCCTGGCAGAGATCTCCAGGAAGTTTGTGTTCCATTTTCTGATATCTTAGGGCTACAATGTGCTAAGGTTATGGGGCGAGAGGGTTATGCGATGCCAGTGTTTAAGCGAGTTAAGATTAAAGCATGTTACTGTTATGGACAGAATCTGTGTGTTGGCTCTGGGTTCCTGGGGTTATGTTATTTTGAGCTTACCTTGTGTTCTGCATGGTGTTTTTTGTGGAGGGGCCTTTTTTTCAGCTTGTTTGCCTTTTTAGGGTTTGGATAGGGGCCTTTGGTTTCTGTACCATGTTTCTTCTGGTTGTTTTTTGCTGTTCTGGTGGATTGTATTGTGTTTTGTGTCTTGAAACCATCATTTCTGGTCTAATATGTCTACTGCAGGTTGGGCAGTGTCACTTCTGGTGCGGTCTGACTCATTTCTGGTGAGTCGGTAGGTAGGTATGGAGGACTTGTGGTCCATGGAAAATGACTGCCAGACGACTAATGGGCAGTTTTGGGGAGGGGTGAGAGGACCTCTGGCCCATAGGTAATGACTGCCAGAGGGCTACGTGTACTTCCGAATTTATGTGGACTTCCAAATTCATGGTCCTTTCTCCTGCCTTGAGGAAGAGCCATGGGAAGACACCAGCCACACGGAAGGACAAGTGTTTCCCCAAGGGTCTGTGGCTCTTTGTTTTCTTCTTTTGAATAAGAAACCTGTAAAGAAGCTGCTGTCGTTAAGTTTAGTGGCATTTTGTAAAGCCGTGGACTGAGAATCGCGTGACTTGAAACATTGCTGAAAAAATGGTGGAGGTTTGTCTGCGTGTTCTGGATACTTTGGGTTTGAACATCTCCTAGTGCTGGTGACTTCATACAGTCCTTAGCTGTTATCTCAAGGCACAACGTGTTCTTAGGTTCATCATCCGTGATAGTGGATGTGAATCTGTATTTCAAATAGATTTCTGGATCATTTTGAATTTAGGGGGGGCAACTTCTCAGATCTGATTCAATCATCCTTGTGTTTGCCTCTTCACATGGCTGGTGAAGAGCTTGTAGGAGGAGCGGGAGAAGGGGCAGTGCTGCCATTTCCACGTTGGTCGCTTGTACTGGAACTATCAGGGTTACCTTCCATCCGCAGTTTCTTTGCAGGCATCTCTTTAAGGCACTTGTCTGTTTTGTGAGGGGTAGTGGACTTAACAGGAAACCTTTTGTTCCTCATTAGTGCCTCAGAGTTTTACGTGTCGATTTTTTTTGTTTCTTTGTGTTTTATTTGCTGTGCTTGATTTGAAAAACTTATTGTAGCTCTTTGTATTTCTGTCCTTAAAGGCAGTCTCTAGGATTTCTGCCCGGGAGTGCGATGTTGTTGTGGTTTAAGCCCAGCTGCACTAATCACCACACAGCCGCTCACTCACTCCCCTTCCTCAGCTGGACAGGAGAGAGAAAATATGAGGAAAAGGCTCGTAGGTCGAGATAAGGACATAGGGAGATCACTCACCAATTACCATCATGGGCAAAATAGACTTGACTTGGGGAAATTAGTTCAATTTATTACCAATCAAAACCAGAGTAGGATAATGAGAAGTAAAACCAAATCTTAAAAAAAACCCAACACCTTCCCCCCACCCCTCCCTTCTTCCCGGGCTCAAATTCACTCCCGATTTTTCTACCTCTTCCCCTGAGCGGCGCAGGGGGACGGGGAATGGGGGTTGCGGTCAGTTCATCACACGTTGTTTCTGCCGCTCCTTCCTCCTCACACTCTTCCCCTGCTCCAGCGTGGGGTCCCTCCCACAGGAGACAGTTCTCCACGAACTTCTCCAACGTGGGTTCTTCCCACGGGCTGCAGTTCTTCACGAACTGCTCCAGCATGGGTCCTTTCCACGGGGTGCAGTCCTTCAGGAACAGACTGCTCCAGCGTGGGTCCCCCGCGGGATCGCAAGTCCTGCCAGCAAACCTGCTCCAGTGTGGGCTCCTCTCTCCATGGCTCCACAGGTCCTGCCAGGAGCCTGCTCCAGCATGGGCTTCCCACAGGGTCACAGCCTCCTTCGGGCATCCACCTGCTCCAGCGTGGGGTCCTCCACGGGCTGCAGGTGGATATCTGCTCCACTGTGGACCTCCATGGGCTGCAGGGGGACAACCTGCTTCACCATGGTCTTCACCACGGGCTGCAGGGGAATCTCTGCTCCGGCGCCTGGAGCCTCTCCTCCCCCTCCTTCTTCACTGACCTTGGTGTCTGCAGAGTTGTTTCTCTCACATATTCTCACTCCTCTGTTCTCCAGCTACCGTTTTCCAGTTTTTTCCACCCCTTCTTAAATATGTCATCACAGAGGCGCTACCACTGTTGCTGATTAGCTTGGCCTTAGCCAGTGTCAGATCCGTCTTGGAGTCAGCTGGTATTGGCTCTATCAGACACAGGGGAAGTTTCTAGCAGCTTCTCACAGAAGCCACCCCTGTAGCCCCGCCCCTGCTACCAAAGCGCTGCCACGCAAACCCAATACAGATGTCCAGAAAGGACTCTCCTTGTGCACTGCTGTAAGCCTTCAGTCTAGAGAGGTGTCTGGCAGTGGTGTATGCTTAATGGTAATGTAACTCAAATGCATCTTAAGTGGGGACCCTTTAGAGTGGAGAAGAGAATGTGAGAGACACTTCAGTGATATGGATCTAGTGAGAATGAAAGTAACCGCTTTCAGTTTTTTTGCTTGTTTTTGCACTCTTTGGCAATATCTACTTAAAAGTCCACTTCAGCAAAAGAAGAAGAAATCCCTTCCGATTTCTGTGTCTGTCTAAAAGAGCTAACCTGGTCATACAGAGAACTGATGTGAAAAGCCCTTTTCTGGCGTACTTGGGTACCACACCTGACCTGTCGTGCTTTCCCTGTGCATAGGGTGATGGTTTGTGCACGGCACTGGTCTGTGCTGCTGCGTCCCCATCCCTGTTGGTTGCCAGATGCAAGGCATAGGGCTTGTCCTCGCTCAGAATTACTTGTGTAATTTCAGAAACTGTCGACATAGACCTAAAAGTGAAACTCTTCCTAATCTCGTTGTGCAGTACTAGAGAAGCAGTGGGGTGTTTTCAAGGCAGTGCCTGTGAAAGAGCCGTTAGGAGATCCGGTCCCTTGACTCTCAGGTAAGGCCATGAAGAGTTTGCGAAAGTTTCTTATGTAGGAGAGCTGTGAGGCTGGGAAGAAAGACTGTGGGTAGGAGGGAATGTGCTTAGTTACATATCAAAGGAAGATAAAATAAATCTTTAAGTAAGGGTCAACATAACTGTTCAGAGTTTTAGCTGTTTAAGTGTTGACCTGAACTTTTACTGAAATGGATTTGCTTGGACTTTACTTCTCTTCTAGTTCATGCATGGGTACAGGAAAGAAGGTAGCAGACATACATGCTAGCTAAAACCCCTTTTCACTGCCAGCCATAGAGGTGCCTCTCACCTGGGAGCCTGAGAAGGAGCCCGTGTGACAGTTCTTGGTTCCTTATATGCAATCTTAAGGCTACTCACATATTCATTTTTACAGTCTCAAAAACCTATTGGCTTTGGCCATGAGGTCTCCGGTTACCATAGCCTTTTAGGTATTTGTTCACATGAACACCCCGTGCAAGCATGCTGAATGCATACTTATTAGCTGAGTTTGCACTATTTTGTTGCAACTTTGCTGCTTTCAGCTGGTTTCCTCCTGGTTTCTTCTAACACTAGACCCACTTGTATGGGCGAGGTCCCTGTCAGTCAAGGTCTCTTGTGCATGTCTTTGAAGCCATCTTTACACAGGAGCTTTTTCGTATGTAGCACAATCCGCTGGTCAGCTTTTTCACCAGGGCTAGTTCAAAGCCTACGCAGCAGGACACAACCGCTGCCTGACAAGTTTTCTTTCTGCCCCACAGGAGCTCAGTGGTGATAACGCCATTTCTAGCTTTCCATGGGAGACAGGGAGGACCAAAGCCTTTGTCTCACAGCTGGGTTTGGTCTGGAAAGGCAAACTGGAAAGCACGTGGTGGTCGCAGGCACTTCTGTCCTGGGCTGTGAGCTGTGCAAATGCCAGCAGAAAGCTCTGGGAACACTTTGCACATATGCCAAAGCGTTCCTGCTGCTACCCCAAGTATCGCCAGCCCAAGCCCTGACATCTGCAGACTGGTGTTTCATGCCAGCGGGGCAGTGGAAGGTAGAGTTGCCTCCTGTCTGACAGGAGGCTGGCACACTGTGGAGCAGGCATGCTCTGGTGGGGTGAGACCAGGTGCCTTTGCTGCCTTCTGGCCTTCATTTGGTTCTCATGCTCATGAAAAGCCCTGTCTCTGTTGCCAGCCTTTCATAAAGGGCGATTTGGAAAAGCGGAAGTTGTTTCTCCCTCCTGGTGGGAGCATGTACCGGGGCCTTGTTGTGAGAAAAGCAAGTGGGGAGTGCTCCTGGTTGGATGCAGCTCCTACCCTTGGCAGATGCTTGTGCTCGTCTCTCAGCCCCAAGGTCTGATTCATGCCGTTCCCCCCACCCAGGCTGTGCTTCCGGCTCTTGTGAAATGGGGATACCGAGGGCGGATGGTTTAGCAGAGCCAGGACGTTGCAGTCAATCGGTCAGGGAGGTTTTCTTCCTGCTTATTGCAGTTACAGGTTTCCAAAGAACTCAGCAAAGAAGTTTTCCACGGAAATGGGACCAAGGGAAGTGCAGGGTTGAGCTCTGATTGCTCTCTGTGGATTGTGTCTGCCCTCGGGCAGGCAGGCAGGAGCTTTCAGATGAGGAATGGGAGTATTCCAGGCTGAAGTGAGCAATCAGGGTCCTAGTCCCTCTGAGATTTCTTTGAAACCCTCCACGCAGTGTCTGGCATCATAGATCAGTAACTCTAGCAAGACTGACTCCAGGGCCATCTGGATCAATAGACAAGCAAGAATGCTGCAAAACTAGAGTTGCTTTGCAAAGTTTGACTATGATGAGTAATGGGTAGTGTGGGTGCTAGTGATTAGCCCAGTCGTCTTGTACCTGAATGATTGAAGGGTATAAGAACCCTGTGTAAAGGCACATTCGGGGTGCCCCAACTGGGCTGGGACACGGCACATGCATGAAAAAATATTTGCCCCTGTAATTCTATACTTTGTGTCCTAGCCTCCTGCCTCAGTCGGCATGGGCCAGTTGCGAATTTTTCGTGACTCCGTCCCGGGGCTCACCTGTAGTCAGGGGGTTTTGCCAGATAAGGTCCAGGCAGTGCTGGATGAGTCCGTAAAGGGGGCTGAGCAGGCTGGGCAGCCGGTGCAGCACCAGCTGCGAGATCTCGGCGTGAGAGCCCCAGCCAGCGAGGCCAGGTTGCCAGCCAGGTGAGAGCTGAGTTTTTGGCACTCAGCCAGTCCCTGCCTGGCCCCCGCAGGGCTGCCACGGCTCCTTCCCAGGGCTGGATCCAGCTCGCCAGCAGTGATGCTGGTGCTGGGGCAGTGATGGCGATGCCGGTACCGGGGCAGTGATGCCTGTACTGGGGCAGTGATGGAGGCCACCGTCCTCCCGGCGTTGATGCTAATCAAGGTGGTTCCTCCCACGGGCACCCGCCACCCGGAATGATGCCCCATCTACCCATCCTTTCAATGGCCATCCCCAGCCAGCTCTTCCACTGCGGGGTTGGCAGGGGCTGCGTTAAGCCCCTGCCGCCCCTCCCACTGCACAAATGACCTCAGGCAGAGAGAGGTGCTGCAAAGTGAACACCCAAGTCTTTTTAATGAATTAAGCAAGAAATGGGGATGTGGGAGAGGGCTGGGGCTGGAGCAGGTGGGTGCAGGTCTCTGGCTCCGGATCTCTTCTGCTTGTGGGTGCTATGGGGGACGGTGCTGGAGTGGTGCATTATGGGTTCTAGGTCTCTTCCCAGGCACCTTGTTGCTGTTGGATGCCCTCTGCTTCCTGCTTCCTGCTTGCTGCCCGCTGCTGCCCACTGCCGTGACGTCCCCGTCTAACTTCCCCTGCCAGAGGGTTTTTGAATATTTTTGTGTCCCACGGGTGGTCTCCTGTATCCTGGGGGTGCTGGCTGGTGTGGCTACGCTTGTTCTTCCTGCCGCCTGCCTTGCCCAATCTGGGCACCACCCGGCAGGAGACGATGCCCGGAGGCAGCGGCCAGCAAGTCAAAACCTCCCGGGGCTTCCTCCACAGTACCTCCTCCACCAGTTGGGCCACACGGAGTGGTTGATGCTGGGGGGCAGCTGGGGGGCTGGCCAGGGGACTCAGCAGGGGGATCTGCAGGGGGCTCAGCGGGGGACTTTCTGGAGGACCCTTCGGGGGGATCCTTCCAGGGACTCCCCACAGGACTGTCCCATGACGACTGCAGAGAACTCTCTGGAGAGCTCTCCGGAGAGCTGTCCTCGGAAGTCTCCAAGGGACAGAGTGGCAGCCAGGTGGGGAGGTTGGCTGCTACCCCACCCTGCTTCCCCTCGGGGTCCTGCAAGGGGGAAGCTGCACCCCCCAGAAGGAGTCAGCATCCCCCGGCATTGCCGGCCCCAGGTGGTCCTTAGGGCCGTTGCCCTCCACCCCATTCTCCAAGAAGTCAGGGCGCCCAAGGAGACAGGCTGGGATGCAAAGTATATTTTTTTTTATTTTTCATACCAGACGAATTCTTGCATTCGTGCGCATGAGCCGTCCCATTCAAACCGGGGCACCCCAAATGAGGTTTTACACATAATTCTTATACCTTTCAAGCATTTCGGTCCAATGCGATTTGACCATCACTGCTTAGCACACACACGATGCTGTTTTGCAAAGAAACTCAAATTCTGTGGTGTCGTCATCCACCTGCTTCTTCCTTGATCTAGACGTCCCTGGAGTTGGTCTTGCTGTATTTTCTTATCTCTGATGCCAGATAAGGGGAAGGCTTCCCAGAGGTGTCGGAGGGGCTGGGATGCTGGCGTGATCTGGGTAGTCCAGGGGAATCCTTTCTTCTTGAGGGTGGGGGCTGTCCTCCTCTGTGCAATGAGCTTGGGTCCTTTAGTCATGCTGATTGAACCATGGCTAGGCAGTATACAATGTCAACTAGATATATCCTTAGTAATTTCATACAAATTCATACTGTAAAGACTAATTGGTACAATAGTTAGGGAATGAGATTTTCCTAACAGTCTCTCCTTTTCTTTTGACCATCAGGGTCACACTACACTATTCATTAAGTCGTGAGTCGAGTTCATAAGGTAATACAACACTCTACACATATATATATTGATAAAGCAAAACAAGAGAGTGAAGGCAACAGCCCAAAACCTTTTAGTTTACAGTCCTCTACCTAAGTCTGGGAGCCAAGAGGTTAGTCACTCAAATAGATTTCTGAGAGATCCCTGCCTTACTTCCTGTAATATTTTTAAATGAAGCTTTATCTTGTTTCTATTAGTTTCATTTTTCTGGTCTTCATTTACATAAAAAGCCCAGCAGCTGTTATTCAGTAATGCACATACTCTGTGCTGTGCTGTGCTGTGCTGTGCTGTGCTGTGCTGTGCTGTGCTGCTAAAAGGTGGCCGAGGGTTAATAGAGACTATATTACCATTTGTGATAATAATTTGCTTTCTCCCCGTGAGGCTGTCATGCTATCTGCGCTTTCATTAATGGCTTTTTCTAATTCTCTTGACACATTTGCAATAGCTCTTTCTAGTTTTGCAACCCCTAACTGTGGGATAAAAGCTGTTACAGAGAGCTGGAACTTGGTGCCACGTTCTGTCAGAGGGCTGTAACCCTTTTTCCCATAGATAGCAGTAGCTAGGAGCAACAGAGGCAGGAGAGATACTGGTTCTAACCTGTGTGGATGGTGTAAATGCACTTAGAATACACTTTTCAGCTCAGGTTGAGGGTAAATCCTCAAATGCCCTTTCTCCACCTATCTAATATTGCCCTGGTAGTTGTGCAAATAGGGTAGTATAATCCGCAAATAAATCCGAATCATGTAAATTATTTCCTGTAAAAGGGTTAGCATGTGCCAGATTTGGTTGATGAGGTAAACCTGTAAGGTTTGCACCCAGAGTAGATGACTCCGAGCCTATAGGCCCGTAGTGGCCACCAAACTTTTAACATTCTCTTTAGTTTGATTATGGCTTCCTGCAGAATACCAAGTTAATCTATCTGCCAAGATCCACATTGTCTTGGAGTCTGCAGGGCCCGATAATCTCAATCCAGGAAGAAATGTGCATCGTGACGGCTTATTAGAACAGGTTTTCTGTAAGGGCTTCTGGAGCATCGCCCTTCCACGCTCAGTGCATGTGGTCTATAGTAAGGTTTTGGGGGAATCTGTGGAGGAATACAAATTGCCTTTAGGCATAGAAACAGATCTATGGACCAGATCTAGCGACAAACCCTTCTTGGCGGAAGGGCGGTATGCTTCCTTTCTTCAGTGAAAATTCCTAACGTAGATGCCCATCCTTGTGCCATGGAGAATTCAGTGGGACAGATACCCAGGAGAGTTGGTTTCTGGTAGAGGATGGGCTTTTAGTGCATATGCAGCAGTCGGGCTTATTTGCCTCTGCTGCTGTAGTTTGGACTGTGGCTATGGCCAAATTACGGAATGAAAAAGTATAATCCATATTCCACCACAGGCTTATGAGGAAGGCTACCATATTAAAACCTAGGCTTCCAACTCACTGTTAACAGGAAAACCAAACAGACACAGAATCACAGAATCACAGAATCACTAAGGTTGGAAAAGACCTGTAAGATCATCGAGTCCAACCTGGGGGGGAAAAAAAAAAAAAAAAAAAAAAAAAAACCAAAAAAAAAACCACCCACAAAAAGAAAAACCACAAAACCCACGCCACACAACAACAACAACAAGCCACAACCCACCCAACACCACACAGCACCATGTCCATCAAGCTACATCCCACAATGCCACATCCACACGCTCCTTGAATATCTCCAGGGAGGGTGACTCTACCACCTCCCTGGGCAAAAGTAACTACCCCTTGGATATAGAGGTCAGCACTGAAATCAAAAGGGTTTCCTGCCTCCGGAAACCCAAAAGGCATTTAAAGACCTAAACCAAGCAGTCGTGGAAGCTCCCTCGTTAGCCCTGCCAGACTACACCAAGCCTGTTCTATTATATTTCCAGGAGGAGAAAGGAACAGCCAGTTGTCCCAGAAAAATATGCAAGCCATAGCATAGTACTGAGCAGAACTAGCCCTTGTAACTCAAGGCATCATTTCATGCGGGAGGGCTGTTGCAGCAGCAGCTGTGATGACTGGCAAAGCAAGAAATGGTGTCCTGGGGCCCCTCCTAATGCTCGTGGTTTGTTCCTTGCTTTTTAGTCCTCCTCTCCAGCATTCAAGCAACTGTGGTGGTGCCACAGTTGGGAAGGACATTAGTCTATGGCAATAAACGGAAATGGTCCCTAGCTTCTTTGACTGAACTTCCCATAAATGCACCAAGATCCACTCAAACCCCTGAGATGTCCTCTCCCTTCGCTGGCCCTGCGGTGCGGGCAGCCGAGTGCCACATGGCAAAGCCCACTGCATCTCCCCCAGGCTGTCTTGCCCTGGCTGGCTGCTGAGAGGAGGGGACAGCGGGTGGTGACAGCCTGGGGGGTGACAGGAGGGACAGCGGGTGGTGAGAGGCCTGGGGGGTGACAGGACACCGGGCGGTGACAGGCAGGGGGACAGCAGGGACACCAGTGTCCCGGGGCGGTGACAGGCCCGGGGCTGACCATCGGTGTTGCCGACCGGTAACAGCTCTCCCCTATGGGGTGCTCAGCATTAGGACGAAGAGGGTGGGGCCGCCACACCCACATGACGTGGGCCTTTTGTCATAATGCGCTGGGTTACGTGAGGCAGGGGTTGGGTGTGGTGTGCCATTGCACGTGCGCAGTGACACGCTCACGCCGGCCTGTGTGGTTGTCGGCTGGGAAACTGCTCAGCGGAACTCTGAGGCAGGGGCCCCGAGCTGCCATAGCGAGCGGTCGGGCCTGGGAGCGCTGTGTGCGGGAGTGAGAGCAGAAGCCACGGGGACCTCTCCCCGTTGTCTGCACGCCTGACCCCGCTGTGAGGAGGAGCTTGATCTCAGCCTGCACTGCTTGCCCTGACCCCCTCAGTGGGCCCTTCCTGGAGCCGCTGCGGGTCCTAACCCGCGGAAGGCGCTGTCGCAGAGCAGGCACCACCTGGCCCTGACCATGTCGTGCGTCCATTAGAAGTTCTCCTCCAAGCTGAACTATGACACGGTCACCTTTGATGGCCTCCACATCTCCCTGTGCCACCTCAAGCGCCAGATCATGGGCCACGAGAAGCTGAAGGCTGCAGATCACCAACGCCCAGACCAAAGAAGGTGCATGAGGGCAGTGGGTGCGGGGCCTCAGGGACCACCCGGCTGGCGGTGTTGCAGACCGCCCTGCGGTGGTTACGGTCTGCAGGAGGTCCGCTCTGCTCTTTGTGGCTTTTCCCCATGCAGCGTGAGTTAGCCTGGGGCCCATCCCACCAGCGTTCAGGGGGCAAGTGGTGCCTGGGATTAAGCGGGGTGGGAAGCGATAATGCGATTTGGCCAGGATTGGTAGCTGTGACTTGTGTTGGGGCCTCACAGAGCTGTTCTTTTGTAGTTGCTGTACTGACAACCACCTTCAGATCTGTGTTTTAGACGCTGAGTTAGGCATGGTTTATGTGTGACATGTAGAGCTTACAGCAGTTTTGGTTTCCCGGCATTCTTCTAGGTAAAATGATAAGGAAAGGATATCTTGGAAGGATATCTTGTAATAACAGACTTGCCAGATTTCTTTGACATCAGGCGGAGAAAGCTGAAAGTGATAGAAATAGAAAAGATGGCTAATTTGAAGAAAAAGAGTGGTTTTGGTGGCTTCATCTTGTCTTCAACTTGTTTTACTCCACTGCATTGGAAAACTGGTTTTGTGGCTGTTGCAGACACTGCTCACTAGCCACATTTTGGATCAAGAGTGTACCTGTGAGTTACAATCTATGCAGAGCCTTTAAAGCCATCTTGCACATGAGTGTTCTCTGTCTCTAAATTATACTTTGGAATTTCTTGTCAATATAACATCTTTTCTACACCAAAGACATTGCCATTCAGATGCTACCGAGCATCATTTCATCATTGATTTCTAACCTTGGGGTTTTTTTCCTGGCACTACATAGTAACCACATCAGGGCAGTACTGAATTTTTATGGCAGAACATTTATGGTGGATATGCGTTAAGAAGTGTTTTTAGAGAAGTCATAAATTCTTTTACATCTAATAAATCGTGCTTGATTCTCAGAGGTAATAATGGGGGGGGGGTGTGACATTTCAGTTTGGTAATCTGCCATCTTGGTAAGTTTGAATGTGATTAAAGGCTTTGGGCTTTGTCTTTTTAGAAATAAAAAGACTTGTAAAGTGTTTTCATTCCTTAAACATTAAGAGGGGTTTTTGTTGTTGTTTTTTTTTTTTCTGTGCTTCTCTGACACTCTTACAACAGTCTTTTCTTTAAAATGTGTACTAGTGATTTTTTTCCTCTTCCTGTTTGATGTATTAAAACTTCAACAGAATAATATGGGAAACTACAGGAAACTACAGGCCAGTCAGCCTCACCTTCGTCCCTGGAAAGGTGATGGAACAGCTCATTCTGGGCATCACCTCAAAGCATCTGGAGGAAGAGAAGGTTATGAGAAGTAATCAACATGAATTGACCAAGGGGAAGTCATGTCTGACCAATCCAATAGCCTTCTCTGATGGCATGACTGCCATCAGATAGATGAGGGGAGGGCAGGGGATATTGTCTACCTTGACTTCAGCAAGGCTTTCGACACTGTCTCCCACATCATCCTCATGGGCAAGCTTAGGAAGTCTGGATTAGATGAATGGACAGTGGGGTGGATTGAAAACTGCCTGATAGATAGAGCTCAGAGGGTTGTGAGTAGTGGCACAGAGTTGGAGGTCTGTAACGAGTGGTGTTCCCCAGGGGCCAGTACTGGTTCCTGTCCTGTTCAATATATTCATCAATGACCTGGATGAAGGGACAGAGTGTGCCCTCAGCAAGTTTGCTGATGACACAAAGCTGGGAGGATTGGCTGACACACCGGAAGGCTGCGCTGCCATTCTGTGTGACCTGGACAGGCTGCAGAGTTGGGCAGAGAGGAACCTCACGAAATTCAACAAAGGCGAGTGTCGGGTACTGCACCTGGGGCGGAATAACCCCATGCATCAGCACAGGTTAGGGGCTGACCTGCTGGAGAGCAGCTCTGTGGAAAGGGACCTGGGAGTCCTGGTGGACAACAGATGACCATGAGCCAGCAATGTGCCCTTGTGGCCAAGAAGGCCAATGGCATCCTGGGGTGCATCAAGAGAAGAGCATGGCAAGCAGGGCGAGGGAGGTTATCCTCCCCCTCTACTCTGCTCTGGTGAGGCTGCATCTGGAATACCGCATCCAGCTGTGGGCTCCCGAGTTTAAGAAGGACAGGGAACTGCTGGGGAGGATACAGCAAAGGGCTATGATGATGAGTAGGGGAGTGGAACATCTGTCTTGTGAGGAAAGGCTGAGGGACATGGGTCTTTTTAGTCTGGAGAAGAGAAGACTTTGGGGGGATCTTATTAATGCTTATAAATACTCAAGGATGGGTGCCAGGAGGATGGGGCCAGTCTTTTTTCAGTGGTGCCCAGTCTATCTACAGATATTTTTCAGGGGAGTGTCTGCGAAGAGGCTGAACAGCACGATGTTGGGGGTCTTAGGGATGCCATTGGATTGCATGACATGAATAGGTAGAGGTACATTTTGGAAGTCTTGAATTTCTCTAGTAGCATTGAATAAAATTGTCAAGAGCTTTTGAACAATGTTTAATTTGCTCGAAGGTCTTTGCTGCAGAAGGGTCTCTGAATTTTGTCTTCAGTTGCTAATGGACTTTCAGCTTCACAAATGCTAGCAGGCTGAATGGCCAACTGGCTGACGTCACTCCTGTAATAGCTGGGTCTGTGTCAAACAGAGCCTTAAAACCAGCATGTTGGATGGTAATAAACTGTGATGGAGCCCTATTATTATCACCAGAAGAAAAAATGTTTTTAAATGGGCAAATCACATGTATTCTGTTACCGCAGAAACTGTAACAACAAAGTTATATAGCATTCTGTTACAAAGTTTTAGGAGAAAAAGTTACACGCATAAATATGTTCCCCCACAAAGTGTTAACGCTAATACCCATAATACCAGTTTTACAAAGTGTGTTGCTTTGTTTTCATACGTAATCTGAAGCCAGTGAAGGGAAAGTATCTGCCTCAGTAGGTTCTGTTAAATGTGGTGTTGCCTGAAGGTGAAGTTAAAGCAGGAGTATCTTTCCTGCCTTAAAGAGTATCACTCTTGTTTAACAGTGACAAGATCCTCCTCTAAGTAGGTTGTGTTGCACTTTGACCTTTGTAAAATGAGTATGAAAATTTACACTTGGTATATTAGTGACACAGATGCTTATTGAAGCTTCCGTAAGGGTGTTTTCCACGTGGAAATGCCAAAATCCCCCAGTGGTTTTCAGAGCAAAGCTAGAGAATACATTTCAGTGGAACGCATATGTATGCCAAACTTTTGGGTTATATGCATAACCGTGACTTTCAGTTTTTATTAACCAGCTGTAGATGCTTAAACTCACCTTCAGAAGATAAAGGGAAAAACTAGACCTGGATATTCTGCCTAAATGGGTTGTTTGGCATTCTTACATGTGGACATAAAGTATTGGTTTTTTATAATGTTGTCTGTGCAGGAGTCCTGACTACATGTTGAAATGATCTTGGAAAGAACAAAGTGACCCTTGAGTGAAGATGGCCTACTCCTCAGGCTGGATATTAGGAAAAATGTCTTTACTGAGAGAGTGGTGAAACACTGGAAGAAGCTGCCCAGGGAAGTGGTGGAGTCACCATCACTGGAGGTGTTCAAGGAACGTGTGGATGTGGCATTGTGGGACATGGTTTAATGGGCATGGTGGTGTTGGTTGATGGTTGGACTTGATGATCTTACAGGTCTTTTCCAACCGTAGCGATTCTGTGATTCTGTGATTCTGTGATACTTGTTTGGATTTTTCCAAGTACTCTAGGCTTTTACAGTTCAGTAACTTGTTACTTTTCATAGTGGAAATCTAGTAATAGAAGCAATGCTAATATAAGCTGAAAGGAATCAGGATTTTAAGTATCAGTGGAAAAAAATGATATGAGGGACTCTTTTGAAGATGCTGGGAAGGCAAAATGGATGGTTGGGACCTATTTTGAAAGGCCGGGGGGGGTGTGCGTGTGTCCTCTTCCATGCTTACTATAGAGGCATGTTCTGTAAAGGCAGAATTCCCTTCAAAAAGCCGATACTCAAGAATGATGCATTTACAGAATCACAGAATCACGAAGGTTGGAAAAGACCTGTAAGATCCTCAAGTCCAACCCTTAACCCAACACCACCATGCCCACTAAACCATGGCCCAAAGTGCCACATCTACACGGTTAAACTTGCCTCCTTTTAATTTGACCTGAATTTCTTGACCTGCCTATTAGAAGAGCTGTTCTCGCAATATAATGGAAGAACTGCAAACTCCAGAACTCAGGTTTCTTGAGTACTCTTTCCTACCCTGTAACATGCTGACTCAAAACACTTGGCGAATGTGCTATTCTGCTTATCAGGGAAAATACAAAAAAAAAAACCCTCACAGAAACGGGACTCTGAACTGGTCTTAATCCAGTGGTTTGTGATCTGGACCAGAAAGAATCCTCTAGCCCTGCCAGTTTTGTTTCCATTTAAATGTAAAGCAGTAAGCAGCTGAGAAATGTGGTTGTTGATGGATTAAGCTCCAAGAAATAGGCAGCGATGGCAGGCTCTCTTCTGTGTTCTGTCAGTCTGGAGCACTAGCAGCAGAGGTGAATCGTTTTTAGGTAACAGCTATGAAAGCGATGGCGCAGAGTTTTCATGCTTTAGCTAAGTGCCTGGTTTGTTGCAGGGCAAGCTAGTCAGGCTTAGAATCTGGTTTCTGCAGGTGAGACTTTGCTGTGGTTTGTTTTGCTCCAAAGATCTATTGGTTTTGTAGCCTAGCGGAAGCCAAAGCAACTTAAGCTAGATCGGGAAAGAACCTCGTGCGTTATCGGACTCTCCTTCAGTAACCTTTGAGGCTATCGTGCTGTTGGCATTCAAACTGTTTCAAAAACATGAAAAAGATTTTGCTGTTGGTGTTTGATTATGAAACGTGAAGATTTCTTGAAGTGTACTGTTAGCGTGTTGAGATGATAACAGCGCGATGTTACAGATAAAGCTTTGCTTTTATAGCTGTAAAGGGATTCTCTGAAGGGCTATGTAATTACATACTTAATATACGTTCTTACGAACTGACTGATGTTTTTTTCTGTATTTATGTTGTTTTCAGAATACACAGATGATAATGCCCTGATTCCTAAGAACTCATTGGTAATTGTTAGAAGAATCCCTGTAGGAGGAGTTAAACTTACCAGCAAATCCTGTGTTCTGTAAGTATCCATAAGGCATTGTATTCTTTGTTAGGGGTTTCAGTGTGTTAACTTTTTTTTATGGGTATTAGTTTAGAGCGGCATTCAGATTGTATCTTTCCTGCTATAAGCTGCTGTTAGTTTTTGTTGTCATGGGGTAGATTTTAACATGTCTGTCCCAAAGTAGACTGACATTTTTCCGCCTGCTGGGACATGGGCTTTGAACTCCAACAATGGTGAGTTGGAAGATGATTCTGTTGGGTTTGTTCTTGGGGTTGATTGTTCTGAGAGCCAAGTTGTAGCTCCTGTTTCCTCTGGGTGGAGGCATCCCTTATTCTATGTGTTTGCTTTTATTGCTTTTCTAGTAGAGAGAAATACGCATTGTAGTGTAAACTTCTAATTTGTTCTCGTCTCAGAAGAATCTGATTCTGAGTGTTGGAGTCTTTCTTGCATTTGGGGGCGGGGGGGGCGGTGGGGGAATATGGCAGGTATCTTACGCCCCAAGTCTGGGGTTTTGCCTCCTAGCTATAGAGGAAAGACCAAGGGTTGCCAGCTGGCGAACCATGCAAACATGAAGTTCCATTCATAAGTGATTCCTGTTAGTTCCCTACAGGCAATGTCTGTTTCAGGCAAGAGAATCCTAAAGTGTATTGCCTGTGCTCCAGCTTTTAATTCTGTGTTCCTAAGATTTACAGAGGACAGAGAATCAGGTGTATTGATTAAAATTACAGCTATTCAAATGCAATCCTGACTACCGGTTTATGGCTGTCATTTACGTATTCGTACAGTCCAGTTCTGTATGACCTACGTTAGCATTGTTTGAATGGCCATGTTTTCCAGCTGCCTTAAAGGTATGCCTCTCCAGCACAATCAGTAGATATTATTAGCTTGTGGTTTTGCCATGTCTTTCTGATGTTGGTTTTCAAGAAATAAAGTAGACTGATGAGTTACAGTGTGTCTCAAACAAACAGTACAGCAGCATCCTGGTGCCCATGAAGCATTTGCAAGCAAAAACCCCGAACTTATGTGGCTCTGCATATAAACATTGGGCGTATTACTGCAGTAGTTGCTGCAGTGCTTTCAGTCACTCCCTAGTAATTCTGGACGCCACAGTGTGGTGCTTATAAACATGGCCTTGTTTGGGGGGTTAATGGATGTATATGTATGCTTAGTGCTGCCTTGTCAGTGCATCCTCGGTTTCTGGTTGGATGGCACCCTCTCCTGCTCTTTTAATGAGAGGAGACGTGCTGCTAGCATCAAAGATCAAACCAATAGCTGGATGTGGGGATAAGGAAGGAATGGCACTGCTGTCCTAATGCTGAAAATTAACCAGGCAGATTAGCTTTCTATTCCTTCAGCTGGAAACATTGCAGAAACAACTGGTAGAGTGGTTAACGTTTGGGAATGATGAATGTGTGCTGTAATGGTGGAGAGGCCTTCAAAATGTGTTACTTGCCTTGTAGTATGTTCTTCAAGGTCAATGGAGGAAGAAACCATTGTGTGGCAATCTAAAGTTTTTCCTCGTACTTCCTCATCTTCAGGAGGTCCGTGGCTGTAGCTGTGAGCCTGGTGGTGTTCTAGCAGTGGCAGGAAGCATGAGCCTTTCTAGTTGTACATCAAGTCCACAGGAGCCTTTGAATTGCCTCTGCTCATGGGACGCTTTGGATGAGGTATGAATGGTTTGTTAACTGTATCAATGGTTGCATGTCTGGTTCGTGATGAGCAGCATGCAGCTAGAGATCAATGAGTATGTGGAAGCTCAGCAAGTTTTCAAATGCAAGAAACGTTTCCTCAGATACTGTAGCTTTTTCAACATTATCTTAAAGCACATTCTGGCAATTCAGACCTTTGGTTTTTTTGTCACAGGGCTCCTAAATCGCCCCAAATCCTAGGAACAGCTTTCAGGTGACATTTCTACTATTATATTTAGGCAATACAGCATATGTAACAGATGTAGTATTTTGGCACTTTCATGGCTAACTATGGTAGATATCTGAACACAGTGCTTGGGCCGCCACAAAGAAACGCTGTGCTAAAGACTATGCTGCTGACATTGTTGTTGTTTCTTTGTCAGATGACTGATTTTTTTCCCTTCAGTAAACTTGCACTTCAAAGGGTCTCGACTACCCTTGTTCTTTCTTAGAAGTACTCTCTTCTGGTACCTATCTGTAATACTAGGGCTCTACAGATGGCTAAAGGTACCTTCATACATTGATGGTTGATTATTTAAGAACACAAAACTGTGGTACAGACTTCATATTTTTGATACTTCTGCAGCAGAGACAAAATAGCTGAGGACTTCCTCTTGCACTGTTGTGTTCTAGATCTGTAAGTCTTAGAGTAATTTGTGACAAAGCAGAAATGGGATTTGGGGGGTGCTTTTTTAGTTGCCCTGAATGCACGAAGAGAGAAGTGTTTATGTATGGGAATAAATTTCCACAGTCACTAGACTATCAGAACATGACGTTTTGATGTTGAGGTTTTATAATCTGTTTTCACTGCTTGATGTTGGGTCCAAGGGCTTTAGTTTAAGTTCTGATCACCTTTATTTCTTCTTCTAGAAGTCAAACTGAGCCAGTGAGTGGAACACCAAAAGCAGTGTGTAAAAACACAATCTCAGACTTTTTTTCTACACACTGCACTTAGCTCTCAGCAACAAAGCCTTGTATTAATTTTCCAAACATGAACCGAATGTATTTTCCAGGAAAACATAGTCTATGTTGTAAACACCACCTGTTTGATTCAGCAGAGGAAAAACTGAGTCATGCCATTGCTTGCACAGTTGTAATGTGAATCTTGGTACTTGTGCCTAGTAACGCATCGTATTTCATATTGAATATGCCAGAATATTTCCTGAATGAGTTTCTGCTGTTCAGATAACATATGGTCATTTGTAGATCATGTAGGTTCAAGGTTTGCATAACTGAACAAGGCGCCGTGTTCCACAGCTGTCTGTCTACAGCTAGTAACGTGGATGTTGGTATAGGTGGTTGTGTGCTTTTTGTTTCTTGCAATAAAAATTGGAGTCTATTTTTTGCCATTTTCACATTGTATCACTTAGCTTTTGTTTTTAAATAGTTTTTTGCCTAATGTGTTTTGAGAACGTTATCAAAACCCACTGAGAATCCATGATTGTTAAACTTGGTACTGTTTCTCACTTTTGGCTTGGGGGTTCAAATTAATACCAAAAACCAACATATCCCATACGTCTTGAGGGCAGTTCTGTGCAGCATTTCCTTAAATACTTGGGTCTTTGTTCCTAACACTGTATCATTGAAGTGATATTGTTTGGGCCCCTCTGAGTACATAAATGCCTTTAATAGATTGCCATCAATTTAAATCATTGCTACACAATGTGGTGTTCTGAGTTCTGCATGTGACCTTTCCACTTCACCTGACGAAGCAGTTTAGTGGAATAGTTTGTGTGCAAAGGAAAATATCTCAAACCCAGTGTACAAATTCTGGCACAAGGTTGGAGCCTGGTGCATTTGGTGTGTCAAATCCATGCCATTTTTCTGAACTTCTGCCTGCAGTCCATGTTTGGATCTGGGTGACTTGAGGGTTGGGTGCTGCTTTAATTTCCCAAAGGTTAATCCTTTCTTTAGTATACCACCACTCTGAATTTACATTTGGAAAAGGGGCAGCATTTTCCTTCAGGTTTGAAAACACCGTCATTCTGCTGCTAAAATGTAAAGAAGTAACACAAAGAAATACTTGACTGGTAATGGTCCAGATCTTGATTTGCCACTTGGCTCAAAGACGATGTGTAACTATGCATTTCAAACTAGTCCTTAGAGTATAAAAATTACCATGTGGTGTTTTTTAATTTTCATCTTTCTTTTAAGGATCTTGAATTGATGCTAGAAATTTTTTAAACTAGTGAACATGGAGAGCTTCATGCTCTCAGTTCCAGACCATATTCACCCATTAATCATATATGTGTTTTTATAATTGATTAGAACCCCAAAATTTCCTCAATTTGGCTAAAAACTATTTTGATGATTCTGATGATTCACAGGGATTAGAAGAGCATTACTGGAATCTGAGGAACATACATGCCCAGCGTGTCATCAAACAGATGTTTCTCCTGACGCTTTAATCGCCAACCAGTTCCTACGCAAGGTTACACGATGACTGTTACGTATACCGTTTGTAAGAAAAGTCTATTTGTAAAAAGCTGAAAGGGAAGAAAATATTAATTTACATCTCCTTCAGCAAGGCTGAATTGAGTAAGGCTAAATTTGCTGTTCAACTACATTCTCTGTTGTTACAGAAGCTTCCAACTCTTTAGAGGCAATCTGGCAAGTTCAGGTCCCACTTTTGTTTAACACGATTGCCTCACTTCCACGTTCAGAGCTAACACTGGAGTACTTCAAAAACAGATACTCTGAGTGACCAATCATTAATATCAGGCTTTAATGTGATGTGTTCATAGATCTGTGTGTGGGTTTATTTTAGGCTCGATAGCATGTACAGGAATAGACAAGGAATTTTACTCTGTGCAGGCTTTTTTTCGGTCCATCTACTGAAGTTTCATATTAGCTTTTTGTCAATGTTTTCCTGCCTCTAGGCTGTGAATAACTTCAAAAATGGAACTGGCTACACAAAAAGGCTCCGTCAGCCGATTCAGCAGCAACAGCAGCAGCAGCCACCACCGCCACCCCCTCCACCGCCGCTCATGACTGTTCCACCTCCTGCGGCTCTGGTGAGTGCCGCTGAACTTCCTAAATTTTCCTCTCGGTCAGTCAGCAGTTTGTTGGAAGAGAAGGTAAGTTTAATTTCCACATACGCAGTGCTTCTTGTATTTTAGAAGAGCTAATTCTCCAACTGTTTGCATTGATTCACAGGGCACAGGAAGGCCCAAGAGCCCTTTTCATGAGTCACTGGCCAAGAAGCACAGCGGAGCGAGTTTTGGAAGGCAGAAAGTGTGCTTGTCATCGATACATGTCATACTTTGGAAAATACCCCACGGTAACACACAACTCTTCTGCTTCTGCTTCTGCTTCTTCTGCTTCTGCTTCTGCTTCTGCTTCTTCTCCTGCTTCTTCTTCTGCTGCTGCTGCTGCTTCTGTTTCTTCTGCTTCTACTTCTTCTGCTCTTATACGTCTTCTGGTCATGCTTCTGCTTTTTTTTCTGCTTCTTTGGATTCTTCTGATTCTTCTACTTCTGCTTTGTCTCCTACTACCGCTTCTTCCGCTTCATACTCTGCCCCTTATTCTTTTTCTGATTTCTTACTCCTCTTTATCTGCTTCTTTTTCTCCTTTTCTGCTTCTTCTACTTCTGCTTCTTCTGATGCTTCTCCTTCTGCTGCTTCTGTTTCTTCTGCTTTTCTGCTTTTTCTGTCACTTCTTATTTATCTTCTTTTGCTTCTTCTGATAAATCTTCTGCTTTTCCTTCTTCTGCTTCTTCTGCTGCTGCTGCTTCTTCTTCCGCTTCTTCTGCTTCTTCTGCTTCTTCTGCTTCAGGTACTGCTCATTACTATTCTTCCGATTCTTCTTATTTGGCCTTTTCTGCTTCTTCTTCTTCTTTTGTACTTCTGCTTCTTCTGCTTCTGTAACATCTGCTGCCTCTGCTTCTGCTGCTTTTGTTGCTGCTTCTTCTTATTCTATTTCTGCTTCCGCATCTGCATCCACTTCTGCTTCTTCTGCTGCTTCTTGTTCTGCTGCTTCTTCTGCTTCTTCTCCTTTTCATTCTTCTGCTCCTGCTTTTTCTGCTTCTGCTTCTGATTTTGCTTCTTCTACATCTGCTTCTGCTGTTTCATCTTCTGCTTCTCCACCTTCTGCTTCTTCTGCTTCTCCTTCTTCTTCTTCTTCTGCTTATGTTTCCGCTTCTTCTTCTTCTCATTATTATGCTTCTGCTTCTTCTGCTGCTTCTTCTCCTTTTCCTTCTGCTTCTCCTTCTTCTTCCTCTTCTACTTCCTCTTCTGCTGCTTCTTCTTCTTCTTATTCCGATACTTAATCTTCTTCTGCTTCTTCTTCTTCTTCTTCCCATTCTTAATCTTCTTCTGCTTCTACTTCTTCTGCTTCTTCTTCTTCTGCTGCTTATTCTTCTTCTGATTCTTCTACTGCTTCTGCTTCTTCTTATTCTTGTTCTTGTTCTCCTTCTTCTTTTTCTGCTTCTTCTGCTTCTGTTTCTTCTTCTGCTCCTGCTTTATCTGTTTCTTCTGCTTCTTCTGCTTCTTCTTCGGCATCTTCTTCTGCTTCTTCTGCTTTTTTTTTTTTTTTTTTGCTTCTTCTGCTTCTGCTTCTCCTAATGATTTTTCTGTTTTTTCCTCTACTGCTTCTGCTGCTTCTTCTGCTTTTTCTTTTTCTGCTGCTTCTTGTTCTTCTTCTTATGCTTGTCATTCTTCTTCTAATTCTGCTTCTTCTTCTGCTTCTTATGCTTCTTCTCCTTCTTCTGCTACTTCTATTTCTGATTCTTCTACTTCTTATTATGCCTCTGCTTCTTTTGCTTCTACCTCTTCTGATTCTGCTTCATCTGCTTCTCCTACTTTTTCTGCTTCTGCTCTTTCTTCTTCAGTTTCTGCTTCTTCTGCTTCTTCTAATTCTTCCTCCTTTTTCTTCTTATTATTGTGCTGCTTATCTTTTTCTTGATCCTTCTTTTGCTTCTTATGCTGCTTCTCCTTCTTCTGTTACTTTTGCGTCTTTAGATGCTACTTTTTTTTATCTTCTGCTTCTCCTGATTCTACTGCATCTGCTTTTTCTGCTTCTGCTACTTCTGTTTCTTCTGCTTCTTCTTCAGCTATTGCTGCTTCTCCTGCTTCTTCTCTTCTGCTTCTTATGCTTCTTATGCTTCTGCTTCTGCATCTGCTTCTGCTAGTTCTGCTTATTGTGATTCTTCTGCTTCTGCTTTATCTCCTGCTGCTGCTTCTTCTGCTTGTTCTGCTTCATATTCTGCCCCTTATTCTTCTTCTGATTCTTCTTCTTTGGCTTTTCCTCTGTCTGCTTTTGTACTACTTCTCCTTCTGCTTCTTCTCTTTTGGCTGCATCAGCTTCCTCTGCTTCTTCTGCTTCTGCTTCTTCTCCTGCTTCTTTGGCTTCTTCTTCTTATTATATTTTTTTTCTTTAGCTCCTGCTTCTGCTTCTCCTTCTCCTCCTTCTCCTTCTTCTACTTCTTCTTCTTCTTCTTGTTATTGTGCCGCTTCTTTTTTTCCTGCTTTTTTCTTCTTCTCCTTCTATGCTGCTGCTTCTTCTTCTGCTTCTTGTCCTTCTTCATTTTCTTCTTCTTCTGCTTATTCTGCTTCTTCTGATTATTCTTCTTATTCTTATTTTTTATTCATATTCTGTTTCTTCTTCTTCTTCAGCTTCTGCTTCTTCTCTTTCTTCTGCTTCCTTTTCTTCTTCTTCTGCTTATTCTACGTCTTCTGATTATTCCTTATTCTATTTTTTTATTCATATCCTATTTCTTCTTCTCTTTTTTCTGCTTCCTATTCTTCTGCTGCTGCTTCAGCTTCTTCTTCTTCCTCTTCTTCTTCTTCTTCTGCTTCTGCTTCTTCGGCTGCTTCTTCTTCCTCTACTGCTGCTGCTCCTTATTATTATTATTTTTCTTTTTCTTCTTCTGCTTCTACTTCTTCTGCTTCTGCTTCTATTTCCGTTTCTGCTGCTTCTTGTTCTTCTTCTTCTTTTTCTACTTTTGCTTCTGTTTCTGCTCCGGGTCTGCTTCTTCTTCTGCTGCTGCTGCTCCTTCTTCTTTTCCTTCTTCTGCTTCTGATTCTTATGCTTTTGCTGCTTCTGCTTCTTCTTCTACTTCTACTTCTTTTTTTTTTCTTTTTTTTCTTCTTCTTATTCTTTTTCTTCTGCTGATGATGCTTCTTCTTCTTCTTCTTGGTCTTCTGCTTCTTCTTCTCCTGCTCTCCTTCTTCTGCTACTTCTTCTTCTTCTGTTTCTTTTTCTCTTACTTCTTCTACTTTTTCTACTGCTTCTTCTGTTTCTTCTTCTTCTGCTTCTTCTTCTTTTGCATCTTCTTCTTCTTATTCTGCTCCTTCTTCGTATGGTGCTTCTTCTAATTCTTCTTCTTTATCTTTATTCTGCTTCTTATTTTTCTTCTTCTCCTTCTGCTTCTTCTACTTCTGCATCTTCTGTTTCTGCCTCTGCTTATTCTGCTTCTGCTTCTTTTTATTCTTCTGCTTCTTCTTCTGCTTCATCTTGTGCTGCTGCTTGTTCTTCTTGTTCTTCTTGTGCGTCTTCTGCTTCTTCTTCTGCTGCTGCTTTTTCTTCTTGCTGCTTGCTTCTTCTTATCATTATTATTATTCTTTTTCTGTTTCTTCTTCTGATGCTGCTTCTTATTCTGCTTCTTCTGCTCCTTCCTCTGCCTCTGCTGCTTCTTCTTCTGCTTCTCCTTCTGCTTCCACTTCTACTTCCGGTTTTGCTTCCTCTTCTTCTTCTGCTTCATCTGCTTCTTCTTCTTCTTCTTCTTCTTCTTCTTCTTCTTCTTCTTCTTCTTCTTCTTCTTCTTCTATTTCTTCTTCTTCTTCTTCTTCATCTTCTTCTGCTTCTTGTTCTTTTCTTCTGCTTCTTCTTCTTTTTCTTCTTCTCCTTCATGTTTTGTTACTGCCTCATCTTCTTCTGTTACTGCCTCTTCACGTTTTACTGCTGCTGCTCCTAATTTTACTTATTATTCAGCTTCTTCTTCTACTTCTACTTCTTCTTCTGTTTCTGCTTCCACTTCTGCTTCTGCTTCTTCTTCTTGTGTTTCTTTTTGCTTCTTCTTGATCTTCTTCTGTGTCTTATTGTTAGTCTTCTTCTTCTCCTTCTTCTTCTGCTTCTTCTACTTCTTCTTCTTCTGCTTCTGCTTCTTCTACTTCTGCTGCTGTTGCTTCTGCTTCCACTTCTTCTGCATCTTCTGCTTCTGCTTCCACTTTTCTCCTCCTCCTCCTCCTTCTTCTTCTTCTTCTTCTTCTTCTTCTTCTTCTTCTTCTTCTTCTTCTTCTTCTTCTTCTTCTTCTTCTTCTTTGGTTTCTTCCTCCTGTACCTCTTTTTCTGCTTCTTCATCTGCTTCTTCTTCTTTTGAATCTTTTTCTGCTACATATTCTTTTGATTGTTTTTCTTCTGCTGCTTTTTCTTCTGCTGCTTCTTCTGCATTCTCATGCTTCCTTTTCTGATGCTTTTCCTTCTGCTTCTACTTCTTCTTCTTCTCCTTTTTCTTCTCTTTCCTCTTCTGCTTCTTCCTCTGCTGCTGCTTCTACTTCTTCTGCTTCCTCTTCTCTTTCTTTTTCTTCTGCTTCTGTTTCTTCTGCTTCTGCCTCTGCTGCTTCTTCTTCTTCTTTTGATTTTTCTGCTTCTTCTTCTGCTTCTGCGTTCTTATGCTTCCTCTTCTGTTGCTTTTTCTTTTGCTTCTGCTTCTCTTGCTTCTTCTTCTTCTTCGCCTTTTTCTTCTGCTTCTTCTTCATCTCCTTCTTCTTCCTCTTCTTCTGCTTCTCCTCTTTTTTCTGCTTCTCCTGCTGCTGCTGCTTTTTCTTCTGCTGCTTCTTCTCTTCCTTTTTTCTGCTTCTGCTTCAACTTCTTCTGCTTCTGCTTCTTCCTCTTTTCCACTTCATTTTCTTCTTTTACTTCTTCTGCTACTTTTTTTTCTGCTGCTGCTTCTTCTGTTCCTCCTTCTTCTTCTTTGGGTCTTCCTATTCTGCTGCTTTTTCCTATTGTTCTACTTGTACTTACACTTCTGCTACTGCTTCCGCTTCTGCTTCCTCATCTTTGGCTTCTTCTTCTTCTTCTTCTTCTTCTTCTTCTTCTTCTTCTTCTTCTTCTTCTTCTTCTTCTTCTTCTTCTTTTACTTCTTCTTCTTCTGCTTCTTCTTCTTCTTACTCTGCTTGTACTTCCGCTTCTGCTTCCACTTCTGCTTCTGCTTCTCCTCCTTCTTTTTGTGTTTCCTGTGGTTCGGCTTCTTCTACTTTTGCTTCTTCTTCTGTACTTCTTCTGTTCTTCTTCTATTTTTTCTTCTGATACTTCTGCTACTCCTTCTCCTTCTTATGCTGCTTCTTTTTCTGCTTTTGCCACTTCTTCTTCTTCTTCTTCTTCTTCTTCTTCTTCTTCTTCTTCTTCTTCTTCTTCTTCTTCTTCTGCTTCTTCTGCTTCTTCTGCTTCTTCTGCTTCTTCCTCTTCTGCTTCTTCCTCTTCTACGTCTGTTTCTGCCTTTTCTTCTTCTTCTCGTTCTTCTTCTACTTCTTCTTCTAATTCTTCTTTTTCTGCTTCTGCTTCAGCTTCTTCATCTTCTGCATCTTCTGCTTCTTCTTTTGCTTCTTCTTCTTCCCATTTTTCTTCTTCTTGATCTTATGCTTGTTTTTCTTCTGCTGCTTCCTTTTTCTGCTTCTTCGTCTTCTGGTCTTCTTCTACTGTGTTTTCTGCTTTTTCTGATTCTTCTGATTCTTCTTCTGCTGCTTTTTATTCTTATGCTTCTGCTTTTTCTTCTTCTGCTTCTGCATCTTCTGCTTCTTCATCTTCTGCTTCTCCTTCTGCTGGTGCTTTTTCTGCTACTTCTACTTTCTATTCATCTACTTTTCCTGCTTCTCCTTCTTCTTCTTCCTCTGCTTTTTCTACTGCTTCTGGTTTTTCTTCTGCTTCTTCTTATTCTGCTTCATCATATTCTGCTTCATCTTCTTCTGCTTCTTCTTCAACTTCTACTTCTGCTTCTATCTCCTCTTCCTCTTCTGCTCCTTCTTCTTATTATTATTTTTCTTCTGCTTTAGTTTCTCCTTCTTATTATTATTCTTATGCTGCTTCTTCTTCATGTTCTTCTTCTTCTTCGTGTTCTTCTTCTTCTTCTTCTTGTTCTGCTGCTGTTGCTTCTTCTTCTGATGCTACTGCTTCTTCTTTTTCCTCTTCTTCTTCTGCTTCTTCTGCTGCTTCTTCTGCACCATCGTTCCCGCTTTGTCATCTTTGTTTTCTTCTTCAAGTTCTTCTGCATTGTCTTTACTGCTTCTTCTTCTTCCAGTTCTTCTCCGTCTTATTCTCTTTCTATTTTTCTTCTTCTGCTTGTTTTTCTTATTCTGAAATCTTCCCCTGCTTCCTCTTCTGCTTCTTCTTCTATTGATTTTAATTCTTCTCTTCTGCTTCTCCTTCTTCTGATTCTTCTGCTACTGCTCCTGCTTCTTCTGCTTTTTCTTCTTCTGTTTCTTGTACTCCTTCCTCTTCTGCTGCTTTTTCTTCTCCTCCTGCTTCTGCTTCTTCTTCTCCTTCTCCTTCTGCTTCTTCTTCTGCTCTTACTTCTTCAGCTGCTGCTGCTGCTTCTGCTTTTTCTGCTTCTACTTCTGCTTTTTCTCTTCTTCTTCTTCTTCTTCTTCTTCTTCTTCTTCTCCTTTTTTTAGTCTGCTTTTGCTTCTGCTTCTTCTGATTCTTCTGCTGCTTGTACTGCTTTTTCTTCTTCAGCTTATCCTTATTCTGCTTCTTCTTCTGCTGCTGCTGCTGCTTCTGCTGCTGCTGCTGCTTCTTCTTTTTTATCCTGCTTCTTCATATTCTTATTCTTATTCTTCTGCTTCTGCTTCTTCTTCTTCTTTTTCTGCTTATTCTAATGCTTCTGCTTCCTCTTCTACTGCTTCTTATTCTGTTTCTTCTGCTTCTTCTTCTGCTTCTTCTTCTGCTTCTTCTTCTTCAGCTGCTTCTTCTTCCTCAGCTGTTGCTGGTGCTGCTTCTTCTGCTGCTTCTGCTTCCTGCTTTTTTCTACTTCTTCATATTGTTGTTCTTCTGCTTCTGCTTCTTCTTTTTCTTCTTCTTCGTCTTCTGCTTCTTCTTTTTCTTCTTCTGCTGCTGCTTCTTCTTATTTTCCGTATTTTTTTGCTTCTGCTTCATCTTCTACATCTTCTTCTGATTCTGCTTCTGCCTTTTCTGCTACTTCTGCTGCTTCTTCTGCTTTTTCTTCTTCAGCTTTTGTTGATCTGCTTTTTCTGCTTCTTCTGCTTCTTCTTCTGCTTCTTCCTCTGATTCTGCTTCTGCTTCTTCTGCTATTGGTTCTTCTTCTGCTTCCTCTTCTGCTGCTTCTTCTTCTTTTGCTTCTACTGCTTCTTCTGCTTCATATTCGTCTGCTTCTTTTTCTGCTGATTCTTCTGCTTCTGCTTCTTCTTAGGCTTTTTCTTCTGCTTCTGGTTTTTCTTCTGCTTCTTCTTCTTGTGCTGCTGCTGCTTCTGCTTCTGCTTTTTCTTCTGCTGCTTCTTCTGCACTCTTCCCCTGCTTCATTTTCAGCTGTTTCTTCTTCCGATTTTACTTCTTCTGTTCTACTTCTCCTGCTTCTATTTCTTATTCTTCAGCTTCTGCTCCTGCCTCTACTGCTTTTTTCCTCTGCTTCTTCTACTCCTTTTGTTTCTTCTGCTTTTTCTTCTTCTGCTTCTTTTGCTTTATTTTCTTCTTCTTCTACTTCTTCTTATTATTCTGCTTCTTCTTCTACTTCTGCTTCTTATGCTTCATCTTTTGCTTTTTCTTCTTATTTTTCTCATCCTTTCTCCTTCTTCTACTGCTACTTCTTCTTTTCTCATTCTTTTTCTGCATTTTCTTCTTCTTCTACTTTTCCTCCTTCTTCCTTCTTCTACTGCTTCTTCTTCTTCTTCCACTTCTTCTTCGGCTTCTTCTTCTTCTTCTGCTTCATCTGCATGTCTTTACTTCTTTTTCTTATTGTTTTTCTTCTTTTTCCAGTTCTTCTGCTTCTTCTTCTGTTTCTTCTTCTTCTGCTTCTGATTCTCCATGTCCTTCGGCTTCTGCTTCTACTTCTCCTTCTGCTTCTTCTTCTGCTGCTGGTGCTTCTTCTTCTGCTTCTCCTACTGCTTCTGCTTCTGCTTTTTCTTCTGGTCATTCTCCTACTGCTTCTGCTTCTACTGCTTCTGCTTCTTCTGCTGCTGCTGCTTCTTCTTCTGCATCTTCTTCTCCTTCTTCTTCTTCTGTTTCTTCTTCTGATTCTTCTTCTGCTTCTCATTCTTCTGCTATTGCTTCTTCTTCTTCTTCTTCTTTTTCTGCATCTTCTTCTTCTGCATCTGCTTGTACTTCTTCTGCTTCTGCTCCTTATGCTTCTCCTTCTGCTTCTCTGCCACTTTTTCATCTTCTTCTTGTTATTATTCTTACTCTTCTGCTTCTTCTGCTTCTGCTTCTGCATCTTCGGCTTCTACTTCTTCTTCTTCTGATTCTTCTCATTCTTAATCTGTTTCTTGTCTTCCTCTTATTCTTCTTCTTCCTCTACTTCTCATTTTGCCTCTTCCTCTTCTTCTTCTTCTTTTTCTTTTTCTCCTTCTTCTTCTAATTCTTCTTCTAATTCTTTTTCTTGTACTGCTTCCGGTTCTGCTTCTGCTTTTTCTTCTTCTGCATCTTTAGCTTCTTCGTTTGCTTCTTCTTCTTCCCCTTCTTCTTCTGTCTTATGCTTGTTTTTCTTCTGCTGCTTCTTCTTCTGCATCTTTTTCTTTTTCTACTTCATCGTATTCTGCTTCTGCGTCTTCTGTTTCTTCTGCTTCGTCTGCTTCTACTTCTTCTTTTGCTTTTTCTTTGGCTTCTAATTCTTCTTCTGCTTCTTCTTGTTCTGCTTTTGCTTCTTCTGCCTCTTTGTGTTCTGCTCTTCTGCTGATTTTTCTTCGGCTTATACTTCTGCTTCTTCTTCTGATGCTTCTTCTTTTGAATCTTCTTCTGCTTTGGCTTCTGCTTCGTCTTCGTCTGCTTCTTCTGCTGCTTCTTGTTCTTCTGCTTTATGTTCTTCTACTTCTACTGCACCTTATTCTTCTGCTTCTTCTTCTCCTACTTCTTTTGATGATGCTGCTTCTTCTGATGCTGCTGCTTCTTTTTCTGCTTCTTCTTCTATATCTGCTGCTTCTGCTTCTTCTTCTGCTTCTTCTGCTTCTACTTCTTCTTCTTCTGGTTTTTGTTCTGCTGCTTCTTCTTGTTCTTGTTCTTGTTCTTCTCCTACTTCTGTTTTTTCTGCTGCTGCTTCTTCTGCTTCTGCTTCTTCTGCTGCTGCTGCTTTTTCCGCTTTTTTTACTTCAGGTTATTTCAAGGCTTCTTTTGGTTGTGCTTCTGCTTCTGCTTCTGCTGCTTCTGCTGCTTCTGCTTCTCCTGCTTCTGCTTTTGCTTCCCCTTCTGCTGCTTCTGCTTTCCCTTCTGCTGCGTCTGCTTCTTCTTCTGATTCTTCTTATGCTTCTTCTGCTTCTTTGCTGCTTGTCCTGCTGCTTCTGCTTCTGCTCCTACTTCTGCTTCTTCTTCTGCTTCTGCTTCTTATTCTACTTCATCTGCTTTCTCTTCTGCTTCTTCTTCTGCTTCCCCTTTGGCTGCTTTTTTTTCTCCTTCTGCTTATTCTACTTCTGCTGCTGCTGCTTCTTCTTCCTCTGCTGTTTCTTCTTCTTCTTCTGCTTCTGCAGCTTCGTCTTCTGCTTCTGCATCTCCTTCTGCTTCTTCTGCTTTTGCTTCTTCTTCTGCTCCTTCTTTTGCTTCTGCTGCTTTTTCTTCTGATGCTGCTTCTCTTTCTTCTGCTTGTTGTTATGCTGCTGCTGCTTCTTCTGCTTCTTCTGCTTCTGCTTGTTGTTCCTCTACTTCAGTTTCTACTTCTGATACTTCTGCTGCTGCTTTTTCTTCTTCTGCTTCTTCTAGTCCTTCTTCTTCTTCTGTTGCCTTTTCTTTTTCTGCTCGTTCTGCTTCTGCTTTATCTTCTGCTTCTCCTTCTTCTCCTTCTTCTTCTTCTACTTCTTTTTCTACCTCTTCTGCTGTTGCTGCTTCTTCTGTTCTGTTTCTTTTGCTGCTTCTTCTGCTTTTCTGCTTCTGCTGGTTCTGCTCCTTCGGCTTTTGTTCCTTCTGTTTTTTCTCCTGATTCTTTTGCTTCTCTATCTTTTTCTTCGGCGTCTTAGTCTGCTTCTTCTGCTTCTGCTTCTTCTCTTTCTTTTGTTTCTTCTGCTTAATCTTATCTTCTGCTTCTTCCTCTGCTGCTTCTTTTTTGTCTGCTCATTCTTTTGCTTCTGTTTCTGCTTCTATTCCTTCTCCTCCTTCTATAGGTTCTGCGGCTTCTGCTTCTGCTGCTTTTCCTTCTGCTCCTTTTCCTTCTGCTGCTTTTCCTTCTGCTGCTTTTCCTTGTGCTTCTGCTGCTTTTCCTTCTGCTTCTGCTGCTTTTCCTTCTCCTGCTTTTCCTTCTGCTTCTGCTTCTTCTGCTTCTGCTGCTTGTCCTGCTGCTGCTTTTCCTTCTTCTTCTCCTTCTTCTGCTGCTGCTGCTGCTGCTGCTGCTTCTCCTTCTGCTTATTCTTCTTCTTCTACTTCTTCTGCTTCTTTTCTGCTTCATCTTCTTCCACTACTTATATTCTGCTGCTTCTTCTTTTTCTTCGTCTGCTTCTGCTTCTTCTGCTTCTTCTGCTGCTTCTTCTGCTTCTTCTTCTTGTGCTTATTCTTCTTCTTCTACCTCTTCTGCTTCTTCTTCTGCTTCTTATTCTTCTACTTTTTCTTCTGCTTCTTCTGCTTCTTGTTGTTCTGCTTCTGTTTTATCTTCTGATGCTAGTTCTTCTGCTTTATCTTCTTCTGCTTCTTCTGCTGCTGCTTTTTCTTTCTACTGGTTCATCTTCTTCTCTTCTGCTTCTTATTCTGCTTCTTCCTCTTCTTCTGTATCATCTTTTTCTTCTGCTTCTTCTTCTGCTTCATCTCATTCCTCTGCTTCTGATTCTTCTTATTATTATTCTGGTTCTTCTGCTGCTGCTTCTTCATCTTAATCTTCTTTTGCTTCTTCCTCTTCTTTTTTTGTTTCTTCTTCTTCTGCTTCTTCTGCTGCTTCTCCTTTTTCTTCCTATTCAGCTTCTTCTTCTTCTTCTTCTTCTTCTTCTTCTTCTTCTTCTTCTTCTTCTTCTTCTTCTTCTTCTACTACTACTACTACTACTACTACTACTTCTTTTTCTACCTCTTCTGCTGCTGCTGCTTTTTCTGGTTCTGCTTCTTCTGCTGCTTCTTTTGCTTTTCTGCTTCTGCTGGTTTTGCTCCTTCTGCTTTTGTTGCTTATGTTTTTTCTTCTGATTCTTTTGCTTCTGCATCTTCTTCTTCTGCATCTTAGTCTGCTTCTTCTGCTTCTGCTTCTTCTGCTTATTCTCCTTCTTTTGTTTCTTTTGCTTCATCTTATCGTCTGCTTCTTCTCCTGCTTCTTTCTCTGTTTCTTCTTCATTGTCTGCTCATTCTTTTGCTTCTGCTTCTGCTTCTAATCTTTCTCCTCCTTCTACAGGTTCTGCGGGTTTTCCTTCTGCTTCTGCTGCTTTTCCTTCTGCGGCTGTTCCTTCTGCTTCTGCGGATTTTCCTTCTGCTTCTCTGCTTCTCCTTCTGCGGCTTTTCCTTCTGCTTCTGCTGCTTATCCTTCTGCTGCTTTTCCTTCTGCTTCTGCTGCTTTTCCTTCTGCTGCTTTTTCTTCTACTGCTTCATATTCTTCTTTACTTTTTCTTCTTCTTCTTCTGCTTCTTCTTCTTCTGCTTCTTATTCTGCTTCTTTTTTTTATTCTTATTCTGCTTCTGCTTCTGCTTTTTCTGCTCCTTCTGCTTCACCTTCTGCTTCTGCTTTTACTGCTTTTTCTGCTACTTCTGCTTCTCCTTCTGGTTCTTCTTCTTCTGCTGCTTCCTCTTCTGCTTCATCTTCTGCTGCTGCTGCTTCTGCTTCTTCTGCTTAATCTTCTTGTTCTGCTGCTGCTTCTTCTTTTTCTGCTTCTGCTTCTACTTTTGCTTCTGCTACTTCTACTGCTTCTTCGGCTTCAGCTCTTTGTTCTTCTGCTACTGCTAGCTCTGTTTCTCCTGCTTCTGCTTCTTTTGCTTCCTCTACTTCTTACGCATCGGTTTCTACTGCTTCTTATTCTTCTGCTTCTTCTCCTTTTGTTTCTTCTGCTTGTTCTGATTCTGTTTCTTCTACCTCTTCTGCTCATTCTTCTGCTTATTCTTCTGCTTGTTCTGCTTCTGCTTCAGCTTCTCCTTCTCATTCTTCTTTTTCTTCTACTTCTTTTTCTACCTCTTCTGCTGCTGCTGCTTCTTCTGGTTCTGCTTCTTCTGCTTCTACTGCTTCTCTGCTTCTGCTGGTTCTGCTACTTCTGCTTTTGCTCCTTCTGTTTTTTCTTTTGATTCTTTTGCTTCTGCATCTTCTCCATCTTAGTCCACTTCTGCTGCTGCTTCTTCTGCTTCTTCTCTTTCTTTTGTTTCTTCTGCTTAATCTTATCTTCTTCTGCTTCTTCTTCTGCTTCTTCCTCTGCTGCTTCTTCTTTTTTGTCTGTTCATTCTTTTGCTTCTCTTTCTGCTTCTAATGCTGCTCCTGCTTCTACAGGTTCTGCTGCTTCTGCTTCTGCTGTTTTTCCTTCTGCTACTGCTGCTTTTCCTTCTGCTTCTGCTGCTTTTCCTTCTGCTTCTGCAGCTTTTCCTTCTGCTGCTTTTCCTTCTGCTTCTTCTGCTTTTCCTTCCACTGCTTTTTTTTCTGCTTTTGCTGCTTTTCCTTCTGCTGATTTTCGTTTTGGTGCTTTCCCTTCTCCTTCTCCTTCTCCTGCTTCTGCTTCTGCTTCTTCTTGTTCCTCTGCTTCTGTTTTTTCTTCTGCTGCTTCTTCTCCTGCTTCTTCATCTTCTTCTGCTTATTCTTCTTCTTCTACTTCTGCTTCTTCTTCTGATTTATCTTCTTCCTCTACTTCTTATTCTGCTTATCTTTTTCTGCTTCTGCTTCTTGTGCTTATTCTTCTAGTTCTTCTGCTTCTTTTTCTGCTTCTTCTTCTTCTGCTTCTTGTTGTTCTTCTGAGTCTTTTTTATCTTCTGATGCTGCTGCTTCTTCTACTTTACCTTCTTTTGCTTCTTCTGCTGCTGCTGCTGCTTTTTCTTTCTACTCGTTCATCTTCTCTACTACTACTTCTGCTCCTTCTGCTTCTTTCTCTGCTGCTTCTTCTTCTGTATCATCTTTTTCTTCTGCTTCTTCTTCTGCCTCTTTTTCTTCTGCATCTTCTTCTACTGATTCTTCTTCTTCTTCTGCTTCATCTTATTCGTCTGCTTCTGCTGCTTCTTTTTCTTCTACTTCTGGTTCTTATTCTGCTGCTTCTTCATCATAATCTTCTTTTGCTTCTTCCTCTTCTGCTTCTTTTTCTTCTGCTTCTTCTTCTGCTCCTCTTTTTTCTTCTTATTCAGATTCTGCTTCTGCTTCTTCTGCTTCTTCTGCTTCTGCTTCTCCTTTTTCTTTTGCTTCTGCTTCTGCTTCTTGTTCTTCTGTTTCTGTTTCTCGTTCTTCTTCTGTTGCTGTTTATTCTTCTTCTGATTCTTCTTCTTCTTCTAATTTTTCTACCTCTCATGCTACTGCTGCTTCTTCTGGTTCTGCTTCTTCTGCTACTTCTTCTGCTTTTCCGCCCATTCCCAGGCATATTTATCGGATTCTACACTACTTGACTCCACACCGGTACACACACGAACTCGGTTCTTGTATCTTTGAACAGTAGCATTGTCTTGTCTTTGGCCAGGGACGTATCCTAGTTACCAGGGTGGGTCTCCAGCTCCGTGTTCCATGGCACCTTCCAGTTGCCATCTTCTCACAGAGCCTGGCCGCGGTGCCTCCACTCCGCTCCACCCTCCATACAGGTTCTCTCAGAGTCAGCACACCGAGTTCCCCTGCTGTTGCCAACACCTAAGGTTGCCTAGGGAACTTGTGTGGCATGGAACCCTTCTAGAACCCCCATACTCACCCGGAAAGTTTCTTCAAAGCTGTACCTTTAATTCAAATGTGAATAGAAATTGAATTGCTAAGTCACCTCCAGCAATAATTCCCCAGAGCTGCTCTGCAGAGAGCTGCTCTCCTGGCTGGAGCAGGAGCCCCTGCATTGGTAAGGAATGGTGAGGAAATGCTGCATGCTCTCTATGTCTCTGCAGAGTTCATGCAGAGGGAACCAAAAGCCCTTCTTTGAGCTGGGGCATCCCCACATGCAAAGGAGCGTCTGTGGTGGAAATGCCCTTCTTTCCATCGTCTGGACGTGCGAATGAACCGAGAGGGACGCCCAGCAGCTGTGCCCAGTGCATGGCCACCAAGGGCAGGGACAGCCCCCTGGGCCTCCAGGGCACGGGGACTGCCTCGGGGCCAGCACCCCAAAGGCCTTCCTCTGAAGGGTGCTGGGCGGAGGGTCGGCGGGCAGCGCTGCGCATTAAATTAAATTAAACTGAATTAAATTAAATATTATAAAGTAATAAAAATTAAGATAAAATACACAAAGTAAAATAAAAAATTATACTAAAATAACATAAAATCCTAAAATAAATAATCCATAAATAAAATCCTATAGAACCACATAAAACAACATACCATAAAATAAAATAAAATAAAATAAAATAAAATAAAATAAAATAAAATAAAATAAAATCAACCAAAATAAAATAAAATAAAATAAAATCAACCAAAACAAATTAAAATTAAATTAAATTAAACTGAACTAAATTAAATAATATAAAGTAATAAAAATTAAGATAAAATACACAAAGTAAAATAAAAAATTATACTAAAATAACATAGTATAAAACAAGATAATAGAAAACATCATACAATAAGAACAAATGCAAAGGAAATAAGAGAAAAAAGAGAACAAGAAAGAAGGGAAAAGAGAAAAGAAAAGAAGAGAAAAGAAGAGAAAAGAAGAGAAAAAAGAGAAGAGAAAAGAAAAGAAGAAATATGAAAAGAAAACAAAAAAAGAAATATGAAAAGAAAAAAGCAAAAGAAAAGAAAAGAAAGGAAAAGAAAAGAAAAGAGAAGAAAAAAGAAAAGAAAAGTGAAAAGGAAAAAGAAAAAAGAATAGAAAAATAAATGAAAATAAATCCGATTTCCACTTGTAACCTTTATGATTTGTGTATCTGTAATGTCTTTTTAGAGCTGAAAAGCCCCTGGCATTACAGGCAAATAACAGTCTCATCGTTACTCGACTGCTGGTGAGCGCAGGGAACGGAAGAGAAGAGCATAGACTAGGTCACAACAGAACAGAAGAGTCATGCTTTGTTATGCCTAGAGTTCTGCGTGCCCGTGTCTGCCCCTGTCACCTGGATGGGCCGGGGACCTTGTCAAGTTAAAGGGCAAAGCAATTGGGCAGAAAATAAAACCCCCTTGCGTTCCAGCTTGGCCTCAGGTATCCGAGGGGCTGGGAGCGGCTGGGCTTAGATTCTGAGCGATGCCCAATTCTCTGTGTTGCAAGTCCGCTCGCGTTCAATATCTGGAACTCTCACGATTACCGATGCACTCGTAACACCATACGCTTTCAGGCTAGTCGCGTTGCAGGAACTAGCACGGCCACACTTCAGGAATTTGGTGGTGTTCAATGAGAACTCTCACGGCTAGATTAAGGAATAGTGCAGTTTATTGAAGCAACAGATGCACAAGTTCTTTTGGATTGCCGGTGATAGAAGTGCTGCCTACAAAGCATGTGCACATCCCAAGAATACAAGCCATACAGCCTGGCTCCAAACGGGTTAAGTTCTAAAACAACTCTATAGAGATCTGTAAGTTTCCCGGGGAAGCACTGGGTATACCCAAGTGTTCGAATGTTACCCAAAGGCGTCCCTATGCGGGGGAAGAGAGGCTCAGCCCATCGACTGCTCGCAGATGTCAGAGGTGGTCTGCGATGGTATCTTCCCTAACTTCCCTCCTCTCTTAAGCCTTTCTCTACTCTCTTTTGCTTTACAGGTGGAGCATGAGTGACTCGAGTCATACAGATCTTTGTTGTAACTGGTGTGGACATTTCTGGCTTTGCTTTTAAAGGTACAGACCAAGAAAAATTCAGAGTGCAAGCTCAGTGAGGGGTGGTTGCACCTTGGAGGCGGGTAGCTTTTGGGGTGGAGGTGTGTTTTGGTATTAGAAGGAGATGATAAGGAGCAAAGTTCACCCGAGGATAGTATATTGTCGAAAAAGTGAGAGACTGTGGGCCCATTCCCAGGCATATTTATCGGATTCTACACTACTTCACTACACACCAGTACACACACGAACTCGGTTCTTGTATCTTTGAACAGTAGCATTGTCTTTGGCCAGGGACGTATCCTAGTTACCAGGGTGGGTCTCCAGCTCCGTGTTCCATGGCACCTTCCAGTTGCCGTCTTCTCACAGAGCCTGGCCGCGGTGCCTCCACTCCGCTCCACCCTCCATACAGGTTCTCTCAGAGTCAGCACACCGAGTTCCCCTGCTGTTGCCAACACCTAAGGTTGCCTAGGGAACTTGTGTGGCATGGAACCCTTCTAGAACCGCCATACTCACCCGGAAAGTTTCTTCAAAGCTGTACCTTTCCTTCAAATGCAAATAGAAATTGAATTGCTAAGTCACCTCCAGCAATAATTCCCCAGAGCTGCACTGCAGAGAGCTGCTCTCCTGGCTGGAGCAGGAGCCCCTGCATTGGTAAGGAATGGTGAGGAAATGCTGCATGCTCTCTATGTCTCTGCAGAGTTCATGCAGAGGGAACCAAAAGCCCTTCTTTGAGCTCGGGCAGCCCCACATCCAAAGTAACGTCTGTGGTGGAAATGCCCTTCTTTCCATAGTCTGGACGTGCGAATGAACCGAGAGGGACGCCCAGCAGCTGTGCCCAGTGCATGGCCACCAAGGGCAGGGACAGCCCCCTGGGCCTCCAGGGCACGGGGACTGCCTCGGGGCCAGCACCCCAAAGGCCTTCCTCTGAAGGGTGCTGGGCGGAGGGGCGGCGGGCGGGGCTGCGCATGGCGGGCCCTGTCGTCCCTGTGTCACAGGGCCGCCACCCGGCAACGCAGCAGTCACAATGCCCTGGGACAGGATAAAAGGCAGCATCGTCCCCTGTCCCGCAGCCAGAGGTGGCCTGGGAGCAGCCCAAAGACATCCGAGAGGAAGCCCCTGAGGAGACGGTGGAATGACTTGGAGGGGGCTGAAGGAGGAAGAGCGGAGGAGGTGGGACGAGGCTGCTGGAGGGTCTCCGCTGCAAGGCCAGCTCCCGCCGGGGCCCCCTTCAAAGCCATTTTGAAGGATGGATGAAAATCCTGCCTCAGCCTTTAGGGAACAATCAGCAGCCTCTCAGGAGATGAGAAGAAGCACCAAGGCCTGGAGGTGCCCAAGGCTCTCAGGCCTTTCTCCAGGGGGAGGAGCAGTGGCAAGACCAAGGGAATGCCTTCTTGAGGAGCACTGCGGAGCTCGCCGTCCTCATCCTCCGCGGAGCCAGGGGCAGCAGCCGTAAGCAATGGGATGCAGAGATGTTGCCAGGGGTCCCAGTGCTTTGGAGCACCCCCTGGTGCCCTGCCAGTCGCAGGAAGGATTTTCCCCCATGGTCGATCAGGCCGGGGGCCTTTGGCCACTCTGGGAAGCCCCTGAGGTGGCTCCAGGTTAAGGGAGACTAGAGCTCGGGCATCTCCTGGGAGGCGTGACCAGCCTGTGGGACGAGGAGGCAGGTCTTGCTCACATGCTCAGGGACTAGCCGATCGCCAGCACTGGGGTCAGGAAGGAATTTTCCCCCGGGGCAGATTGGCACCGGTCCCCGGGGGTTTTTTGCCTTCCTCTGCAGCACTGAGCGTGGCCACTTGTCAGGGCTCCTCGGCTCCCTTTTGGCTAGCTTACTGCCTGCTGCTCATGCACCACGAAGATGGCCTCTTGTGCCCTGCAGCTGGGGGGAGGAAGGCTTTTTTTCCCCCACGGTGGGCTAGCGAGTGTTCCCGGGGGTTTTTTGCCTTCCTCTGCAGCACGGAGCACGGCCACCTGCCAGGGCTCCTTTGGGCCATTTTGGCTAGGTGCCTGCTGCTCCTGCTCCACGAAGGTGGCCCTCGTGCCCCGCATCCGGGGGGAGGAATCTTTCTAGAGTCCCCGGGCGGGCCCCCAGGGTGGCCCCCAGGGCTTGCTTCTTGTCCTCTGTAGCACTGAGCACAGCCCCTTGGCAGAGCTCCGGCGGGCCCTTTCTCCTCGCTTCTTGCCTGCTGCTCTTGCACCTCCAAAGCGCCACTCGTGCCCTGGCTTTCTCGAGCGCTCTTGCCCAGGGCCACTTTGGAGCAGGAGCGAGCTCTGCTCTTCCCTCGCCTCCATTTCCCAAGGCATTCTTGCTTGTGCAAAACAGCCAGCGCTTGCAAGGGCTCCAGGCTCGCTGCACCATCTGGAGCTGCCACTTTTCAGCTCTCCCGGCGTGCAAGACAAGCACACGGAAGGCCCGAGAGCGCTTTTCAGGCATCACTAACCAAGGAGCACAGCAGAGCAAGTTTTGGAAGGCAGAAAGTGTGCTTGTCATCGATACATGTCATACTTTGGAAAATACCCCGCGCTACCACACACCACCACCTTCTTCTTCTTCTTCTTCTTCTTCTTCTTCTTCTTCTTCATCTTCGTCTTCGTCTTCGTCTTCGTCTTCGTCTTCTTCTTTTCTTTTGTATGAGGTCGGTACCGATGCTCATAGTTCAAGTTGTCACTCTTCAGGAACCAGGGACTGCTTGGCCTGTATTCCTGCTGCGACTTTCCGTGGCTCTGTGGCATTCCTTTGCCAGACAACAAGGGATGTTTTTTTCAAGCTAAACTGAAGAGTGCATCAGCCTGCTTCTGGCTACACACGCGCATTGTGTTAGCGCTGGTGAGCATCGGCTCTGCAACGGATTCCGAAAAATGACCTAAAATCCTATAGAACCACATAAAACAACATACCATAAAATAAAATAAAATAAAATAAAATAAAATAAAATAAAATAAAATAAAATAAAATAAAATAAAATAAAATAAAATCAACCAAAATTAAATAAAATAAAATCAACCAAAACAAATTAAAATTAAATTAAATTAAATTAAACTGAATTAAATTAAATATTATAAAGTAATAAAAATTAAGATAAAATACACAAAGTAAAATAAAAAATTATACTAAAATAACATAGTATAAAACAAGATAATAGAAAACATCCTACAATAAGAACAAATGCAAAGGAAATAAGAGAAAAAAGAGAACAAGAAAGAAGGGAAAAGAGAAAAGAAAAGAAGAGAAAAGGAGAGAAAAGGAGAGAAAAGAAGAGAAAAAAGAGAAAAAAGAGAAAAGAAAAGAAGAAATATGAAAAGGAAACAAAAGAAGAAATATGAAAAGAAAAAAGGAAGAGAAAAGAAAAGAAAAGAAAAGAAAAGAAAAGAAAAGAAAAGAAAAGAAAAGAAAAGAAAAGAAAAGAAAAGAAAAGAAAAGAAAAGAAAAGAAAAGAAAAGAAAGAAAAGAAAAGAAAAGAAAAGAAAAGAAAAGAAAAAAGAAAAGAAAAGAAAAGAAAAGAAAAGAAAAGAAAAGAAAAGAAAAGTGAAAAGGAAAAAGCAAAAAGAATAGAAAAATAAATGAAAATAAATCCGATTTCCACTTGTAACCTTTATGATTTGTGTATCTGTAATGTCTTTTTAGAGCTGAAAAGCCCCTGGCATTACAGGCAAATAACAGTCTCATCGTTACTCGACTGCTGGTGAGCGCAGGGAACAGAAGAGAAGAGCATAGACTAGGTCACAACAGAACAGAAGAGTCATGCTTTGTTATGCCTAGAGTTCTGCGTGCCCGTGTCTGCCCCTGTCACCTGGATGGGCCGGGGACCTTGTCAAGTTAAAGGGCAAAGCAATTGGGCAGAAAATAAAATCCCCTTGCATTCCAGCTTGGCCTCAGGTATCCGAGGGGCTGGGGGCGGCTGGGCTTAAATTCTGAGCGATGCCCAATTCTCTGTGTTGCAAGTCCGCTCGCGTTCAATATCTGGAACTCTCACGATTACCGATGCACTCGTAACACCATACGCTTTCAGGCTAGTCGCGTTGCAGGAACTAGCACGGCCACACTTCAGGAATTTGGTGGTGTTCAATGAGAACTCTCACGGCTAGATTAAGGAATAGTGCAGTTTATTGAAGCAACAGATGCACAAGTTCTTTTGGATTGCCAGTGATAGAAGTGCTGCCTACAAAGCATGTGCACATCCCAAGAATACGAGCCATACAGCCTGGCTCCAAACGGGTTAAGTTCTAAAACAACTCTATAGAGATCTGTAAGTTTCCCGGGGAAGCACTGGGTATACCCAAGTGTTCGAATGTTACCCAAAGGCATCCCTATGCGGGGGAAGAGAGGCTCAGCCCATCGACTGCTCGCAGATGTCAGAGGTGGTCTGCGATGGTATCTTCCCTAACTTCCCTCCTCTCTTAAGCCTTTCTCTACTCTCTTTTGCTTTACAGGTGGAGCATGAGTGACTCGAGTCATACAGATCTTTGTTGTAACTGGTGTGGACATTTCTGGCTTTGCTTTTAAAGGTACAGACCAAGAAAAATTCAGAGTGCAAGCTCAGTGAGGGGTGGTTGCACCTTGGAGGCGGGTAGCTTTTGGGGTGGAGGTGTGTTTTGGTATTAGAAGGAGATGATAAGGAGCAAAGTTCACCCGAGGATAGTATATTGTCAAAAAAGTGAGAGACTGTGGGCCCATTCCCAGGCATATTTATCGGATTCTACACTACTTCACTACACACCAGTACACACACGAACTCGGTTCTTGTATCTTTGAACAGTAGCATTGTCTTTGGCCAGGGACGTATCCTAGTTACCAGGGTGGGTCTCCAGCTCCGTGTTCCATGGCACCTTCCAGTTGCCGTCTTCTCACAGAGCCTGGCCGCGGTGCCTCCACTCCGCTCCACCCTCCATACAGGTTCTCTCAGAGTCAGCACACCGAGTTCCCCTGCTGTTGCCAACACCTAAGGTTGCCTAGGGAACTTGTGTGGCATGGAACCCTTCTAGAACCGCCATACTCACCCGGAAAGTTTCTTCAAAGCTGTACCTTTCCTTCAAATGCAAATAGAAATTGAATTGCTAAGTCACCTCCAGCAATAATTCCCCAGAGCTGCACTGCAGAGAGCTGCTCTCCTGGCTGGAGCAGGAGCCCCTGCATTGGTAAGGAATGGTGAGGAAATGCTGCATGCTCTCTATGTCTCTGCAGAGTTCATGCAGAGGGAACCAAAAGCCCTTCTTTGAGCTCGGGCAGCCCCACATCCAAAGTAACGTCTGTGGTGGAAATGCCCTTCTTTCCATAGTCTGGACGTGCGAATGAACCGAGAGGGACGCCCAGCAGCTGTGCCCAGTGCATGGCCACCAAGGGCAGGGACAGCCCCCTGGGCCTCCAGGGCACGGGGACTGCCTCGGGGCCAGCACCCCAAAGGCCTTCCTCTGAAGGGTGCTGGGCGGAGGGGCGGCGGGCGGGGCTGCGCATGGCGGGCCCTGTCGTCCCCGTGTCACAGGGCCGCCACCCGGCAACGCAGCAGTCACAATGCCCTGGGACAGGATAAAAGGCAGCATCGTCCCCTGTCCCGCAGCCAGAGGTGGCCTGGGAGCAGCCCAAAGACATCCGAGAGGAAGCCCCTGAGGAGACGGTGGAATGACTTGGAGGGGGCTGAAGGAGGAAGAGCGGAGGAGGTGGGACGAGGCTGCTGGAGGGTCTCCGCTGCAAGGCCAGCTCCCGCCGGGGCCCCCTTCAAAGCCATTTTGAAGGATGGATGAAAATCCTGCCTCAGCCTTTAGGGAACAATCAGCAGCCTCTCAGGAGATGAGAAGAAGCACCAAGGCCTGGAGGTGCCCAAGGCTCTCAGGCCTTTCTCCAGGGGGAGGAGCAGTGGCAAGACCAAGGGAATGCCTTCTTGAGGAGCACTGCGGAGCTCGCCGTCCTCATCCTCCGCGGAGCCAGGGGCAGCAGCCGTAAGCAATGGGATGCAGAGATGTTGCCAGGGGTCCCAGTGCTTTGGAGCACCCCCTGGTGCCCTGCCAGTCGCAGGAAGGATTTTCCCCCATGGTCGATCAGGCCGGGGGCCTTTGGCCACTCTGGGAAGCCCCTGAGGTGGCTCCAGGTTAAGGGAGACTAGAGCTCGGGCATCTCCTGGGAGGCGTGACCAGCCTGTGGGACGAGGAGGCAGGTCTTGCTCACATGCTCAGGGACTAGCCGATCGCCAGCACTGGGGTCAGGAAGGAATTTTCCCCCGGGGCAGATTGGCACCGGTCCCCGGGGGTTTTTTGCCTTCCTCTGCAGCACTGAGCGTGGCCACTTGTCAGGGCTCCTCGGCTCCCTTTTGGCTAGCTTACTGCCTGCTGCTCATGCACCACGAAGACGGCCTCTTGTGCCCTGCAGCTGGGGGGAGGAAGGCTTTTTTTCCCCCACGGTGGGCTAGCGAGTGTTCCCGGGGGTTTTTTGCCTTCCTCTGCAGCACGGAGCACGGCCACCTGCCAGGGCTCCTTTGGGCCATTTTGGCTAGGTGCCTGCTGCTCCTGCTCCACGAAGGTGGCCCTCGTGCCCCGCATCCGGGGGGAGGAATCTTTCTAGAGTCCCCGGGCGGGCCCCCAGGGTGGCCCCCAGGGCTTGCTTCTTGTCCTCTGTAGCACTGAGCACAGCCCCTTGGCAGAGCTCCGGCGGGCCCTTTCTCCTCGCTTCTTGCCTGCTGCTCTTGCACCTCCAAAGCGCCACTCGTGCCCTGGCTTTCTCGAGCGCTCTTGCCCAGGGCCACTTTGGAGCAGGAGCGAGCTCTGCTCTTCCCTCGCCTCCATTTCCCAAGGCATTCTTGCTTGTGCAAAACAGCCAGCGCTTGCAAGGGCTCCAGGCTCGCTGCACCATCTGGAGCTGCCACTTTTCAGCTCTCCCGGCGTGCAAGACAAGCACACGGAAGGCCCGAGAGCGCTTTTCAGGCATCACTAACCAAGGAGCACAGCAGAGCAAGTTTTGGAAGGCAGAAAGTGTGCTTGTCATCGATACATGTCATACTTTGGAAAATACCCCGCGCTACCACACACCACCACCTTCTTCTTCTTCTTCTTCTTCTTCTTCTTCTTCTTCTTCATCTTCGTCTTCGTCTTCGTCTTCGTCTTCGTCTTCTTCTTTTCTTTTGTATGAGGTCGGTACCGATGCTCATAGTTCAAGTTGTCACTCTTCAGGAACCAGGGACTGCTTGGCCTGTATTCCTGCTGCGACTTTCCGTGGCTCTGTGGCATTCCTTTGCCAGACAACAAGGGATGTTTTTTTCAAGCTAAACTGAAGAGTGCATCAGCCTGCTTCTGGCTACACACGCGCATTGTGTTAGCGCTGGTGAGCATCGGCTCTGCAACGGATTCCGAAAAATGACCTAAAATCCTATAGAACCACATAAAACAACATACCATAAAATAAAATAAAATAAAATAAAATAAAATAAAATAAAATAAAATAAAATAAAATAAAATCAACCAAAATTAAATAAAATAAAATCAACCAAAACAAATTAAAATTAAATTAAATTAAATTAAACTGAATTAAATTAAATATTATAAAGTAATAAAAATTAAGATAAAATACACAAAGTAAAATAAAAAATTATACTAAAATAACATAGTATAAAACAAGATAATAGAAAACATCCTACAATAAGAACAAATGCAAAGGAAATAAGAGAAAAAAGAGAACAAGAAAGAAGGGAAAAGAGAAAAGAAAAGAAGAGAAAAGGAGAGAAAAGGAGAGAAAAGAAGAGAAAAAAGAGAAAAAAGAGAAAAGAAAAGAAGAAATATGAAAAGGAAACAAAAGAAGAAATATGAAAAGAAAAAAGGAAGAGAAAAGAAAAGAAAAGAAAAGAAAAGAAAAGAAAAGAAAAGAAAAGAAAAGAAAAGAAAAGAAAAGAAAAGAAAAGAAAAGAAAAGAAAAGAAAGAAAAGAAAAGAAAAGAAAAGAAAAGAAAAAAGAAAAGAAAAGAAAAGAAAAGAAAAGAAAAGAAAAGAAAAGAAAAGAAAAGAAAAGAAAAGTGAAAAGGAAAAAGCAAAAAGAATAGAAAAATAAATGAAAATAAATCCGATTTCCACTTGTAACCTTTATGATTTGTGTATCTGTAATGTCTTTTTAGAGCTGAAAAGCCCCTGGCATTACAGGCAAATAACAGTCTCATCGTTACTCGACTGCTGGTGAGCGCAGGGAACAGAAGAGAAGAGCATAGACTAGGTCACAACAGAACAGAAGAGTCATGCTTTGTTATGCCTAGAGTTCTGCGTGCCCGTGTCTGCCCCTGTCACCTGGATGGGCCGGGGACCTTGTCAAGTTAAAGGGCAAAGCAATTGGGCAGAAAATAAAATCCCCTTGCATTCCAGCTTGGCCTCAGGTATCCGAGGGGCTGGGGGCGGCTGGGCTTAAATTCTGAGCGATGCCCAATTCTCTGTGTTGCAAGTCCGCTCGCGTTCAATATCTGGAACTCTCACGATTACCGATGCACTCGTAACACCATACGCTTTCAGGCTAGTCGCGTTGCAGGAACTAGCACGGCCACACTTCAGGAATTTGGTGGTGTTCAATGAGAACTCTCACGGCTAGATTAAGGAATAGTGCAGTTTATTGAAGCAACAGATGCACAAGTTCTTTTGGATTGCCAGTGATAGAAGTGCTGCCTACAAAGCATGTGCACATCCCAAGAATACGAGCCATACAGCCTGGCTCCAAACGGGTTAAGTTCTAAAACAACTCTATAGAGATCTGTAAGTTTCCCGGGGAAGCACTGGGTATACCCAAGTGTTCGAATGTTACCCAAAGGCATCCCTATGCGGGGGAAGAGAGGCTCAGCCCATCGACTGCTCGCAGATGTCAGAGGTGGTCTGCGATGGTATCTTCCCTAACTTCCCTCCTCTCTTAAGCCTTTCTCTACTCTCTTTTGCTTTACAGGTGGAGCATGAGTGACTCGAGTCATACATATCTTTGTTGTAACTGGTGTGGACATTTCTGGCTTTGCTTTTAAAGGTACAGACCAAGAAAAATTCAGAGTGCAAGCTCAGTGAGGGGTGGTTGCACCTTGGAGGCGGGTAGCTTTTGGGGTGGAGGTGTGTTTTGGTATTAGAAGGAGATGATAAGGAGCAAAGTTCACCCGAGGATAGTATATTGTCAAAAAAGTGAGAGACTGTGGGCCCATTCCCAGGCATATTTATCGGATTCTACACTACTTCACTACACACCAGTACACACACGAACTCGGTTCTTGTATCTTTGAACAGTAGCATTGTCTTTGGCCAGGGACGTATCCTAGTTACCAGGGTGGGTCTCCAGCTCCGTGTTCCATGGCACCTTCCAGTTGCCGTCTTCTCACAGAGCCTGGCCGCGGTGCCTCCACTCCGCTCCACCCTCCATACAGGTTCTCTCAGAGTCAGCACACCGAGTTCCCCTGCTGTTGCCAACACCTAAGGTTGCCTAGGGAACTTGTGTGGCATGGAACCCTTCTAGAACCCCCATACTCACCCGGAAAGTTTCTTCAAAGCTGTACCTTTCCTTCAAATGCAAATAGAAATTGAATTGCTAAGTCACCTCCAGCAATAATTCCCCAGAGCTGCACTGCAGAGAGCTGCTCTCCTGGCTGGAGCAGGAGCCCCTGCATTGGTAAGGAATGGTGAGGAAATGCTGCATGCTCTCTATGTCTCTGCAGAGTTCATGCAGAGGGAACCAAAAGCCCTTCTTTGAGCTCGGGCAGCCCCACATCCAAAGTAACGTCTGTGGTGGAAATGCCCTTCTTTCCATCGTCTGGACGTGCGAATGAACCGAGAGGGACGCCCAGCAGCTGTGCCCAGTGCATGGCCACCAAGGGCAGGGACAGGCCCCTGGGCCTCCAGGGCACGGGGACTGCCTCGGGGCCAGCACCCCAAAGGCCTTCCTCTGAAGGGTGCTGGGCGGAGGGGCGGCGGGCGGGGCTGCGCATGGCGGGCCCTGTCGTCCCCGTGTCACAGGGCCACCACCCGGCAACGCAGCAGTCACAATGCCCTGGGACAGGATAAAAGGCAGCATCGTCCCCTGTCCCGCAGCCAGAGGTGGCCTGGGAGCAGCCCAAAGACATCCGAGAGGAAGCCCCTGAGGAGACGGTGGAATGACTTGGAGGGGGCTGAAGGAGGAAGAGCGGAGGAGGTGGGACGAGGCTGCTGGAGGGTCTCCGCTGCAAGGCCAGCTCCCGCCGGGGCCCCCTTCAAAGCCATTTTGAAGGATGGATGAAAATCCTGCCTCAGCCTTTAGGGAACAATCAGCAGCCTCTCAGGAGATGAGAAGAAGCACCAAGGCCTGGAGGTGCCCAAGGCTCTCAGGCCTTTCTCCAGGGGGAGGAGCAGTGGCAAGACCAAGGGAATGCCTTCTTGAGGAGCACTGCGGAGCTCGCCGTCCTCATCCTCCGCGGAGCCAGGGGCAGCAGCCGTAAGCAATGGGATGCAGAGATGTTGCCAGGGGTCCCAGTGCTTTGGAGCACCCCCTGGTGCCCTGCCAGGCGCGGGAAGGATTTTCCCCCATGGTCGATCAGGCCGGGGGGCTTTGGCCACTCTGGGAAGCCCCTGAGGTGGCTCCAGGTTAAGGGAGACTAGAGCTCGGGCATCTCCTGGGAGGCGTGACCAGCCTGTGGGACGAGGAGGCAGGTCTTGCTCACATGCTCAGGGACTAGCCAATCGCCAGCACTGGGGTGAGGAAGGAATTTTCCCCCGGGGCAGATTGGCACCGGTCCCCGGGGGTTTTTTGCCTTCCTCTGCAGCACTGAGCGTGGCCACTTGTCAGGGCTCCTCGGCTCCCTTTTGGCTAGCTTACTGCCTGCTGCTCATGCACCACGAAGACGGCCTCTCGTGCCCTGCAGCTGGGGGGAGGAAGGCTTTTTTTCCCCCACGGTGGGCTAGCGAGTGTTCCCGGGGGTTTTTTGCCTTCCTCTGCAGCACGGAGCACGGCCACCTGCCAGGGCTCCTTTGGGCCATTTTGGCTAGGTGCCTGCTGCTCCTGCTCCACGAAGGTGGCCCTCGTGCCCCGCATCCGGGGGGAGGAATCTTTCTAGAGTCCCCGGGCGGGCCCCCAGGGTGGCCCCCAGGGCTTGCTTCTTGTCCTCTGTAGCACTGAGCACAGCCCCTTGGCAGAGCTCTGGCGGGCCCTTTCTCCTCGCTTCTTGCCTGCTGCTCTTGCACCTCCAAAGCGCCACTCGTGCCCTGGCTTTCTCGAGCGCTCTTGCCCAGGGCCACTTTGGAGCAGGAGCGAGCTCTGCTCTTCCCTCGCCTCCATTTCCCAAGGCATTCTTGCTTGTGCAAAACAGCCAGCGCTTGCAAGGGCTCCAGGCTCGCTGCACCATCTGGAGCTGCCACTTTTCAGCTCTCCCGGCGTGCAAGACAAGCACACAGAAGGCCCGAGAGCGCTTTTCAGGCATCACTAACCAAGGAGCACAGCAGAGCAAGTTTTGGAAGGCAGAAAGTGTGCTTGCCATCGATACATGTCATACTTTGGAAAATACCCCGCGCTACCACACACCACCACCTTCTTCTTCTTCTTCTTCTTCTTCTTCTTCATCTTCGTCTTCGTCTTCGTCTTCGTCTTCGTCTTCTTCTTTTCTTTTGTATGAGGTCGGTACCGATGCTCATAGTTCAAGTTGTCACTCTTCAGGAACCAGGGACTGCTTGGCCTGTATTCCTGCTGCGACTTTCCGTGGCTCTGTGGCATTCCTTTGCCAGACAGCAAGGGATGTTTTTTTCAAGCTAAACTGAAGAGTGCATCAGCCTGCTTCTGGCTACACACGCGCATTGTGTTAGCGCTGGTGAGCATCGGCTCTGTAACGGATTCCGAAAAATGACCTAAAATCCTATAGAACCACATAAAACAACATACCATAAAATAAAATAAAATAAAATAAAATAAAATAAAATAAAATAAAATAAAATAAAATAAAATAAAATAAAATAAAATCAACCAAAATAAAATAAAATAAAATCAACCAAAACAAATTAAAATTAAATTAAATTAAATTAAACTGAATTAAATTAAATATTATAAAGTAATAAAAATTAAGATAAAATACACAAAGTAAAATAAAAAATTATACTAAAATAACATAGTATAAAACAAGATAATAGAAAACATCCTACAATAAGAACAAATGCAAAGGAAATAAGAGAAAAAAGAGAACAAGAAAGAAGGGAAAAGAGAAAAGAAAAGAAGAGAAAAGGAGAGAAAAGGAGAGAAAAGAAGAGAAAAAAGAGAAAAAAGAGAAAAGAAAAGAAGAAATATGAAAAGGAAACAAAAGAAGAAATATGAAAAGAAAAAAGGAAGAGAAAAGAAAAGAAAAGAAAAGAAAAGAAAAGAAAAGAAAAGAAAAGAAAAGAAAAGAAAAGAAAAGAAAAGAAAAGAAAAGAAAAGAAAAGAAAGGAAAAGAAAAGAAAAGTAAAGAAAAGAAAAGAAAAGAAAAGAAAAGAAAAGAGAAAAGAAAAGAAAAGAAAAGAAAAGAAAAGAAAAGAAAAGAGAAAAGAAAAGAAAAGAAAAGAAAAGAAAAGAAAAGAAAAGAAAAGAGAAGAAAAAAGAAAAGAAAAGTGAAAAGGAAAAAGAAAAAAGAATAGAAAAATAAATGAAAATAAATCCGATTTCCACTTGTAACCTTTATGATTTGTGTATCTGTAATGTCTTTTTAGAGCTGAAAAGCCCCTGGCATTACAGGCAAATAACAGTCTCATCATTACTCGACTGCTGGTGAGCGCAGGGAACGGAAGAGAAGAGCATAGACTAGGTCACAACAGAACAGAAGAGTCATGCTTTGTTATGCCTAGAGTTCTGCGTGCCCGTGTCTGCCCCTGTCACCTGGATGGGCCGGGGACCTTGTCAAGTTAAAGGGCAAAGCAATTGGGCAGAAAATAAAATCCCCTTGCGTTCCAGCTTGGCCTCAGGTATCCGAGGGGCTGGGGGCGGCTGGGCTTAAATTCTGAGCGATGCCCAATTCTCTGTGTTGCAAGTCCGCTCGCGTTCAATATCTGGAACTCTCACGATTACCGATGCACTCGTAACACCATACGCTTTCAGGCTAGTCGCGTTGCAGGAACTAGCACGGCCACACTTCAGGAATTTGGTGGTGTTCAATGAGAACTCTCACGGCTAGACTAAGGAATAGTGCAGTTTATTGAAGCAACAGATGCACAAGTTCTTTTGGATTGCCAGTGATAGAAGTGCTGCCTACAAAGCATGTGCACATCCCAAGAATACGAGCCATACAGCCTGGCTCCAAACGGGTTAAGTTCTAAAACAACTCTATAGAGATCTGTAAGTTTCCCGGGGAAGCACTGGGTATACCCAAGTGTTCGAATGTTACCCAAAGGCATCCCTATGCGGGGGAAGAGAGGCTCAGCCCATCGACTGCTCGCAGATGTCAGAGGTGGTCTGCGATGGTATCTTCCCTAACTTCCCTCCTCTCTTAAGCCTTTCTCTACTCTCTTTTGCTTTACAGGTGGAGCATGAGTGACTCGAGTCATACATATCTTTGTTGTAACTGGTGTGGACATTTCTGGCTTTGCTTTTAAAGGTACAGACCAAGAAAAATTCAGAGTGCAAGCTCAGTGAGGGGTGGTTGCACCTTGGAGGCGGGTAGCTTTTGGGGTGGAGGTGTGTTTTGGTATTAGAAGGAGATGATAAGGAGCAAAGTTCACCCGAGGATAGTATATTGTCGAAAAAGTGAGAGACTGTGGGCCCATTCCCAGGCATATTTATCGGATTCTACACTACTTCACTACACACCAGTACACACACGAACTCGGTTCTTGTATCTTTGAACAGTAGCATTGTCTTTGGCCAGGGACGTATCCTAGTTACCAGGGTGGGTCTCCAGCTCCGTGTTCCATGGCACCTTCCAGTTGCCGTCTTCTCACAGAGCCTGGCCGCGGTGCCTCCACTCCGCTCCACCCTCCATACAGGTTCTCTCAGAGTCAGCACACCGAGTTCCCCTGCTGTTGCCAACACCTAAGGTTGCCTAGGGAACTTGTGTGGCATGGAACCCTTCTAGAACCGCCATACTCACCCGGAAAGTTTCTTCAAAGCTGTACCTTTCCTTCAAATGCAAATAGAAATTGAATTGCTAAGTCACCTCCAGCAATAATTCCCCAGAGCTGCACTGCAGAGAGCTGCTCTCCTGGCTGGAGCAGGAGCCCCTGCATTGGTAAGGAATGGTGAGGAAATGCTGCATGCTCTCTATGTCTCTGCAGAGTTCATGCAGAGGGAACCAAAAGCCCTTCTTTGAGCTCGGGCAGCCCCACATCCAAAGTAACGTCTGTGGTGGAAATGCCCTTCTTTCCATAGTCTGGACGTGCGAATGAACCGAGAGGGACGCCCAGCAGCTGTGCCCAGTGCATGGCCACCAAGGGCAGGGACAGCCCCCTGGGCCTCCAGGGCACAGGGACTGCCTCGGGGACAGCACCCCAAAGGCCTTCCTCTGAAGGGTGCTGGGCGGAGGGGCGGCGGGCGGGGCTGCGCATGGCGGGCCCTGTCGTCCCCGTGTCACAGGGCCACCACCCGGCAACGCAGCAGTCACAATGCCCTGGGACAGGATAAAAGGCAGCATCGTCCCCTGTCCCGCAGCCAGAGGTGGCCTGGGAGCAGCCCAAAGACATCCGAGAGGAAGCCCCTGAGGAGACGGTGGAATGACTTGGAGGGGGCTGAAGGAGGAAGAGCGGAGGAGGTGGGACGAGGCTGCTGGAGGGTCTCCGCTGCAAGGCCAGCTCCCGCCGGGGCCCCCTTCAAAGCCATTTTGAAGGATGGATGAAAATCCTGCCTCAGCCTTTAGGGAACAATCAGCAGCCTCTCAGGAGATGAGAAGAAGCACCAAGGCCTGGAGGTGCCCAAGGCTCTCAGGCCTTTCTCCAGGGGGAGGAGCAGTGGCAAGACCAAGGGAATGCCTTCTTGAGGAGCACTGCGGAGCTCGCCATCCTCATCCTCCGCGGAGCCAGGGGCAGCAGCCGTAAGCAATGGGATGCAGAGATGTTGCCAGGGGTCCCAGTGCTTTGGAGCACCCCCTTGGTGCCCTGCCAGTCGCAGGAAGGATTTTCCCCCATGGTCGATCAGGCCGGGGGCCTTTGGCCACTCTGGGAAGCCCCTGAGGTGGCTCCAGGTTAAGGGAGACTAGAGCTCGGGCATCTCCTGGGAGGCGTGACCAGCCTGTGGGACGAGGAGGCAGGTCTTGCTCACATGCTCAGGGACTAGCCGATCGCCAGCACTGGGGTCAGGAAGGAATTTTCCCCCGGGGCAGATTGGCACCGGTCCCCGGGGGTTTTTTGCCTTCCTCTGCAGCACTGAGCGTGGCCACTTGTCAGGGCTCCTCGGCTCCCTTTTGGCTAGCTTACTGCCTGCTGCTCATGCACCACGAAGACGGCCTCTCGTGCCCTGCAGCTGGGGGGAGGAAGGCTTTTTTTCCCCCACGGTGGGCTAGCGAGTGTTCCCGGGGGTTTTTTGCCTTCCTCTGCAGCACGGAGCACGGCCACCTGCCAGGGCTCCTTTGGGCCATTTTGGCTAGGTGCCTGCTGCTCCTGCTCCACGAAGGTGGCCCTCGTGCCCCGCATCCGGGGGGAGGAATCTTTCTAGAGTCCCCGGGCGGGCCCCCAGGGTGGCCCCCAGGGCTTGCTTCTTGTCCTCTGTAGCACTGAGCACAGCCCCTTGGCAGAGCTCCGGCGGGCCCTTTCTCCTCGCTTCTTGCCTGCTGCTCTTGCACCTCCAAAGCGCCACTCGTGCCCTGGCTTTCTCGAGCGCTCTTGCCCAGGCCACTTTGGAGCAGGAGCGAGCTCTGCTCTTCCCTCGCCTCCATTTCCCAAGGCATTCTTGCTTGTGCAAAACAGCCAGCGCTTGCAAGGGCTCCAGGCTCGCTGCACCATCTGGAGCTGCCACTTTTCAGCTCTCCCGGCGTGCAAGACAAGCACACGGAAGGCCCGAGAGCGCTTTTCAGGCATCACTAACCAAGGAGCACAGCAGAGCAAGTTTTGGAAGGCAGAAAGTGTGCTTGTCATCGATACATGTCATACTTTGGAAAATACCCCGCGCTACCACACACCACCACCTTCTTCTTCTTCTTCTTCTTCTTCTTCTTCTTCTTCATCTTCGTCTTCGTCTTCGTCTTCGTCTTCGTCTTCTTCTTTTCTTTTGTATGAGGTCGGTACGATGCTCATAGTTCAAGTTGTCACTCTTCAGGAACCAGGGACTGCTTGGCCTGTATTCCTGCTGTGACTTTCCGTGGCTCTGTGGCATTCCTTTGCCAGACAGCAAGGGATGTTTTTTTCAAGCTAAACTGAAGAGTGCATCAGCCTGCTTCTGGCTACACACGCGCATTGTGTTAGCGCTGGTGAGCATCGGCTCTGTAACGGATTCCGAAAAATGACCTAAAATCCTATAGAACCACATAAAACAACATACCATAAAATAAAATAAAATAAAATAAAATAAAATAAAATAAAATAAAATAAAATAAAATCAACCAAAATAAAATAAAATAAAATCAACCAAAATAAAATAAAATTAAATTAAATTAAATTAAACTGAATTAAATTAAATATTATAAAGTAATAAAAATTAAGATAAAATACACAAAGTAAAATAAAAAATTATACTAAAATAACATAGTATAAAACAAGATAATAGAAAACATCCTACAATAAGAACAAATGCAAAGGAAATAAGAGAAAAAAGAGAACAAGAAAGAAGGGAAAAGAGAAAAGAAAAGAAGAGAAAAGGAGAGAAAAGGAGAGAAAAGAAGAGAAAAAAGAGAAAAAAGAGAAAAGAAAAGAAGAAATATGAAAAGGAAACAAAAGAAGAAATATGAAAAGAAAAAAGGAAGAGAAAAGAAAAGAAAAGAAAAGAAAAGAAAAGAAAAGAAAAGAAAAGAAAAGAAAAGAAAAGAAAAGAAAAGAAAAGAAAAGAAAAGAAAAGAAAAGAAAAGAAAAGAAAAGAAAAGAGAAAAGAAAAGAAAAGAAAAAAGAAAAGAAAAGAAAAGAAAAGAAAAGAAAAGAAAAGAAAAGAAAAGAAAAGAAAAGAGAAAAGAAAAGAAAAGAAAAGAGAAGAAAAAAGAAAAGAAAAGTGAAAAGGAAAAAGAAAAAAGAATAGAAAAATAAATGAAAATAAATCCGATTTCCACTTGTAACCTTTATGATTTGTGTATCTGTAATGTCTTTTTAGAGCTGAAAAGCCCCTGGCATTACAGGCAAATAACAGTCTCATCATTACTCGACTGCTGGTGAGCGCAGGGAACGGAAGAGAAGAGCATAGACTAGGTCACAACAGAACAGAAGAGTCATGCTTTGTTATGCCTAGAGTTCTGCGTGCCCGTGTCTGCCCCTGTCACCTGGATGGGCCGGGGACCTTGTCAAGTTAAAGGGCAAAGCAATTGGGCAGAAAATAAAATCCCCTTGCATTCCAGCTTGGCCTCAGGTATCCGAGGGGCTGGGAGCGGCTGGGCTTAAATTCTGAGCGATGCCCAATTCTCTGTGTTGCAAGTCCGCTCGCGTTCAATATCTGGAACTCTCACGATTACCGATGCACTCGTAACACCATACGCTTTCAGGCTAGTCGCGTTGCAGGAACTAGCACGGCCACACTTCAGGAATTTGGTGGTGTTCAATGAGAACTCTCACGGCTAGATTAAGGAATAGTGCAGTTTATTGAAGCAACAGATGCACAAGTTCTTTTGGATTGCCAGTGATAGAAGTGCTGCCTACAAAGCATGTGCACATCCCAAGATACGAGCCATATAGCCTGGCTCCAAACGGGTTAAGTTCTAAAACAACTCTATAGAGATCTGTAAGTTTCCCGGGGAAGCACTGGGTATACCCAAGTGTTCGAATGTTACCCAAAGGCGTCCCTATGCGGGGGAAGAGAGCTCAGCCCATCGACTGCTCGCAGATGTCAGAGGTGGTCTGCGATGGTATCTTCCCTAACTTCCCTCCTCTCTTAAGCCTTTCTCTACTCTCTTTTGCTTTACAGGTGGAGCATGAGTGACTCGAGTCATACAGATCTTTGTTGTAACTGTGTGGACATTTCTGGCTTTGCTTTTAAAGGTACAGACCAAGAAAAATTCAGAGCGCAAGCTCAGTGAGGGGTGGTTGCACCTTGGAGGCGGGTAGCTTTTGGGGTGGAGGTGTGTTTTGGTATTAGAAGGAGATGATAAGGAGCAAAGTTCACCCGAGGATAGTATCTTGTCGAAAAAGTGAGAGACTGTGGGCCCATTCCCAGGCATATTTATCGGATTCTACACTACTTCACTACACACCAGTACACACACGAACTCGGTTCTTGTATCTTTGAACAGTAGCATTGTCTTTGGCCAGGGACGTATCCTAGTTACCAGGGTGGGTCTCCAGCTCCGTGTTCCATGGCACCTTCCAGTTGCCGTCTTCTCACAGAGCCTGGCCGCGGTGCCTCCACTCCGCTCCACCCTCCATACAGGTTCTCTCAGAGTCAGCACACCGAGTTCCCCTGCTGTTGCCAACACCTAAGGTTGCCTAGGGAACTTGTGTGGCATGGAACCCTTCTAGAACCGCCATATACTCACCCGGAAAGTTTCTTCAAAGCTGTACCTTTCCTTCAAATGCGAATAGAAATTGAATTGCTAAGTCACCTCCAGCAATAACTCCCCAGAGCTGCACTGCAGAGAGCTGCTCTCCTGGCTGGAGCAGGAGCCCCTGCATTGGTAAGGAATGGTGAGGAAATGCTGCATGCTCTCTATGTCTCTGCAGAGTTCATGCAGAGGGAACCAAAAGCCCTTCTTTGAGCTCGGGCATCCCCACATCCAAAGGAGCGTCTGCGGTGGAAATGCCCTTCTTTCCATCGTCTGGACGTGCGAATGAACCGAGAGGGACGCCCAGCAGCTGTGCCCAGTGCATGGCCACCAAGGGCAGGGACAGGCCCCCTGGGCCTCCAGGGCACGGGGACTGCCTCGGGGCCAGCACCCCAAAGGCCTTCCTCTGAAGGGTGCTGGGCGGAGGGGCGGCGGGCGGGGCTGCGCATGGCGGGCCCTGTCGTCCCCGTGTCACAGGGCCGCCACCCGGCAACGCAGCAGTCACAATGCCCTGGGACAGGATAAAAGGCAGCATCGTCCCCTGTCCCGCAGCCAGAGGTGGCCTGGGAGCAGCCCAAAGACATCCGAGAGGAAGCCCCTGAGGAGACGGTGGAATGACTTGGAGGGGGCTGAAGGAGGAAGAGCGGAGGAGGTGGGACGAGGCTGCTGGAGGGTCTCCGCTGCAAGGCCAGCTCCCGCCGGGGCCCCCTTCAAAGCCATTTTGAAGGATGGATGAAAATCCTGCCTCAGCCTTTAGGGAACAATCAGCAGCCTCTCAGGAGATGAGAAGAAGCACCAAGGCCTGGAGGTGCCCAAGGCTCTCAGGCCTTTCTCCAGGGGGAGGAGCAGTGGCAAGACCAAGGGAATGCCTTCTTGAGGAGCACTGCGGAGCTCGCCGTCCTCATCCTCCGCGGAGCCAGGGGCAGCAGCCGTAAGCAATGGGATGCAGAGATGTTGCCAGGGGTCCCAGTGCTTTGGAGCACCCCCTGGTGCCCCTGCCAGGCGCAGGAAGGATTTTCCCCCATGGTCGATCAGGCCGGGGGCCTTTGGCCACTCTGGGAAGCCCCTGAGGTGGCTCCAGGTTAAGGGAGACTAGAGCTCGGGCATCTCCTGGGAGGCGTGACCAGCCTGTGGGACGAGGAGGCAGGTCTTGCTCACATGCTCAGGACTAGCCGATCGCCAGCACTGGGGTCAGGAAGGAATTTTCCCCCGGGGCAGATTGGCACCGGTCCCCGGGGGTTTTTTGCCTTCCTCTGCAGCACTGAGCGTGGCCACTTGTCAGGGCTCCTCGGCTCCCTTTTGGCTAGCTTACTGCCTGCTGCTCATGCACCACGAAGACGGCCTCTCGTGCCCTGCAGCTGGGGGGAGGAAGGCTTTTTTTCCCCCACGGTGGGCTAGCGAGTGTTCCCGGGGGTTTTTTGCCTTCCTCTGCAGCACGGAGCACGGCCACCTGCCAGGGCTCCTTTGGGCCATTTTGGCTAGGTGCCTGCTGCTCCTGCTCCACGAAGGTGGCCCTCGTGCCCCGCATCCGGGGGGAGGAATCTTTCTAGAGTCCCAGGGCGGGCCCCCAGGGTGGCCCCCAGGGCTTGCTTCTTGTCCTCTGTAGCACTGAGCACAGCCCCTTGGCAGAGCTCCGGCGGGCCCTTTCTCCTCGCTTCTTGCCTGCTGCTCTTGCACCTCCAAAGCGCCACTCGTGCCCTGGCTTTCTCGAGCGCTCTTGCCCAGGGCCACTTTGGAGCAGGAGCGAGCTCTGCTCTTCCCTCGCCTCCATTTCCCAAGGCATTCTTGCTTGTGCAAAACAGCCAGCGCTTGCAAGGGCTCCAGGCTCGCTGCACCATCTGGAGCTGCCACTTTTCAGCTCTCCCGGCGTGCAAGACAAGCACACGGAAGGCCCGAGAGCGCTTTTCAGGCATCACTAACCAAGGAGCACAGCAGAGCAAGTTTTGGAAGGCAGAAAGTGTGCTTGTCATCGATACATGTCATACTTTGGAAAATACCCCGCGCTACCACACACCACCACCTTCTTCTTCTTCTTCTTCTTCTTCTTCTTCTTCTTCTTCTTCATCTTCGTCTTCGTCTTCGTCTTCGTCTTCGTCTTCGTCTTCGTCTTCTTCTTTTCTTTTGTATGAGGTCGGTACCGATGCTCATAGTTCAAGTTGTCACTCTTCAGGAACCAGGGACTGCTTGGCCTGTATTCCTGCTGTGACTTTCCGTGGCTCTGTGGCATTCCTTTGCCAGACAGCAAGGGATGTTTTTTTCAAGCTAAACTGAAGAGTGCATCAGCCTGCTTCTGGCTACACACGCGCATTGTGTTAGCGCTGGTGAGCATCGGCTCTGTAACGGATTCCGAAAAATGACCTAAAATCCTATAGAACCACATAAAACAACATACCATAAAATAAAATAAAATAAAATAAAATAAAATAAAATAAAATAAAATAAAATAAAATAAAATAAAATAAAATAAAATCAACCAAAATAAAATAAAATAAAATCAACCAAAACAAATTAAAATTAAATTAAATTAAATTAAACTGAATTAAATTAAATATTATAAAGTAATAAAAATTAAGATAAAATACACAAAGTACAATAAAAAATTATACTAAAATAACATAGTATAAAACAAGATAATAGAAAACATCCTACAATAAGAACAAATGCAAAGGAAATAAGAGAAAAAAGAGAACAAGAAAGAAGGGAAAAGAGAAAAGAAAAGAAGAGAAAAGGAGAGAAAAGGAGAGAAAAGAAGAGAAAAAAGAGAAAAAAGAGAAAAGAAAAGAAGAAATATGAAAAGGAAACAAAAGAAGAAATATGAAAAGAAAAAAGGAAGAGAAAAGAAAAGAAAAGAAAAGAAAAGAAAAGAAAAGAAAAGAAAAGAAAAGAAAAGAAAAGAAAAGAAAAGAAAAGAAAAGAAAAGAAAAGAAAAGAAAAGAAAAGAGAAAAGAAAAGAAAAGAAAAGAAAAGAAAACAAAAGAGAAAAGAAAAGAAAAGAAAAGAAAAGAAAAGAAAAGAAAAGAAAAGAAAAGAAAAGAAAAGAGAAGAAAAAAGAAAAGAAAAGTGAAAAGGAAAAAGAAAAAAGAATAGAAAAATAAATGAAAATAAATCCGATTTCCACTTGTAACCTTTATGATTTGTGTATCTGTAATGTCTTTTTAGAGCTGAAAAGCCCCTGGCATTACAGGCAAATAACAGTCTCATCATTACTCGACTGCTGGTGAGCGCAGGGAACGGAAGAGAAGAGCATAGACTAGGTCACAACAGAACAGAAGAGTCATGCTTTGTTATGCCTAGAGTTCTGCGTGCCCGTGTCTGCCCCTGTCACCTGGATGGGCCGGGGACCTTGTCAAGTTAAAGGGCAAAGCAATTGGGCAGAAAATAAAATCCCCTTGCATTCCAGCTTGGCCTCAGGTATCCGAGGGGCTGGGAGCGGCTGGGCTTAAATTCTGAGCGATGCCCAATTCTCTGTGTTGCAAGTCCGCTCGCGTTCAATATCTGGAACTCTCACGATTACCGATGCACTCGTAACACCATACGCTTTCAGGCTAGTCGCGTTGCAGGAACTAGCACGGCCACACTTCAGGAATTTGGTGGTGTTCAATGAGAACTCTCACGGCTAGATTAAGGAATAGTGCAGTTTATTGAAGCAACAGATGCACAAGTTCTTTTGGATTGCCAGTGATAGAAGTGCTGCCTACAAAGCATGTGCACATCCCAAGAATACGAGCCATATAGCCTGGCTCCAAACGGGTTAAGTTCTAAAACAACTCTATAGAGATCTGTAAGTTTCCCGGGGAAGCACTGGGTATACCCAAGTGTTCGAATGTTACCCAAAGGCGTCCCTATGCGGGGGAAGAGAGGCTCAGCCCATCGACTGCTCGCAGATGTCAGAGGTGGTCTGCGATGGTATCTTCCCTAACTTCCCTCCTCTCTTAAGCCTTTCTCTACTCTCTTTTGCTTTACAGGTGGAGCATGAGTGACTCGAGTCATACAGATCTTTGTTGTAACTGGTGTGGACATTTCTGGCTTTGCTTTTAAAGGTACAGACCAAGAAAAATTCAGAGCGCAAGCTCAGTGAGGGGTGGTTGCACCTTGGAGGCGGGTAGCTTTTGGGGTGGAGGTGTGTTTTGGTATTAGAAGGAGATGATAAGGAGCAAAGTTCACCCGAGGATAGTATCTTGTCGAAAAAGTGAGAGACTGTGGGCCCATTCCCAGGCATATTTATCGGATTCTACACTACTTCACTACACACCAGTACACACACGAACTCGGTTCTTGTATCTTTGAACAGTAGCATTGTCTTTGGCCAGGGACGTATCCTAGTTACCAGGGTGGGTCTCCAGCTCCGTGTTCCATGGCACCTTCCAGTTGCCGTCTTCTCACAGAGCCTGGCCGCGGTGCCTCCACTCCGCTCCACCCTCCATACAGGTTCTCTCAGAGTCAGCACACCGAGTTCCCCTGCTGTTGCCAACACCTAAGGTTGCCTAGGGAACTTGTGTGGCATGGAACCCTTCTAGAACCGCCATACTCACCCGGAAAGTTTCTTCAAAGCTGTACCTTTCCTTCAAATGCGAATAGAAATTGAATTGCTAAGTCACCTCCAGCAATAACTCCCCAGAGCTGCACTGCAGAGAGCTGCTCTCCTGGCTGGAGCAGGAGCCCCTGCATTGGTAAGGAATGGTGAGGAAATGCTGCATGCTCTCTATGTCTCTGCAGAGTTCATGCAGAGGGAACCAAAAGCCCTTCTTTGAGCTGGCGCATCCCCACATCCAAAGGAGCGTCTGCGGTGGAAATGCCCTTCTTTCCATCGTCTGGACGTGCGAATGAACCGAGAGGGACGCCCAGCAGCTGTGCCCAGTGCATGGCCACCAAGGGCAGGGACAGGCCCCTGGGCCTCCAGGGCACGGGGACTGCCTCGGGGCCAGCACCCCAAAGGCCTTCCTCTGAAGGGTGCTGGGCGGAGGGGCGGCGGGCGGGGCTGCGCATGGCGGGCCCTGTCGTCCCCGTGTCACAGGGCCGCCACCCGGCAACGCAGCAGTCACAATGCCCTGGGACAGGATAAAAGGCAGCATCGTCCCCTGTCCCGCAGCCAGAGGTGGCCTGGGAGCAGCCCAAAGACATCCGAGAGGAAGCCCCTGAGGAGACGGTGGAATGACTTGGAGGGGGCTGAAGGAGGAAGAGCGGAGGAGGTGGGACGAGGCTGCTGGAGGGTCTCCGCTGCAAGGCCAGCTCTCGCCGGGGCCCCCTTCAAAGCCATTTTGAAGGATGGATGAAAATCCTGCCTCAGCCTTTAGGGAACAATCAGCAGCCTCTCAGGAGATGAGAAGAAGCACCAAGGCCTGGAGGTGCCCAAGGCTCTCAGGCCTTTCTCCAGGGGGAGGAGCAGTGGCAAGACCAAGGGAATGCCTTCTTGAGGAGCACTGCGGAGCTCGCCGTCCTCATCCTCCGCGGAGCCAGGGGCAGCAGCCGTAAGCAATGGGATGCAGAGATGTTGCCAGGGGTCCCAGTGCTTTGGAGCACCCCCTGGTGCCCTGCCAGGCGCGGGAAGGATTTTCCCCCATGGTCGATCAGGCCGGGGGCCTTTGGCCACTCTGGGAAGCCCCTGAGGTGGCTCCAGGTTAAGGGAGACTAGAGCTCGGGCATCTCCTGGGAGGCGTGACCAGCCTGTGGGACGAGGAGGCAGGTCTTGCTCACATGCTCAGGGACTAGCCGATCGCCAGCACTGGGGTCAGGAAGGAATTTTCCCCCGGGGCAGATTGGCACCAGTCCCCGGGGGTTTTTTGCCTTCCTCTGCAGCACTGAGCGTGGCCACTTGTCAGGGCTCCTCGGCTCCCTTTTGGCTAGCTTACTGCCTGCTGCTCATGCACCACGAAGACGGCCTCTCGTGCCCTGCAGCTGGGGGGAGGAAGGCTTTTTTTCCCCCACGGTGGGCTAGCGAGTGTTCCCGGGGGTTTTTTGCCTTCCTCTGCAGCACGGAGCACGGCCACCTGCCAGGGCTCCTTTGGGCCATTTTGGCTAGGTGCCTGCTGCTCCTGCTCCACGAAGGTGGCCCTCGTGCCCCGCATCCGGGGGGAGGAATCTTTCTAGAGTCCCAGGGCGGGCCCCCAGGGTGGCCCCCAGGGCTTGCTTCTTGTCCTCTGTAGCACTGAGCACAGCCCCTTGGCAGAGCTCCGGCGGGCCCTTTCTCCTCGCTTCTTGCCTGCTGCTCTTGCACCTCCAAAGCGCCACTCGTGCCCTGGCTTTCTCGAGCGCTCTTGCCCAGGGCCACTTTGGAGCAGGAGCGAGCTCTGCTCTTCCCTCGCCTCCATTTCCCAAGGCATTCTTGCTTGTGCAAAACAGCCAGCGCTTGCAAGGGCTCCAGGCTCGCTGCACCATCTGGAGCTGCCACTTTTCAGCTCTCCCGGCGTGCAAGACAAGCACACGGAAGGCCCGAGAGCGCTTTTCAGGCATCACTAACCAAGGAGCACAGCAGAGCAAGTTTTGGAAGGCAGAAAGTGTGCTTGTCATCGATACATGTCATACTTTGGAAAATACCCCGCGCTACCACACACCACCACCTTCTTCTTCTTCTTCTTCTTCTTCTTCTTCTTCTTCTTCTTCTTCGTCTTCGTCTTCGTCTTCGTCTTCGTCTTCTTCTTTTCTTTTGTATGAGGTCGGTACCGATGCTCATAGTTCAAGTTGTCACTCTTCAGGAACCAGGGACTGCTTGGCCTGTATTCCTGCTGCGACTTTCCGTGGCTCTGTGGCATTCCTTTGCCAGACAGCAAGGGATGTTTTTTTCAAGCTAAACTGAAGAGTGCATCAGCCTGCTTCTGGCTACACACGCGCATTGTGTTAGCGCTGGTGAGCATCGGCTCTGTAACGGATTCCGAAAAATGACCTAAAATCCTATAGAACCACATAAAACAACATACCATAAAATAAAATAAAATAAAATAAAATAAAATAAAATAAAATAAAATAAAATCAACCAAAATAAAATAAAATAAAATCAACCAAAACAAATTAAAATTAAATTAAATTAAATTAAACTGAATTAAATTAAATATTATAAAGTAATAAAAATTAAGATAAAATACACAAAGTAAAATAAAAAATTATACTAAAATAACATAGTATAAAACAAGATAATAGAAAACATCCTACAATAAGAACAAATGCAAAGGAAATAAGAGAAAAAAGAGAACAAGAAAGAAGGGAAAAGAGAAAAGAAAAGAAGAGAAAAGGAGAGAAAAGGAGAGAAAAGAAGAGAAAAAAGAGAAAAAAGAGAAAAGAAAAGAAGAAATATGAAAAGGAAACAAAAGAAGAAATATGAAAAGAAAAAAGGAAGAGAAAAGAAAAGAAAAGAAAAGAAAAGAAAAGAAAAGAAAAGAAAAGAAAAGAAAAGAAAAGAAAAGAAAAGAAAAGAAAAGAAAAGAAAAGAAAAGAAAAGAAAAGAAAAGAAAAGAGAAAAGAAAAGAAAAGAAAAGAGAAGAAAAAAGAAAAGAAAAGTGAAAAGGAAAAAGAAAAAAGAATAGAAAAATAAATGAAAATAAATCCGATTTCCACTTGTAACCTTTATGATTTGTGTATCTGTAATGTCTTTTTAGAGCTGAAAAGCCCCTGGCATTACAGGCAAATAACAGTCTCATCATTACTCGACTGCTGGTGAGCGCAGGGAACGGAAGAGAAGAGCATAGACTAGGTCACAACAGAACAGAAGAGTCATGCTTTGTTATGCCTAGAGTTCTGCGTGCCCGTGTCTGCCCCTGTCACCTGGATGGGCCGGGGACCTTGTCAAGTTAAAGGGCAAAGCAATTGGGCAGAAAATAAAACCCCCTTGCGTTCCAGCTTGGCCTCAGGTATCCGAGGGGCTGGGGGCGGCTGGGCTTAGATTCTGAGCGATGCCCAATTCTCTGTGTTGCAAGTCCGCTCGCGTTCAGTATCTGGAACTCTCACGATTACCGATGCACTCGTAACACCATACGCTTTCAGGCTAGTCGCATTGCATGAACTAGCACGGCCACACTTCAGGAATTTGGTGGTGTTCAATGAGAACTCTCACGGCTAGACTAAGGAATAGTGCAGTTTATTGAAGCAACAGATGCACAAGTTCTTTTGGATTGCCGGTGATAGAAGTGCTGCCTACAAAGCATGTGCACATCCCAAGAATACGAGCCATATAGCCTGGCTCCAAACGGGTTAAGTTCTAAAACAACTCTATAGAGATCTGTAAGTTTCCCGGGGAAGCACTGGGTATACCCAAGTGTTCGAATGTTACCCAAAGGCATCCCTATGCGGGGGAAGAGAGGCTCAGCCCATCGACTGCTCGCAGATGTCAGAGGTGGTCTGCGATGGTATCTTCCTTAACATCCCTCCTCTCTTAAGCCTTTCTCTACTCTCTTTTGCTTTACAGGTGGAGCTTGAGTGACTCGAGTCATACAGATCTTTGTTGTAACTGGTGTGGACATTTCTGGCTTTGCTTTTAAAGGTACAGACCAAGAAAAATTCAGAGTGCAAGCTCAGTGAGGGGTGGTCGCACCTTGGAGGCGGGTAGCTTTTGGGGTGGAGGTGTGTTTTGGTATTAGAAGGAGATGATAAGGAGCAAAGTTCACCCGAGGATAGTATCTTGTCGAAAAAGTGAGAGACTGTGGGCCCATTCCCAGGCATATTTATCGGATTCTACACTACTTCACTACACACCAGTACACACACGAACTCGGTTCTTGTATCTTTGAACAGTAGCATTGTCTTTGGCCAGGGACGTATCCTAGTTACCAGGGTGGGTCTCCAGCTCCGTGTTCCATGGCACCTTCCAGTTGCCGTCTTCTCACAGAGCCTGGCCGCGGTGCCTCCACTCCGCTCCACCCTCCATACAGGTTCTCTCAGAGTCAGCACACCGAGTTCCCCTGCTGTTGCCAACACCTAAGGTTGCCTAGGGAACTTGTGTGGCATGGAACCCTTCTAGAACCGCCATACTCACCCGGAAAGTTTCTTCAAAGCTGTACCTTTCCTTCAAATGCAAATAGAAATTGAATTGCTAAGTCACCTCCAGCAATAACTCCCCAGAGCTGCACTGCAGAGAGCTGCTCTCCTGGCTGGAGCAGGAGCCCCTGCATTGGTAAGGAATGGTGAGGAAATGCTGCATGCTCTCTATGTCTCTGCAGAGTTCATGCAGAGGGAACCAAAAGCCCTTCTTTGAGCTGGCGCATCCCCACATCCAAAGTAACGTCTGTGGTGGAAATGCCCTTCTTTCCATCGTCTGGACGTGCGAATGAACCGAGAGGGACGCCCAGCAGCTGTGCCCAGTGCATGGCCACCAAGGGCAGGGACAGGCCCCTGGGCCTCCAGGGCATGGGGACTGCCTCGGGGCCAGCACCCCAAAGGCCTTCCTCTGAAGGGTGCTGGGCGGAGGGGCGGCGGGCGGGGCTGCGCATGGCGGGCCCTGTCGTCCCCGTGTCACAGGGCCGCCACCCGGCAACGCAGCAGTCACAATGCCCTGGGACAGGATAAAAGGCAGCATCGTCCCCTGTCCCGCAGCCAGAGGTGGCCTGGGAGCAGCCCAAAGACATCCGAGAGGAAGCCCCTGAGGAGACGGTGGAATGACTTGGAGGGGGCTGAAGGAGGAAGAGCGGAGGAGGTGGGACGAGGCTGCTGGAGGGTCTCCGCTGCAAGGCCAGCTCCCGCCGGGGCCCCCTTCAAAGCCATTTTGAAGGATGGATGAAAATCCTGCCTCAGCCTTTAGGGAACAATCAGCAGCCTCTCAGGAGATGAGAAGAAGCACCAAGGCCTGGAGGTGCCCAAGGCTCTCAGGCCTTTCTCCAGGGGGAGGAGCAGTGGCAAGACCAAGGGAATGCCTTCTTGAGGAGCACTGCGGAGCTCGCCGTCCTCATCCTCCGCGGAGCCAGGGGCAGCAGCCGTAAGCAATGGGATGCAGAGATGTTGCCAGGGGTCCCAGTGCTTTGGAGCACCCCCTGGTGCCCTGCCAGGCGCGGGAAGGATTTTCCCCCATGGTCGATCAGGCCGGGGGGCTTTGGCCACTCTGGGAAGCCCCTGAGGTGGCTCCAGGTTAAGGGAGACTAGAGCTCGGGCATCTCCTGGGAGGCGTGACCAGCCTGTGGGACGAGGAGGCAGGTCTTGCTCACATGCTCAGGGACTAGCCGATCGCCAGCACTGGGGTCAGGAAGGAATTTTCCCCCGGGGCAGATTGGCACCGGTCCCCGGGGGTTTTTTGCCTTCCTCTGCAGCACTGAGCGTGGCCACTTGTCAGGGCTCCTCGGCTCCCTTTTGGCTAGCTTACTGCCTGCTGCTCATGCACCACGAAGACGGCCTCTCGTGCCCTGCAGCTGGGGGGAGGAAGGCTTTTTTTCCCCCACGGTGGGCTAGCGAGTGTTCCCGGGGGTTTTTTGCCTTCCTCTGCAGCACGGAGCACGGCCACCTGCCAGGGCTCCTTTGGGCCATTTTGGCTAGGTGCCTGCTGCTCCTGCTCCACGAAGGTGGCCCTCGTGCCCCGCATCCGGGGGGAGGAATCTTTCTAGAGTCCCAGGGCGGGCCCCCAGGGTGGCCCCCAGGGCTTGCTTCTTGTCCTCTGTAGCACTGAGCACAGCCCCTTGGCAGAGCTCCGGCGGGCCCTTTCTCCTCGCTTCTTGCCTGCTGCTCTTGCACCTCCAAAGCGCCACTCGTGCCCTGGCTTTCTCGAGCGCTCTTGCCCAGGGCCACTTCGGAGCAGGAGCGAGCTCTGCTCTTCCCTCGCCTCCATTTCCCAAGGGATTCTTGCTTGTGCAAAACAGCCAGCGCTTGCAAGGGCTCCAGGCTCGCTGCACCATCTGGAGCTGCCACTTTTCAGCTCTCCCGGCGTGCAAGACAAGCACACGGAAGGCCCGAGAGCGCTTTTCAGGCATCACTAACCAAGGAGCACAGCAGAGCAAGTTTTGGAAGGCAGAAAGTGGGCTTGTCATCGATACATGTCATACTTTGGAAAATACCCCACGCTACCACACACCACCACCTTCTTCTTCTTCTTCTTCTTCTTCTTCTTCTTCTTCTTCTTCTTCTTCTTCTTCGTCTTCGTCTTCTTCATCTTCGTCTTCGTCTTCTTCTTCTTCTTCTTTTCTTTTGTATGAGGTCGGTACCGATGCTCATAGTTCAAGTTGTCACTCTTCAGGAACCAGGGACTGCTTGGCCTGTATTCCTGCTGCGACTTTCCGTGGCTCTGTGGCATTCCTTTGCCAGACAGCAAGGGATGTTTTTTTCAAGCTAAACTGAAGAGTGCATCAGCCTGCTTCTGGCTACACACGCGCATTGTGTTAGCGCTGGTGAGCATCGGCTCTGCAACGGATTCCGAAAAATGACCTAAAATCCTATAGAACCACATAAAACAACATACCATAAAATAAAATAAAATAAAATAAAATAAAATAAAATAAAATAAAATAAAATAAAATAAAATAAAATAAAATAAAATAAAATAAAATAAAATAAAATCAACCAAAATAAAATAAAATAAAATCAACCAAAACAAATTAAAATTAAATTAAATTAAATTAAACTGAATTAAATTAAATATTATAAAGTAATAAAAATTAAGATAAAATACACAAAGTACAATAAAAAATTATACTAAAATAACATAGTATAAAACAAGATAATAGAAAACATCCTACAATAAGAACAAATGCAAAGGAAATAAGAGAAAAAAGAGAACAAGAAAGAAGGGAAAAGAGAAAAGAAAAGAAGAGAAAAGGAGAGAAAAGGAGAGAAAAGAAGAGAAAAAAGAGAAAAAAGAGAAAAGAAAAGAAGAAATATGAAAAGGAAACAAAAGAAGAAATATGAAAAGAAAAAAGGAAGAGAAAAGAAAAGAAAAGAAAAGAAAAGAAAAGAAAAGAAAAGAAAAGAAAAGAAAAGAAAAGAAAAGAAAAGAAAAGAAAAGAAAAGAGAAAAGAAAAGAAAAGAAAAGAAAAGAAAAGAAAAGAAAAGAAAAGAAAAGAAAAGAGAAGAAAAAAGAAAAGAAAAGTGAAAAGGAAAAAGAAAAAAGAATAGAAAAATAAATGAAAATAAATCCGATTTCCACTTGTAACCTTTATGATTTGTGTATCTGTAATGTCTTTTTAGAGCTGAAAAGCCCCTGGCATTACAGGCAAATAACAGTCTCATCATTACTCGACTGCTGGTGAGCGCAGGGAACGGAAGAGAAGAGCATAGACTAGGTCACAACAGAACAGAAGAGTCATGCTTTGTTATGCCTAGAGTTCTGCGTGCCCGTGTCTGCCCCTGTCACCTGGATGGGCCGGGGACCTTGTCAAGTTAAAGGGCAAAGCAATTGGGCAGAAAATAAAACCCCCTTGCATTCCAGCTTGGCCTCAGGTATCCGAGGGGCTGGGGGCGGCTGGGCTTAAATTCTGAGCGATGCCCAATTCTCTGTGTTGCAAGTCCGCTCGCGTTCAATATCTGGAACTCTCACGATTACCGATGCACTCGTAACACCATACGCTTTCAGGCTAGTCGCGTTGCAGGAACTAGCACGGCCACACTTCAGGAATTTGGTGGTGTTCAATGAGAACTCTCACGGCTAGATTAAGGAATAGTGCAGTTTATTGAAGCAACAGATGCACAAGTTCTTTTGGATTGCCAGTGATAGAAGTGCTGCCTACAAAGCATGTGCACATCCCAAGAATACGAGCCATATAGCCTGGCTCCAAACGGGTTAAGTTCTAAAACAACTCTATAGAGATCTGTAAGTTTCCCGGGGAAGCACTGGGTATACCCAAGTGTTCGAATGTTACCCAAAGGCGTCCCTATGCGGGGGAAGAGAGGCTCAGCCCATCGACTGCTCGCAGATGTCAGAGGTGGTCTGCGATGGTATCTTCCCTAACTTCCCTCCTCTCTTAAGCCTTTCTCTACTCTCTTTTGCTTTACAGGTGGAGCATGAGTGACTCGAGTCATACAGATCTTTGTTGTAACTGGTGTGGACATTTCTGGCTTTGCTTTTAAAGGTACAGACCAAGAAAAATTCAGAGCGCAAGCTCAGTGAGGGGTGGTTGCACCTTGGAGGCGGGTAGCTTTTGGGGTGGAGGTGTGTTTTGGTATTAGAAGGAGATGATAAGGAGCAAAGTTCACCCGAGGATAGTATCTTGTCGAAAAAGTGAGAGACTGTGGGCCCATTCCCAGGCATATTTATCGGATTCTACACTACTTCACTACACACCAGTACACACACGAACTCGGTTCTTGTATCTTTGAACAGTAGCATTGTCTTTGGCCAGGGACGTATCCTAGTTACCAGGGTGGGTCTCCAGCTCCGTGTTCCATGGCACCTTCCAGTTGCCGTCTTCTCACAGAGCCTGGCCGCGGTGCCTCCACTCCGCTCCACCCTCCATACAGGTTCTCTCAGAGTCAGCACACCGAGTTCCCCTGCTGTTGCCAACACCTAAGGTTGCCTAGGGAACTTGTGTGGCATGGAACCCTTCTAGAACCGCCATACTCACCCGGAAAGTTTCTTCAAAGCTGTACCTTTCCTTCAAATGCGAATAGAAATTGAATTGCTAAGTCACCTCCAGCAATAACTCCCCAGAGCTGCACTGCAGAGAGCTGCTCTCCTGGCTGGAGCAGGAGCCCCTGCATTGGTAAGGAATGGTGAGGAAATGCTGCATGCTCTCTATGTCTCTGCAGAGTTCATGCAGAGGGAACCAAAAGCCCTTCTTTGAGCTGGCGCATCCCCACATCCAAAGGAGCGTCTGCGGTGGAAATGCCCTTCTTTCCATCGTCTGGACGTGCGAATGAACCGAGAGGGACCCCCAGCAGCTGTGCCCAGTGCATGGCCACCAAGGGCAGGGACAGGCCCCTGGGCCTCCAGGGCACGGGGACTGCCTCGGGGCCAGCACCCCAAAGGCCTTCCTCTGAAGGGTGCTGGGCGGAGGGGCGGCGGGCGGGGCTGCGCATGGCGGGCCCTGTCGTCCCCGTGTCACAGGGCCGCCACCCGGCAACGCAGCAGTCACAATGCCCTGGGACAGGATAAAAGGGAGCATCGTCCCCTGTCCCGCAGCCAGAGGTGGCCTGGGAGCAGCCCAAAGACATCCGAGAGGAAGCCCCTGAGGAGACGGTGGAATGACTTGGAGGGGGCTGAAGGAGGAAGAGCGGAGGAGGTGGGACGAGGCTGCTGGAGGGTCTCCGCTGCAAGGCCAGCTCCCGCCGGGGCCCCCTTCAAAGCCATTTTGAAGGATGGATGAAAATCCTGCCTCAGCCTTTAGGGAACAATCAGCAGCCTCTCAGGAGATGAGAAGAAGCACCAAGGCCTGGAGGTGCCCAAGGCTCTCAGGCCTTTCTCCAGGGGGAGGAGCAGTGGCAAGACCAAGGGAATGCCTTCTTGAGGAGCACTGCGGAGCTCGCCGTCCTCATCCTCCGCGGAGCCAGGGGCAGCAGCCGTAAGCAATGGGATGCAGAGATGTTGCCAGGGGTCCCAGTGCTTTGGAGCACCCCCTGGTGCCCTGCCAGGCGCGGGAAGGATTTTCCCCCATGGTCGATCAGGCCGGGGGCCTTTGGCCACTCTGGGAAGCCCCTGAGGTGGCTCCAGGTTAAGGGAGACTAGAGCTCGGGCATCTCCTGGGAGGCGTGACCAGCCTGTGGGACGAGGAGGCAGGTCTTGCTCACATGCTCAGGGACTAGCCGATCGCCAGCACTGGGGTCAGGAAGGAATTTTCCCCCGGGGCAGATTGGCACCGGTCCCCGGGGGTTTTTTGCCTTCCTCTGCAGCACTGAGCGTGGCCACTTGTCAGGGCTCCTCGGCTCCCTTTTGGCTAGCTTACTGCCTGCTGCTCATGCACCACGAAGACGGCCTCTCGTGCCCTGCAGCTGGGGGGAGGAAGGCTTTTTTTCCCCCACGGTGGGCTAGCGAGTATTCCCGGGGGTTTTTTGCCTTCCTCTGCAGCACGGAGCACGGCCACCTGCCAGGGCTCCTTTGGGCCATTTTGGCTAGGTGCCTGCTGCTCCTGCTCCACGAAGGTGGCCCTCGTGCCCCGCATCCGGGGGGAGGAATCTTTCTAGAGTCCCAGGGCGGGCCCCCAGGGTGGCCCCCAGGGCTTGCTTCTTGTCCTCTGTAGCACTGAGCACAGCCCCTTGGCAGAGCTCCGGCGGGCCCTTTCGCCTCGCTTCTTGCCTGCTGCTCTTGCACCTCCAAGGCGCCACTCGTGCCCTGGCTTTCTCGAGCGCTCTTGCCCAGGGCCACTTTGGAGAAGGAGTGAGCTCTGCTCTTCCCTCACCTCCATTTCCCAAGGCATTCTTGCTTGTGCAAAACAGCCAGCGCTTGCAAGGGCTCCAGGCTCGCTGCACCATCTGGAGCTGCCACTTTTCAGCTCTCCCGGCGTGCAAGACAAGCGCAGGGAAGGCCCGAGAGCGCTTTTCAGGCATCACTAACCAAGAAGCACAGCAGAGCAAGTTTTGGAAGGCAGAAAGTGTGCTTGTCATCGATACATGTCATACTTTGGAAAATACCCCATGGTACCACACACCACCTTCTTCTTCTTCTTCTTCTTCTTCTACTTCTTCTTCTTCTACTTCTTCTTCTTCTTCTTCGTATTCTTCGTCTTCTTCTTCGTCTTCTTCGTCTTCTTCGTCTTCTTCTTCGAACACTTCGAAGTGTTCTTCTTCTTCGTTTCTTTTGTATGAGGTCGGTACCGATGCTCATAGTTCAAGTTGTCACTCTTCTGGAACCAGGGACTGCTTGGCCTGTATTCCTGCTGCGACTTTCCGTGGCTCTGTGGCATTCCTTTGCCAGACAGCAAGGGATGTTTTTTTCAAGCTAAACTGAAGAGTGCATCAGCCTGCTTCTGGCTACACACGTGCATTGTGTTAGCGCTGGTGAGCATCGGCTCTGCAACGGATTCCGAAAAATGACCTAAAATCCTATAGAACCACATAAAACAACATACCATAAAATAAAATAAAATAAAATAAAATAAAATAAAATAAAATAAAATAAAATAAAATAAAATAAAATCAACCAAAACAAATTAAAATTAAATTAAATTAAATTAAACTGAACTAAATTAAATAATATAAAGTAATAAAAATTAAGATAAAATACACAAAGTAAAATAAAAAATTATACTAAAATAACATAGAATAAAACAAGATAATATAAACCATCATACAATAAGAACAAATGCAAAGGAAATAAGAGAAAAAAGAGAACAAGAAAGAAGGGAAAAGAGAAAAGAAAAGAAGAGAAAAGGAGAGAAAAGAAGAGAAAAGAAGAGAAAAAAGAGAAGAGAAAAGAAAAGAAGAAATATGAAAAGAAAACAAAAGAAGAAATATGAAAAGAAAAAAGGAAAAGAAAAGAAAAGAAAAGAGAAGAAAAAAGAAAAGAAAAGTGAAAAGGAAAAAGAAAAAAGAATAGAAAAATAAATGAAAATAAATCCGATTTCCACTTGTAACCTTTATGATTTGTGTATCTGTAATGTCTTTTTAGAGCTGAAAAGCCCCTGGAATTACAGGCAAATAACAGTCTCATCGTTACTCGACTGCTGGTGAGCGCAGGGAACGGAAGAGAAGAGCATAGACTAGGTCACAACAGAACAGAAGAGTCATGCTTTGTTATGCCTAGAGTTCTGCGTGCCCGTGTCTGCCCCTGTCACCTGGATGGGCCGGGGACCTTGTCAAGTTAAAGGGCAAAGCAATTGGGCAGAAAATAAAACCCCCTTGCGTTCCAGCTTGGCCTCAGGTATCCGAGGGGCTGGGGGCGGCTGGGCTTAGATTCTGAGCGATGCCCAATTCTCTGTGTTGCAAGTCCGCTCGCGTTCAATATCTGGAACTCTCACGATTACCGATGCACTCGTAACACCATACGCTTTCAGGCTAGTCGCGTTGCAGGAACTAGCACGGCCACACTTCAGGAATTTGGTGGTGTTCAATGAGAACTCTCACGGCTAGACTAAGGAATAGTGCAGTTTATTGAAGAACAGATGCACAAGTTCTTTTGGATTGCCGGTGATAGAAGTGCTGCCTACAAAGCATGTGCACATCCCAAGAATACGAGCCATATAGCCTGGCTCCAAACGGGTTAAGTTCTAAAACAACTCTATAGAGATCTGTAAGTTTCCCGGGGAAGCACTGGGTATACCCAAGTGTTCGAATGTTACCCAAAGGCGTCCCTATGCGGGGGAAGAGAGGCTCAGCCCATCGACTGCTCGCAGATGTCAGAGGTGGTCTGCGATGGTATCTTCCTTAACATCCCTCCTCTCTTAAGCCTTTCTCTACTCTCTTTTGCTTTACAGGTGGAGCTTGAGTGACTCGAGTCATACAGATCTTTGTTGTAACTGGTGTGGACATTTCTGGCTTTGCTTTTAAAGGTACAGACCAAGAAAAATTCAGAGTGCAAGCTCAGTGAGGGGTGGTTGCACCTTGGAGGCGGGTAGCTTTTGGGGTGGAGGTGTGTTTTGGTATTAGAAGGAGATGATAAGGAGCAAAGTTCACCCGAGGATAGTATCTTGTCGAAAAAGTGAGAGACTGTGGGCCCATTCCCAGGCATATTTATCGGATTCTACACTACTTCACTACACACCAGTACACACACGAACTCGGTTCTTGTATCTTTGAACAGTAGCATTGTCTTTGGCCAGGGACGTATCCTAGTTACCAGGGTGGGTCTCCAGCTCCGTGTTCCATGGCACCTTCCAGTTGCCGTCTTCTCACAGAGCCTGGCCGCGGTGCCTCCACTCCGCTCCACCCTCCATACAGGTTCTCTCAGAGTCAGCACACCGAGTTCCCCTGCTGTTGCCAACACCTAAGGTTGCCTAGGGAACTTGTGTGGCATGGAACCCTTCTAGAACCGCCATACTCACCCGGAAAGTTTCTTCAAAGCTGTACCTTTCCTTCAAATGCAAATAGAAATTGAATTGCTAAGTCACCTCCAGCAATAACTCCCCAGAGCTGCACTGCAGAGAGCTGCTCTCCTGGCTGGAGCAGGAGCCCCTGCATTGGTAAGGAATGGTGAGGAAATGCTGCATGCTCTCTATGTCTCTGCAGAGTTCATGCAGAGGGAACCAAAAGCCCTTCTTTGAGCTGGCGCATCCCCACATCCAAAGTAACGTCTGTGGTGGAAATGCCCTTCTTTCCATCGTCTGGACGTGCGAATGAACCGAGAGGGACGCCCAGCAGCTGTGCCCAGTGCATGGCCACCAAGGGCAGGGACAGGCCCCTGGGCCTCCAGGGCATGGGGACTGCCTCGGGGCCAGCACCCCAAAGGCCTTCCTCTGAAGGGTGCTGGGCGGAGGGGCGGCGGGCGGGGCTGCGCATGGCGGGCCCTGTCGTCCCCGTGTCACAGGGCCGCCACCCGGCAACGCAGCAGTCACAATGCCCTGGGACAGGATAAAAGGGAGCATCGTCCCCTGTCCCGCAGCCAGAGGTGGCCTGGGAGCAGCCCAAAGACATCCGAGAGGAAGCCCCTGAGGAGACGGTGGAATGACTTGGAGGGGGCTGAAGGAGGAAGAGCGGAGGAGGTGGGACGAGGCTGCTGGAGGGTCTCCGCTGCAAGGCCAGCTCCCGCCGGGGCCCCCTTCAAAGCCATTTTGAAGGATGGATGAAAATCCTGCCTCAGCCTTTAGGGAACAATCAGCAGCCTCTCAGGAGATGAGAAGAAGCACCAAGGCCTGGAGGTGCCCAAGGCTCTCAGGCCTTTCTCCAGGGGGAGGAGCAGTGGCAAGACCAAGGGAATGCCTTCTTGAGGAGCACTGCGGAGCTCGCCGTCCTCATCCTCCGCGGAGCCAGGGGCAGCAGCCGTAAGCAATGGGATGCAGAGATGTTGCCAGGGGTCCCAGTGCTTTGGAGCACCCCCTGGTGCCCTGCCAGGCGCGGGAAGGATTTTCCCCCATGGTCGATCAGGCCGGGGGGCTTTGGCCACTCTGGGAAGCCCCTGAGGTGGCTCCAGGTTAAGGGAGACTAGAGCTCGGGCATCTCCTGGGAGGCGTGACCAGCCTGTGGGACGAGGAGGCAGGTCTTGCTCACATGCTCAGGGACTAGCCGATCGCCAGCACTGGGGTCAGGAAGGAATTTTCCCCCGGGGCAGATTGGCACCGGTCCCCGGGGGTTTTTTGCCTTCCTCTGCAGCACTGAGCGTGGCCACTTGTCAGGGCTCCTCGGCTCCCTTTTGGCTAGCTTACTGCCTGCTGCTCATGCACCACGAAGACGGCCTCTCGTGCCCTGCAGCTGGGGGGAGGAAGGCTTTTTTTCCCCCACGGTGGGCTAGCGAGTGTTCCCGGGGGTTTTTTGCCTTCCTCTGCAGCACGGAGCACGGCCACCTGCCAGGGCTCCTTTGGGCCATTTTGGCTAGGTGCCTGCTGCTCCTGCTCCACGAAGGTGGCCCTCGTGCCCCGCATCCGGGGGGAGGAATCTTTCTAGAGTCCCAGGGCGGGCCCCCAGGGTGGCCCCCAGGGCTTGCTTCTTGTCCTCTGTAGCACTGAGCACAGCCCCTTGGCAGAGCTCCGGCGGGCCCTTTCTCCTCGCTTCTTGCCTGCTGCTCTTGCACCTCCAAAGCGCCACTCGTGCCCTGGCTTTCTCGAGCGCTCTTGCCCAGGGCCACTTTGGAGCAGGAGCGAGCTCTGCTCTTCCCTCGCCTCCATTTCCCAAGGGATTCTTGCTTGTGCAAAACAGCCAGCGCTTGCAAGGGCTCCAGGCTCGCTGCACCATCTGGAGCTGCCACTTTTCAGCTCTCCCGGCGTGCAAGACAAGCACACGGAAGGCCCGAGAGCGCTTTTCAGGCATCACTAACCAAGGAGCACAGCAGAGCAAGTTTTGGAAGGCAGAAAGTGTGCTTGTCATCGATACATGTCATACTTTGGAAAATACCCCGCGCTACCACACACCACCACCTTCTTCTTCTTCTTCTTCTTCTTCTTCTTCTTCTTCTTCTTCTTCTTCTTCTTCTTCTTCTTCTTCTTCTTCTTCTTCTTCTTCGTCTTCTTCATCTTCGTCTTCGTCTTCTTCTTCTTCTTCTTTTCTTTTGTATGAGGTCGGTACCGATGCTCATAGTTCAAGTTGTCACTCTTCAGGAACCAGGGACTGCTTGGCCTGTATTCCTGCTGCGACTTTCCGTGGCTCTGTGGCATTCCTTTGCCAGACAGCAAGGGATGTTTTTTTCAAGCTAAACTGAAGAGTGCATCAGCCTGCTTCTGGCTACACACGCGCATTGTGTTAGCGCTGGTGAGCATCGGCTCTGCAACGGATTCCGAAAAATGACCTAAAATCCTATAGAACCACATAAAACAACATACCATAAAATAAAATAAAATAAAATAAAATAAAATAAAATAAAATAAAATAAAATAAAATAAAATAAAATCAACCAAAATTAAATAAAATAAAATCAACCAAAACAAATTAAAATTAAATTAAATTAAATTAAACTGAATTAAATTAAATATTATAAAGTAATAAAAATTAAAATACACAAAGTAAAATAAAAAATTATACTAAAATAACATAGTATAAAACAAGATAATAGAAAACATCCTACAATAAGAACAAATGCAAAGGAAATAAGAGAAAAAAGAGAACAAGAAAGAAGGGAAAAGAGAAAAGAAAAGAAGAGAAAAGAAGAGAAAAGGAGAGAAAAGGAGAGAAAAGAAGAGAAAAAAGAGAAAAAAGAGAAAAGAAAAGAAGAAATATGAAAAGGAAACAAAAGAAGAAATATGAAAAGAAAAAAGGAAAAGAAAAGAGAAAAGAAAAGAAAAGAAAAAAGAAAAGAAAAGAAAAGAAAAGAAAAGAAAAGAAAAGAAAAGAAAAGAAAAGAAAAGAAAAGAAAAGAAAAGAAAAGAAAAGAAAAGAAAAGAAAAGAAAAGAAAAGTAACAAGGAAAAAGAAAAAAGAATAGAAAAATAAATGAAAATAAATCCGATTTCCACTTGTAACCTTTATGATTTGTGTATCTGTAATGTCTTTTTAGAGCTGAAAAGCCCCTGGCATTACAGGCAAATAACAGTCTCATCGTTATTCGACTGCTGGTGAGTGCAGGGAACAGAAGATAAGAGCATAGAGTAGATCACAACAGAACAGAAGAGTCATGCTTTGTTATGCCTAGAGTTCTGCGTGCCCGTGTCTGCCCCTGTCACCTGGATGGCCCGGGGACCTTGTCAAGTTAAAGGGCAAAGCAATTGGGCAGAAAATAAAATCCCCTTGCGTTCCAGCTTGGCCTCAGGTATCCGAGGGGCTGGGGGCGGCTGGGCTCAGATTCTGAGCGATGCCCAATTCTCTGTGTTGCAAGTCCGGTCGCGTTCAATATCTGGAACTCTCACGATTACCGATGCACTCGTAACACCATACGCTTTCAGGCTAGTCGCGTTGCAGGAACTAGCACGGCCACACTTCAGGAATTTGGTGGTGTTCAATGAGAACTCTCATGGCTAGATTAAGGAATAGTGCAGTTTATTGAAGCAACAGATGCACAAGTTCTTTTGGATTGCCGGTGATAGAAGTGCTGCCTACAAAGCATGTGCACATCCCAAGAATACGAGCCATACAGCCTGGCTCCAAACGGGTTAAGTTCTAAAACAACTCTATAGAGATCTGTAAGTTTCCCGGGGAAGCACTGGGTATACCCAAGTGTTCGAATGTTACCCAAAGGCATCCCTATGCGGGGGAAGAGAGGCTCAGCCCATCGACTGCTCGCAGATGTCAGAGGTGGTCTGCGATGGTATCTTCTCTAACATCCCTCCTCTCTTAAGCCTTTCTCTACTCTTTTTTGCTTTACAGGTGGAGCTTGAGTGACTCGAGTCATACAGATCTTTGTTGTAACTGGTGTGAACGTTTCTGGCTTTGCTTTTAAAGGTATAGACCAAGAAAAATTCAGAGTGCAAGCTCAGTGAGGGGTGGTTGCACCTTGGAGGCGGGTAGCTTTTGGGGTGGAGGTGTGTTTTGGTATTAGAAGGAGATGATAAGGAGCAAAGTTCACCCGAGGATAGTATCTTGTCGAAAAAGTGAGAGACTGTGGGCCCATTCCCAGGCATATTTATCAGATTCTAAACTACTTGACTCCACACCAGGACACACACGAACTAGGTTCTTGTATCTTTGAACAGTAGCATTGTCTTTGGCCAGGGACGTATCCTAGTTACCAGGGTGGGTCTCCAGCTCCGTGTTCCATGGCACCTTCCAGTTGCCGTCTTCTCACAGAGCCTGGCCGCGGTGCCTCCACTCCGCTCCACCCTCCATACAGGTTCTCTCAGAGTCAGCACACCGAGTTCCCCTGCTGTTGCCAACACCTAAGGTTGCCTAGGGAACTTGTGTGGCATGGAACCCTTCTAGAACCCCCATACTCACCCGGAAAGTTTCTTCAAAGCTGTACCTTTCCTTCAAATGCAAATAGAAATTGAATTGCTAAGTCACCTCCAGCAATAATTCCCCAGAGCTGCACTGCAGAGAGCTGCTCTCCTGGCTGGAGCAGGAGCCCCTGCATTGGTAAGGAATGGTGAGGAAATGCTGCATGCTCTCTATGTCTCTGCAGAGTTCATGCAGAGGGAACCAAAAGCCCTTCTTTGAGCTCGGGCATCCCCACATGCAAAGGAGCGTCTGTGGTGGAAATGCCCTTCTTTCCATCGTCTGGACGTGCGAATGAACCGAGAGGGACGCCCAGCAGCTGTGCCCAGTGCATGGCCACCAAGGGCAGGGACAGCCCCCTGGGCCTCCAGGGCACGGGGACTGCCTCGGGGCCAGCACCCCAAAGGCCTTCCTCTGAAGGGTGCTGGGCGGAGGGGCGGCGGGCGGGGCTGCGCATGGCGGGCCCTGTCGTCCCCGTGTCACAGGGCCGCCACCCGGCAACGCAGCAGTCACAATGCCCTGGGACAGGATAAAAGGCAGCATCGTCCCCTGTCCCGCAGCCAGAGGTGGCCTGGGAGCAGCCCAAAGACATCCGAGAGGAAGCCCCTGAGGAGACGGTGGAATGACTTGGAGGGGGCTGAAGGAGGAAGAGCGGAGGAGGTGGGACGAGGCTGCTGGAGGGTCTCCGCTGCAAGGCCAGCTCCCGCCGGGGCCCCCTTCAAAGCCATTTTGAAGGATGGATGAAAATCCTGCCTCAGCCTTTAGGGAACAATCAGCAGCCTCTCAGGAGATGAGAAGAAGCACCAAGGCCTGGAGGTGCCCAAGGCTCTCAGGCCTTTCTCCAGGGGGAGGAGCAGTGGCAAGACCAAGGGAATGCCTTCTTGAGGAGCACTGCGGAGCTCGCCGTCCTCATCCTCCGCGGAGCCAGGGGCAGCAGCCGTAAGCAATGGGATGCAGAGATGTTGCCAGGGGTCCCAGTGCTTTGGAGCACTCCCTGGTGCCCTGCCAGGCACGGGAAGGATTTTGCCCCCATGGTCGATCAGGCCGGGGGCCTTTGGCCACTCTGGGAAGCCCCTGAGGTGGCTCCAGGTTAAGGGAGACTAGAGCTCGGGCATCTCCTGGGAGGCGTGACCAGCCTGTGGGACGAGGAGGCAGGTCTTGCTCACATGCTCAGGGACTAGCCGATCGCCAGCACTGGGGTCAGGAAGGAATTTTCCCCCGGGGCAGATTGGCACCGGTCCCCGGGGGTTTTTTGCCTTCCTCTGCAGCACTGAGCGTGGCCACTTGTCAGGGCTCCTCGGCTCCCTTTTGGCTAGCTTACTGCCTGCTGCTCATGCACCACGAAGACGGCCTCTCGTGCCCTGCAGCTGGGGGGAGGAAGGCTTTTTTTCCCCCACGGTGGGCTAGCGAGTGTTCCCGGGGGTTTTTTGCCTTCCTCTGCAGCACGGAGCACGGCCACCTGCCAGGGCTCCTTTGGGCCATTTTGGCTAGGTGCCTGCTGCTCCTGCTCCACGAAGGTGGCCCTCGTGCCCCGCATCCGGGGGGAGGAATCTTTCTAGAGTCCCCGGGCGGGCCCCCAGGGTGGCCCCCAGGGCTTGCTTCTTGTCCTCTGTAGCACTGAGCACAGCCCCTTGGCAGAGCTCCGGCGGGCCCTTTCGCCTCGCTTCTTGCCTGCTGCTCTTGCACCTCCAAAGCGCCACTCGTGCCCTGGCTTTCTCGAGCGCTCTTGCCCAGGGCCACTTTGGAGCAGGAGCGAGCTCTGCTCTTCCCTCGCCTCCATTTCCCAAGGCATTCTTGCTTGTGCAAAACAGCCAGTGCTTGCAAGGGCTCCAGGCTCGCTGCACCATCTGGAGCTGCCACTTTTCAGATCTCCCGGCGTGCAAGACAAGCGCAGGGAAGGCCCGAGAGCGCTTTTCAGGCATCACTAACCAAGGAGCACAGCAGAGCAAGTTTTGGAAGGCAGAAAGTGTGCTTGTCATCGATACATGTCATACTTTGGAAAATACCCCGCGCTACCACACACCACCACCTTCTTCTTCTTCTTCTTCTTCTTCTTCTTCTTCTTTGTCTTCTTCGTCTTCTTCTTCTTCTTCTTCTTCTTCTTCGTCTTCTTCTTCGTCTTCTTCGTCTTCTTCTTTTCTTTTGTATAAGGTCGGTACCGATGCTCATAGTTCAAGTTGTCACTCTTCAGGAACCAGGGACTGCTTGGCCTGTATTCCTGCTGCGACTTTCCGTGGCTCTGTGGCATTCCTTTGCCAGACAGCAAGGGATGTTTTTTTCAAGCTAAACTGAAGAGTGCATCAGCCTGCTTCTGGCTACACACGCACATTGTGTTAGCGCTGGTGAGCATCGGCTCTGCAACGGATTCCGAAAAATGACCTAAAATCCTATAGAACCACATAAAACAACATACCATAAAATAAAATAAAATAAAATAAAATAAAATAAAATAAAATAAAATAAAATAAAATAAAATAAAATAAAATCAACCAAAACAAATTAAAATTAAATTAAATTAAATTAAACTGAATTAAATTAAATATTATAAAGTAATAAAAATTAAGATAAAATACACAAAGTAAAATAAAAAATTATACTAAAATAACATAGTATAAAACAAGATAATAGAAAACATCCTACAATAAGAACAAATGCAAAGGAAATAAGAGAAAAAAGAGAACAAGAAAGAAGGGAAAAAAGAAAAGAAAAGAAGAGAAAAGAAGAGAAAAGGAGAGAAAAGGAGAGAAAAGAAGAGAAAAAAGAGAAAAAAGAGAAAAGAAAAGAAGAAATATGAAAAGAAAACAAAAGAATATGAAAAGAAAAAAGGAAAAGAAAAGAGAAAAGAAAAGAAAAGAAAAGAAAAGAAAAGAAAAGAAAAGAAAAGAAAAGAAAAGAAAAGAAAAGAAAAGAAAAGAAAAGAAAAGAAAAGAAAAGAAAAGAAAAGAAAAGAGAAGAAAAAAGAAAAGAAAAGTGAAAAGGAAAAAGAAAAAAGAATAGAAAAATAAATGAAAATAAATCCGATTTCCACTTGTAACCTTTATGATTTGTGTATCTGTAATGTCTTTTTAGAGCTGAAAAGCCCCTGGCATTACAGGCAAATAACAGTCTCATCGTTACTCGACTGCTGGTGAGCGCAGGGAACGGAAGAGAAGAGCATAGACTAGGTCACAACAGAACAGAAGAGTCATGCTTTGTTATGCCTAGAGTTCTGCGTGCCCGTGTCTGCCCCTGTCACCTGGATGGGCCGGGGACCTTGTCAAGTTAAAGGGCAAAGCAATTGGGCAGAAAATAAAATCCCCTTGCATTCCAGCTTGGCCTCAGGTATCCGAGGGGCTGGGAGCGGCTGGGCTCAGATTCTGAGCGATGCCCAATTCTCTGTGTTGCAAGTCCGCTCGCGTTCAATATCTGGAACTCTCACGATTACCGATGCACTCGTAACACCATACGCTTTCAGGCTAGTCGCGTTGCATGAACTAGCACGGCCACACTTCAGGAATTTGGTGGTGTTCAATGAGAACTCTCACGGCTAGATTAAGGAATAGTGCAGTTTATTGAAGCAACAGATGCACAAGTTCTTTTGGATTGCCGGTGATAGAAGTGCTGCCTACAAAGCATGTGCACATCCCAAGAATACGAGCCATACAGCCTGGCTCCAAATGGGTTAAGTTCTAAAACAACTCTATAGAGATCTGTAAGTTTCCCGGGGAAGCACTGGGTATACCCAAGTGTTCAAATGTTACCCAAAGGCGTCCCTATGCGGGGGAAGAGAGGCTCAGCCCATCGACTGCTCGCAGATGTCAGAGGTGGTCTGCGATGGTATCTTCCTTAACATCCCTCCTCTCTTAAGCCTTTCTCTACTCTTTTTTGCTTTACAGGTGGAGCTTGAGTGACTCGAGTCATACAGATCTTTGTTGTAACTGGTGTGAACGTTTCTGGCTTTGCTTTTAAAGGTATAGACCAAGAAAAATTCAGAGTGCAAGCTCAGTGAGGGGTGGTTGCACCTTGGAGGCGGGTAGCTTTTGGGGTGGAGGTGTGTTTTGGTATTAGAAGGAGATGATAAGGAGCAAAGTTCACCCGAGGATAGTATCTTGTCGAAAAAGTGAGAGACTGTGGGCCCATTCCCAGGCATATTTATCGGATTCTAAACTACTTGACTCCACACCAGGACACACACGAACTAGGTTCTTGTATCTTTGAACAGTAGCATTGTCTTTGGCCAGGGACGTATCCTAGTTACCAGGGTGGGTCTCCAGCTCCGTGTTCCATGGCACCTTCCAGTTGCCGTCTTCTCACAGAGCCTGGCCGCGGTGCCTCCACTCCGCTCCACCCTCCATACAGGTTCTCTCAGAGTCAGCACACCGAGTTCCCCTGCTGTTGCCAACACCTAAGGTTGCCTAGGGAACTTGTGTGGCATGGAACCCTTCTAGAACCCCCATACTCACCCGGAAAGTTTCTTCAAAGCTGTACCTTTCCTTCAAATGCGAATAGAAATTGAATTGCTAAGTCACCTCCAGCAATAATTCCCCAGAGCTGCACTGCAGAGAGCTGCTCTCCTGGCTGGAGCAGGAGCCCCTGCATTGGTAAGGAATGGTGAGGAAATGCTGCATGCTCTCTACGCCTCTGCAGAGTTCATGCAGAGGGAACCAAAAGCCCTTCTTTGAGCTCGGGCATCCCCACATCCAAAGGAGCGTCTGTGGTGGAAATGCCCTTCTTTCCATCGTCTGGACGTGCGAATGAACCGAGAGGGACGCCCAGCAGCTGTGCCCAGTGCATGGCCACCAAGGGCAGGGACAGCCCCCTGGGCCTCCAGGGCACGGGGACTGCCTCGGGGCCAGCACCCCAAAGGCCTTCCTCTGAAGGGTGCTGGGCGGAGGGGCGGCGGGCGGGGCTGCGCATGGCGGGCCCTGTCGTCCCCGTGTCACAGGGCCGCCACCCGGCAACGCAGCAGTCACAATGCCCTGGGACAGGATAAAAGGCAGCATCGTCCCCTGTCCCGCAGCCAGAGGTGGCCTGGGAGCAGCCCAAAGACATCCGAGAGGAAGCCCCTGAGGAGACGGTGGAATGACTTGGAGGGGGCTGAAGGAGGAAGAGTGGAGGAGGTGGGACGAGGCTGCTGGAGGGTCTCCGCTGCAAGGCCAGCTCCCGCCGGGGCCCCCTTCAAAGCCATTTTGAAGGATGGATGAAAATCCTGCCTCAGCCTTTAGGGAACAATCAGCAGCCTCTCAGGAGATGAGAAGAAGCACCAAGGCCTGGAGGTGCCCAAGGCTCTCAGGCCTTTCCAGGGGGAGGAGCGGTGGCAAGACCAAGGGAATGCCTTCTTGAGGAGCACTGCGGAGCTCGCCGTCCTCATCCTCCGCGGAGCCAGGGGCAGCAGCCGTAAGCAATGGGATGCAGAGATGTTGCCAGGGGTCCCAGTGCTTTGGAGCACCCCCTGGTGCCCTGCCAGTCGCGGGAAGGATTTTCCCCCATGGTCGATCAGGCCGGGGGCCTTTGGCCACTCTGGGAAGCCCCTGAGGTGGCTCCAGATTAAGGGAGACTAGAGCTCGGGCATCTCCTGGGAGGCGTGACCAGCCTGTGGGACGAGGAGGCAGGTCTTGCTCACATGCTCAGGGACTAGCCGATCGCCAGCACTGGGGTCAGGAAGGAATTTTCCCCCGGGGCAGATTGGCACCGGTCCCCGGGGGTTTTTTGCCTTCCTCTGCAGCACTGAGCGTGGCCACTTGTCAGGGCTCCTCGGCTCCCTTTTGGCTAGCTTACTGCCTGCTGCTCATGCACCACGAAGACGGCCTCTCGTGCCCTGCAGCTGGGGGGAGGAAGGCTTTTTTTCCCCCACGGTGGGCTAGCGAGTGTTCCCGGGGGTTTTTTGCCTTCCTCTGCAGCACGGAGCACGGCCACCTGCCAGGGCTCCTTTGGGCCATTTTGGCTAGGTGCCTGCTGCTCCTGCTCCACGAAGGTGGCCCTCGTGCCCCGCATCCGGGGGGAGGAATCTTTCTAGAGTCCCCGGGCGGGCCCCCAGGGTGGCCCCCAGGGCTTGCTTCTTGTCCTCTGTAGCACTGAGCACAGCCCCTTGGCAGAGCTCCGGCGGGCCCTTTCGCCTCGCTTCTTGCCTGCTGCTCTTGCACCTCCAAAGCGCCACTCGTGCCCTGGCTTTCTCGAGCGCTCTTGCCCAGGGCCACTTTGGAGCAGGAGCGAGCTCTGCTCTTCCCTCGCCTCCATTTCCCAAGGCATTCTTGCTTGTGCAAAACAGCCAGCGCTTGCAAGGGCTCCAGGCTCGCTGCACCATCTGGAGCTGCCACTTTTCAGCTCTCCCGGCGTGCAAGACAAGCACACGGAAGGCCCGAGAGCGCTTTTCAGGTATCACTAACCAAGAAGCCCATCGACTGCTCGCAGATGTCAGAGGTGGTCTGCGATGGTATCTTCCCTAACTTCCCTCCTCTCTTAAGCGCCTCTGGGTGCGCCCAGGTGGCCACAGGGCTCTGCCTCCTGGCCGAGCTGCAGGAGGAGGTGGGCAGGCTGAGGAGCATCCGAGAGGGAGAGTGAGCAATGGAGCCGTGCTCTGCCATCTCTAGTATGCACAAGCCAGCTCAGCATGGCCACTACCAGCATGGCAGGTCCAGGATCCGTTTTTGTGCCGGGGGAAGGCACAAGGGAGGGATAGGGAGGAATGGCAGAAGGTTACTGCACAGAGCCAGAAGAGGAACTCCTCCTCACCCTCTCAGATCCCTTTATGGAGTCGGGAGGAGGCCCTGGGTATGGTAGGTGAAAAGCATAATGAGATAGAAGGGAAGGAACCTACGCAAGCACTCTCGCCAAGGTCAGGTCGACCAAGCCCTCGCCTCTAGAGCTGCATTTAGACCAGAGCCGAGAAGAAACAACAGCAAGTTATGGCCATCAGTGACTCCTGTGGGAGCAGAAGGGAGGCAGCCATCCACAGACCAGAGCCACTTTTCAGGGAAGTTTGCTGCCTCCCTGGGGCCAGAAGCAGGGATGTCACCAGACATCTGATGAGCTTAGTGCAGCCTTTGGACTATTACCCACTCCTGCCCTTTCATGTGGGTACCAACAAGGTTGCAACAAGAGGCCCAAGGTCAATCCAAAGAGATTTCAGGGCCCTGGGAAGAATGCTCCCCAGTAACAGGGAGAGGCTTTGGAAGAAACAGGCGAGCCTCAGACATCCACACCTGGCTCCAGAACTGGTGCCTCCACCAAAACTTTGGGGTTTTAAACCATGGAAGAGCCTTTGAGGCACAAGGTGTGCTGGGGCCTGATGGGATCCACCTGTCCTGATGGGGAAAACGTGTCTTTGGGCGTAAGCTCGTGGAGCTGATCGAGAGACCTTTAAACTAGAATCGATGGGGGAAGGGGATACCCACAGGGTTGCAGTAGGTAAGCCAAGGGTTGGCATGGCATTACCTGACAGTGGCAACACTATTGGGAACATTTACACTGCTCTTGGGAGCACGGAGAGCTCAGAAGTGTATCTGAAATGCTTGTACACCAACGGTCACAGTATGAGAAACAAACAGTATGAACTGGAAGCATTGGTCAGTTCCCAGAGCTACAATATCATTGGTATTAGTGAGACTTGGTAGAACGAGTCCCATGGCTGGAGTGCTGGGATGGAGGGGTACAAGCTGTTCAGGAGGGACAGGCGGGGCAGGCGAGGTGGAAGAGTGGCACCGTATGTAAGGGAGAGGTTTGACTGTACAGCCCTTATAATCAGTGACAATGTAGTTGAGAGCCTCTGGGTGAGGATTAGGGGGATGGGAAACAAAGAAGATGTCATAGTGGGGGTCTATGACCAATTGCCCAGCCAGGGTGTAAGCATTGATGAGTTATTCTATGATAAGGTCACCCACCTCACGGATGAAGGGAAGGTGGTGGATGTAGTTTTTCTGATTTTAGTAAGGCTTTTGATACTGTCCCTCACAGCATCCTTCTGGACAAGTTGTCCAACTGTGAGATGAGCAGGTTCACAGGGCGCTGGCTGAAGAACTGGCTGAAGGGCAGAGCTCAAAGGGCTGCAGTGAATGGGGCTACATCTGGCTGGTGACTGGTCACCAGTGGTGTTCCTCAGGCCTCAGTTCTAGGGCCAGTGCTCATCAATATATTTATCAACGATCTAGATGCAGGAGTTGAATGCACCATTAGCAAGTTTGCTGATGATACCAAACTAGGAGGTGCTGTTGACTCTGTTGAGGGACAGGAGGCCTTGCAGAGGGATCTAGATAGATAGGAGCATGGGGCTATGATTAATGGAATGAAATTTGACAAGTTGAAATGCCAGATTCTGCACCTAGGACAGAGTAAAGCCAGGCACAAGTATTAATTGGGAGAGGAGTGGCTGGAAAGCAGCCCTGCAGAAAGGGATCTGGGGGTGCTGGTCGACAGCAGGCTCAACAGGAGCTGGCAGTGTGCCCAGGTGGCCAAGAAGCCCAACAGCATCCTGGGGTGCATCAAACACAGCAAAGCCAGCCGGTCAAGAGAGGGGATTGTCCTGCTCTATTCAGCATTGGCGCAGCCTCACCTTGAGTACTGTGTGCAGTTCTGGGCCCCACCATTTAAGAAAGACGTGAAGGTCCTTGAATGCATCCAGAGGAGGGCAACAAAGCTGGTGAAAGAGCTGGAAGGAATGTCCTATGAAGAGAAGCTAAGGACTTTGGGTTTGTCTAGTGTGGAGAAAAGGACACTGAGGGGCAACCTCATCAATCTCTACAGCTTCCTGAGGAGGGAACATGGAGAGGGAGGTGCTGAGCTCTTCTCCCTGAGATCCAGGGACAGAATGTGTGGCAATGGTTCAAAGCTGCACCAGGGGAAGTTCCAACTTGACATTAGGAAGCATTTCTTTACTGAGAGGGTGGTCAAACACTGGAACAGACTTCCTAGAGAGGTGGTCGATTCCCCATGCCTGTCAGTGTTTCAAAGGCATTTGAACATTGCCCCTAATAACATGCTTTAACTTTTGGTCAGCCCTGAAGTGGTCAGGCAGTTGGACCAGATGATCATTGTAGGTCCCTTCCAACTAAACTGAACTGTTCTGTTCTATTCTATTCGGTTCATAGAATCATAGAACCATAGAATCACAGAATAATAGAATCATAGAATGGTTTGGGTTGGAAGGACCTTTAAAGGTCATCTAGTCCAACGCCCCCTGCAGTGAGCAGGGACATCTTCAAGTAGACCAGGTTGCTCAGAGCCCCGTCCAACCTGACCTTGAATGTTTCCAGGGATGGGGCATCTACCACCTCTCTGGCAACCTGTTCCAGTGTTTCACCACCCTCATCGTAAAAAAGTTCTTCTGTATATCTGGTACAAATCTACCCTCTTTTAGTTTAAAACCATTACCCCTTGTCCTATCACATCAGGCCATGCTAAAAAGTTTGTCCCCATCTTTCTTATAAGCCCCCTTTAAGGACTGGAAAGCTGCAATAATAAGGTCTTCCAGGAGCCTCTCTTCTCCAGGCTGAACAACCCCAAGTCTTTCAGTCTTTCTTCATAGGATAGGTGTTCCATCCCTTTGATCATTTTTGTGGCCCTCCTCTGGACCCAATCCTACAGACCCATGTGTTTCCTGTGCTGAGAACCCCAGAGCTGGACACAGTACTCAAGGTGGGGTCTCACCAGAGTAGAGTCGAGCGGCAGAATCGCCTCCCTCGACCTGCTGGCCACGCTTCTTTTTATGCAGCCCAGGATACGTTTGGCTTTCTGGCCTGTGAGCACATATCGCCAGCTCATGTCCAGCTTTTCATCTACCAGTACCCCCCAAGTCCTTCTGCACAGGGCTGCTCGCAATCCCCCAACCTGTATTCTTCATCCCCCAGTGTGTATTGATAGCAGAGGTTGCCCCAACCCAGGTGCAGCACCTTGCACTTGGCCCTGTTGAACCTCATGAGGTTCGCATGGGCCCACCTTTCAAACCTGTCCAGGTCCCTCTGGATGGCATCCCTTCCCTCTAGCGTGTCGACCACACTACACAGCTTGGTGTTGTCTGCAAACTTGCTGGAGGTGCACTCAATCCCACTGTCCATGTCATTGATGAAGATATTAAACAGTACTCATCCCAATACAGACACCCTGAGGGTCATTTGTCTTCTTATAAGTGTCCAGTGCCACTGGAAGTGCCTGTGGGTATCCCATTTGGCTGCCAATAAGCTCTGTGTTAGCAAGGCCTTCAACACTGTCTCCCACAATATTCTTCTATCCACGTTAGGACATTAAGAGTCTGCATGGCTGAACAACAAGATGGGTGAGAAACTGGCTGGCTGGTCTGGTTCAGGAGTGGTTAATGGGTCATACTCTGCTTGGAGATTTGTGACAGGTGGATTACCAGCTTGGGACCTGTTCCGTTTAACACCTTAACAATAGCCTGGAGGCTTGCTCATTGAGCTTGTGGAAGACGCTAAGTTGCAGGGGGACCAGTCAATAGGATCAAGAGCAAAGCAGTCATCCAGGGGGGCTGAGACAGGCTGGAGGAATGTGAAATCCAACAGGGACATCAGCTTGCTGCCGAGTGTCTTCCTCATCGCTGCTGTTGTCCTAACAGCAGTCACGGTCTGTCAGCATCAAGGTCTTGAGCACTGTGCTGTGCCTGCAGACTCACAGCACTTAGATTTTTCTTCAAGAATAACTACAAGTTTAGTTCAATGGTTAATATTTAGGCAGGTTTATTTCACACAGAAGCAGCCCTAAGACATTTATTCCTAAAACCATCAGGAATTTTCTTTTTGCTTCTCCAGGTAAGACTTCAGAGGAGACAGCTTAGTCCTCGATGACCAGCTAGTGAGATAACCAGAAACAGATGACTGATCACAAGGATGATGTTGCTCATGTATGGTTGATACAGTCAGATAACAACCAGAAATTGAAGCTAACCAAGTTTGTTTGAAGTATATTAACTTTGAGAAACAAAAGAAACCTTATTACATCATGTGCTCATTAAGGTCATGAAGCTTAACAAAACTCTTCCTATGAGAAAATGTCTCCTGTTAGCTACACTGTGACAGTGTAGAGAACCAGATGGAATAATAGGCTCATCATATTTTTTGCACTGTGGGGAAATGTTTTCTCTTGGGAAAATTACTCAGTGCAAAAAGTAAACACAGGAATACAGTTTCTTGGAGTTTTAATGGGGCCTACTGGGAGTAACTAGAGACGAAACTATCAGAAGAAATCTAAGCATCTCTTCCTGTGGTGCTGACTTAGAAGGGAAAGTCAAAGGGCCTGGTTACAGGAACAAAAAGGAAGGCAACAAACAGCCCTATTGCCAAATAGCCGCTGATGCATTTTGTCAAATAATAAAAGCTTATCTTCAGGCGCACCCTGGTGACCCTGCTGTTGTTCTTGCTGTCCTCCATGCCATATATATTCTCTCTGTTTATGTATATTTCTTATACCACTGCACATTCCCCCCCTCCATTCATTCCTCTGGGAAAAATTGCTATTAAATTAAATATAAAATTCTATATAAATATAAAAGTCTAATACTGCTATTAAATAAAAAAATGCTATTTCCTATGGGAATAATTGCTTAGCTGTTTGTCCCAGTATTAACTATTGACCTTCTCAGACGTGCACTCCTGATGAATAATGAGCTGCAGGTCAGTGGAGACATCACAGCCACGTGGGTCAAACTCATCTCCAGTGACCCAGTCCCCATCACTGCCACTATCTTGCCTGTCCTGACCTTCCCGATGTACGGTTCCCTGTCAAGCTGCTCAAGCTCACTGAATTTCTACACACAGGTGACCAGGGGTGGGGAATGGCCAGACGTACATACTGACCAACATCTGTTAACATGCCACTGATCCCTTCGATCCGCTCATCCCTCCACCATTGTCCCACTTTTGTTCCTCCCCAACCCACCTTGACCCCTCTCTTTCCCTGCTTCCTTTTCCTCCCCTGAACACTATGTGGTAACTCAAGTGCAATCCCAAAATGCTTTACCCCTGCATCCCATGATGAGACCCGTACCCCCCAGGTAGTAACACCCTCTGTCCATCGAGGTGATCTGGAGAGGAGAGCCTCTCCTGTTGACTTGTCTTGATGGACTTAGCCCCTGGAGAGAGGACTGGTTACTCTCCTGTGAAAGTCCTTGGAGCACCTGGCTCAGGATATTATTTTGGTTTCCCCCACTTGCCATTGTTCCTCTGTGCTCCCTTGTGTGTGGAGACCAAGCTGTTTTAATCACATCAACCAACAGTATGTGAGCCCTTCCCACCTGCCCAATTCTCCACAGTGAGTTTCTTGACCAGTCCTTGTAATCCAGATGCCCGTTTTTCACGGCCCTTTAAGCTTGCTTGGTTACACACATCTTAATGCTTGTGGATCAGCGCTTACAAGAGTCGGAGTGGGAAGAATTCACTTAGAGAGTTCATGAACATTAATTCAACTTCCTTGTCCACTGAGGTTTGGTGTACCACATTGGTTTCCTACATTAATAGGGAAGAAGCTCCCTCTCCTGACTTTCCAACTGGGGATCTGGGGACCTGCTGTAAGAGAGTCCAGAAAAGGTTGCCACACACTTCAGTATAAATGCATCCACGTATTTATTCATAGCTATATAGAAGCGCCTCTCTGAGCTGGTCACCCCACAATCTCCTCATCAACATTAAAATGAAACAGGCACTTCTAGGCCTCAATTAAATCTCATAACAAAACAGAAGAGTGACTTAGATGCCTAAATACGAGCCCTGAGAATGATTTCATGTACTTTGGATTGGCTCCAGGTGAAGCTGGGGAGTGGCAAAAGAACACAGAAGAACCCTGGCTTTCTTGCAGTGGCATCTAGGACACTCTAGTCCTGTCATGGGGCACCGCTCTGTCTTCTTTGCATCCTCCCATTTATGAACATTAATAGGATCCCCCAAGCCCTCTCTTCTCCAGGCTGAGCAGTCCCAGCTCTCTCAGCCTCTCTTCCTAGGAGGGAGGCTCCAAACCCTTCATGATCTTTGTGGCCCTTTTCTGGACTTGCTCCAGTATGTCCATGTCTTCCTTGTACTGGAGAGCCGAGAACTGGACACAGCACTGCAGATGTGGCCTCACCAGTGCTGAGCAGATGGGCAGGATCACCTCCCTCGACCTGCTGCCAACGCTCTGCCAAAGGCAGCCAAGGATGCTGTTGTCCTTCTTTGCCACGATGGCACATTGCTGGCTCATGGTCAAGCTGCTGTCCACCAGGATGCCCAGGTCTTTTCCTGCAAAGCTGCTTTCCAGCTGGTCAGTCTCAAGTGTGTACGGCTGCATGGGGTTGTTCCCCCCTAGGTGCAGGACTTTGCACTTTGCCTTGTTGAATGACATGAGGTTCCATTTCTCCAGCCTGTCCAGGTCTCTCTGGACGGTACCATGACCCTCCGGTGTATCAGCCACTCCTCCCAGCTCTGTAACTGGTGCCTGTTGTATCTTGAACCCCAGCACGCTGTTGAGGTTGGCTCTGTCCCATCCTCCAGGTCATTACTGAGGAGGTTTAGCAGTTCTGACCCCAGTACCAGCCCCTGGGGCACACCACTGGGGTTGTGCCTGGCCCGATGACTGGCCTCCAGCTGGACTTGGTGCTGCTGATCACAGCCCTGTGGGCCTGGCTCTTCAGCCAGATTTCTATCCACCTCACTCTCCACTTACCTAGTCCTGTTCTTCATCAGATTGTTTAGGAGGATTTTACAGGAGACAGTGTCAAAAGGCTTGCTACAGTTGAGATAAACTGCTCTTCCCTCATCCACAAAGACACTCGTCTCACCATAGAAGTCTATCAGGCTGGTTGAGAATTACTTCCCCTCCATGAATCCATGCTAACTACTCCCCATCACCCTCTTGTCCTTCACATCTTCGGAAATGGTGTGGAGGGTGATAAGAGAGACCCTAACCAGAGGGACTGGTTCAGTTGCATCTCCTGCAACAAAGCAAAGGATCAAGAAGCCCAGAGCGTGGGGAAAGAAATCCCTACAGTCTGGAGTCCTTGAAACTACATGCCTGTGTGGGAGGTTTGTGCCGTCGTGTCCCCCCCTGCCAAAGCAGTTTCCTTCTGCCCCACTCCTGGGAGAGGACCATGCACTGAGCGAGCTGGAGGGAATTGTGTGGCACTGGCAGGGTGGTGAGGACCAGTTCCCATGCTGGCACAGTGCCCCAAGAAGCCCCATCCCAACCACAGCCCCACTCCCGTGGCCGTGGTCCCCTGGGACATGGCCAGGCTGCACTGTCCCTTTGTGCTACTCCACCTCCGTGAGAGTGTGGGGGGGTGTCCCCAGCCAGTCCTTGTGCATGGAAGGCTGGGGGGGCTGAGGCTCTTGGATCATGGGACTGTGCCGTGGCACGTTCCCTGCTTTGGAAGTAGAACAAACAGGCTGCAAAGCTCAGTCAGATGTGGCTCTCCATATTCCTGCTCTCAGGATTTGGAGAAAACTCTCCTTTGTGAGGCCAGGACAGCCCAGCTGAACTGCAGCCTCCTGATTTCCCTGCCTGCCCATTGCAGTCTGGCCCTGTCACCCAAAAACCGCAGGAGCACCATGGCTGCTCTGGGTAAGCCAGGCAGCACAGGGGAGCACTTTTTCTGAGAAGTCCCTGCAAGCACTCTGATCGGCATGGCCCCAGCCATGGTCACCAGGCAGGTCATCCAGGAGGGCAGGGAGTGGAGTGGAAAGGACTGTCTTTGGATACTCAGGCACCCCAGGAATGTGGGAAATCGCCATGGGGATCCCTTCACCAGGGTCAGTTGGAAGGAATTCCTCTGTCGTGCAAGTTCTTGGCTGGATGATCCCCACAACCTCCAGCTTCTCTTCTTGGAGTTGGAGCTTGGGCTTTCTCCCTCCTCGCCTCTTAGATTTCCCCAGAAGACACAAGCTCAGTACTGCTGTAATCCCTATAGTGTGACCTTCTTGCACAGCAAACAGCCATGTCCATATGAGTGACTCACAGATCTCTAATGTCCACTCAGCAAAAAAAGTTGATACCTGTGGGGAACCAGGCACCAAAGCCCACCACTTCCCTGGGCTCTGGAGCAGACACAGTTTAAGGTCTTTCCAGCAAGGAAGGAAGCATGAGAAGGGAAGTTTGCTCATCCGAGGGCTGAAGGTGTTGAGGCACATAGGGGCTTCCCCACCCTTTGCGCACAGAGGTGAAGGACAATGGGCAGAGCTGCAGCTGGCGTTGGAGATTGCTGATCCATCAGGGGAGGGAGGGAAGGGTGTAGGGATGATGATGTCCAGGACTCTTTCTGGAAATGCTGTCTCAGACACCAGCCGTAACTAGGGCCATGCCTCCCCACCTCCCATTGCCTAAACTTCCCATCTCTTGTAATGGCTCCTCGTTGCTGCTGTCTGGTGCCTAAGGCTATGCGTCTCACTGGGCCTGGCCAGAGGAGGGAGGAGAGTTGAGGTCCACCTCTTTTGGCTCATCACGCCCAGAATGACATCCTTAGCTGCATCAAAAGAGCTGACATGGAGAGAGAGAAATAACATTGGGACAAAGAGCTTGGAGAGCTGTTTAAGCTCAGGATCTCCAAGCAAGACTATAGCAAGTGTCTTGTGACTGCCTCCCAGCTCACCATGGGAGGGAAAGGGTCCCTCTGCTGAGGACCTCTCATGGACAGACGTCCCCACCACAGGCCTGTAGACCTCCCTCAGGAGTCACTCCCAGTGCTGCAATAGAAGTGAGGGGAGGACTCTTGGCAGGAGCTGGACCTGAGGGATGGCTCCTCTCCCAAGGGGGACGTGCCAGCCAGAGAGCCTTCTCCAGTTGCTCTGGACAACCCAAGGAGGCAGACTGCATGTGGCCTGTGTTAGCATTGACCTGTGGATGGGCTGAATCGTAAACCACCTGGCATGGCTGGCCCTGCCCAGAGGCATGAGTGCTGTTGACCACAGTGGGGAAATGAGACCCCTTTTAGATGCCCTCACATTCGCCAGTGCCTGTTTGGCTCTTCATCCCCCACACACCTCAATTTGCTCAAGTCAGAGATGAATAGCACCACAGATAGCCACACTAGGACTTGGGAAGAGCTCTCATTTCAAGCTCAATTCCTCTTCCGTCTCCACAGAAAAAGCAGAGATCCAATGGAAAAGTGCAAGATTTTATTCACGATCATGATACACACAAGCAGGGACTTTCCCACAGTGTCTTATAAATAAGAAAAAAAGATCTCTAAGCAACAGGATCCTCCATCATCCTTTGTGTCTCACACACATCCACAAGGCATGTGGACCTGGAGAATACCTGGTATGCAGTGTACGCCTTGCCACGCTTCGGCCTCAGCAGTTCACCATTTCTACACCATGGTCTAATACATACTACAAAGTCTGGGTGGAGGCCAGGGCTTTCCTAAGTCCTTTCCTCAGGGCCTCCCTGACTTCTCTGTTCCTCAGGCTGTAGATGAGGGGGTTGAACAGGGGCGTGAGGACGGTGTAGAAGAAGGAGAACACCTTGCTGAGCTGCCGCAGCGGGGCTGTTCTGGGCAGGACGTAGACAACAAAGAGGGAGCCATAGAAAACGGCGACAACGGTGAGGTGAGAGGAGCAGGTAGAGAAGGCCTTCTGCCTGCCCACGTTGGATGGGATCCTCAGGATGGCAGCTATGATGCACATGTAGGAGGCCAGCGTGAACAGGAAGGGGAAGACCACATCCAGGAAACCGAATATGAAAGCAACAAGTGCGGCCATGCTGGTGTCACTGCAGGCAAGCTCCAGCAACGGGGTAAAATCACAGAAGAAGTGGTTGATCATCCTGGGGCCGCAGAACTGTAGCTGAGGCAAGAGAGAAGTAAGTACCGTGGAGACCAGCAATCCCAGTAGCCAAGACCCAGCCACCAGCTGTAGGCAGACCTTCCAGGTCATGAGGCTTGCGTAGAGCAGGGGCTGGCATACGGCCAAG